>NC_138339.1:34388858-35014687 GCF_046562875.1 Panthera onca
TGGTCACATGAACAGACATTTCTCCAAAGAAGACATACAGATGGCCAGCAGGCACATGAAAAAATGTTCATCATGACTTATCATCAGGGAAATGTGAATCAAAATTACACTGAGATAACACCTCATACCTGTCAGGATGGTTAAAATCAACAACACAAGAAACAACATGTATTGGTGAGGCTGTGGAAAAGGGGGAACCCTCCTATACTGTTGGTAGGAATGCAAACTGGTGAAGCCACTGTGGAAAACAGGATGGAGGTCCCTCGGTTAAAAAGAGAACTACCCTATGATCCAGCAATCGCACTACTGGGTATTTACCCAAAGAACACAAAAATGCTAATTCAAAGGGATACATGTACCCCTATATGTATAGCAGCATTATTTACATCAGCCAAGATATAGAAGCAGCCCAAGGATCCATTGATTGATGAATGGATAAGGACAGTGTGGTGTATATGTATATATATTACAATTGAATATTACTCAACCATAAAAAAGAATGAAATCTTGGGACACCTGGGTGGTTCAGTCAGTTAAGCATCCGACTCTTGATTTTGGCTCGGGCGTGATCTCAGGGCTCATGAGCTGGAGCCCTGCATTGGGCTTCATGTTGACAGTGCAGAGCCTGCTTGAAATTCTCTCTCTGCCCCTCCCCTGCTTGTGCACTGTCTCTCTCTCTCCCTCCCTCCCTCTCTCTCTCTCTTTCTGTTTCTTTCTGCCAAAATAAATAAACAGACTTAAGAAAAAGAATGAAATCTTGCCATTTGCGGTGACATGGATGGAGTTAGGGAGCTAGGAGCTAGAGAGTATAATGCTAAGCAAAATAAGTCAGAGACAAATTCCATAATTTCACTCATATGTGGAATTTAATAAACAAAACAAGCAAACAAAGGGAAAAAGACAAACCAAGAAACAGACTTTTAACTATAGAGAACAAATTGATGGTTATCAGAGGAGAGGTGGATAGGGGATGGGTGAAATAGGTGATGGGGATTAACGAGGGCACTTGTCGTGATGGATGAGCACTGGGTGATGTATGAATTACTGGAATTAAACAAAAGCTTTAAAATAGAAAAAGAGGAAAAGAAACAAAAATAATGTCATGACCAGGGCTGAGTTTAGATAAAGCTGACATTTTCCTCCTAGCCACAGAGGTAGCAATGCCAACTGTAGAATCCCTTTAGAATGCTCACTTTAGTAACAATAAAGCACACATACTGTAAATTTTTTTTTCAACGTTTTTTTAAATTTATTTTTGGGACAGAGAGAGACAGAGCATGAACGGGGGAGGGGCAGAGAGAGAGGGAGACACAGAATCGGAAACAGGCTCCAGGCTCCAAGCCATCAGCCCAGAGCCTGACGCGGGGCTCGAACTCACGGACCGCGAGATCGTGACCTGGCTGAAGTCGGACGCTTAACCGACTGCGCCACCCAGGCGCCCCATACTGTAAATTTTTAACATTTTTCTATACATACTTAGTAAGTAACCAATGTAGTGGGACAGGAGGTCCCATTTTTGTGTCAGAGGGCCCCTTTATATATTCCACATTATTGAAGACACCAAAGAGCTTTTATTTATAGGAGTTATATTGATATTTACTGTATTCGAAATTAAAACTGAGAAATGTTAGAACATAGCCATTAGAGTGATGACTTCATCATGTCCTCTAGCTTCTGGAAAACTACACTTGTGAAAGACATAAATGATGTAGTATTACAATAATAGTTTTTACTTGTGGACCCACCAACATAGAATATATTCATGGCACATTCCATAACATCTAGAAACTTACAATCCAAGGCCGAAGATTAATACTAATAAATGATGTGATGCCATTTCAATTCTGATTTAATGATGCTTCCTGCAATAATCCTAAAAATATAGATAGAAGCCAGCATATATTCATTAGCCACTTGGTATTGACTACTCTGTTATTACCTACCTCGCAGAATTGCTTCAACTGATTTTCATTTTATGAGAAGCAGCCCTCTGAAATTTTTCCCATAACCTTAGCAATGATGTAGAGCACACGGTTCCCTTTTGTAATGACCCATGGGAGAAATGGTATAACGACCTGTGGGAGAAATGCCAAACACCATAGTAAAAATTCTGCTTCTCCTCAGAATGTACTGTGTTTTTATCTCATGGCCACTGTTAACCTTGTAACTGTGCTTTGTGGTCTGCTTTGGTTACCAGGAAGATAAGAGCTGAAAACCCAACTTCTATTCATTTAACATTCAGAGCCCAATGGCACTGCTTCTGTATGAAAATTTCCCAGGAATTATCATATTCCTTTGGATCTTGTTTTTCCTTTGTTCTGATTTTTCTTTGCATATATTTTTTTATTATGTCTTGTGGTGGATTTAATCTCCAGGGGGAATGAATGAATGAATGAATGAATGAATGAAGAAGATATGTGATCCAGTTTAGAGGGATCAGTGGAGTACCCGGAGTGGTGCAGACCAAGGAGAGTTTGCTGTATAAGGTTTCATGGATGAAATGGATCTTAAGTGGAGCTTAGGAGGAAAAGGAAGCAGGCTGCTGAAGGCGAGGGGTGTTTCAAGTGAGCGATTGGCTCTAACAAAGGGGCAGCTGTGGACTGAGTGAGTGATGTTCTGAGGGCAGTAAGGGGATCTGTCTGACTGTGGGACTGGAGCTGACTGCCTTATTATGTTTTTATTGGATTGAAGAGGCAGCTGAGGATGGGAGCTAAGGAAAGGTGGAGTCAGTTTCCTAATAAAGGATTTTCACTTTGGTTTCTAAAATAAATGAGAAGGTAGAGAATTAAAGACTGAGAGACCAATTAGGAGAAAATTCTGATGGTATATATGGAAGAAAGGCCTGTCAAAACACAAGTAGGGAGAAGCACGTGAGAGTATGGAGAAGAATCAGTGAATTGCAGCCAGCTTTTGTCGCTGACCGGCATTAAAATCAGTTCACTATTGACTTTCTGCCAGGTCTGCTTTATCCCTTACTGCATGCAGAGCCTACCCCAGCAGGGAGCACATAGTGGGTGCTTCAGAAGTGTTGTGTTAGGTGAATGAAATGTGTCCCTGCCTCCAAGGAAGACGAAGAGAAGTAGATAGGTAAATCAGTAGATAAAACGAACAATGCGTTGATTGCTTGGGGAGGGTCTTATGAACAAGGACAAGCAGAAAGCATGGAGCTACAGTCAGCCAGGGAAACCCATAGAGACGACAGATGGCAGAAGCAGGTGGATAACCCCACTTTGTCTTTTCCCAAAAGCGGGGGTAACACATCAACAGTCTTGCAGGGTCAGGGTCCTTGACTGTGGGATTTTTAAGTCACCTGATGAGGAAAACATCAGCTTCTTCCCTGGTGTGATCAAGAGCCAGGATACAATTGAAGTGTATGTGAGAACTTTGGCCCAATCCCACCAGCTTAGTGTTTGTGCTTACAGGTAGTACCAGCCTCTTGCCTGGCACGATCAAGTGTCTGAGGTCCAAGCCTTCAGGTTGAATAGAATTGATTGGCTTCAGCCTTGGACCAGAACTCTTCCACAGAGCATTGCAGGAATCCACCTCCTGTTCTTGGAGGCCAGCTTGTAGGGAGATCAGTCTTGAGCAGATTAGTTCTTAACTCAACTCACCAGCCTAAGTGAGAGGGTGGCCTATAAGCACTGCACTCTGCTTTGCTAGTAACCTATTGCATTTCAACCTATAAGACTTGTGAGGCCAGTCCCTGACATCCCCACAGGACACAATGAAAAATGATTAGAACAGGCTGGATGCAGGTTGTGTTCACTCAAGGTAAATTGGCAAGGATCATTTGCAGTGGTATGCTGGTAAATGTTCACCAACTGCTCTTGGTGGTGGGGCAGGAGCAGAGGAAGGAGAAGCAGCGATTTGTAGCATTTGCTGATTTCCATGGTATAAATACGCCCACCATGGCCAACTTCCAGCCACCAGTATGATTGAAAAAGGCATTGGGAAGAGGCACAGCCATCCACCATTATATAGTATTTCTATCATACAGATACAACAGACATCAATAATTTCAAGGTCATAGATAATAATTAAATTTGGTAAAATAATTATGAACTGATGGGTTTTAAGTATTTATTACATTTATTTGTAATGTTTTATTTAACTTGATATGTTTTAATTTTTAATAGTGACTGTGTTTAATAACCAGCTCACAAAATTCCTTAAAATTTGACAACCAGCTCACTTCCATGAGCTGGTAAGAGCTCATTCCAGCATACCACTAGGTAAGAACAACTGGAAGAAGTACTTTGTCCTTCCCAAGAAAGGTGCCAACACTGGCATCCATGGTTCCAATGCTCCAACTGTCCGTGGTTCCGGGGTTGAGGCAAGACTAATTAGACGCTACAGTATTGTTCCCAGGTCTCTTCCAACAGCCAGGAAACTGTCATTCTCAAGGGAGAGTGAGTCGTCCTCGATGGCCTACCTAGCTTCAGGTCCTGTATCGATGGTTGACTGTTCCATTTGCAAAGTACTGTGTAGAGCTACTCCATGAGCTTTGCCAGGAGACCGGGAGGCCCTGAGAGCAGAGTGATATTGTTAGGAGACACTGGAATGATTGCTAGCTCTCACCCTGCCACATCTAGTACCAAGTAGGAAACCCAGTGATGTATTTGGTGAGAACTCCACCAAGGAATTTGAGACAGTCTCAGGAACATTTTTTTTAGAGGGATTCGAATGTAGGATAGTCAATAGGCAGAAATGAAGAAGTAATTATGGTTCTGAAATGGTTCAAAGGAAAGTGAAGGAAGGAAGCTATCACTGAATTGGGTCTTTAATGATGAGTGGAGAAGACTCATCACTGACACTGGGAGGGAAGGATGAGAGACTGGTTATCCTTGGTGGAAGAAACACGGTAGACAAAGTGTAGGAGTGTGAAGGAGCATAGGGCGTTTCAGGATTGTCCAGGTAACCACTTGGGTACCTGGGTAGTGGGCTGCTATGGTCTGAATAGCAAAGTTCATAGGTTGAAATCCCAGTCCCCAAGGTGATGATATTAGGGGCGTGCCTTGGGAGGTGATTAGGTCATGAGAATAGAGCCCCCGTGGAGGGATTAGTGGCCCTTGTAAAAGAGGCCCTCTAATGCTCTCTAGCCCAGAGTGCAAGGAAAGATAAAAGTGGAAGATGAGATTCAGGGCCAGGTTGTCAAGGGCATTTTATGCCATAGTAATGAGTTTCTAGTTTTTTCCTTTCAGTAACAGAAAGATGTTAGAATATGCAGGGACTGAAAGAATCAGGTTTGTTTTTGTAAGAATTAAAAAAAAAAAAAATGCTCAGGCACCACTCCATCACCTGGGGATTATGGTAAAATTTCCCAAGTCAGTACACAGGCTGCTGGGTACCGCTTGAGGCTTTCTTCTTGCCTGCTATTTCAACACCGGGGCCTTTTAGGGGTTGGCCCCAACTTGTTCTTAAAGGGAGTGTTTGCTCAATGCCAAAACAGTAGTCTTCATCTTTCAAGTTAGTCTACTCCTTTCCACAAGGTAAATTAGAAAAGCAATATACCTTTAATCAAGACAGTTAATCTTTCATCATTTAAGTCACTGTCCACTGATCTTCTGCACATAAATGGCTGTGAACCCCCAGAACTCGTTATGCTTGCATCTTGCACTTGTCAGACTCATCTTCTGCCTGTAGTTATAGAACTTTGTGTCCTGTCATTTTCAGGAAGTATGTTTCTATAAATCTGTATTGAGAATTTGGGAAAATACACATAGCCAAAGCCTCTTAAAACCTTTAAAAAATTAAGGACCAATTACTTGAGATCATCTTAAAAGGAAAAACTTAAGAAAATAGATATGTCACTTGAGAGTACAGATATGAATGTAAACTATGAAGGGTATCCGTAGACAGGAGCTTCTCAAGAGAGTGCTACTTCGTTTACACTCAGATTATTTGGCATAATTTCAGAGCTCTGGGTCATTCAGTTTTGTAGTCCAGAAAGTATAAATTTGAGTCATTGAGTCTCTCTCTGTGACCACTTCCAGGGGCAGCGGACAAAGCTATCCTGTATGATATCAATAGCTTTAGTGAAAGTTTGGTCAGTATCACATACCTCATTGAAAGTCATGACCAGGGCACTGGCAGGCTCAGTTATAAAACATCTGACTCTTGATTGGGGTTGTAAGTTCAAGCCCCATGTTGGATGTAGAGATTACTTAAAAATATGGGGCACCTGGGTGGCTCAGTCAGTTAAGCATCCAACTTCAGCTCAGGTCATGATCTTACTGTTCATGAGTTCGAGCCCCGTGCATCAGGCTCTGTGCTCAGAGCTTGGAGCCTGCTTCAGATTCTGTCTCCCACTCTCTCTGCCCCTCCCTTGCTCGCTCATGTGCTTGCTCTCTCTCTCTCTCTCTCAAAAATGAACATTAAGAAAATTTTTAATAAATAAAATTGAAAGAAGGAAGGAAGAAAAGAAAGCAAGCCAATCAAGACCATCTGAGGTAGATTTTGGCATCCTTACCCCTAGCCTGGTCTTCTGACTTGCATAAGTTGCAGGTATTTCCACATTTCCATGGATTCCAGATCAGGGAGAAAAATCCTCCTGGAATTAGCCTCCTAGTGTCATGTGAACCAGAGAGATCTTGAATCACAGAGCTCATAAACTTATGTCTGTGGGCCATATCTAGTTCATGGACATGTTTTGTTTTACCCAGGCAGCATTTTTATAAAGTCAAATTGATTAGTATCACTTAAAATTTGAATGATTTAACAAAAACATACTCTTATTTCTGGCTTTTCTTTGACTAATTAGACAAGCCTGGTCCAGAATTCTTAAGACAATTGGCTGGATCTAAGTAGCTTCTGCCCCCTTTAGATGGAGCAAACATTCTTCACTCTTTTACTGTTCCCCTTCATGGTGGCTTCAGACATTTTTGCTACCCACTGGTTTCAATAGGCCACGGTCATATTTAAAAGACTGAATAGCAGGTATCACACAGGCAGTCAAATACAGGCAGAAGAAACCGGGCCTAGGCACCAAGACAGAGTCCTAGAACGTGACTTTGCTAGGCTGGGCATTGTCCCTCTAGTCACTGGATCATGGAAACAACCAGAAAATCCCAGGGAAGGGCTGAGGAGGCACAGCCTGAGGGCTGTGGGGCCCTCAGGGGCTTGGGCTAATAGCTTTTTACCAGGTAGCATGGAAGTATTTTCAAAATGTTAAAAATCTATGTCATAGGTAGGGTTCTCCAAGAAGCAGACTCTGAAATGGAGATTGGCATACAGGATGTTTATTAAGGACACCACTTAATCAATTAATACCTGTGGAAGAGAGAGAAAGGGAGCAGAAGTGAGCAGAGGGGAAGTCAAGCTGCAAAACAGGCTCGTGGCAACCTCAGCTAACTCCATGAGGAACTCTGGAGCCAGAATGGCCCTTCATAATTGTTTCTGATGGGACTAAGATGGCCAGGCCATTCTGCCCCAGTACACATCACTCACTGAGGGTTGCAAGGGTCTTGCCCTCAGTTGAGGCAGCCCTCTACTGCTGAGGCAATCCTTCAAAGGGGCTGAGAACCTGAAGGCTATTGGCCTAGGACACCTCCAGCATCTGGAGTAACAAGTCCTTCACTGAAGGGGTCTGGAGAGCAAACCACAGTGCCCATCACAACCAGAGCTGTGCCAGTGAGAACAGATGAATATCAATTCTGCCTCTAGGTACAGAGTGTGACCCTGTCCTACAGGTTACCCAAGGCTGTGCCTAAATTCTTCAGACTGATTCGGAATCAAGTTCTGGCCCTAAAGAGAGCAGTATGGTGCCATGATACTCTCTACCCCATTTACTGACTTATTCAGTCACTGCAGAAATAGTTTTCATCTTCACATAATATTAGATCAGCAAACTGTTACCACTCTGTGTCCAGAAATCTGAATCAATTCTTACTATATCTTATTCTAACTTCAGAAAAGAATGCTTTTTGAAAAGGACCAGAATCTTCTTTCCCTTTTCTTCCCCCAGACCTATAACTCTGCTTTGTTAACCACCAAATGAGTAATCAGATATCTTCAACTGTGGTTTGTATAATTGCTAGTGCAACTTTTTACTTTTATTTATTTTGTTTTAATCTATTCATGAAGATTACTGCCACAGGCATTTGAAAAAAATCTCACTTCACTGCAAGAGGGATGTGGGGGGACTTGACCCAGTAATAGATACATTTCTCTAAGTGGTTCTGAAACAGTTTTCCCAAATAAGAAATTACAGTCCCAAGCACATCATAGGTCTGTTATTTTCTAAAATCTCAGTAAAGCCTTAATGCAAATGTAATTTTCCTACTACTCTCCTCTCTCTCCCATCCCTGACAGGATTAATGTCATTAATTGCTAAAATCTAATCTGATTTATTATAATTTCATACTGTATTAAATATATGTAAGGTAATTGCCCTTAGCTGTCAAATACTAAAGAAGCCGTTTCTATTTCAGTTGTGCTGGATCTTATCTTTCCTGCCTCTTACTCAGCTTTTTATTCATCCCTAGACATTTAATGAAAACTTACTGTGTGTCAAAGTTGTTTTTAATGGGATTTATAGCTCAAAACTCTATCTCTTGTCTGGAAATTTGAAAACTGGAAAAAGAAAGAGGGGAGGAAACAGTATAAAAATAAGTCTGGCAGTTTTTAATAGTTAACTAATTTCTTAAACACACTAACTAGGCGTTCCATAGTGTGCTAAAGGTTGAGAAAGATACAGCCATAAAAGGCTTTGTTATCCTTACTCTGAGACAGCTTACAGTCTAATCAGGGAGCAAAGACTGAGACATAAGATAAACGCAAAATAACAAGGCACCAGAATCAATTGCTAAATGTTGTGATAGTTTATAAATGATGGTAGAATTCAGAAAACTGCAAGGGGACAAGATAGATGGGGGATTGGTCAGGAAGACGGCAGGGAAGAGAAGGAGCCTAACTTGAGTATCAAGGAAGGGGGTGGGACTTGGAGAGATAAAAGGAAGAGGCTCCTTCCTGTGTAACATGGATGGTAGAGGTACCGAGATTTATAAAGATGAGAACAGAGAGGTTTGATGTTGATGAGAACTTACTACTAACTTCTCCTGAGAATTCTGAGTGTTGAAAACATCCAGCACCTGAATCTACTTTCAAGAGTTCCTGGCAAAGTGAACGAAGCAGGTATTTTTTATTGATTTACAACTGAGATTATTGACTTTCTCAAATACAATTTGGACTGATTCTGATTCCCTACGGGTAACCTAGAAGAAGCAAGAGTTAGGCGTCCAAGATGGAAATTTCTGCACTGTTTGGCAGTGTGGATGTGAGCAAATCATTTAACCTCTGTTAAGCCCTGGTTTTCCCATCTAGGAGTGTAAATGACAGTCTTATCTATCTTCCTGGGTTATTGTGGCTGTTAAATTATATTACTAAATGTGGGAAAAAAAATTTTTAACTATTATATTTTTGTTACCCTCTCTGCCTGACCGTACTTTTATGTCATGGATTTAGATTCTTTTCACAAAAAACCCTCACTGGAAAGATTCATTTTCACTAAAAAGTTACCTGTATTCAGCAATGGCTTTTGCACTACAAGTAGCAATCATCAGACTGCCATGAGATTTCTTTAGTAATAATTAATATTTCAATCAATTGATTTATTGATTATATATTAATGTATATTAATTAATATTTAATATATATTAATAGTAATCAATTAATACTTTTTAATGAGGTAGCAAGAACAGAAGAGTAAGACACATCTTGTATTCTTTAACATGGAAGGTTATACCATTCATCATAATGTTAAGTATTGTTTAGTGACGCACCAAGACATAAGTGATGGACCTGTGGGTCAAATGTAAAATATATTGCTTTTTGTGGACTGTCAAAGAAGATTGAAAGGCACTGCTTAATAGTATAGTGCCGAAAGTGAAAAACGTTCAGTTCTCATTTTTGAACCCTCAAGTTAAACTAACCAAAAAGATAAGTTTGAAATATGAGTTATACTATGTAAAGAAAGTGACATTATGATGAAATAGGGCTTTGAACTACATTTGTGGCATTTCGTTCTTATGTCTGTTGTTAAAATTCCAGTTGTGTCTCCCATTCTACTATACGGTGTAGAAAGCACAGGGTTTGTTTGTTTCCATTAAAATCTGTAAGCTTAGAACCTCATCTTACCCTACTTTTTATAGTTTTTGAAAACTCTCAGGATTGTGGAATCAAAACCTAAAGCTCAGTGTGTATACAAATCCATTTTATCAGTTTCGGTCCAGGGAGGAAAGTTTAACTGGAGCAGTGGGAGAAGAACCCCATGACCCGAACCGTCACAGCGGAACACAGTCTCTGCCACAGAAACAGAGAGAAGCGGGGAGGGGGCTTTAAATTATTTTTGGCGCAAGTAACAAAATATCCCACCAACAGTGGCTCAAGCTATATGGACATTTACCGCGTACTGAAAATAAGTTTAGAAGTAAGTGATCTCCGATTTGCTCGGGCAGCTTAAGCTGCTGAGATCTCATCAAGATCTCTGGCTTTGCCTGGCTTTCTGCTCTACCCCTCTGTCGGCTTTTGGGTTTCATGATCGTCTCTGCATGATGAATGGATGGTAGCTGTAACTCCAGACATCACACACATATTCAGGGCCTGAAGATTAAGAGAATGATGTCCGCAAGCTCTTTGCCTGTGCCTGTCCATTTTGTAAGGCATCTGAAACCTTTCCAGAAGTCTTCAGCCAATTTCCACTTAAATTTCTTTAGTCAGAACTCTGTCTCTTGCTACCTCCGGTTACAAAGGCTGTCAGAAGGGCCAGCATCTGGTGAAGGTGAATGGGATGCCTGAACTAGTTTAGGCTAATCCCAATTCAGGGCACATGTATAGAGGATTTTGGTAACCAACTAATGGTGCCTGCCCACAGGAACTTCTTAGAAGAACTAGGGTAAAGTCCAGTGTCCTGACCGATTTCATAGACACAAGTTCTAGGTCACAGGTTCAAAGAAGGAAGGAAGTTAGTTAGAAGGGAGGTAGGAAGGCCCAAAGTGGCCAGATTCATTTCTGGTAATTCTTGTTACAGTAATCTTTTGCTTCTGCAAGATTAATCTTTTTCAGGTGTCATTTGAAATTTCAACCTCCTTTTCCACCTTAATGACTATGTTTTCTATCATTTGGTACCATGCTGGAGTGGAGGAAGTAATGGTCCAGTAACTAAGAAAAACCTTGGAAGATGAGGTGGCCTTAGTGACTGTCACTAAAATATGAACATGACTAAATAGTAAATCAGGAATCATGAAAGGCTCTTGACAGCCAAGGCTCTTAGGAGGCCCTTGAATGGTAGGAGGCAAAATTTTATAAGTGGGTGACAGGAGTTACTCTTCTTTTCTTATTCAAGTGTCAAAGAATGGAAAGGGAATTTCTAAAGGAAGAAGACCAGACAGAAATCACGAGAGTATGGAGGAAATGTGAGGATAGCATGTTCAAGGGGGAAATGAAAAGTAAGAGAGAAGGTCCTAGATGCTGAGATTAGCCATGTTCTTCCAGCCTCTGGGTCCTCCTTGGCAAGCATACCTTTGGCAGTGAATCTAACCTGAATCTGAACCCCTCTAATCCGTTGAGACTTTTTTAAAATTTCAAAGCTTGGCAGCCATTTTACCTGGCTCACACTTCATTCTTAGGAGAAGAAGCAAAGAAAAGTGGCTCATAAGTTCATGGTATGGTGTTTTGGGGTCTCCACAGTGGCTTGCTACTGGCTGACCAGTTGAAATCATTTATTTTTTTCAAGTCTTTGAGATTCTGGGAATGCAAGGTTTGGCTGCTATATTAGTCTTGGTTTTCTGAGATTCAGTCCTACAAGAGATTTACTGGGAGATAAGAGGTACAAGAGATTTATTTTAGAGGAAATGCCTGTGAAGAAAACTGGGGAAGAAACTTGAGACTGGGCAAGCTGTCAGACTACAATTCAGGACCAACCCCTGTGAAGAAGAAAAGAAATGAAAGAAGGAGTGAAATATGGGAAGGAAGGAGAGAAGGAAAAAAGATAGGAAAGAGGAAGGGGCACTTGGGTGGCTCAGTTGGTTAAGCATCTAACTTTGGCTTAGGTCATGATCTCGCAGTTTGTGAGTTCGAGCCCTGCATTGGGCTCTGTGCTGAAGCCCAGAGCCTGGAGCCTGCTTCGGATTCTGTGTCTCCCTCTCTATCTGCCCCTCCCCTGCTTGCTCGCTCTTTCTCTCTCTCAAAAATAAAGAAACATTAAAAAAGAAAGAAAGAAAGAAAGAGGAAGAGGGGAAAGATCTTAGATTGCAGTACTATGTTAGGAAAGTTTGGGCAGCCAGTGGGAAGTCTTCAAGCCAAAGTCAACTGACAGAGGAATCCCCCATCTCCCAGGAATGGACCTGCCTTGGTGTCCTTGCCATGCTAAGTCATTGGCTGGATGGATTTCAGAACACAGCAACTGCGGGCATAGGCCAGGGATGCTTTTGCGGTAGGAGATCTGAGAGATGCATTTTCAGACCACCACAACCCCAAAACCTTTGGGGAGCAATGGGTTATACAGGCAAAATTTGGAGATGTCTTATTTTTCAGATGAAGAAATACATTGATGAAGACCCTTTATTAACAATTGGATTCATTTTTCACATCCCAGCTATCATCTCATTCCTCCCATCAAAGAATTTTTAGTTCTTTCTCCTTGACTTTACTTGTGTGATCTTATACCCCAGGTTTTGTGAAACACTACTTTTTCAGATGGCCCACTGGCCAATGAGCACACAATATATCTAAATTTAGCCTGGAAAAAATATGGCTATAGCATCCAAATAATAAAGTCCAAATTTTCTTAGCTTGGAGTTCAGTCTCCCACAGTCTAGTCCCAGCCCACCTTCCAACCCTAGTCACCACTTATCGTATTTTAGGCGTTTGAAATAGTTGCCATTTCCTAAACGATTCTTGTTTATCCACTGCTATCTCTTTGTTCATCCTGTTCTTTTCAGCTATAATTCATTCATTACATATGTTTACTGTTCCCCTCCCATAGGCTGAGCCCTGTAGTTAAAACTAGGTATATATGAGGGAACAAAACAAATGTAGTTTATGTCCTCTTGAAGCTTTGAATCTAGTGGAGAAGCAACAGACACTAAATAGGTCAATAGACAAATACATGTCTACAAATCATGTGTGAGCTCAGAAGTCAAAGAACAAGATGTTCTGACAGAATTGAGGAGGGCTCTCTTTTAGATACAGCGGTCACAGAATAGATGGCACTTAACGTGAAACTTGAATGAGGACGGAGGTATAGCCACATAAAGAGCTTAGGCTCTGCAGGTACAAATTTCACCATTTGCAAGATACTGCCATGACATTCGTAGAGTCTTTGCATCATCAGATTCTCAACCATTTGAGCCCCGTGTTATGTATATCCTTCATACATAATACATGTTTATACATAAAATGTTATAAGTTATAGTATATTTTTGTGTATTTCATATTTCCTATCAGACTATAAGCTGAAGTTTTGATAAATCATGTCTCATTCATCTCTCAGTATCTAGCATGGTATTTAGGATAGCACCCTCTGGTTGCATCCAACAAACACTTGTTGAATACATGAACAATGTCACGCTCTCTGCAAGTTTGCCCTTTCTGACATTTATCAGAATTGTAGAAGAAAATGGAGACTTCATATCATAGTTGGAAAATACCATTCACTTAGCCAAAGAGTTCTGAACTTCAACCAGAGGAAAATCTAAGCAGATGAGATCATTTCTGTTGAGGGAATGAACTGTGGGTTCCCTTCAGGATAGGATATTGTAAGTTTATCATTTATTTGAAAATCAGGTATTACAGATAACAAGTTTTAAGAAGAACACCCGGCCAAGTAGTAAATCAGTTACTATTTTGAAACAGCTCTTCAGTAGGTAGTTACCACTGGCAGCTAGAATTTAAAATGTTGTTTTACTGTATCAAATTACCATGTGTGTTCAAACACAACCTCACCTTACACATGACCTACAGCTCGGTATGTAGCAATATACAGATTTTTACAGTTGTTATTTTTTGTTGTCTTTTTCCCTGTCTTCTCAGAAACAAGGGGTTACAAAGAGAAGGAACATGATGTATTGTTGATAGGCTACAATCTCAGATCTTCACTTCAGAGCTTATTCACAGAAGCACTTTTATTTAAAATAGACCTTTCTCCTCAATGAGGACTATTTTAATGATATCATTTCCTTTCCTGCAGGAAACCCCATGATAGGCAGTTTCATTAAGACAAAACTGCAATTTGCACATTGTAGTGCTTTGACTCTCCAGTATGGGAATGTTCCTCATCCTAAATCCAGTGTTCTTATACCTAATTTTACTTCCTCAAAGGTTGCTTACAGTAGAAAGATTGAAAAGATTTACGCCAGCCTTCACCTAGAACTAAAGAGACCATACACAGTATTTTAAAAGAACAAGTAAATAAGAATGATACTTACCCAATTTCTGTACTGGTTTTTGTAACCTAAATATTTCCCAGAAATAAGTGTTTAGGACATAATTCATTTGAAATGAATCAACGTCAAATTAACTTCTTTTGCCTGTAAACACTAACATGCCTTTTAACATCTGCTAGATTTTTTAAATATTATAAAATTTGACCTTATATATGTAAGTCTCCATTCAATAGCAAGTACTAGAAATTCTACCCAGTTTACCATTTCGCTCATTTGCTGGGCAAGAGGTACTTGTTGCCGGTATATTTTTAACAACTGAAATCACTCCTTTTTTTTTGGAAGTTTATTTCCATCCCTATTATACCACTGTCTCTCATCCTCTTAACCTCTGTGCTCCCCCCACACACTTGCAATTCACATTGCCCAAATTAAGGCTATATCAGAACAGTGAAAAAAAAATCTCATGTAACCAATTAGTCCAATATAGATATATCTTTTAATATGTTTCTACATTTTTTACTTCTCATTAAAATGTTATCTATCACAGAAAAAAAAAAAACCTGTTAACTGATACTTTTTCAGTAGAGATAAAGCCATCAAAAGGAATATATAAAGTATATGCCAGCTTAATTCTGCACTATTATTTAATTTATAACTCATACTCTGTCTTTATGATTTTGAACATCTTCATGCCCTGAGCCTTGCCTAGAGTAGAGGAATAAAATGGCAGAGGAATGATAAGGAGGCAGGGAGGAAAAGAAGAAAGGGGAAAGAGTGCATGGCACAGTGGAAAGAGACCTTACAGACAAGGCTGGAGACCTAGATTATATTTTCAGTTCAACTAATTAGTTGTCTGGTTTTGATCAGTCCCTTAACCACTCTAGGACCCATTATTTTGTTTATAAAATTGTGGCCCATTTAACAATTAGGTCCACTCAAACCCTAGCCCTCAATGATCTGTTTTGTTTGTTGCTTTCATGTCCATTTTGTTTGTTGCTGTTGGATTCCAATGATGACCCAAGTGAAAGTTTCCATACATGGAAACACCCAAAGAAATATCAACTAGACTGTAGGGTTTACTCATGTGACTCTAGACCCTCTGCCTGGCTTAAAATCTCACTTCCGTTACTTAGCACCTTGTGACTTGGGGTGAGTTACTTACCTTCCCTGTACCTCACTAGTCATGTCTTTAAAATGATGGTGATAAGAGTACTTGCATAATAGTGTCATGAGATTTTTCTCACAAACTGAATGAGAACATGCTTAACATGGTGTTTGGCCCATGGAAAGTGGTTATTAAATAACATAATATTATTATTCCATGTTAAATATCTATGTGTCCAGGCACTGTGCAGAGTGTTGCCACATAATGTCCTCATTTCTGCCTGTTGTGAATTAAAAATTTTGAAAATGCCCAAGTTCTAATCTAGGGAGGTGATACATGAAATACAACAAAGACATTTATTTTTATTATTTTGATTTTTTTTTTTTTTTTTTTTTTTTTTTTTTTTTGGTGAAGGAAATTTTGTACTCAGGTGAGAAATTATTATCCTGAATGATGAAGAGCCAAAAAGCTAGAGGTAAAGGAGAGATAAGAATGGTAAAGGAGTAGGGGCGCCTGGGTGGCTCAGTCAGTTAAGCGTCTGACTTCGGCTCAGGTCGCGATCTCGCGGTCCGTGAGTTCGAGCCCCGCGTCAGACTCTGGGCTGATGGCTCAGAGCCTGGAGCCTGCCTCTGATTCTGTGTCTCCCTCTCTCTCTGCCCCTTCCCCGTTCATGCTCTGTCTCTCTCTGTCTCAAAAATAAATAAAACGTCAAAAAAAAAATTTAAGAATGGTAAAGGAGGCAACAGATATGGTAAAACATGCAATGAAAACATGAATGTCTTTACTAAAGTTCACAAATAGCAGCAATATGCCTATAGATTCTTGGTATATTGGTTTTAATATGGCTATTTGTGAAATGCCAGAGAAATGGTAGTTTACCTGCTTCCCTTAGAGTAGGCTGACTGAAAAATCACCAAATTTAGGTATTTAATTTCCAAAAAGAAAGTCTGTAACACAAACACATGGAATTGGCTCTTCTGCCTCAATGACGAATGAACGACTCTAGCCCCATTGTAAAAATAGTTTTGGTGCAAAGACATCAGTTTGGCCTTTCTATAGTATTATGACTTACGGAAACTCAAAAAAAGTAGGCATTTCACTTAAGTCTCTGGGAAGATGAGCTGTCTCATTTATTTGACCTAAAGTTATAGGCATAACATTTCTTGGAAATGTTTTGCCAGTGAGCCTGCTAGGAAAGCCATTTAATTTTGACATATTAATAATTTTCACAATAATAGGTGATTTGCCACACATGGAGGATTAGTATTGGCAACTCACCACAACTCTTGACTGTTCTTTAGTTCCTTCACAAGTCACAGCCCCAGAGATAAAGATAAAACTATTTTCTGGCACTTCGATTTTTAACAACTTTTTGAGCATTCCTTGGATAGAGGCCAAGAATTTGCAATGACTTTGCCTTACTAGTGCCGTGTCAAATGGTGACTCCATCAGGCAGTAATTAAGTGATGAGGAATAATAATGGGAAGAATGGAAAGACCATACCGAGGATGTATTTGGTAACCACATTCTAGACCAGAACGTCTCTGCGGTTGTGTAACTGTTGCTCAAGTATTTTTCTAATGTGTTATTATTTGTTTTAGATTTTTGATATCATAAAACTTTTGGCTATTTAGTTTTACCTCAAGATATTTGCTTGAATGAAGATTTAGGAAGCTGTTTATCCTTCCTGGTTTAGATTAGAACTGCACCTGCTCTCAGAGGAAGAGCTGCACCTTCCAGAGATTGCCATCCGATTCCAGGGTCCCAAGCCTCGCAAATATTGCTGTAATGGTTCCTGGTCTGAAATTCTCAGCCTACCCAGCATGCAGTGTGGCCCTCTAAGTCTCCTCTACTGTCTGTATAATGTTGAGATCCAGAGAGAACCTTCTACAAATCAAGCCTTGCTTCCAAATTGCTCTTCCAGAGGAGAAATTATATTTTTATAGTTATTTCAGATAAAGCTGTTTCAAAGTCAAAATAAGTATGTAACATTATCTATGACTGTGCCCTCTTGGCATTTCTTTTCCTATAACTCCTACCTTAGCCATCCCCCAGGCTCTGCTTCAAGTCCTACTTTATCCATGTAGGTTTCCCAGACTGCTCCAACTTTCAGACCACACCACTGACCTAGTTAGTGACTTATCAGGCAGCATTTTTGGAAGTCCCTCTAGTAATGCTTTGTTAATTCTGGCTCATCTTTGCAGTTGTCTCACTGTGTGAGACAGTGAAGCTTCTCCAATGAAGCTGTAATCTACTCGAGCATGGGGATTTGTCTTATACTATTTGCTTTCCATGACCCTTGCCTCATGCTGTTTATTCTTGTTTGATAACTGATTGGGCAGATAACTGCCACCTGATAAATACATTTAAGAAATGAGTGAGCCAAGTATTTCTTGGTGGCATTTTCTACCAGGGCATCATTATAGGAAGCTGTGTAATTTGGAGAGTATCATTCAAAAACGTGTGTAAATTATTTCAGGTATTTGATTTTGACATTGTCTTGAAGACATAAAATTGCCTTAAAAACAGTTACTTGAAAGTGGACAAAAATGTAAATGAACGAATGAGTGAGTGACTGATGTACCTAAATGTCATGAAATGTGGAAATGATAAAAAAAAAAAAGAAAGAAAGAAAGAAAGAAAGAAAGAAAGAAAGAAAAAAAGAGAAATGTTAATCTAATCTGTTTTCCTTGTCTAATCTCCACTGGGGGTGGGGAGTAGGGACAAACTGGTTCTTGATCCTTGGCATATTAAAGTTAGGGACATTCAGAGAAGGGGATATCTGGTTGGAAAATAAGCTGGCATTGCACAGTGTAAATGGTTAAGCCAAGTGTAAATTTTATAGGCCAAATAGAATTTTTGCAAGTCAAATGACTTTTGAAAACTACTTGTACCCTGGCTCAAAGGGCATTTTTCTTGCCCTCTGTAGTAAGCAGTCGGTAAGCTGTGTTTGGAACCCGGACCAAATGCTGGTCTTTCATTTCTCAAATTACAGTTTAGAGATCCCAGCTTGGAAGTCCCTCCATACACAATTTAGTAGAATTAGCAGCGTGAACAGAACCAGAGTGTAACTATGCCTTGTTCCATCTAGAAGAAAATTGGAATGGACTTTCCATTGAAAGTCTATCGATTACCTAATCCCAGATGTTCTGACACAGTTTTCATCCAAGGGTTGCAGAACAGAAGGAAGCGCCTTTCAAAAGCTTAATTTTCATTACCCATTTGGAAGATTTTGGGGGGGTCCCTAAGAAATGCAAAGATTATGCCTAGTGTTTGAGAAGTAGAAAAGAAAAAACAGGAGGAAAAACACTTAAAGAAGTGCTTCTAAAACTTTCATGTGCATATGAATCACCTGGGAAACTTGTTAAAATGCAGATTCTTATTTTGAAGGCTGGGGTGGGGCCAGCGTTTCTGCCCTTCTCACAAGCCCCCACCCATGTGATGCTGACGCTGCTGGTCCAAAGAGCACAGAACCCAGAGTAGCAAGCTCTCTAAGACATAGAGAACAGTTTTGCATGAACACAAATTCCTACTCTAGTCTAGGTTACAATTCCAAGGAATTAATGACTCAAAATTGCTGCCTTTCAACACTTCTGAGTCATTTTGTAAGACTGAAAGGTTAACACTGGCCACTTAACATTTCAAATGTGACAGGAGCATTTATTGATGCATTAATTTGTGTTTTGTTCCAGCTCCCATTCCGAAAGACAGCCAAGTCTTCACATTCTCTTGGCTCCCGGGGATTTGCAGGTCTAGAACAGGACTTTTCTTCCTAGGTTTGTTTATAAATACTGGGGAGAGAGGTGAGCATCTTTGGAGTTAAGGAGAGTTGGGACCTGAAGGGAAGAAAGAGACAGACAATGAATTTTGTTTTTGTAAATATTTATCTCTGAATAAGATTGCCAAAGACATTTCTCAACTCAGGAGAGGGAATTGAATTGAATATCCCACCAACTTGGTAAGAGTTGGGGATGTCAGAGTCATGCTCAAATCAGTTTTAGAGAAGTATAATAATGTGGCATTCTTTACATGCTGATGACTTTCCGGAAAATTCATACCTGCTTCACACGAACTCTATACCTGGCCAGTTTACAAGACTGTGTCTCAAAGATTTTTTAACCTCCACAACAAAAAATGCTACAGAGAAAATAAGGATATTTTGGGGCACATACACTGATGTGCTGCTGTTAACTGAGAGAGAAGTAGAAGAGGCATAAATAACCCACCATATAGACTTGAACCTTTGTTAGAAATACGCATTCAGTACATAATGCTGGACATTTACTTAGGTTAATACGTTGCATATTCTCCAGAAACCATTTTTTTAATATTTATTAATTTTTGAGAGGGAGAGAAAGAGAGAGAGGGAGAGTGAACAAGGGAGGAACAGAGAGATAGGGAGACACGATCAGAAGTAGGCTCCAGGCTCTGAGCTATCAACACAGAGCCCGACACGGGGCGCCAACTCACAAGCCGCAAGATCATGACCTGAGCTGAAGTTGGACACTTAACCAACTGAGCCACCCAGGTGCCCCACTCCAGAAACCATTTTTATATACAACTTATGGCTGTGTTGGTTGAATACTGAGTTAGATAACTAAAGGAGGTTTAACTAAGATTTTAGTTATTTTCCAAATTCATTCTCTAGTTTCTTCATCATCACAGTCTCATTTCTCTGCTCATTAAAGAAATTAGATTATTTTCAAGAAGTCACAAGACAGATATCGTCTTGAGCGTTTTTAACCAGGTTGATACTGTTGACAGGGTAGCCATAGAATATAACCTTCCTGAGGGCAGGGATATTTCAGTCATACCAGTCACATGCTAGGAAGAGTAAGTTATCAGGCATCATGGGTCGATTTAATGAATGAGTAGAAACAGTGCCTTATTCTGTTGTTACGAGTACCTCATACATTTTCAAGTATTTGTACAGATAACCTCTGAAATATTATGATTTGAATCAGGTATTTCATTTTATTTTTTAATTTTTAGGCTTTTCCCACAGCCTTCTGCAGAGAGGAAGCAAATAAATGTATTTAGAGGGCCGACCTGGGCCTTCTACTCCCTCTGCTGCCAGAGAAGCCCTATCTTAAAATGAACAGATGGAGTCTTTAATATCAGAATGAGATTATTCCATTAAGTGGAAGTGTTGAAATTTTCTAGAACCTTCCCAACATGGCATTGCAGGAGCCCCAACTCAAGGGAAAGGGGGAATTTGACATAGCCTACACTGCAGGGAGGTGGGGAACATTTGATAGAAATTTATAACGTTTTACTTTTATTTCTCAACAAGAAATGAACATTTTTATTAATTTTTGGACACTGCTGGATTTGATGTTTTAGCAAGCACAAATTTAGGATCACTTATGTGTTTTAGCACTTAATGGTCATGAGGGTGAGAGGGGTACTGAAGAGGAAGTCATCATCCACTGAAGGAGGCAAGCTAGGGGGATGGCTCTTAGGAGACTTGGCAGGAGATATGGAAAAGGAAACTTTCACATAGAAGTTAAGTCATGTGGAAAGCCTTATTTTGTCAAGGTCTTCTGAACAAGTAGGAACAACAGAGAATAATGGATATGACCTTAGTACTTCCAGAGGTTATTCCTGGGCCATTGTAAGAGTCCCTTAGATTCCTCAATTCCTCAGGCATGCAGCTGAAGAGTGCCACTTCCTAAAACAGCCCTTTTGTCCCACCACACTCTAGGTCAAGAATCTTTGTGGCTTCCCCGTTGCCAGATGCTTCAAGTCTGTGTTTTGAGGCCATCTGGCTCCATACTGAATATCCAGCTTTTCCTCCTTCTCCTCCCAGACACACCACCTCTCATCATGGCCGTACCTGTGCCTAGCAATGCAGCTACAAGCCACTCTTGCCCTTTTATCATTTCCCTGAGGCATGTTATTTCCCTCATTTGCCCATCTATCTGCATCCTCCATTCTCCAAGCTTTCACAATCAATTTTAGTCCCATTACTTACACTAAAAATTATCAAGTTTCTCCTGATTGTGCTGCTCTCCTACTTCTCAAACTCCTTGTTCATCAATGACTTCTAAACATTTTAGGCCTTAGGAACCTCTGGTAGCATCTGCTCTGTTAGTTTTGCTCCCCAACTAGACTGTAATTTCTAAGCCCAGGAATCATGTCTTCAACACTTCCTGAGCCCACAGAACCTAGCAAAGAGCGAGGCATTTAGGCAATGCCTTGACTGAAATGATTACATGTAATCAGTTTGTCATCCCAATATTTGTGATCATCAAGAAATGGGTGTAGAGAAGACATTTTCAGAAATATGGACATACCATTCATTTACCTTCATGCGTGCCACTGGTCATGAATATACATAGGTATTGTGGTTAAGCTGAAGAAACAGGAAGTTACCTACTAAAACCACACTACAGAAGTAGAAATTTGAAAACAAAAAATACACTTAGTTGGTTTTAATTAAAGAAAATTATGTGGCTATAAATTGGCATATTTCTAAAATATACTGATTTGTGCCAATCTATGGTAGGAAGATGTCCAAGGAAGGAAAACAATGTAAATTATTTCCTAGAAGCTTTGGATAGATTATATTTATTGGAAATAAGTATTCCAAATAGTCCACATTCCAATGTGACTTCAAGAACTTTTTTAGAAGTCTCTGTGTCCTCTAACACTGTTATGCTACTCATTTATAGCATACACTTGGGTCACATTTTCCTGTTTGGAGAGATCATCCTAATGATAGTAACTGTATACAAATAGTTTGCATTCCATGTTCCTCCTCAGCAATCTTTTCAAGAAAAATTACTGATGGAGAACTTCAGTGGCCAGTTCAAGGGGAAGGATGAAATGTCAACAGATGTTGGAATAAAGCCAATTATGAGAGGTTTTAGAAAGGAGGGGTGTATTGCAAGGAGTTGGAGATTTTGCCTAGGAAGGGAAAGATGGAAACGTTCAGCAGGAAAAGATAAAGAGAAAAAAGTTAAGAAGATAGAAGAGAGAACACGGGCTAATGATCATAAGGACACTGTCTTGTCTGAGCCATCTGTTTGCATTCACAAGTTGTGAGACAGGAGTTGGAGGAGTAGAGCAGAGCCTTCTAAAGAAATGCTTTATTTTTTAAAATATTTTTTAAGTTTATTTATTTATTTTGAGAGAGTACACATGCCCGTGGGACAGGGGCAGAGAGAGGGGGTGACAGAGAATCCCAAGCAGGCTCCTCCCTGACAGCACAGAGCCTGACACAGGGCTCGAACCCATGAACCATGAGATCCTGACCTGAGCTTAAAAGTTAGATGCTTAACCAACTGAGCCACCCAGGCACCCCTGAAGAAATGCTTTATATGCTGGACTAGAGAATTTGGACTTAGGGTGCCAGTTGAGTTCATAAGCAGGGACATAGCAGAATGCAAATGGTATTTTAGGAAGATTAATCCAGCAAGCATACAAAGAATGGACTGGAATCCTTGATCCAGACAGAGATAACACAAGACTTTGGAGTAAGGCATGAGTGAAGAAATGAGGCCTCGTTAGGGAAGTGTTAAGAGGGAAGGAGAGGACGGGAAGAGCCTAGGAAATCCATAAAGGAAAGAAAGAACCAACATCATGTTCTGACAACTAGCAGGAAAAGGAGGAGTTGTAGACAAGTGCAAAATTTTAAGCCTAAGAGTCTAAGAAAACTGTGATGATGCCATTGCTGGAGATGGGGAAAAGATAGTAGCTACCCTTTAGATGACCAACTATTTGCATTCAAAGCTTCTTCCTGCTTTACAGCCCTTTATGCCCAGCTAAGCAAATTAGCAACCACTTATCTGTTGCTGATTTTAAGGAATTGCCATCAAGTTTCCAGGAAAATACTTACAGGTGCATCTGTAGAACACATAGCCTACAACTTTTAAACTTGTTGCAGATAAGGTAACAAACAGGAAGTAGGGAAAGTTCCAACTATTACAGGGCCAAGGGCTTCATTCATGTATTTATCCATTCAGCAAATATTTATAGAATGCTTATTTTGTGCCAGGAAAGTAGATTCTTGCTTTTTCAGGCCTTATATTCTCATGGGGAAAAAAATAGGAAAACAATCAAGAATACAACTAAATGAATAAAATAACACAAAGATAAATAAGGGCTCTGAAGAAAATAAAACATTGTGTTGTCCCACAAGTGACTGCAGATACCTCTTTCAAATTATTTGATCAGAGAAAGCATCCCTGGGAAGATACCATTTGAGCTGAGACCTCAGTCAATCACACACAGGTCATTTAGGTGCAAGGAACAGCAAGAGCTGGGACTGAATTAGTTGAGCAAGTTTCAGAGCTGGAGTATAATGATAAGAAGACATTGGTATAAGAAGTAAAAGCAGAAAGCAGGAGCTACTCTTGGAATGTACTAGGATCAGGAGCAAGTGACAGGAAGCATAATTCAAACGGATTTAAAGAACAAGAAAACTCATACATATAACTAGAAAACCAGAGGTAGATTGACTAAATCCAGTGACTCCAAAGTTCTTTTCCAAGAGTTTTGTCTTTGCTGTCTTAGGTGTATCAACTTCATCTTTGGGCTTGGGTTGAAGTAGATAAAGCAAGGAGATTATGGCATACTGTAACATTTTTTCCCTTAAATTTTCTTTAATCCCCTCAGTAAGATTCCCTTTGGGCCACATCCTCTTTCTTGACTTCTGAAGCATATGAGAGTGACCCTCCACCCTCTTACACCTGCTTAGAGTGCAGGGGTTGGGTCAGCTTCCCTTGAGGTACATGAGCTGCTTGGAGAGGAAGGGCTCCTGAATAAAATTAAGACTCTGTTAGGAAAGAAGAAGGAGAAAGGCAGTCTGGAAAGGCAACCAGCCATATTTACTACATAAGGGATCTTAGTGGCCATTATAAAGAGTTTGGACTTACTCTGTATACACACCAAGCCATTGAAGAATTTTAGACAGTGAAGTAGCATGATCTGATTTATGGTTTTAAAAGGTCACCCTGTGGGAGCGTGGCTCTGTCAATTGAGTGTCCAACTCTTGATTTTTGCTCAAGTCATGATTCTGGGGTCCTGAGATTGAGCCTTGCATCAGGCCAGGAGCCCACTTAAGATTCTCTCCCTCTCCCTGGCTCTCTCTCTCTCTCTCTCTCTCTCTCTGTCTAAAAAAATAAAAATAATAAATAAATAAATAATAAATAAATAAATAAATAAATAAATAAATGGTCACTCTGTGAAATGTTTTAGTGGTTAATTGAAAGGTAACAAAGGGGAGGTGGGAAGAGTGGGTGGGAAGCTGATAGTCCAGGAAAGAGATGTTGGGAGCTTGAACTATAAAAAATAGCAAAGGAGATGGAGAGAATTGAATTGAGATGGAATTGACATAACTTGTTGATGGGTTGAACTGGGGGGTAGGAGTTAGGGAAAATGAAGAAACAAAAATGACTTCCAGGTTTTTGGCTTAAGTACCAGGTTAGATGGTAAAATAGTTTACAGAGATAATGATAAGTTGAGAAGGATCAGGTTTTGTTAGGAATTATCAAGAGTTCTGTGTTTCGATTGAGAATATTGAATATTGAATATCTAGTGAAGATGCCAAAAGAGGCTGAGTAGAATCTGGAGTTCAGTGGAGAGGCTCAGGCTGAAGACAGAAACCATTACAGAACCATCAGTATATAGATGATGTTTAAAACCATGAGACTTGGTGAGATATGCCTTGAGGGGTGGCAAGAGGGGGAAGGCTCTGGAAGCAGAGTCTGCAACACAATAAGGAGAAAGAGAAGCCAAGAAAGGGGACCAAGAAAGAGCAGCCAGTGAGATAGAAAGGAAAACAAGCAAATTTGGCATCATAAAACTAGGCAAAAGAACATGTCTTTAAAAGGCAATGGTACCACTAAATCAAATGCATCTGAAAAGTTGAGAAATCTAAGAACTAAGAAGAGAGCTTTGGGTTTGATAAGAACAGGTTTAGTGGAAGGAAAGGGTCAGAAGTATAGCTGAAGTGGATTCAAAAGAGAAGAAACTACAAGTGGAGTCAGTCATTCAGGCAGGGCTTAAAAGATGCAGGAATAAAAGAAGATTCTGGGATGACAACTCCTAAGAACCCAAAACTAGAGTATAATTTCCAGAGGAGTTTTTTTTTATGTTATTCTTTTTTTTTTTTCTTTTTTTAAGTTTATTTATTTTGAGAGGTGGGGGGGTGGAAGGGCAGAGAGAGAGGGAGAGAGAGAATCCCAAGCAGGTTCTGCCAGCACAGAGCCTAATGCGGGGCTCGAGCTCACAAACCGTGAGCTATGACCTGAGCCAAAATCAAGAGTCGGAACGCCTCACCATCTGAGCCACCCAGGCGGGTGCCCCTGATGGTATTCTTTGGAAAGAGAAATGTCCTGTTGGGGTCTTCATTTGAAATGAGGTTGGTGGCCCCACCATTTCTACCTTCTATAGATTCCTTTTCTGTACATAGTCCTTCTATTAAAAGGAAATTAGGCAATTGAGATTTTGCAATTTAGGGCAGGGGGCTGATAAGATTCCTTTGGGATCTCAGTTGCTCTTCCAGTTGGACCAGCTCCTGCTAGGACATTCATTAAATATAAATGTAAATTAAATGTAAATGTAAACTAAATATAGATGTGAATTAAATAATATAAATATATGTATACTTGTTGCATTTGCTACAGATCCTAAACTTGAACTCTATAAGGTCCCTGATTTTCCTTTGCCCCATCTACCCAAAGGTGTCCCTTTCAGTCCCTTTAACTTACATCCACCAGAAAGTAGAGCAGGGCAGAAGTTGTGTGGGGCTCCTGTCCTTCTCCCTCCCCCTCACCTCCTGGCCACAGCACAATAAAAACTCTGTTCAGAATTTGGCTAGCTGCTTCTTTTCCCACATTCGATCAGGGAACACTTAAAGCCATACAGTGTCCCTGTCCCGCCAGAAAACCTATGGGCAGGGTGCCCCTTCAGGCTGCCACAAAGACTCACTGTGCAAAGTGTCTATGGCCAGAGCAGGGGCCACATGTGGACTATCAATAAGGCTTTTGATTTTTCCTTATGTCATGTCATCATCACATTAAACATAATTCGAGCAAGGAAACAAAACTTAGATTCTACGCTGTAAGACTTTGCCTGCCCTAGAGCTACAAAGAAATGTACCTACTTTTCAGTTTCAGCATGTTCCTTCCAAAAAAATGTCATAAGTTTTTTTTTTACACCCAGTATAATTTTCCCCTTTAAGTGGATGTTATGTGACTTGATTGACTGTTTTGACTCCGCTTGTAAATTGTCCATTTTGGAAACTCTAACTGAAGTTAGATTTAGAAGTGAGCTTCGGCACCCATAAAGGTTGCTTCTCACTGGAGCCAAGAACTACAGAAGGCATAAGGAAAAGGACAAAGTGCAAAAAAACAAGCATCAGGTACCTTGCTGCCAAGGTACGTGTCTGTGATGGATTGTCACCTTACCCGTCTCCATTCACTGTTGGGTAGAGCTTCCATTTTCCACTGCGAAATAATTCTTGGAGCTGGTCCCGTGTTAGCCACAGAGCAGAGCTCCAACAATTTCTTTCCAAAGCTGGCCTTCAGAAAATGAATTTAAACCTTTTGAATCAGGTATCTGAGCGAAGCTGTGTCAAAGTTTTCTGTTGTTGTTATTGTTGTTGTTGTTTTTATTGTATCTAAATGCGACAAATAGATCTATAGGATGTACGTGACCTACCACCAAGACGCTCTGTTAACGAACATACCTATAATCAGGCAGGTACACATCAAAAGAGGGGTTGTTAGAATAAAAGGTCAGAGAGGCATCATATTACATATATTTCCTGAGGGCCTGTGTATGCAGGGTTAGAAAGGATAACGTGTGGTTTCTACTTTCAAAGGACTTGCAATCTAATTGAGGGGGCAAGAATGGAAACACATGCAAACTAAATAGTGCAACATACAGTATAGGGCACAAGTAACTATCAGATAAGTAGCAAAAATAATAAATGTCATTAATTGAGAGTTAATTGTAATAATAAATACGTACTAGTATATAAATAATTACTAATACTTACTATGTGCCAGACATTCTGTTAAGTAGTTTATGTACATTATTTCATTTCCTGAAGTACTATCCTCGCTCTAAAAATGGGAATTACCTCTGATCTTCTCCCCATTCTGAGGAAAGAAAGAAGAATGAGGCAAAGATCTAGAATCAGGAATATGCCAGATGGCAAGCAGATACATTGATCTGAGGCTAAAGACCCATTTAGGGGATAGAAAGAAATGAACCTTGAGGCCTGTGTTAGTGTGTTCACCCCCATATCCCAATGCCTAGCATAGTGCCTTGCACAAAACAGTTGCTCAATAAATATATCATGAACCAAAAACAAAGCAAAACAAAAAAGCCCTCTGGTTTGTGTCTATAACCCAGATCAAGTACAGTGAGATAAGAGTAATTAGTGAATTAGAGCTATATACCAAATAGTCTCAGAACCCAATGCCAATACCTCCCAGTCCCCCAATTACAGTAAGGGATTCAAGTGGGAAAGATACACCATGGTGGGACAGGTCTGACAGCAACAGCAGCTGCACCTCACTGGGGTTCATGGAACCCCATGGAAACTGGGGTCCCATGGGGTCATGGAAACTGACCTGGTGAGCAGTTCACAAGTCCTCACTCTGGCCTGCAAGACTGTACGATATCTGACTCTGGGCACCTCTGCAACCTTAAATCCTTCTTCTCCCCCCTCTTCCCCTCCCTCTACTACCACCGGGGCCTCCTTGCTATCCCTCAAACCAATCTCAGAGCCCAAATTCCTCCACCCTGCTTTTCAGGTCTGTAATAGCCACTCTCGACACATCTGGCTACCCTACCCTGCCCCCTGGCACTATCTGTTTATCTGTCTGCTGTCTTCCCCTACACACACTAGAACATGGGCCCAGAAAGGCAGAATTCCATCTGTTGTCTTCACCATTGTATCCTCAGCACTAGGATCACACCTGGCATGCCATTAAGTACTCACACACAGCAATTCTTTTTTTTTAATGTTTATTTATTTTTGAGAGAGAGGGAGTGGGGGAAGGGCAGAGAGAGAGAGAGAGAGAGACAGAATCTGAAGCAGGGTCCAGGCTCTGAGCTGTCAGCACAGAGCCCGACGCAGGGCTCGAACTCATGAACCGTGAGATCGTGACCTGAGCCGAAGTCAGACGCTTAACCAACTGAGCCACCCAGGCCCCCCTCACACACAGCAATTCTGACCGGAGATCATGCTCCCTAGCTCTCAACTACCTACTTCCCAAAGGAACAAGATTTTGTTCAAGAACTGTTATGTGGAAATTGATGAGTAGAGCTTGGAAACAAGAGACAGAGTGGCAGGAGCCAGACCAACCTGTTTATAAAAAATGCCTTTGCCCAGAAAGGGGAAAATACACCTTAAAACCTCTGGCAAAGTACATGCTTTCTTAGGACACCTTTAGCATGCTGTGCTTCTGAAATGGCGCCTTGGCTAAACAAGATCCATAAATTTGCCAAAACAACCAATTCCCAGGACGTAAGAGTCACTGCTACCAGTCTCAGCCTCGTAAACGGACACTGGGAACCATATGCCATGATATTAAAAGACTGGCTCACTGCTGTAAGCAAAGCCAGGCAAGTGAACCACCCAGGTGATAGGAAGGGAAGTGAGAAAATTAAACAATCTTATTTTCATTATTTCTTTCCCTCACTGAACACTATTAAGGAGCTAGACACCATGAAAATGGGTTAAAATATGCTGACTTTGCCTCAGGTTTGAGCATGCGTGGTTCCTGGAGGGCATTTATCATAGGACCGAATAACGTGTTTGAGAGTCTTCTTTTGTGCAAATTCAGACTCCAGAGGCCACAGGATGTCTGATAAATTCAAAGTAGTAATATAAGCAAGGTCGTGATGCCTCCCAACTTCCCTTGTTGGAAGAGTTCATGGTGAAGTATTCCGTAATCTCATGAATATGTATGGGGCACTCACTGTATTTAACAAACTATGCTAATGGGATGGTGAACCCAAAGGAGAATGAGACATGGTTCTTGCCTTCAAGCTTCAAAGAATTTCTCACTCATTGGGCACATCAGATAACTAAGATGGTGGACAGGAAATAACAAGTGCCCCAGTCCGGGTATTTTTTTAAGCGTAAAAACACAAAGGATGGAGGGATGGAGGGATGGGGGGATGGGGGGATGGGAGACAATAAAACACTTCATGGAAGAGAATACACTCAAACTGCTCTTGAAAGGTGGACGGAATTTCCATAGGATTCGATGGCAGGGGGCCTGGATGTGTAGCATTTGCCCACTTTTATTGTGTAAATATTCCCAGTTTGGCTGATCTCAAGTCGATGACGTGATGCCACTGAATACAAAGTTGGGAAGAAGTGCCAGCCCCAGCATACCATCTATGAGTCACCATCTGAGCTTTGGACCTTATTAAATCAGTCTGACCCTGCTGCTTTAATGAGTGGATTCACAGGTCTTAAAAACCTCTAAAACAACATTATAAGGGAAGAGACACTTCTGCCCTTCTCCCTCTGCTTCAGTCTGACCTTTCAATACTCTTTGTCTGTCCTTCTGTTCTCAGCCCTGTGTCCCCGACTGGCCTACCTAGTATTGATCTTGGCCAAGTGCCAACCTCTGATTCTGGTTGCTCCTCTTAGCGTTGTCTATGAATGCTCGGGCCGGCTATCGCAGGGCACAGGGACTGGCTTCCTGCCCATTGCCGGGTGTTGACACCCCCGCTGTCTCCATAATGAAAAGCAGCTCTAGGAGCGGCTGGCTAGCTGGGCAGGGTGTTTAACTGTTCTTGTAGCAGTTGGAAGGGAAAGCCAGACAAATGGCTGGGAAGCTCTGCTGAAGGAAGATGCAAGCCAGCTGAGACCGGGAATTCATATTAATTGCTCCTTTTAGTTCTCCTTAAAAACAACAACCACGACAACAAAAGCCGCACCACCAATGTGTTCTCCTTCAGCCACTGCACCTTTAACTGGTTTTATCACCCAAAGGGTTACATTTGAAATGCCAGGCCCCAGTATCTGTCTTTAATTGCAAGCAGATGTCCTCAGTACGTGCATAAGCTTGTGTCAGGAGGATGTTTTTTTAAAAAAAAATTCACCAAGGAGCCCGCTGCCAGACAGGAAAGGAATATGTGAAACTTAAAGTTATTATTAGGAAACTTCCCCCATTGGGCCCACTAAGCAAGGGGCTGGCCTGTGAGAAAAGGAGGTCTCTAAGATCTCTCGCTGCACATGGATTCTTACCTTGAGACCCAGCTACTCTCAAAATACATTTATAGCAAAATATGGCCACTGCAGATTTATTTCAGCATGCGCTTTTCCTGATGATAGTTTCTCTTCCAAATTGTTATATATTGTTTCATAAAGAAACTTTTTTAGCCTTAAAAAGTGCTTGAAACCATCTGCATCATTTCATGGTTCTTTTTGTTTGCTTGTTTCGATTATCTCACGTGATGTGCTCTGTGATTTACTGTTCCAGTATAAAAGAAACACACTCCCTCATTGAGCTCTGGGGAGGTAATATTGTCTGTTCCAAAGGTCCAAAGATTTCCTGTTCAGATTACACAGGCTTCTTTAGAGCTGCCAAGAGTCATAATATGTACGAGATAATATGCTTTAATTCAGGAGAAACTGTGGATGGGGATTCATTTAATCCAGTGAGCCACAAAGGAAAGGAAGTTCCAGCTTAGAAGTATCCCTGCAGTCAGGCCCAGGATTTGCTGTGCCCAAGGGTAGCCATGGCCAAGAAGACAGTCCAGTTCCAGGACCTGCTGTGTAACATCACTGTCATGCGTCTTACCTGGTCTCTCATGAATTGACCCCTGAAGGGTATTTCTGCTCAAAGCCCCAGCAACCTGGCCCCATCAATATATCTTGAAAGAATGTCTGCAGTATTCAGACAAATCATCCTGCGCTCATCCTGAGCACAAGTATGCCCTCATGAGCATCACCTGTGTGTGGGAAGTCCTCACAGTAGAGCCCCAAAGAGGACACAGGGACTCCAACCAGAGCCAATACACCTTGTCATAATAATCACCTGGCTGGAGAATGGGGCATAGAAGATAAACTAATAGATTCTGGGGACCTTGCCAATACACAGATTGACCAGGGCCCTGGAGATTCAGATTCTATAGATCTGAGACAGGACCTTGAAATCCGTATGTTTAACAAATGTCGCAGTGGATCTTGATGGTCAGGCAAGTTTGGGAAACAGTGGAGCGGGGGTGGATTCAGAATCTGGCTCCAGTTCAAATTTGGATTCTACCATGTAATTGCTGGGTAGCCTAAGACAAGTTAGCTAGTTGGTCTGGGCCTCTGACCCCCCATCCATAAATCATGACTAATAATACTTCAGAGGGTTGTTGTGAAGGTAAAATGGGAAAATCTATAAAATGTGCTTAGCGTAGTGCCTGGTGCATTTTTAAGCACATAAGCAATGTGAGGCGTAAGCACCTCACATTTTTTAACATTGCCATAAGCCAGCACCTTCAGACAGCAGGATAGTTTGGGGTGTGGCATCAGTGTGACCAGATACCGAGCTTGACCTTGAACCTGCAAGGGCAGGTTGAAGGGAGATAAGGACTTTAAACTGAATACTTTTCAGTGAGGTTGATCACAGTTTGACAGAAAAGAAGGGCAGAAAGGCAACAGGTGGGTCTGGAAAGAGCTGTAGCCATTGAAAGCCAAGGAGAGAAGATTTCTGCTATACGGTCAAGGATAAACAGACCTCAGAAAGACAGGCAATAGTCAATCAAATGTGAGGTTTCCAAGGAGAGACACAATTTGCTGAGAATAAATTATTTTTGTTTGATTCCCTTTTAGCCTCAAAGCCAAAGTATAGAGCATTTATAAGTCATCATCATTTGCCTCATTTATGTAGCAGGCACCATGATTCTAAAAAGTGTCATGCCCTGTTGTCCTAACAGAGGTTACAAAGATGAAATACCCACCCCCAGGAAGCTCGCTGCGTGTCAAAGGGCACAGGCAAATGAGCAGTGACAGCAAGGGGGGTGAAAGCAGTATCCAGGACTGTTGGATGGAGAACAACTAACCTTCCTGAAGGAGAAAGCAAAACCTCTCAGAAGGTTTTTTTCCCGATTGTATTGAGACAAAATTGACATAAATCATTGTGTAAGTTTAAGGTGTACAATGTAATAACTTGACAGATGCAGGTATTGCGAAATAATTATCACAGTCAGAGGCAGTCTTGAGATAAAGATTTCATGACAGTTACATCATCGTTATCATAATCCTAAACTCGTAGGGATAACAACTGCTAACATTAATCAATGCTTAATTTATGGCAGATTCCATGTGAGGCCCTTTACATTACCTCTCGTCACGTGTAAAATGGCTGCCACATGCACTATTTTGTTTATTGACTTGTGTTTGCACGGTCTATTCGGAGCTGGGTCTAAATGCCATTGCTGCACCACTGGTAAATTACGATACTCCCCAGAACATTGATTCTTCCCCTCTAGCTCCCTTCCTGGTACAGTAGAGAATTCACTAACTTACAAAAACTAGAATTGACTGCATTTAGTCCCAGCCTGAGTCTTTGACCAAAATCACCTCCCCAGAGTCCCACTGTCTACATTCAGCCTGCACAGGAGGATGTAAATAGTGGAGGGTCTCACTGGGCTTAGGGCAGCATCCTGTCCTCCTAAGTGCAAAGCCCTAAGCTCACACAGCCTCGTGAAAAACACTGTCACATTCTTCATGGGAAAAGATGGGCCCCTGCTTTCAGGGTAATGGCTAGCAATAATAACTGAAAAATAATAATAGCTATAATAAGAATATCTAACATTTACTAAGCACTTATATTGTATATTTAGTATATTGCGTGTACTAACTGATTTAAACCTTGCATGTATAGATACTTGTCACTGTCCCCATTTTATAGACGGAGAAACCAGGGGCAGATATATGCCATAGTTAAAAGTTGAGTACAAGGTTGCACATAAGTAGGAAAGATCTGATTGCAGCTAGTTCTAGTCTTGGGGTCCTGTTCTTGGGCAGGTCCACCCTGAGGAGCTCTACTCAGGATACTGCAAAGCAGGAATTCTCCAATATTTGCAGGATCAAAATTAAGTTGTTTGGAATGACCATCCCCAATGCACCCTGGCATCCCCCCCAACTCAACACACCCCAGCTCAGCTTTGCTCCACCCACTCCCAACAGAGAGATCGAGGCTCTTTACCTACCCAGCCTGTGTCTCACTTTTGTGCAGTGGTTCTCCTGGCCCCAGCTGCCTTTCCCTTTCTCTCCATTGCCTGTTCATCCCAAGGTCGGCACCCATCTCAAAGAGTCCCTTCCCCAGGAAGCTTGTCCAGACTTGCTAAGGGCCATCCCACTGCTCCTTTACAGATTCCTACCCAGAAGACTGTGGGCTCGCTGAGGCCAGGGGCTGCAGCTGACCATTTTATAACAGCAGCATTTAAAAGCTCCTATGTAAATATGTCAGAGTGTTCATTATCTGCTTATTGTCGCATGTGTTCGTTTTTCCCTCACTGCTCAGCACTTATAGACATTAAGGACAGCTTTGACACTAATTAAAATTAGCAACTTAGCATGACACCTTTGTTTGCTAAGGAGACAGTTTTATTCATTGTGTTTTACTTTTGTAACCAGCACCCTTTTGGGCCTGGTGCAAATCTGTGGCCTTTCCTTGAGGATGCCATTTGTTCCTTTTATGTCTTGACTCATCACATATTGTGGAGAGTGTTAGCTGAGGAGCACTTTTGCTTTATGAAAATGTTACCAAATGCTGATACCATAAAGAGGAAAGCACCAGATGTCTGTCTGCAAAGAAAGCAAAATCCTCGTTTGTGACGAGTCAGGGGTAGCCAGGGCTCCCCAGGCATTTCCGGGCCTGGGGTTTGGCTCTGCATGCTCCCTTGGGGCCTCATAATTGACCCCCACATTCCATCTCAGTCATCATTCTGGAGAAATTTGTCAGCTTTACTGCTGATCTGTGCCTGGAAACTGGTGTCCATTAGTGTTCCCAGTTTTAAGCTGAGACACATTTGCTGGATAATTTTGACCAAAATAACACGTAGGATTGTATGCTGTCCTGTGATTGATTTAATTTTACTCTTCCTTTGAGCTGTCACGAGTTTCTTAAGGTGCATACAGTTGTCAGTGGAACAGGTCATTTACAGTCAGAAATTATGTAAACTTACCAACTGAAATAATGTTTTAATGCCCAACTTAAGGCAAGGGGTCATAAAACAAAGCATTCTCTGATGTGTGGTAAGGAATTGGAGGGGAGCATGTTCTAGATAATGGTAATAATAAAGACTGAGGATATCAAGGCCTCTGGTCAAGTAGACTTGAGGGTATTTTCATAAAATGCAATTTTCCTTCTGGTCACGTTAAAATCAATGTGTAATACATTATCTATTCTGGGCAAATGTGTATTCTCTTTGCTTTCTGTCATAATTCTTTATTGCATTTGGCAGCAAATGAGCTTCTAATATTAACATTTAGAGAGAGAATAAAAAGAACTCATAGTTCAGAAGTCATAGTTGCACAGAATTTAAAATATTAACTCACCAAAACCCCCAAAGCCTAACTTCACTTGGAAAAATGCTCTCACTGATATGCCCAGAATGAAAAAAATCTTACAAAGGTTAGAATCCTGCAGGGTTTAGGGAGAGGATCCTGACTTCATCTGCTGGGTTCTATATTATGAACACCACACCCGACAGCTGCTTCCTCCTGGTAGCTCAGTGGGAGCAGTTAGTGAAAAAGCACATTGAACAGTGGACCGGGGCTGGTGGGCAGGACCCGCCTGACTCTGAAATTCGGGGAGACAGGAGTGAGTCAGCTCGCTGCCCAATGCATCTTTGTTTTGCTTCTTGCCCTTTGTTCATAATCAGAGAGAGATTTCTTAGCATTGTTTCTGCAGACCTCTACGGGGGCCCAAAAGCATCAGCAGCTTCCCCGCTTCCACATGATTCCCAGAGTTTATTGTGAGCCCGGACCACGTTGCCCCTCTACGGAGGTGCAGAATCCTAGAGAAATCCCCTTGTCCACCCAGGTAACAGTTGCATAGTAGCAACAGTTGTAGCAAAACAACCTGGTTCAGAGGTTCAAAGACAACTGCATTGATCATTTTCCATTTTTCCTGTTTTTAATGCAACCTAATAGTGGTACCCATAGAATTATAACCACTTTTAGAATAGATGACTCATTGCATGCCACACGTCACAAATCCTGTGTCCCTCCTGTGCAACTTTTCAGTTCCCTTCATCCCTACCCCACCCCCAAGATTGCTCACATGTTTATTTCCAAGAATAAACTTGTTTGACTGAACTGTTTTTAATATTGTTTTGAAACGAGAATTTATGTCCCTCTGCATTTTCACAAGCAAGGCTCAAGCTTGGACTCAGATGTTATAGGAAGGCAATTTTCCATTGTTTCTGACCATGTCTAGCCATGAGACCAGAGGTGACTAACACCAGGGTTTCCATGTGCTCTGATATTTATGAGTTCTTTTTAGAGGGTAGGTACAATTTTAATTTTAAAAAGAAAAAGAAAACAAGGGAGAGGATTATTGTGAGGTTGAGCCAGGTCACATTTTGTCACTTGAAAGTGAAATTGTAACAGAGTCACATCAGACCATTTTTACAGGGATGACTAATGGTTTTCTTCTCTTTCTGTTCCAGCCACACCAGCTATCCTTGGCAGAGCCTCCCAGAGTCTGCAAAGAGTTAATCCAGGCCTAGGGACAAGTAAGAATTTCAGTCCTTTTTCTGTCATCAGTGATACTGTCCATGCTTTACCATATTCAAGCTCCAATTTTTTTCTCTGCCTTATTTGAGATTTGGTACCTGGATAAATGACTGATTGAATTTGCATAAATAAGCAAAAATATATATATATACTTTTAAAGGATGTCTTTTTCAGCTTCTCTACAAGAGGGCTTTTTCATCTCTCTAATTTGCTTGTCTTTAGAGGTTAAGTAAAGCCAAATTAATGTGAAGGGGAAAAAAAGATAAAATAATTGTGGACCAACAATTCGTTTATTGAATTTAGGAACTGCCTCCTTTTACAAATCGTGTATTATGTTGTCAGTATGATTTTGAGATGTTTATTTACCTAGTGATCTCATTGACAGTAAAGCTTTCCCTTCAACCATATCGTCTTATGATCCAAAATTCTGCCTTCAAGCGAGCTCTTCTCCTTAAAACGCCTTTGCACATCACCCTCTTGTCCTCTGACAATCTCCCCTTCATCCCCAAGACTGAACTCAGACATCAGCTCTGTGGGGACGCTTCTCTACATCGGCTAAAACCAAAGACTTGCTCTGCCTCTGTGCTCCCAAGGAACTTTGTGCACTGCTCCATTAGAGATCCACTTCATGGTGTCTAAGCGTATATGCTGGTCCTGTGTGCAAAACTCAAACCCTCCTGTTTTAGAAGCCTCCACCATGTTCGTCTGTTCCCTAATAACCCCCTAATATGAGGGGTTAGAAAAGGGGTGGCTTTTTAGTGATGTTTGGGTTCTCCCAGCCAGTATTTTTCAAAGCCTTCACGCAGCAGATAATGTAACTTATTGCTACTTTCTGCAAGGAAATGAAAAGGAATCAGTTAAGAATGTCTTCCTATGTATAGAATGGTGGGGTCACTGTATTGTGCACCTGAAACTAATATAATACTGTATGCTAACTATACTGGAATTAAAATTAAAAACTTAAGAAAGGAGAATGTCTTACTGATGTGCATGCTCTGCCCTGCATTGGTCTCTCCTCCACACACGTAGGACTCTGCTCCTCACTTTCCCTCGGAGGGGTCGTACGATTTTTCCCATTTTCTTTGTAAAGTCACGCTGGGCCTTGTTGCAATACAACCTCTGGGTATGGCAGACGTGTTGAAGAAAGTCCTGCCAAGTCATTTGGCATATGTTGATTTTCTGTCTTTGTGATAAGCAAGAATACCAATTATCCTTTCTCTGTGATATATCACAGAGATACTGACCTGCCCACACAAGGCAGAATACTACCTTTCCAGCTTCTCCTTTTCAAAAGTTAGCTCCCCTCCATCCCAGGACTGATTGGATAAAGTTACTCCCATCCGTGGATGTGGCTACCAGTGCACACTTTCCACAGTGCACATGCTTGGACACAGGGCCACCTTTATCATCCGAGCATCTCATTGAGATGCGACAGACCCTGGTGCTCTTATCACCTCCCTGTCACTGTATCCCAAGCGTTTAATTCTTTGCTAGCCACCCAGCCCTAACTCTGCACCCTGGGGAAGAAAGACATGAGTAAGATATTGTCCTAACATCAGCAATCTCATATTCTCACTCAGGAGATAACTTCACACACGAAGCTAGTGTTCAACGTGAACTGTCTGATCATTACGCAGTTATAATTCATACATTTCCTATGTGCATTTTTCTAAATTCTCAGATTCAAAGCAAAACCCCCATGGAGGAAAAACAAATTACACCCCCTCGGGGCAAATTCCAGGCAGAACTGACCTAACGTAAATAGATGCCACCACACCCCTCCAGGCCACCTGTAGTTTATTCTGGGGCTATTGTAGTAACCCCTGAGTAGCAGTCTCCCTCCTCTCCCCTTCTCCCCCCTCCTCATCTCTCCCTTCTTGTATCCACCTTCCTCTGCCAATGACAGTTTTAAGAACTCAACATATCACTCTGCTCTAAACAACTCAAATTTCAAACTTCAAACCTACCCCAAGCCACTGAAATCCAACATCCCTCATCCCCACTTATAAGTCTACCCTACTTAGTACTCCCCAACAACACTGTGCTTTCCCACCCCTGGGACTTGCTCATTTCAGCCAGTCTTCTGAAACAATCCTCCTTCCACCTCACCCTGCCCCTAAATATAAATCCTGCCCGTGTTTAAGGCTCAGCCAGAACACAGTGCTTGGCCCGAAGCAGTACTTCCCTTCTCCATGCTCGTCTTCGAGGGAGATCGTGCTATTTTATACCACTTTTAAGGAATATATCAAATGCTGCTTTGCAGTAGAGCTATTTGCATATTTCTCTTATCTCCCCATCGGGATTGTGAACAGCTGGATCTTATTTAGAGTTGTGTAATTCACCAGGCCTAAAACGGTACCTTGAACATGGTACCTTGAACGGTACCTTGCATATGAATTAATTAAATGGAAGCACCCTTCATAGCTCCCTGGTTACCCATCCTTCTCCACATTTAACAATTCCCACAAGCACCCTTTGTTATGGGGCCTCTGGGCTGGCTGGAACCCTCATGGAGGATCAGATCTCCCCACTTGTGTTAATTACACATTAATTACCCTGTTCCCATTGTGGGCAGGACTCCTAGGAATCAAATGGTTTATACTCCGAGGACAGCTTCCTTACAGGCAAAGGCTACGATATGGTAACAGTAGAAGGGGATGCATTGGCCAGGGTCTGACCCAAGTGTGGGCCTTTTTGTCCCCTCTGTGAAACACAGATGTTCTTTGTCTCCAGATTTGGAATCACTGCCTAAGTGCCTGCCAAACACCTCTGTACCAGGAAGCCCAAAGTCTTCTCATGATGGGTTTTCTGTAGTAAGCCAGTGATGTAGGCACTTTCTAACTGTTTGGACGCCCTTAACCATCAGCCCCCAGGTTCCACTTTAGGTGCGGATTGTACACCAAATTACATTGCTAAGCAGCATTGACAGACTTCTATATCCTGCACATCTTTCTGAAAGAGATTTTGTTATCTCACTTTTAAAAGCCATTCCTTTTCACTGAATTTACTGCATATTGCTGTGAGAGTGTAAATTTTGAGATCAATGGCATTTCCACCTGAAATTAAAATGAATATCCAACTGGAGGAAAATATTGAAGTTTCATTGACTGGCATTTGGAGCATAAATGAGTCCAAGATTTTATGAAAATGGGCATTCTGAACATAAACATAATGACCGAGGTCAGAGTTAAGTTTTGAAAGGATTCCAAAAGATTATCATCTTAGATGGGCACAACAAATGAATTGCTTACAGTTTTATAAGCTCACAAACAACTTCCTTCACATCGTAAGTTACTTTTCAATAGAAACATGATTATGAGACAGAAGTTTGATACAGTCATCATCACCTTTACATGTCTGTATCTTATGGTCTTAGCCAGACTCCTGTCCTCATCTGCTAATTTCTCTCTGTTACCTCCTGCTTTTCCCTATTCCAGGCCATCCTGCTCTCTGCTCCCATGTTCATTCTTCCTGCCTACGTCTCACGCAGTGATTCTTATGCCTGAACACCTTCGGTAGCCCCCCACTATTTTCTACCTTATGAAGAAGCTCATCTCCTTGGCATTCAAGAAGGTCCATCATGTGGATCCTAAGTGCCTTTCTAGCCTTATCGCCCTTGTATGCTATGGATACCCACGTTCGTGTCTCTGCTTTTCCTGCTTCATTGTATCTATTCCTAATAACCCCTTCACCAGAACTTCCCTCTTCTTTCCTCTGAGTCAGGAACATCCTTCATGGATTGTTCTCTTTCAGGCATATTTCGAATATCACTTTATCCCCCAAGAGGATGAGTACTTCCATCTTGGAATCTGTGTAGGCCTTCCTTGCTTTCTCTTAAGGAAAGAGTATATAACACAGTACTTTTCAAAACTCAGCCTGTGGAGCAAGATAGCAAGACAGACTGTTTAAGTCCCCGATCTACCACGTACTTCCTGAGTGATCTTTCCTAAGTCTCATAAGCTCTCTGTACCTTGGCTGTTTGTTTTTTGTTTGTTTGTTTGTTTGTTTGTCTCTAAAATAGGGGTGCTAGCAGTACCTACCTCATAGCTGTTGTGAGAATTATAAGTGTTGATATATTTAAAAGAGTTAGAATAGTATCTGGCCCCATGGTGTTTATTGTGTTCTCTCGTGGCCCTTATTTTATTCCAACAGGTATTAGGATTGAACTGGATGAAATGTCCTATACTCAGCTTTATTTTGGACCTTAATATCATGTCATTTGTTTCAACCTAATGGATTCTTGTGTATGCTTTCTATTCCTTTGTAATAGACTATATTATCCTCAAGGGTAGAGGCTCTATTGTATACGTCCTTGTCTCCCACAGTGCCTGACACATGCCAAGTGCTTAATGAGTAGTTTCTGGATTTTGTGCACACGCACACGCACACATGTAAAAACAATCCAGGTTTTCCCTGATAGCATAATTACTCTTTGGCTAGCACAGAGCACCTCTATGCCCTCCAGCAGGCATTTATGAAAGGAGAGGGACAAATATATACAGGAAGAAAAATTTCTCTTGTCCATTGCTATAAACACGTACAGTCTTTCCCAAAAGCCTTCCATAGAACCTTAACTTCAGGTCATGGGACTGGTGTCATGGTCTAGTCTTAGGGTATGTCACAGGACCTCTATGTCATCACTGTGGTATTCTGTTGGCACTTCAGCTGCTGAGGGAAGCATAGCCCCACTCCTGCCTGTGACCCATCATTGCCCCCATCCAAGCTGAATGACCCTCTCAGCTTTGAGCATTCTTTTTCATCAGATATTTTCAACTTTATGGGCTGACTAGCTGACAATACGGCTAAAATAAGCACAACACAAGGGAGTGTGTCAGAGCAGGGATGGTATCTTAGAATCTGCAGGATTTACTTCTAACAAACAACTTGAGCTTCAGACATGCTTTAGAGAGCAGTTCTGACAATGGGTTCTGAAATTAAAGCTGACATTGAATTCTTGACAGGCGACTGTTTATAAATAAGTCAGTAAATGATTCAGTAAGTAAACACAGATTATTATGATCCTTTTTAAGGAAACAGTGTTTATGTTGGCTCTCTCTTGCACCCAGACTAGTGGTAGCCCTTCCTGACTCATAGCACTAATCTCCAGGTAACGCCAAGCATCCTACAGGTACTATTTACCGCCCCCCCCCCTTGCTTCTCTGAAGTATGAGGAAGACAGACAGAATTACGTACTTTACACAAGAAGAAATGGAGGTGCAGAGAAAAGACGTTCCTAGACCGACAAGACCAACAAGAGAGTAAAGAAGATACTGTCAGTGAAAGTACTTTGTGTCTCTCCCAGGATACGCAAAATAAAGTGTAGACAATGCATATTATTGATAACTCAAATAACAGTGTTCAATTACAAGGCAAAATATGGCCTTGGCAGTGACTTTTTTCCAGCCCCAAACACCCAGACAATGCCTGCCATTACTCTCCAGCTGTTCGTGTTTTATCATACACTGTCCTGTTTTCACATGTAATTGTTGGGAGATAAAGATTCTTTGTAAGATAAATACTAGGTCTTAACTTTTTTATCCTTCCTCAATTCCTAGCAATTTGCTGAGCCACAATCGGGGGTAGGTAGACGTTTACTACTTAATCTACAAGAGAGCTGTTCTCTGTGCAGATGCATCAGCCAGTGTTAGTGGCACTGTGGGAGTGGGAAGTAAGCCTGCAGCTCAAGGCCAGCCTCCTCAAGTACTTGCAGCTCCTTACTGGTTATAAACATTTATCAAGGTCTTTTCTTTCTTCTGGAACCCAAACAATAAGAAAGTATTTAGAAATCTGTGGACATAGGCCTCTAAAAGCCTTGAATCTTAGAAGTGACTGATTTTTTTTTAAGTCTGCAAAGGATGACTAAGTAACTCCCTAAAAATCCCAGTGGGCCCTTTGTGTGCTCTATACACCAATTTCTAGTTTGGTTTCTCTTCCAAAGCATAACACGCATTTTTCAAGGATGAAATCCAAGATAAACGTTCTTTCACCCTGGGTGACCTCAGTGGGTGGTGAACACTTTTTAGACTCTAGAAAGCTAAAGCCTCCCAATGTTGGTTGTGACCTTGGAGTTCTTCTAGCCTGCAGCCTTCTGATTCACTGCTGAGTTCTTCAAAACCAACTCTGTAATTACCGCTCTCAAGAGAGCTCTGGCTTCTGCACACAGGAGCCTCTCTAGGGAAAGAACCCCTGAATCTGTCATTCCAGAAGAGCCTTTGACCACACCAGCTTCTACTTGTGATGAACAGTTTCTTCAGATAATATACACGTGTACATTGGGGGAAAAAATTTGAATTTGTTATGTAGGTGTGCACTGATTTTAATACAAATTAATCTATACACTTAGAAAGACGATACTACATCACATTTATAAAGATTCATGGAACTCAAACACACATGCCATTAAATAGTAGTTCAAATAAGAGTATGCCTCATGGCAAATATATGCAATACGAAATAACATATTTAAGTAAGACATAACTCAGGTGATTAATTACTAAATGAAAAATGTATCACTTAGAAAAGAAGTTATACAACTTTCAAAGGGCTTCTTAAAATATATGATTTCGGGCACCTGAGTGGGTCAGTCAGTTGAGTGTCTGACTCTTAATTTTGGCTCATGTCATGATCCCAGGGTCATGGGATCGAGCCCCACATCAGGCTCTGTGCTGAACATGGACCCTGCTTAAGATTCTTTCTCTCTCTCTCCCTCTGTCCCTCCTTGACCCACCCCTCTGAAATAAAAAAAAGTTTTAAAAAAGAAAAGGCCAATACTCCAAAAAAAAAAAAAAAAAGGTATGATTTAGGGGGACCTGGGTGGCTCAGTCAGTTGAGTATCTGACTCTTGATTTCAGTTGAGGTCATGATCTGAGGGTCATGGAATCAAGCCCTGCTTTGGGCTGTGCATTGAGTGTGGAGCCTGCTTAAGATTCTCTCTCACCCCTTCTGTCCCTCTCCCAGCTTGCATTCTGTCTCTCTCTCTCTCTGTCTCTCTCTCTCTCTCTCTCTCAAAAAAAGTATGATTTATAAGAAATTGATTTGCATGTAATTTGCAATCCGTGATACAAAATAAGCTATTTTCTTTTAAGGTCAACAATTATTTAAACTACAGGTTGGCAAACTATAGTCCCCAGACTAGATGCTTGCTTTTGTAAATAAACATGCCTATTTGCTTCAGATTGTCTGTGGCTGCTCTGAGGATAGACTAGTCATCATGTTTGTATCGGTTGTTGTCTCTTAGTCTCCTATAGAAAATTATTTTCAATTTGATGACTGACATTAATGAGGATACTAGATTCACTATATGAATTTACTTCACGGTCAATTCTTCTGAAATACACTATATTGTAAAGTAGATTAAAAGTATCTTCTAATCAATGTGGACATGTGGATTTATTATTATTATTATTATTATTGGTGGTGGCAGTGGTGGCATTGTTATTGGTACTCTGTCAGATGAAAGCATCTGTAAATGCTCGGTGATGGATGAAACAGGCAATAATTTGCAACTCAACTGTCTGCATACATCATCATTTTCACATAATACGTATCTTCTGAAGAATTATAGTCAGTATATCACATGGCTCTAGTGTGAGGGCAAACCTGACTTTGCAGGTCTGTAAATCTTTTATAAACTGACTGCTGCCACTGAATTCCAGCCAAAGAATAAAGACAGAAGACTCTCTTGTTAGGAAACCGTGTAATGGAAGAGACTCCTAAACCTGAAACCTCACAGCATCACCATCGATGTTAGGATTCGGATGAATAGCCTTCATGAGTCCTTGAGGTATTCTCAAGTAGCAATCGTGTGTTTACTCCTACAGGCTAACTTCTGATTTTTCATGTTTTATGGAAAAGCAGCCTTGAACACTTCTTTATTCTCTCTTAAAATTCTTTAATAAATAAGAATTTTCAAACTCCAAATTTGAATTAATGGGAAAGCAAATATTTGCAGGCGAGCCCATCTGTGGTCTAGTGCTGTCGGCACACGTGGCTATGTGCACCTGTCGCTATGAAGCTCCTGCCAGGCAAACCCCAAAGAAATGGAGAAGCACCTGGATAGCATCCTTTCCGCTAGTGAAGCTTTTCTGTTTCTGAGTTCCAAAAGCATTTGAAGTTGCCCATCTTTTGCATTCAACTCAAGTGGCTTGTGTACACCTGGTGTCTTCCCTTTTAGATTGTGAGTTATTTTGAGAGCAAGGACATAGTCTTCCTCATCTTTATATGCCCTGTCCTTTCCTTCACAATTTAAACAGGGCCTTGCACAAAGTGGGAGCTTAATATTTGTCAAACTGATATCATGTGGAGTTCCAGGAATTACCTGAGAGCAACTGCTTCTAGAAGGGAAGTGGAGGGAGAGGTGTTAGCGAAGATTATCATGATATATGAGTTTGGCATCCCAATTCCCCCTACACACACACACACACACACACACACACACACACACGCAGATGAGTAACATAATTGTTTCCTCAAACTTGAGAGCAATAGATACATTTTCCTCTTCTGCCATTTTCCTTTCTCATGGGGAAGAGAAGAAGGTCCTACGGAAGCCTTGGAAATATTTGCTCTTATCAGACAGTATTGGTTTTGGCAAACTCTTATTAGTTCCAGTTGATGTCATAGGCTATCTGATGAGGACTTTAGGGTTTGGGAGTGGAGACCACAAGTTGCCTTCTGTGTATGCCCCCAGCATCCTGCCAATATGCCACGAGCTCCAACTTATCCAGCTATAAACGAAGGTGTCAACAGCTGTCTTTAAGGGTCATTGTGAGGAGCAAATAGGTACATAGAAAAATTCCTGGCACAAAATAGGTATGGAATACTTGTTAGCTATTTTATGGTCTTTACTACTGCTGTCACTGCAGAGTGGTAGAAAGAGCGGTAGTGGCCTGGGCCCCCGGAAGTACCCTCCCTCCCTCCTGACCCCACTCACCAAAGCTTATCTCCAATTTAAGTTCATTTCTACTGGGGGTGGGGGGGCAGTAGGAAAGAGGCTAGATCTTATATAGTATATCTCACATCTGAGTAGTATATATTTTAAGAAAATAAAATTCTCACAGATTTCAGAGAATGTTTGAATAGCCCAGTTTGAGGAAAATTGATTTAACAAATAAATTTTAATGTTATGGACATGTCTTTTTCATTCTGCTTTAATCTCTTAAAAGAGTGCAAAACTTAATTTCATGGCCTGAGAGACCCTCGTCCCAGAAGCCCTGCTTTTGGGTCCTGCCACGAGCACCGCCATCTGGACTAGCCTGTTTAAGTCAGGGAAGCAGGGGGCATTGGAAGGGGAAGCCTGAGGGGTTTGCCACACTCTAGACACCAGAGGACAAGACATGGGCTCCGGGCAAGAGCCTCTTCCTAAGGAAGAGGGTGCTGGGGAAGAGAGCAAAAGGGCAGCCTGAAGCCCAGCCTACTTGCTTCGCAGGCAGGATTAGGTAAAATGTTTGGCACCTAGTGAAATGTTATTGCCTTTCCTTCCTCTTTTCCCTGAAAGACTGTCCTTAGGCATAGACAAGAGATGAGGCTGTACAGATCACTGAAGTGTGTGTCATCGAAACAGTCTACTTTTCCAAAAAGCATCTTTACCCCCTGCTAGACTAAACTCAGTCCCAAGGAACATTTACTATCTGGATGATTCCTTTGACAATAATCGTGTGCTGTTTTATTGTTAGGGTTCTCTTATATGGAGTCACTAACTTAAAATTTGTTTTTGCTTCAGGAGTTCAGCTCTAAGGAGGATTCCTGGATCAAATTTCACAGCCGCAACAAATAATACATTAACTAGTGGTGACATACTCAGGCCAGCACCTATGACAGCCCATTTGACTCACGCTACAGGTGAACTGTGGCTGTGCCGGAGCATTGGAGCAGGAGCTCAATGGAACAGAAAGAGGGGGGGATAATTTCCACCCTACTTCATGACACCTCACTATCCTTACCCATTGTCTCCCCCTATGCCCTACTCTAAATACCCTGCCTTTCTTGGATGAAGGCAAAAATTGTGAATTAGATGAAATTTTTCTTTGGTGCCTTCCCCCAAATTTAGTTTGTGACTAAACAATCTTGGCTAAACCATGACTAAATAATCTCTTAGGGTATAGTCAGCCTCGATGTGAGTTTTCAAACCAGAATAACACATGCCAACTCCTTCCTGCCCTGCATACCTCCCCTTGTTGAGGTTTTTATAAAGGCAGGTACCTTGTTATTAGTCATCAATTATTGCCAGGACAAGAGAGGAGTCTCCAGCTCCTTTTGGAGATACCCAAAGCCTGGGAGATAAGTATATCAAAAAGATACCTGGGGAAGCTAGGCTGCTAAGAAAGAGAACAACTAAGAAAAGAAATAAAATATTTTCATATGGAAAGAGTCTGGGATGAAAGAAGCAGCCTTTTCAGGCAGCTGAGTGAAAGAAGCAAACTGAGTCCAGAAGGATTAGAAGTCTTAGGAGACCAAGATTTCTCAACTACCAAAAAAAGGGAAGCTCAGCTTTATTTGGGCTGCAAAATGAGAATTCCCTTCAAGTGAGATCATATGATTCATCTGACAAAAGCTGGTCTCCCTCGCCCTGTTTGAGCCCGTAAATCCTTTCCTCTACTCACACAGCCTTGACCACTGTCACCACCTGTAACAGTTCTAATGTACCTCTTAAGGGATGGCCCATAAATATTTTTTCTGGGCTACTTTCTTTGAAAAACAGAGACCTGGAGATAAAGGGCTGGAGGCTTGATTGGTGCATCCAGAGCCACAGCCACAGACTAAAATCCTAACAGGATGTCAATATAAGCAGGTGACTAACCCTTCAACCCCCAAGATCCTAAAATGCTGGTTCTTGGTGAGTGTGTCCATCAGAATCACCTGTGGACATTTTCAATAAATACAAATGCCAGAGGTCTCCCTCAGACCTGCATTGATGGAGCTCATAGGTATTGTATTAGTTTCCTGAGACTGCTGTAACGAAGTACCATAACCCTGGTGGCTTAAAATAACAGAAATTTATTCTCTCACAGTTATGGAGGCAACAAGTCAAATATCAAGGTGTCATCACTGTTTATTCTCTCTGGAGGCCCTGAGGGAGAATCTGTTCCATGCCTCTCTCTCCTCGGTTCTGGAAACTGCTGCCAATCCTTGATGGTCCTTGGTTTGTAGATGTATCACTTCATTCTCTGTCTCCATCTTCACAGGCCTCTCCCCTGGCTCTGTGTCTGTTCTCCTTTTCTGTCTCTTATAAGGATACCCATCATTGAATTTGGAGCTCTAACCTAGGATAATCTCATTCTGAGATCCTTACCTTAATTATATCAGCAAAGACCCTTTTTCAAACAAAGATCACATTTCACAGGTACTAGGGATTAGGATTTGGGCATATGTTTGAAGGATACAATTTAACCCACTACACATATATATGAAAAAAAAAATCCCCTCCAAAAATGATACTCTGCACACTCCTGCAAAGAACTCTGCCCTTCATGTATTAGCCCACCATTTCCCCAGTGCTTAGGAAATACTAGGCCATGCAGAGTTAAACAGGCTTCTTTACTGCAGAACTACTCAGATTCTCTAATCTGCTTGGGTGCATTATGATTGTCCCAGAAAAAGAAAAAAAATTAGCACTTCCTGAAAATAGTTGGTTGGGGAACTTCTTTTCAAGGGATTATCTATTACTGCTTCAGTGGCCACTGGTGCTCAGGGGAGCACAGGCTGCAGGTAACTGGCACTTTCACAGCTCTGGTCAGTGATTTGGGCATGCTGTGCGTCTAGCATGTGAGTGTTCAGACATTTAGGGTGTACTGATCCCTCTCTGAGTATGAGTGCATCCTTCAGTAAATATCCACCGGGGTTGTCTGGAAAGTTTATGTAGGTGTGTGGATTTTTAGATGTCATCTAGTCTCTGGTCTTGCCTTCTGCTATTTTCAGAGGGATTGTGATGATAGAGTGGAGAAAGGGGGAATGGAAAAGGAAAGGTAGCCAACATTACACAATGTGCATTTTTTTTCTCCAAAATGCCCAGAATAGCCGAAAAAGGAGAAATGACTTCATCATTTTTATTCCTGTAATTCCAGTCTCTCAACAATGGCATCAAAATTTGATTCATCAATAAGTTCATAGCAATATATTGTTTTAAATGGTCACCTTTGGAGGTTACAAGGGTATGTACTCATTATTCTAAAAATTGATACATCAAGGGAAATACGCTATTTCTTTGAATTTTTTGTATGAATTGCATTTCAGGTAACTGAATAGTTGGTGAAGAAATGTTTTCTTCTTGTGTCTCTCTCTTGCTAATATATACCTTAGCTAGCATGTGAATGTGTCTATAAATATGAATATGTGTATGAATATATATGTATAGATGAAATGGTAGGATTAGAAATCACCAGTTTAGAACCCCTAATGAAATTATAGATTTGGGCAACGTTGTCAGTGAATGATAAAATACTTCAGTGAACTCTGTTCTGGGTGATTCAGGCTGACAACACTTTGAACCCAGATCAATCTTACCAACGTCTGATATTATATGTCCCTGACACAGGGGTTTGCCACACCACCCATGATAGACTCTTTTCGTGAGTGTTAAGCTGAATTACATTAAGCCTCTAGGTCTTACTGCCTGTTTATAGGAAATAAGAGGCATAGAGGAACATTGTAAATGACTCTAAGATGCAATAAGCTGAAGGAAAATATCTTCAACCAAAAAAAAGAAATCACAGAATAAAAAGAAGAGAGAAGAAATGTCATGGATTTGAACAGACAAGACATTGTGTGGGCCTAGTTGGCATCCTGATTCAAACAAATGAATTGTCAAAAGACATTTTTAAAGATATTTTTTAGAAATTTGTGCACAGACTGGGCATTTAGTGGTATTGAGGGATCATTATTAATTTGTTGGGTATAATATTCGTATTAATTTTTTATTTTTTTTAATGTTTATTTATTTTTGAGGCAGAGAGAGATAGAGGATGAACAGGGGAGGGTCAGAGAGAGAGAGACACAGAATCAGAAGCAGGCTCCAGGCTCCAAGCTGTCAGCACAGAGCCTGACGCGGGGCTTGAACTCACGGACCGTGAGATCATGACCTGAGCCCAAGTCAGATGCTTAACCGACTGAGCTACCCAGGCGCCCCATTAATTTTTTAACAGGAGTGTCTATTAGCTTTTAGAGATAGCCATGTAGGTAGTTATGGGTAAAAGCAAATGACCAAAAAATAGATAAACTACACAAAACAGGACTGGTAAAATGCTAATAATATTTGAAGTTGGGTGATGAATATATGTGTTATTGTTATTATTAATAATAATGTACATGGTTTTACTAGTGTTACTCTTATTATTATTTAACATGGTTCACTAAGCCAGGCTCTCTATTTTTGTGTGTATTTGCATATTTTTATCTGTTTGCGTGTATTTCCGTAATAAAAATAGAGTAATACCTCATAAACAATCTCAATCCCCATCCCCTAGTAAAGACAATTCATATTCCCAGTGAGACCCATGAAATTAGCCTTACTAGTGACCAGAGTGTTATCTCTCTGAAAAGTAGGAAAGACCCTCATAAGAACACATCAGTTTAGAGAACTGCTGTAGGAAAAACCAGAAAATGTTTGCATTCTGGCTAACTAGACATTAATGTGTTACGCTGCACGGTGTAATCATGAGGGTTGATGTTGAAAGGCGTCCTTGGTTTCAGTTGGCAAGGAAAAATATAAACGACTTGGCTAAAATTTAAGGCTGTGGTTCTAAGTCGTATTTGAGCTCAAGTTTGGAAGATTTCATTGGTGCTATTACCTAGTGTGATGTTATTTGCTTGCACACCAGCTCTGCTCTAGGTCTGACACTGGTGCAAACATTTTCCTAGAGCTGAAGTCACATTATAGTAAACACTGCTGTATCCAAGTAGAGATTCTGGGATGATATGGCCACAGAGCATTTACATTCTGCCCCCGTGGGTTAGCCTCTCACCACTCATAAAACAAGACATAGGAAAGATAACCAACAGGCTTTTGATTAAGTCACAAATCAAAAAGAAAGAGAAAGAAGAGAGAACGAGTTAGTTGCAATTTTCTAAATGGAGTCTTTTTCTCATTTCTACTTTCTAGCTATTTTCTCTTAAAGCCACAGCTTGAAGGCTTGCCGTTTACAAGCCTACAGAGAACATTTGGAATATGGCCAGCCACCCCTGCCCTTGTCCATGCCACATGGCCTGCTTTCTCCCCAATCACCTCTGCACAATGCCCCAAGTCGGGAGCCTAGAGGCTGAAAGCAGTGCAGGTAACATAGTCATTCAAGTTCACATAAATAAGAAGAAATCCAAATGATAACCAAAAATAATAGAATTTCATTTCCAGGACTCTTCAGTTGCCTTAATGTTGCTGACTGATTTCTAGGAGCCCTAGGCTCAGCTCTTAGATGTCTCAGAACCAAGGAGAGGATCATTTATACCATATGCATTTGTTTATTGGCCTAAAAGCTTTCAAAATTTATTCATAACTTGGCCTACACCTATTCTAAAAAGAAAAAGAACAAAACCCCATATACTTGGGAAATAATCCCTAAAATACAATCACAAGACATGTACCTAGATATGTCTTCCCACCAAGTCATCCTTTACGGTTGACCACAGTGTTGTCTCCTGTTCTTCCTACACGAAGTTTCCACGGAGCAGGACAAGGCAAAGAGCGTCAAGGTTTTATGAAACATTTTAAAACAGAGGCTTTGGACAAGCAAGTGAGAGGTGCGCTGAAAATGCAGTATCTGTCTCGGCCTCTCTCAGTGTCACAGAATTGACAGGTGCTGTCTCCTAGCTGACTACCAACGGACCCAGCAAACATAATCCCAGCATGTTCCACTCACTTCCCATTTCTGTCTTTGCCAGACTGAGTCCATACCCATATAGTAAGAAAATGCTAGCTTTCAGTCTATACCCGACTGAGGGTTTGACATGCAAGCTAATATGGATAAATCTCCAGTCCCTCCTAGTAAAAGCAAAAGCTTTCTTTTTATGCATCCAGGTAAATAGTCAAAAGACAAGTTTAAAACAGATTATAGTTAAGTTCCATGAGGACAGAGATTTTTGCCTTGTTCCTTGCTATGTACTTGGTACCCAGAACTGGCCCATATGGCAATGAATGAAATATGTCTTAAAGGAATGAATGTCCCTCAGGACAGAAGTTTTCTGTGTTTGGATGAGTCATCATCATGTAGCTTCAGAGCCTAGATAGAAAATACTGCCACGATGTTGGTCCTGCAGACGGACTTGGAGTGCTTGGGCATGATGTGCAGCAAAGCAAATCAAGTGAGGACATCCTCTAGGCCCCACAGGGGCCACCAGCCTGTTGGTCTCCATCACCTTACCCATCCTAGATTTTCAAATTAGGAGTCATTGTGGCAGCCAGACCAGGAATCATGTCTCCCGTGCTTTCTCATACTGGGGTTTGGGGGTTTTATTTTCTTTTTTGACTTCTAGGTATCCAAAATTGTTGTTTGGAGAAGTATATTCAGACCATGACTCTTCCATTACCACACATTTCTGTGACCAACAGAGGAGGTAACTGAATCACTTAAAATGAAGCAATTCCATCCTCTTTAGTACACTATAAACATAGTCTTAGCTTTGACTGTAATTATAGTGGATGGTGCTGCTGAGAAAATGGTGTAATTATAACATTACGGTTGAGAACCATCTGACTAGAAAACACTGAGCTGCACTGTGTAAGGTTTAAGACGGGATTTTGGTCCTTTTTTCATTATGAGTGAGACTAATTAGCCAACTGCAACCAAGAGCTTTGTGGTATGATATTAATACTATAAGAAAATCAAAAGCCTAAGTAAAAATGACAGGAAAACCTGATGCTTTTCTTTAACTTTCACATGTTCTTAGAAGATCTTATATGAAAGTATAAAGAAGAGTGGAGAGGCTTACCAACTTTCAGGACGCATGAGTGAAATTACAAGGGGATAGCTTAGAAAAATCAGCACTCTAGCTGGCTTCTCCCCTCTCCCCTCCAGGCAAAAGGATCTTACACAAGTATATCAAGTGCCTAAAGTTTTATTTCCCTGAATATGGCTTTTTCCCCCTCTTGAATAGACTTACCCAATGGTCCAAGATTTTATGCTACAATAAATTTTTAAAAAAGTGTTCTGTATCTTGGTTTGGATATGGATGACACTGCGTGTTTTTGTTGAGTCATTGAAATGTAAACTTAAATTTATGCTTTGCACTATGTGTAAAGTACCTTGGTTTAAAAAATGTTTTTAAGTTTATTTATTTATTTATTTATTTTTAAATTTTTTTTTAATGTTTATTTACTTTGAAGAGATAGGGAAGAGCATGAGCAGGGGAGGGGCAGAGAGAGAGACACAGAAGCCACAGCAGGCTCCAGGCTCTGAGCTGTCAGCACAGGGCCCGACGTGGGGCTCGACGTGGGGCTCGAACTCACCAACCGTGAGATCATGACCTGAGCCGAAGCCGGATGCTCAATGGACTGAGCCACCCAGGCGCCCTTTAAGTTTTTAAAGACCAGAGATTTCCAGCAACAAGAATAAGTAGAAAGAGCATAGTTAGAAAACCTGGCCTGGTGTACCTGCTCCACCATATAAAAGTCATGGACCTCTTGAAGCCTATGTCTTTCTTTTCAAAAATAGAAATATATATATGTATTTATTTTTAAAGTTTATTTTTCTTTATTTTGAAAGAGATACAAAGAGCAAGGAGGGGAGGGACAGAGAGAGAGGGAGACAGAATCCCAAGCAGTCTCCATGCTGTCAGCACAGAGCCCGATGCGGGGGTCAAACTCACGGGGTCAAACTCACGAACACTGAGATCATGACCTGAGTCAAAACCAAGAGTCAGATGCTTAACTGACTGGGACACCCAGGCACCCCCAAAATGCAAATATTTATATTTACACTCTTACCTTCACAAGGATCAGGTATGACAATGATGTGCACATTGCTTCCAAGTGTTCTGGGACTCTGTAACTCATAAGGAGTTCTCAGGTTTCCTCTCAAAGGAGAGGAAATTATGGGTTGCTCCAAATAGTGAAACAGGGTGGCAAAGAATCTCTGTCATGTGACTAGGTCTGGTTATTTTTTCTGGTGAAGGGGGACATGGCTGGCACTGCAAGGTGTGTGTGTGTGTGTGTGTGTGTGTGTGTGTGTGTGTGTGTGTGTGTTGGAGGATGAAAGGGAAAATAATTTGTCTTCCTGGCTTCATCTCTACTCCTGGCTTTTCCTAGAGCCTTATTCCTCTCTTTGCCCCAAGCCTGGAAACAGGGACTCCTCACCCTCCTTCGTTCATAAACATCAGAAAGCTGAGATTTCATTTGGCCTTCTCTTACCCTACTCCCTTGGTCTATGAATGTTCTACATGTCTAACAATAACAATAACAATAAGGAAGAGAAATCAAAATAAATGGAAATATTTCCTGTGCACGGCTGCCTGCAGATTTGGGTTGTTGCACTTAGCTTACTTGGTAGTGTCCTCAATAAACCGTGACAAACTGCAGTACCTGTAGCTCTCGAGATCTTGCCTCTTCAAACTGACCAATATTTGTTGTTCCTGGAATCAGTAATGATAATGTCTCTCATCTGAGAGGTTCAGAAAGCACAAGTGATTTTCCTAAAACTTCCTTCAGATGAGAGTATTTGAAAAATGAAACTCAAAGGCACAGCCCTCTTAGAAGTCTTGCCGAAGCACTCAGACAGGCATGGCTTGAATCCTGACGTTGCTGGTCACTTAGCTGTGGGATTTTGGACGAGTCACTTAACCTCTGAGCCTCAAACTGCTGATCTGTAAACAAGGATAAATACAACCAACTTCGTAAGCATGCATGAAAGTTTCCACTGAGCCGATGTTAGTTTCCTTCCTTTTTGCTATCCAGCTCTGAAAATGCAGTGGTGCAGGAAGCCATTAACATTTCATTAACACAAGTGAAAAGCATATAAATGTATCAACCCCAAGATCTGAGGTCCTGCAGGATACTTTTTAAAAGGGATTTGGAATTTGGAATTTTATAAATGGAATAAGGACTGTTTGTAAAATAATAATAACTAATTTAAAATAAACAAAATACCTTAATTAGTGAACCTGGGGAAAATAAACTGAAGATTAATATTCAGCAAAAGAGGAAATTATCAAACTAATAAGGTACAGGGCCCTTGATATTTGCAAAGTAATACAGAGCCATAAAACCCCATTTAAGAGGAGACAAAGCCAAAAAGTCTGGTTCTTTTTGAAGAGCTCTTGAAAACAGACATCTGGAAAATTATGGTCTACTCCCTGGACCTTATTTCCTACTCTGGATAAGCAACCTTCTGAAGCACAAAAAGAACAGCCAGAGTAAGTAAAGGAGATGAAATGATTTATCAGAACTAGTTAAAATAATTAAATCTGAAAAGCATGATCCTGGACATGGAGTAGGGTAATTTCTGCAGTCTTTTTGAAAATAAAGTAGCCCAATACAAGGATTTTGTTTGACTGCTATAAAGCAGTGTGACAGGTTGAGAAAACAGAATGTTCTGAAAATCCTGTTTATTTTGGTGGTAAGCCAGCCATCCAGGGGAGAACCAGAGTCCTTTCCTTTAAGAAACATAGATTTCAGTTGGAAGAATAAATTAGAAAGGTAGATTTCAACCTTCAACCCACTACTAGTGGATTGGGAGTATTTACTGAGCACTATTGCAAACATAAAATTATCTTAAGGGATCCAGGAAGTAGACGGATGGGAGCCAGGGGCTAGAAAGAAAGAAGAACTTACACCTGAAGTGCTTACAACTTATTGAAGCCTCTTTGTCCCAATTTTCCTTACACCATGATGTTATTCGAAGTCATACACGAGGGTATGAATTTACTGGGGATAATATTATAGACAGCAACAGTAACACTTAAATGCTTCCATTATGTTTACTACCCCAGTTATCCACAGTTGCCTGGGGAAATTGCAAGTAGGAAAATGCCAGTACCAGCCAGTTACACATAATGAAATTTTTTTGCTCCGAACACTTTCACGGTATTATTAAGTTAGATGGGTTGGGACTAAAAAGTAGTAAGACTGATTTTCTTATGTGGCGCATGAATTCATTTAACTCAAAAGATAATTCCCAAGGAAGAGTTTTAAAAATCCTTTGAGTGGTAACAACCTCATTGGGATTTATTTAAAACTTCCCAATCTACTCAGTTTTAAAGATAATGTTTTTAAATATATGAGTGTTGGCATAATGATTAAAATGATATGTTTTATCACTTTGTAATCACATCAAGTACTAATAGTTGAAATAAAATCTGTGAGAGCAGTGAATACAATAAAAATATATCCAGCATGTGAAAGTCTTTATGAAGCAATTCTTCGTACCAGAATTGTGGTTGTCTTTTTTGGGATTCTGAGCCAAATTCCCCAATTAAGTAGGTGACATAGCCTTTATCTTGAACACATTTCCAAGCATCGTAAATTCATGAGTGCAAGTAACCACTGTCCGTTTACACATAGAAACTCTAAGGTGATTTTATATCATTATAGGCCTTCATTAGCATAAATTGGACTTCATCTAGTCTGCTCCTCGGGGACTTTGCTGGGGAAAAAATGGAATTGTCAAGTAGGGGGAAGAGATCCTGGAAATAGGGTTTGCCCGGTTTCTCCATCCTTGGTAAAAAGGGCCCCCACTTGTGTATTAAGGACCTCTACAATGAATCTGAGAGCTTTCATAAATGCTGACAAGGCTTGGGCTTCCTATGATACGATGCCAAAGAAGCCACACTGCTCACATGTTCCCTTCAGGTGTATCTGGTTCACATCTGAGAGGTTTGCTCCCAGGAAATCTTCAGTCTCCACCCAGGCACCTCTGTAATCTTTCTGTCTCCTTCCCAACATCTTGCACATCTCAAAGGGGTTAGAGAAACTCCAGATTCTCGAGGCTGGACCAGGTTTTCAGTGGATACCCTGGTTGAGTGTCGAGAATGAAACAGAAACCTTGGTGTGTGGCAGCCATTTATCAGTAAGAAAGATGTTGAGAAGAAGAGGCCAGGGGCCCAAGGTTAGTAGACACACATGGACCAAGAGATGGGCTTCTCTTGCAGCTGGCCCATAGTGTCTCCTGGAGCAGTGAGAAACGGGAAACATACTTCTTAGAGTGACTGGCTGAACTGTTTCCAGCTATTTCTCTCTGCTCCTCCATTTCCACCTATTCTCCCAGTCATATCTGTGCAGTTAATTTGCTTATTCAAAAATATTTTCCAGACTGATATTATCAATCCAAAAGATGGGTGGTAGTTTTTTATTAAAAGGGCAAGTTGTACTGATTTTATTTAGTAAGTCTTCTGCTGTATTCTCAACCTCAGCATTATGTCCCAGTACAATTTTTTTTGTAGTTTCAAGTTTTTATTGAAATTCCAGTTAGTTAAAATACAGTGTAATATCAGTTTCAGGTGTAGAATTTAGTGATCCATCACTTGCATACACACCCAGTACAAATATTTTTTAAATGTGATTTTAGGAGTGCCTGGGTGGCTCAGTCGGTTAAGCGTCTGACTTAGGCTCAGGTCATGATCTTGGCGTTCAGAGTTCGAGCCCCGCATTGGGCTCTGTGCTGACAGCTCAGAGCCTAGAGCCTGTTTCAGATTGTGTGTGTGTGTCTCTTTCTCTGTCTCCGCCCCTCCTCCACTCGTGCTCTCTCTCTCTGTCTAAAAAATAAACAGTAAAAATTTTTTTTAATTTTTTTTACATTTATTTATTTTTGAGAGACAGAGACAGAGCACAAGTGGGGGAGGGGCAGAGAGAGAGAGAGGGAGACACAGAATCCGAAGCAGGCTCCAGGCTCCGAGCTGTCAGCACAGAGCCCGACGTGGGGCTCGAACTCACAAACCATGAGATCATGACCTGAGTTGAAGTCGGATGCCCAACAGACTGAGCCAGCCAGGTGCCCCTAAAAAAAATTTTTTACAGTGATTTTAAACCTGATGGTATAGTTGCTTCACCCTTGAATTAAACTCCAGGCTAAAAAAATTAGTCAAAAAAGTACAAAAGGAAAAGGGCACTGTTTGAAATTCTATAAAATGAGCTATATATTAAACTATTGGGGGCATTATTGAATTGTGTTTATTTAGGATCATTCAAAAAGGGAAATGTGCAGGTGCTACTATATTGTATAGCTGTGCTGATGCATAGCTTTCAAATTACAAATCATAAACCAAGAATTGTGGGGCCAAAGGAAAATTCAGAATTAGAATGTGGTAAACCCCCTGCTGCAAAAATTAAGGAAAATGTTGCACACTTCCCACTCCTTATACCAAACAAGTGAAATGAAAGTACTGGATTTTGTATCACAGGTACTTGTGACAAAGGGAATTCTGAACTTTCAAATGTAATCCTAAACTTGAGTTTTTGACCTTGAAAAATTAAATGTCTTTGAAAGTGTGACAGTGCTGAAGTGTGAGTTTTCTTTTTTTTTAAATTTTTTTTAATGTTTATTTATTTCTGAGACAGAGAGAGACAGAGCATGAGTGGGGGAGGGGCAGAGAGAGAGGGAGACACAGAATCCAAAGCAGGCTCCAGGCTCTGAGCTGTCAGCGCAGAGCCCGATGCAGGGCTCAAACTCACAGACCGTGAGATCGTGACCTGAGCCGAAGTCGGACGCTCAACCGACTGAGCCACCCAGGCGCCCCAAAAGTGTGAGTTTTCAAAATCACAGATTGCATGTGATGGGTGTGGCTACAGTGTCGGATGGGTCTCTGGTCTGATGAGTGCCTGCTTTTCAAGACCATGCTTTTATTTTCTCTCTTTTTCTTGCCCTATGATTTCACTGACCTAAGTGGGTTTTATAAAGTACTGTTCACAACACAAAGAGGCCCGAATGGATTATTGTGTTAAAAAGAAATTGAGATCTTATTTTTTATAAGGCACTAGCAAAGTTATTAGTTGATGCAAAATTGTGAGGAAGGTTTGTAATCATTGAAAGGAGCAAGAAAAAAGTTGTTTTTAGTTCGTGTTGAAGACCTACAGTAGTGCTTACATTACCACGTGCTGTTCTAAGCACTTTACGTATTTTAAATCATTATGAGTCATCCTAAGGATCCTACTGTTATCCTTATTTAACAAATGAGGAGATAGAGGCACAGGGAGAATAAGTGACTTGCCCACATAGCTGAGAAGTTCAGAACCATGAGTCAAACCCAGGCATCCTACTCATGCACTCTTACTCATTACCATTGTGCTATGCCACTTCCTTATGTCTTCTTGATGTAGAACTCTTCTTCTAGAATAATAGGAAGTGGTGATCTAGAGATTGAGAGCATGGGATTTGAAATGAGACCTCCTGGGCATGGTGCTTCCCATCCATGGGTACCATCAGTCCCCATCTCATACCACAGTTAAAAGGATTGAATGAGATAATACATCAAAATCTCTGAGCATAGGGTCTGACAGATGGCCGTACCAAATAAATGTTAGCTCTTGTTATAACAAATATATTTAAATCAACTTCAGTATATGAAATATGAATCACCCAAATATCCTGGGCAAAAGATGATAAACATTTATTAAGTAGGCATTTCTTAGAGTTCAATCTCATAATAATTCAGTAAGATTACTCTTACTATTCCCAGTTCAATGAATTTGAGGAAACTCAGACTACAAGAAAAGATATTATTTTCCTAAAATCAAATAAGCAAGGGTTCAGACTCAGGGCACACTGGCCCCAAAGCCTTAGCTCCTTCTACCACCCTTGCCTTGTTCTAAAGCTCAGGTTTGTTCAGCTAGTTCCGATTCATTGATCAAAAAACACGAGTACAAAACACACGAGAAAAAGTAATGTCAAGCTTGTGAAATTGCACCGTAGGGCAAGTTAACCAAGCAGCTGTATTGACTCAGTGGATAACAACGATCCTACTCTGTCCTAAGACCTGTCTGAGCCCATAAATAAAGTTGCATTGATAATTGCAGCGTGGTGAAAGACCACCCAAGAAATCCTGGTGGATGTAGGAAGTGGCAGCTGTAGCTCCTAATTGAAAGCTATTGCTTCTTAAATCAGTACTGAACCATGCTCCAGGGTTATTAAGCCTGCTCTGTCCATGGAAGACGTGAAACTCAACAGCTGACCCAACCACTTGTCACTGTTGACAGTCCTATAAAATTTCTAAGACAGGAACTCTGTGTTCTAGTTCAAACCAAGTGAGTATTTCCTGTTTGTTGACCTACAACTTCAAGGGTGCTAAGTCATCTGTCTAGAAAGATTCCTTTACTCCCCTCTGTTGTAAGTTACTGTAGTTCTATAAAATAGTCAAAAGGAATGCCTGCCTTTTTTCTTTTGTCAAATATGCTAGCCTTTCCTTCTTTTTTTCTGTTTCCTCTATAGTTTACCTTTTTTCTCATCTGTTTGTCAGTGGTACCCTGAATTTTAGAACTAGAAAGGTAGCAACACAAAGGCAGTTGAAAATGCACTGCTTGTGAGTTTCAGAGATTGGGTACAAATCTCACCTCTGCCTCTTACCAGCTGAATGAATTTAGGAGGACATTTACATTTCCCATCTATAAACTGCCATCTGTGGTTATCTTGAGCATTAAATGTATGTGTTTCTGGAACATAGTTGTGTGTAGTATTAGCTGGATCTGTCTCAGTGCCCTACCCACCACCTAGGCAAAGGTACATCTTAGAAGAGCTTAAACAAGTCCTTTTCAAAATGAAGATTTACAATCTCTCCTTAAATGTGTTTAATTCTAGTGTTTAATTTTCTTGATGAGCCAGAAGTTTTACATCTTACAGAAGCCCATAACATGAATATACAGTCTTTCAAAGATGAGCCTCTAATGATCTTGGGCCAGTCGGGGAACCTCTGATCTCTTCTCCTTTTCTGGTTACCAGACAGCACATTTTGCCTGAGAATCGAAAGTCAAAAGTATACAAATCAACAAGGGAAATCAAAAATAGCCCCTTCTTGAGAATTTGATTCAGTAGATCTCAGGTGGAGCCCAGGAATCTGGATACTTATCCAAGTGGTCCTGGTGGAGGTAGATCAGACTCGTAGGTCCACACTATGGAAGCACTGGCCTATAGGAAGGGTTCATACCTTCTGTAGCACAGTTTACACAGACCATTGATTATGGCCTCTCAGCCAAACTCTACAAAGAAAAGGGAGCCAACGTAGAAGAAAACCCATCAGGGCCATGGAAACCCCTCATCTGTGAAGGAAACTCCCCTTGTGTTTGCCCCAGCATATCAGACTATTTACTCCAAACCCATGTCAACCTTTTATTTTTAAGCCATTCCTCATTCTCCTGTACAGTTTAAAAAGGAGAATACATTTTTAGTAATTTTCTTGTTTATGAGGGCTCATGTGAAAAGATTTAATTATAGGAATAAGCACTTGGCTTATACTGCAGTGTCTTTCTGCTCTAATATCGGAGTCTGTCTTTTGCACATAGTTGCATTTTATCTGATGGGCAGATGCTTCCATTTTAATATTACTTTTACCTTTGTTTGTGCTTCCCAGAGAGCAATCCTTTAAGGATGAAGGCATGTGGAGAGTTGTAAAAGGAGGAGGAGCCCAGGTCTGTGCCCTGGATCTGTGTACCTAAATGTGTACCCTATAAGTCAAACCTGAGGAGGGAATGAAAGCAGAGTAGAATAAAATGGAAAGAGTTTGAATACTAAGAATTTGGGAATCTGTGCTATGTTGGGACATTGGTAGTCCCTAAGCCTCTTGCCTCGTTTTTTATTCATTTATCTGCAAAAGTTATCGGTTACTGAAACTTGGATTCTATATGCCATTAGTAAAGCAATTTTTAAACACATGCTCACAATATACATTGCTCACCTATTTGTGAATCGTATACATTTTGTTCACTGTACGATGTATATAAACATATAAATTTTAAAGTGTTGATAAAGTTGAACCAAGCAATATTATAAAACATTTTAACTTTAATAGAACAAAACTTTAATAGAACACACTTCCTTCAGTGTGTTTGAAGTTTACTTCTTTTGCAGGGGGAGTCCTCATTTAATAGTTTATACACAGCTTGAAGGTTACATTTACTTCAGTATTTGCTTTTCATTACTATCTCCTACCTGAAAAGGGGCACAAGGTACAGCAAGTTAGAGGTTCAAAAAATGAACACTAGTTGTAGTAGATGTCAATCTGTATTTCAAATGGTCTTTAGGATAATTTCCCATTTGGGAAGTGAACTTCCCGTCAGATTTGGTTGGAGACTGTTCTACAATAAGAACAGTGTCAGCTCATTTCCTTCTTGCTGACATGGGCCGGCACCATTAGAATTACTTTTTATATGAGATTTCTTTACGTGAATCCTTTCAAGCTACTTGTTTGTTACCTCATGATCAACCACCAGAATGTATATCAGTATAATGTGTTTATCCATTAAATCAGCCATGTAGAATAACTCCACATGAAAAATAACTCTAACATGAAGAGACAAGTAAAGGAACTGCTAACTCATCCTCTGAACCACCAGTGGCTCTCCCACTCTTTCTGAGGGTTTCTCTCTTACCAAATATGACTGTGACCCTGACACACAGGCTGAGTGAAGGCTCCGTGTGACTCTAAATGTTCAGTGTTATTAAACCTTAATTTCCATCCTACTTGAGATATACCAAACCTAGAAATAAAAGTTTTAGTGTTTTCACTCCCCAATAGATCAGCTTGCATGGTCCACTTTGAAGACAATAAGCTAGAATAACCTAGATAATCTTTCAGTCCCACTAGTGATTATCTAACCTACTTTTTCTAATTTTAAATACCTCTGTTGCCAGCATTCACAGCCTTCTTTTATGCTTTTTCTGTCTTATGCATCCTGATGTCCTATCCTGCAACATCTTATCCAAGTCCTCTTCTCACTACTTCCTATCCCCCACTCACTGATGATTGCTCTGCCTCTGACAGCCAGGACAAGGATTCTGGAAATATATAAAATACTGCCCTACCTATTCAAGCATCAGTGGTTACACAAGTCAACGTTGAATGGTTCATCACAATTCTTAGCACCCTACTATGTGTAAGGAGGAACCTCCATAGAAAAACATGTAAGAAGAACGACAACTTCTTTAGGAATGTTCAAGAGCATGCAAGAGCTTGATAATTGTGGGAACTTTTACTTGATTTAGGCAAATTTAGACTCAGTCTTTGTGTGGTTTCATTTTGTTTTCAATTTCCTGGTTTACTGACTATACACCTAGATACCTATTTGCTGCCATCTAGTGTAACAAAATAGGTTGATTATGCATGGAATTCTGAACTCATTACATGGTTGACCATTAGTACTTAAAATAATGCTTTAGTTTAGTTTCTTACAAGCTTTCAAAATGCCTACTCAGATACCTATTTTTCTGATCACTGGAACCCTGAACATGGTCTTAATATTGTTGTGGAGTCGGGGCACATGGGTGGCTCAGTTGGTTAAGTGTCCGACTCTTGATTTCGGCTCAGGTCATGATCTCGCGATTCATGAGTTCGAGCCCCGTATCAGGCTCTGTGATGCTATCAGCAGCAGTTTGGGGTTGTGTCTCCTTCTCTCTCTCTGTCTCTATCCTACCTGCTCTCTATCTCTCTCAAAATAAGTAAAAATAAAGTTTAAAAAAAATATTGTTGTGGAGTGTAAGGCTCAGGATTTGCTCTCTGTAAACGTGACAGTTGGAAATTTGGTAGGGCCTTAGAGGTTGGTAGATCCAAAGTAAATAATAATGACCACAATTAGCAACCATGATTTTTCTTCAGGGAGGGAAGTAAAATCTTCTTACCAGCTGTGCCACTTTGGCCAATTCACTTCTCTTTTTTTGAACATCATTTTCTTCATCTGTAAAATGAAATGGTGGCCTTATTGACTAGCTCTAAGACTGTGTGTGACTACATATAAACTGTTTTCTTTTTGAAGCTGTCAAAGCCATTTTCCCAGAATCCTCTTTTATGTCTGAAGTAAACGTTGCTTCTCTGACTCCATCTTTTGGTTAGAAGTTAGCAGAAAGCCTGACTTGGAAGAGAAAGAGGCAAATGTGGACCATGATTCTTAAGAGTTGTCCAACCAACAGATAACTAGATACTCAGCAATATACATCTAACCTCTTCCCTTAATTCACGATGGCAAATTTGGAATTATAATGCCTGTTGTAAATGATCTGCTTCCTAAACTTGATCGCCATTTTTCTGTCTATTTCCCACCAGAACTTCTCTATTAAAGGTTCTAGGTCTATTATAACTCATACTGGTCTTTCCTTTCTTTATAAAGTTCTATATAGCTATATCCTGAAATAGTTCATTTTCTATTCCAATATATCCTAAAACGTTTATTTTCACATTGTTTCATATCTGTAAATCTTATTTTCCCACCAGACTGAAAACTTCACAGATGCAAGGACTATTTCTTATTTCCATGAGGGGATCTGGCATTGCTCTCTAGGAAATATATATGGTTCTGATAATAAAGATGCTTTTCCTATGTGCTTCATAGAATGAGGGTAAAAGATGAAGTATAAGATCTTCTCAAATCAAGTATAGGACAGTTAACCTTTAAGCTCTAGTCTCTACAAGTTCATAAAAGCCAATAACTCTGAGACTAATGCCAAAAAAGTAACCTTGCAATGAAGAGAAAACCCAACTAAAACGGAAAGAGGCAGTGCAGCATATGAGGGAAAAAAAAAACCTTTGAAGTGAGAAAAATCTGGATTCAGATCCCAGCTTTGTTACTTGTTAGTTTGGTTTTTGACTAAAGAGTATTTACCTTTTCTGAAGCTGAGCTTCTTTACCTATAGAATGAAGATTATATCCTTTTGCACAACATCCTCACAGAAGAGTTTTAAGGATGAAATGAGAAAGCAAATGGCAAGAACTTAGCACATAGTAGGAACTCAATCAATGAAAATTAAAAAGAACTATCATTTAAGTGAAATGATTTTACTTCTATACAGTAAAAATTATTCTATTTAAATGCAATTTTACAATTTAATTATATTCAGGGCAACTGAGTGGCTCAGGTGGTTGAGCGTCTGATTCTTGATTTCAGCTCAGGTCATGATCTCATGTTCATGAGTTCAAGCCCTGCATCAGGCTTCATGCTGACAGTACAGAATCTGCTTGGGATTCTCTCTCTCTCTCTCTCTCTCTCTCTCCAGCTCTCTCTGCCCGTCCCCCACTCACTATCTCTATCTCTCTCTCAAAATAAATAATAAACTTAAAACAAAATTTTTTTAGGGGCACCTGGGTAGCTCAGTCAGTTATGTCTGACTTCAGCTCAGGTCATGATCTCACAGTTCGTGAGTTCGAGCCCTGTGTCAGGCTCCCTGCTGACAGCTCAGAGCCTGGAGCATGCTTCAAATTCTGTGTCTCCCTCTCTCTCTGCCGCTCCCCTACTCACGCTCTCTCTCTCTCTCTCTCTCTCTCTCTCTCTCTCTCTCTCAAAAATAAATAAACATTAAAACAATTAAAAGATTTTAAAAAAATTTTTAATATAATCAGAGTTTAATATAATCAGGGTTATAAAGTGGGTGATACATTCCCATAGAGCAGTGGTTCTCACCAGAGGTGATTTTTGGCCCCCGGGGACATTTGGCAATGTCTCTCTAGACATTTTGTTAGTCATAACTGGGGGAGAGGGGAGTGATACTGGCATCTAGTGGGTTGAGGCTAGGAATGATGCTGAATATCCTATGCAGGATATTTAGTGCACAGGACAACCCCCTGCAAAAAAGAATTATCTGGTCCAGAATACAAGTAGTGTCGTTTTGAGAAATCATGCCATTGAACCTCGGGAGTCCCTTACTTCTGAGCTAAGTTTGTTTTACATTTAAGACCAAGTAGGTGCACGGATAAGAAGGTAGCTTCCATTTTCATGGATTATGAAGAGATTTGCCTAGTCTTAAATGACTTTCTAAGTGAACTATTCCAGTGCTTTGGATTCTCATTATGAGGTATACTTCTAGGTTAAGTCCTTGCAATGCATAATGACCTGATCTATTTCAAAAATATCAATAGACGGAGTCAGGATCCACAAGAAACGCTGAATTTGTTCTCTTAGTAATGGTGGTGGTTCTTTGTTGAAAACCAACCATATGACAGGTACTTTTGTAAATAATCTGATTTAATTTTCATCAGCTGTGTAGATATTTTGCTCTCATTTTATACCTGAGGAAGCTGGGGCTTACAAAATTTATATAATATTTCTAGTAAGTCGCACATCTGGGATTCAAACCTAAATCCCGCTGGCCTCCAAGCCTGTGCTCTTTCTACTATTCCATATTAGCCCTACTTAGCAAGGAGCTAAGATCAGAAATGGGGGCGGGTGTGTTTTAAAGAAAAAAAGGTAGGAAAGAAAATTAAAGAAGTTTTAGGGGCTCTGCTGAGGAGCCCTTGAACATCTATGAACTAGATGAAAACTCTGACTGTCTCAGGAGAGTGGACCAGAGGAGATAGATGCTTTGAAGTGGGGGTTAGAGCTACGCCATAATCTACAGTTTGCCAATTTAGCAACATTTAAAAGGTATTTCATGTTTAAGCCCGATGCGATATATTTTCTGAATTCTTCCTTTTTAATTAAATATGGTTTTCCTTTGAAAGCAGTTCTACATCTAAACCAAATATAATGGGAGCTACATATGCAATTTCAAATTTCCTAGTAGCCACATTAAAAAAGTGAAACACAGCTAAAAGTAATTTGGATACTATATCTTAGTGCAATATACCCAAAGTATTATCATTCCAACATGTAATCAGTCTGATAAAAACATTATTAAGAATTTTTACATTATTTTAGCCTAATAATTCTTCATAATCCAGTGTGTTTTACAGCACATCTCAATTGGGACACTAAATTTTCAGTAAAGTGAAATGTAGTCCTACTGAAACAATAAAGTTATATGTAATAAAAAAAAATTCTGTACCATTTTCACTTTTCAATTTGAATGTAAACTACTTAAAATTTAATAAAATTAAAAATCCAATTTCTTGGTCACAGTGGCCCCATCTCAAATGCTCAATAGCCACATGTGGCTAGAAGCTATCATATTGGACAGCACAGATCTAACTTCTTGCTCCTCAGAATGTGGTCACCAGAAGCAGCATCGGCAGCATATGAGAACTTAACAAAAGTTGCAAAATCTCGGTCCTCACTTAACTGAATTTTACTTACTGCATTTTAACGAAACCCCTAGGTGATGCCTTTACACACTAAAGTTTGAGAAGCGTCTCTCTAAAAAACACAGATTTCTGCAACAAAGAACTCCAGAAAGAGCCAATGAATGAAGAACTATGAAGGCTTAGGAAATTTGTTGCAGTCGATTGATGCCAGGGATTGGCATAACGTGTTCTGTTGAGAAGTTGCAAGTTTCCCACAAAGCCGACTATGGCTGTTCTCCTGTGTGGACTGACACGGGGCCATCTTGGAGCCTAGGGTTGGCTCTGCTCCCAGGATTATGGCAAAGAATCTAACACTAACTTCCATGACTCCCACAATTAAGGCAGCTGCACTCTCACTGCCATATATACTTGAAACTGCAACTTTAGAACCCTTGAAACACAGCTGTAAGCATATGTTTCTGCTCCACACAAGTGGAATTTAAGGCTGGACCTTACTGGGAGACCCCAGCAAGGTCACCCACAAGAGAGGCTTGTGCTCTTACCACACTGCCTTTCCCTCTGAGCCAACACAGACACACTCAACATCAGATCCTTATTGTATACAGGGGCTTGTCCAGTTCCCCCTGAGATTCAATGCATGCTATTTCACCTTGCTAATTCTTGTTTGGTTTGTTCCACACAGGACTTGGTATTTGAGGGACCTTTTAATCTAACATAGAAGCTCATTGTTCTAATTCAGTGGTCCTCAACCTTGGTTGCACCTTAGAGTCACATGTCATGTGGGGCACTTAGAAAAAATACCAATGTCCGGGCATCACATCAATCTTTTTACTCAATATGTTGAAATAGTGTTATTTTTTTTTAGATAAAATTGACATATAATGTTGTATAAGGCATCATCCAATCTAATTAAATTAGATCTCTAGAAGGTATTTTGTTAGAGATCCCTAAGTCAGTCTAATGTGCAGCCAGAGTTGAGAACCACTGATCCAGTTAGAACCCTTGGCTGGCAGTCAGTTGCCTTAAGTCAATGTTTCTTAGTCTTTACTGTACATAGAGATGACGTGGGATCTTGTGAGAATGCAGATTCTGATTCAGTACTTAGGAGGGTAAATAACACTAACTTTGTGTACAGATGTGTCCCTAGTGGCATTTGGTTGGTGATCACCCGTCAGCACTTTTCCATGTTGGCAAACTGGGATGAGTTCATCACCCTCTCCTTGGTCCTCTTTGGAACCTTCCTCTGTCCCTCCACCCTCAGCTCTTATTATTCACTACTTTTTCTGGTTTCTTAAAGCAATTATTATCTTTAACTGCCTTTTATTGTTAGCTACTTCTCATATGTACATGTATTATTTCCTGTACTAGCTTATATAGCTCTTCAAAGGCAGAATCCATTTGTCATGTTCTTTTTAAAATTTCCATTGCACCTAGGGAGTGCCTTACACATGATAGATGGTGTATAAGTGCTTCTTGAATAACTGAAATTTGGAATGTCTGTGTGGAAGTCTGTTTTAAAAATCCAAAGAAAACAAAATAAAATAAAACAGAATCTGAAGGACTTAAAAATGCAAGGTGTTTTTTCTTTGTTGAGCAGAAAAAGAGTTTAGAGAGGTAAAGGGGTAGAGGAGATTGGAGATGTAGATTTTTATGTTAGCTTTTTTCACTGTGAGTACATATGTGAATTTTGGAGAACTACTTTGTAAGTTAGTGGTTTTATTTGTTTGGAGCACGGCACTATTGACATATTGGACCAGATAACTCTTTGTTGTAGGGACCGTCCTGTGCAGTACAGAGTGTTTCACGGTACCCCTGGCCTCTCCCTACTAAATGCCCGCATCACTCCCTCCACCAGTCGTGACCATCAAAAATGTCTCCAGACGCTGCCAAATGTCTCCTGGGAAGGAAGCTCGTCCCCGGTTGAGGACACTTGGTTTAGGAGAATGCAGTGTGACACAGCTGCCTTACTGTAGCAATAAATACCTTAAAAATTAAAACATGCGCACAAAAGAATGACAAGCTGTGTTCCTGTGTAAGTATTTATAGAAAAAATGTTCTCTGCTTCTGCATTGTGGAGACCATGTCCACATCCACCATATTTATCCTTGTATTTATCATATTGGCCATTCTTTTGTGGAAATAGAAATATATACATGGAACAGGTTTTCAATCTGAATATAGACTTGGGAATTCAAAAGTGGTAATAGCAATTCCACCAAGCCAGAAAACATACACAGAGCAAAAGTTAGGGAAGAATGACTGGGCTGATTCTCTTTCTCGGGGAATGGGGCCAGCCTGTTTAAATAAAATGGTCTGTCTTGTGTGCCATGATCCTTGGACCAAATACACTATTCCAGCAAGTGAACGTGTTAATCTGAAGCCTGATTTATAAGCAGGTGTTCATTGATTTGTTTGTTGAATAAATGAACGCATCAATAACTGAGTGGTGAATGTAGTGGTTAATCCTACAACCAAAAAACTTTGGTGTGCGCACTACAAAAGACCATGTTTTATTGCATCTGAAACTCCAAACTTTGGAAATGAAATTACGTGATAGAATATATCATTATCAGCGAGGATGAAGTGACCTCAGCAAAATTACAAGATGGGGAAAATAAAGTCTCATTTGTCAGTTGGTTTCTTCTGGCAGTAGAAGGCTTCCCTTAAACTTCAGGAGGTTCATATTTTTCAGTGACAGAGATTTGATGTTGGCAAAGCACTGCCATACTTTTAGGCTTGGATTAGAATGTCCCCACACTTACTTTTTCCTCCTGTTCCTGGCCAACAACTTGCATATGAGAACCAGACAAGAGGCTCCAGCAGTGAAAAACAAGCACAATGCCTTCTGGGCTCAGAAGGAAAAAGATGTAAGTCAGCAGTTCTTAAATTCTGCTACACTTTAAAATCACTAGGGAGCTTTTGGGACACCTAGGTGACTCAGTTGGTTAAGGGTCCAACTCTTCGTTTTGGCTCCGGTCATGATCTCACAGTTTCATGGGTTCAAGTCCCAAGTCGGGCTCTGTGCTCTCAGCACAGAGCCTGCTTGGGATTCTCTGTCTCTCTCTCTCTGTCTCTCTGTCTCTCTCTCTCTCTCTCTCCTCCCCTGCTCATGCTTTCTCTGTCTCTCTCAAAATAAATAAATAAAATTTTTAAAAAATAATAATAATAAATAATAAATAATAAAATCACTGGGGAGCTTTTAAAAATCCAAAGACCAGATAATTAAATTGATAATTCTATAAATTACCTTCCAGTTGAAGCCTGGAACTCAGGCATCGGCATTTTTTTAAACCCCAGGGGATTCCAGCATGTAACAGGTTAACTCTGCCTATAGACTCTTCAGCTACTGTTTTTCAGGAATTGGGATAATCTCATTAAAAAGATGGGGTGCCTGGGTGGCTCAGTCAGTTAGGCTCTGACTTAATTTCAGCTCAGGTCATGATCTCATGGTTCATGGAATCAAGCCCCGCGTGGGGCTTTGCGCTGACAGCGCGGAGCCTGCTTGGGATTCTCTCTCTCCCTCTCCACCCCTCTCCCACTCACATGCATGACATACGCCCTGTCTCTCTCAAAATAAATTAATAAAGTTAAAAAAAAAAAAAAGAACCTGACAGCCCCATTCGCAATTACTTTAAATTTCATCCAGGATATTTTCATAGGACCGAAGGATTCAGTGGTGTCTTCTGTTCAGTGAGTTGGCGATCCCTCTTGTGTCACGGCAACGTTAAAGTTAAAATTCATTAAAATTAATGAAAAGCGATTTTCAGATTGAAAAGGTAAGGCTTAGAAAACATAAAAATTAAATTATATGTAATAAATCTTAGAGTAAGTATAACTTCTTGCTTTAAAAAGTTTAGATAGATTTTCTTATTGAGATAAAATTCACATTAAGAAATTGCCATTTTAACCATTTAAAAGTAGGTTTTGGTGTATTCACGGTGTTGTGTAGCCATCACCACCATCAGTTCAACTTTGGCACGAAACCCCGTACCCATTAGTAGTCACTTCCAATTTCCCTTCCCCTCATTTCCTGGCAACTACTAATCTGCTTTCTGTCTCTATGAATTTGCCTATTCTGGACATTTTCTATAAATGGAGTAATGTAATTAATACGTACCCTTTTGTGTCTGGCTTCATTCGTGTAACAAAACGTTTTCAAGCTTGATCCATGGCGTAGCACGTTATCAGTACTTTATGCCTTTTTATGGCTAAATGATATTCTATGATATGTTTATGCCACATTTTGTTTGTCTGCTCATCAGCTGACAGACATTGGGTTGCTTCTACTTTTCATTATTAAGACTAATGCTACTATGAACATACTTGTGCAAGTTTTTCTGTGAACGTATGTTTTCATTTCTGTTGGGCGTACATATATCTGGAAGTAGAATTGCCGGGTCATAAGGTAACTCTGTTTAACTTTTTGAAGAACTCCTAACTGTATTTCTGTGGTGGCCGTACTATTGTACATGCTGTCCAGAAGCTCCACCTACTCCAGTTAGTTAATCCTCCTGCTTTATATTTTAATTATGTGATTATATTATCTTTAATATTTGATTCTGTTGTGTCATATGTTTATAACATGTAATTTCTATTATAAATATAATGTATAATTTCTATTATAAATACATTTGTAATATATATAATCCAACATATTTGATTATGTAATTATTTGATATTTATCTAGGTTGTCCCTTACCTTAACCAAACAGAGAATAGATTTTATTGAATGTAGGGCTAATTGTTACTTGGACATCTCAAAACCATGCTATATGGAATCTTTTTTTTTTTTTTTTAATAATGAAACTATGGCAATTCTTTGTCCTAGGTCAGTTCTGCAGGGCAGTAAATGTGTATCTTTGAAGTGATGTTCCTGTTTCTACCTTCCAGCAGGCTACACTGTTGGAACTTAGGGCTGCTTATAGCTGCCTTGGCACGTCTCTCTCTCTAGCCAGAGGAAAAAAACACCAAGGAAAATAGTGTCCCTGTCATTCCACCAAGAAGCCCTGTGAGTCTTAAGAGAATTGATGAAATCTAGGGAGAAGAGAGAAAGTTTTAAATTAGCTAGAGAAGTATATGATCACTCTGTCCAGGACAATTAAATGAAATAATGTGAAAACACTAAGTAAGCTAAATGCACCAGCTACGTGCTATTGACAAGAAAGGAAAGAGGAGAAAGATGATTGATTAACGCCCCTGAGTGTTGAAAACCAGGATTAATCATGTTCAATCGTTAAGTACCTAAGAAGGGAAGTAAATTCAGTACATTTTATAAAGTATTCCATGAAAACCAAATAAAGCAACAGAAAGTAAGTTTTGGCAAAAAGATAAATGCTTAAGTGCTGGTAGTAGTAGGTGACACTCTTTTCTGACATTGCCATCCACATGAGCTGCCTGTAGACTCTGTTCAGGTCTATGTCCTGGAAGACGGCGTGTGCCAAAAACACTTTTCCAAGATACTAACGACTTGCCATTCAGTTCAGTTGACTTGACATTCATCCTAAAGTACCTGGACATGATCACCAAGCTTTTATTTTAGTCAGCCCTACAATTTTTTTAATGCACCAAGAATCCATTTTTAAAAGCGTACTAGAGTTTAATTTGAAATAGAAAGAAAAAGATGAACATTTCAGGAAAGAACTTGGGAACCCTTGTTCTCAACTCTGAAACAGTAAGTACCTAAGCAGAAGATTTTACAGCTGTGCTTTCCTCAGTGCCTCGGAGAACCATAAAGGAAAGCAACTATGAAGGTGAATTCCTTACATTCAGTATTGTCCAACATGAAATACTGTATTAAATTTTTTTGCCAATTTCTACCATTAATTCACGGCCTTTTGTGCCAATAGCCTACGCAAACTCAGTGTTTGTGGTTTCATAACTACTTGGCAATGGCATAGGTTAAAAACAAAAGCCTACCAGTTTTCTTTAATGTGCTCTTTAACATTATGTTATCTATAAAGTAGTTCAGTGACTTTTGACAATAGTGATCAACCAGGAAGTTTACAGATTTCTTTTACCATATTTTGACCAGCATCCATCAAGGACATGACCTTCAGTGAAAGGGAGTGTGTATAAGGAGGAATCACTGATTTCCTAAAGCTCTTCAGATAGAAGAGCACTTTGTAAATGACAGAAGTACTTTGGAAAAAGATATGTGGCCTCAAAGCAGAGCTTCAAAAGGGAGGACCCCCACAAGCGGTGGGGGGGAGGCTTAGTCCTCTGAATCTGTTTACAAGTACTGTGTAAAACCCAGGACCCCTCAGTACAGAACCCCATCCCCAGGAAGCCCCAGCAAATACTTCCAGGCTGGATTCCTCTACAGATAAATGAAATGGAAAACCTTAAAAATATGATTCAACCACCCAGCCCATTCCATTCAGGGTGGCTTTGGCTCAGAGAGTTGAAATAGTTGGAGGGACTCCATGACAGAACCAGAACTCTCCAAATTCCAATTCAGCCCTCTTCTGTTTTAATGGGCTTTTTCTGAAAAGATCATTGCCAAGAAGCTGATAACACTTGTGCCACGGGTACCCAGGTCACTAGAGAAAAGCATCACGTAGCATTCTCAGTGTTCCAGAGATCCTCTTGGGCCAGCCCCACAGTGCCTGCCTGAGGTGCCCCTAATTTTCCTTCCTGCTGCTTCTTCATAGACTTACAGCATTCTTTTTTAACTGCTTCTCAAGAAAACACAGAGAAAGGCTGTGCTTGGATTTTTTTTATTTCAATACTAATATATAATAATATAGCAACATCTTCTAGTTATCTAGAACTCAGACTTCAGTAGTTATGACTATCTAGAAGATAACCACAGAAAATCACCTCTAAACCGTGAGGGAAATAGCTGTCACGATATGACCACATACACTTCATATGTGTTAACTAGCACTAGTGGACTTATGATTACATGTAAAATGCAGGATAAATTTCAGATCTAGCAGCATGCTCAGCATTTGCTCTTCATAGGTAGCAACAGTTAACAAACCATAAATTGGCAGTCCCAGCTGACTGCGAGCATGGAAACAATAACCACAGCAAACACTTATATGATGATTACTCGTAGCAGAGCTCAGATCTACCAAAAAGGACCCAAAAGGCATTTGGTCCAATGTATGTCATGCTTCTCTCTCATTGTAATATTTCCTCTTTCATGATGTGGTCCAGTGGATGTTCCACATTTCGGGGCAGATGACTGCTGAGTGCCTTCCAGTCCACAACCCAGAGCTCTCTGAAGAAGGTTGTCCTTTCCCACCAACCTTCCCCTCCTCTTCTTCCCTTTCCCCTAACACCCAGCACCAAGCCAACTTTGGGAACTGGCGTGAGATTTCCTTTGTTTTTGTTTTTTCTTTGTCATGAGTAGAGGATAGAAAAGCATGTCTGATGAGGGAGAGTAAGAACACAAGACTTCTTCAGTGTGTAACTGCTACTTGACATTCTCGCTCTGCATACTGTCAGGAAGATCATCTCCCCCCAAGGGGAGAGCCACTGGCCAGTGAAGAGGGGAGCCGACCTTGGCCACCCCAGCTGGTCTGACTGGCAGAATCAGCCATGGTCACTGTCAACGGTGACGTGTTGCAACCAGAGGGACCTCCAGCTCCCTCTGACACTGTTCTTCTATCATTGCAGTTTGAACACATTGTCATTCGATCATCATTTAAAGACGTGAATTTGGTCAAACCCTCTTCAAGCTTTCTAAATGATAACTGCAGTAGGAATACCAGTTTAACTTCTTAATAATTCCCCTTACCATTTTATAGTCTTATCAGAAGTTTAGGCAGGATTAGCATTGAGACATGTACCATTTGTGCACCTGTTTAAAATATCTCTTAGTTCTCCAGTGCTCGTCATGAAGGATTATTTTACTCTTTTGAGGTGAAAGTTAATATTCATATCTTTCCCACACCCTCCTGTATGAAGCTCATGGGAGTTTACACCAGGTGTCACTCTTTTTTTATTTTTAAGCTCTGCGCCCAGTGTGGGGCTTGAACTCACGACCCCAAGATGAAGAGCTGCATGCTCTACCAACTGAACCAGCCAGGTGCTCAAACCAAGAGTTACTCTTGATACAAAGCTCTGCTAGAACTGATCAGAGAACCTAATAATGTATAAAGCCAACTTTTCAGTGCTTACTTATAACTTTATTTCTCTACATGGCTCTCAGCCTGTGCCATTGCAAACACATGGGGACCTTTTAAAAATTGTGATAACCAGGGGCGCCTGGGTAGCTCAGTCAGTTAAGCGTCTGACTTTGGCTCAGATCATGATCTCAGTGTTCGTGGGTTCAAGCCCTGTGTTGGGCTCTGTGCTGACAGCTCAGAGCCTGGAGCCTGCTTCGGATTCTGTGTCTCCCTCCCTCTCTCTGTGTCTCCGTCTGTCTCTCAAAAATTAATAAACATTGAAAAAAAATTTTTAAATAGTGATAACCTGGCTGCACCCCAGACAAATTGACTCAAGTCTCTGGGAGTAGGCCAAGGCATCAGTATTTTTTAAAGCTCCCCTGTTGATTCCACTGTGCAATTACAATTAGGAAATGCTGCTCTTAGGGCTTGCCAGGTTACTGATTTCTGAGAATTGAATTAAGAGCACATCTGAGCTTGTCATTTTTCCCTTCTGGGAATTTTTTGAGAAGCCAGAGAAAATTGTCTAACAAAAAAGCTACTATTTTTTTGCTAGTTCTGACTTTAGACCTAAAATCACACACTACCTGTATTTCAGTCTCACCTCTGCTTCCTACAGCAGTATAAACATGGGCAACTCACTTCTCTAAACTCCAGTTTTTCACCCATCTCTAAGTGGATATAATGCCCACCTTCTGTAATTATTGTTAGTATTAAAGGAGACAATATATGTAAAGTATTCAACATGATATAAGATGGAAGGTGATGTATGTAACATGGTAATTATAACTAAAATAAATATGGAGTTGCAAGTCAAAATCCACATTTTCAAAATAAAGGCTCCAAAGAGAAAATAAAAATAAATACCAAATCTGTTCTCAAGATTTTGAGTGCTGATCAGTGTTGATACTAACATTTCTTCAAAATGTGGGACCACTCGAGTTAGAATACTCAATTCTTCTAGTAAGGGCTGAAGGTAGGCTCTCTTGTGAAGTGCAGCATTCTTTACAGAGATACTATAAATGGATATTGAACTACATTGTCTCTAGATTTAGGCTAAAAAAAAAAAACCATGAAAGAGCAGGAATTATACTAGTTCAAAATTATTGTTTGTGGCTCATCAGAGAGGACCTGAGAATGTATAATAGCCATTTGTTGTCTTTATAATGAAATGTAAAACAAGCTTCTGGAGGGCCTGGGTGGCTCAGTCAGTTGCATCCGATTCTTAATTTCCGCTCGGGTCATGATCTCACTGTTCATGAGTTTGAGACTCACTCCAGCTCCGTGCTGACAGTGCAGAGCCTGTTTGGGATTCTCTCTCTCTCCCTCTCTCTCTGTGCCCCTGCCCTGCATGTATGCATGTGCACTTTCTTGCTCTCTCTCTCTCTCTCTCTCTCTCGCTCTCTCTCTCGCTCTCTGTCTGTCTCAATATAAATAAATAAACTTAAAAAAAAAGGCAAGCTTCTACTAGGATTTTCAGAGATAATCAGAGAGGTGCTCATTTTAAGTTTAGGCCAGTACATCTTAGACTTGGAAAAACCTCAGCATGACACTAAGGAGCTGAACATTAGAAATGCCAGCTATATTCAGCCACAGTAGTAACAGCTGAAGCAGGAAGCAACAGAGAAGGAGCTAAGCAGCCAGCTACACTACAGTTCTTCTTGCCTCCAACAGAGAAATTACATACTTCCCCACACGCACTGTGAGGCATTCCATTTGCTAAGAAAAGTGGCTTATGCCATTGTTGAACACCACTTCCAAGTTCTAATATATTGGATTCATTTATTCAGTATAAATAAAATTCAGCTAATATTATTCCCTATCCTTCCTCCAAATTAACCCATCAGCTGGGACTTCTGCTACTCAGACTCTCAGAAGGCTGCAAAGTGCCAGCTGGGGCTTGGTCTCATCTGAGGCCAGACTGGGGAAGGATCAGCTTCCATCCTTGCTTGTGTGGTTGCTGGCAGGATTCAGTTCTTCAAGGGTTGTTAGACTAAGGGCCTCATTTTCTTGCTAGTTATTGGCCAAAGGCCACTCTCAGTCCCTTTTCATGTGGTTCTCACCAACACAGCAGCTTTCTTCATCAAAACCAAGAAGAATGAAAGTCTGCTGAGGTGGAAGCCACAGTTTTCATAGTCTAATCACAGATACAACATCCCCTCGATGCTGCCACATTCTGTAGATTAGATTAGCAAGTTATTCAAGGAGATGAAATACATAAGCTTATAAATGATAGGAAGCAGGGATCATTGGGGCCATTGAGAATTAGTCCTGTCTACAGCACTTAGCAGGACATACCCATGTGGAAGGAAGGAAGGAAGGAAGGAAGGAAGGAAGGAAGGAAGGAAGGAAGGAAAAGAAAGAAAAGAAAGAAAGAAAGAAAGAAAGAAAAGAAAAGAAAAGAAAGAAGAAAAGAAGGAAGGAAGGAAGGAAGGAGGAAAAGAAAGGAGGAAGGTAGGGAAAGGAGGGTGGACCGTGAAAATACACACCAAAAAAAGACAAGTTAAAAATAGCTTTGCTGCACTAGGTCTGTATCTGAATGCCTGTGTAGACACACACTTCATCACATTAGCACCACAACCAGAAATCTCCTATTTCTTATGTATAATGAGAAGATAATACAGGGCTTTCTATACATCTGGAGTTAAAAGGAAACAGAATAAACAAGAGTACTATGTTTAAGTAAGAAAAATGTGTTTTAAATTAAATTTTTTAAGTTTTTTTCTCCCCAGCTAACAAAGTTTTGGGTTTTTTTTTTTCCTTTCTGTTTCAAGTTTTTGAGTTGGGTTTACTATTCTTGCCATGATGTGGCAGGCTTGTGGCACAGAGAATAGAAGAAACTGAGTAGTGTTTCCTTTTGGTGCTCTCTGGTTGTTTCAAATGCCAAAATTACGTTTTGGTTGTGTACATTGTTATTAGTGGTGGTATATGTCATTTCATTGTAAAAATGAAGTTGTAAAGTACCTTGGATCTCATCTCTTCCAGCCTCTCTATTGAGGAGCCTGAGGCCCCAACAGCTTGGGAAGAACAGGGCTAAATAGTATCAGAGCCAGGACTAGAACACGGATCTCTCACTTTGCAACCCAGCACATTTCCTCTTCTTGCCTTGCATGCAGAGGAGTAGTCACAATATGCAAGACTCTCCTCACACCTGCAGGAATTAAAAGTAGTGGTGGCTTAAATATGTTTTATGAATTACTTATTTTCTGGAAGGATCTGAAAATACCCTTTTCAGTGCTTCAGCTAATAGAAAAAGGAACTTTTCCAGATACTCTACCGTATAATAGGTGCTTACCTAACAAAACACACACCCTGTTCACTATATTCACTTGTAGCAGCTCACACAGGCTCCTACACTTCAGTGCTCTCAGGGGGGTTCTTAAATGCTGACCACCTAGAGAGGGCTGACCAGCTGCCCTTGGTACCAAGCAGATCCTATCCATTCCCCAAAACTCTGTGAATCCCTTAGCTAATACAGGAAAAGGAATATTTCTTACAACAATATGACCATGGAATTTTATTAATAAAGACATTCTGCCACCCCTATCTGCAGATAGGTCGCAGGACCTATCTGCAACTCAGGATTTCCTGAAGATTCATTTTCTTGTGGCCAGACTATTTGGGGCAGCAGGTGTTCAGAAACAAGGACACATTTCCCCAGCCTGAGCTTCTTTGCTGCATAAATATGGGTGTTAGTGGAAGGAGGATGGGGCCTCTATTTCCCAGCCCATTATGTCCTTACCCTGCTCATTTTTCTACATGGGACTCCCCCTCCCCCCAGCCCCCACCAGAAGGGAAATTCCATAAGGACCAGAATGCTAGCAGTTTTGTTTCCTGCTCTACTCTTGGAAGAGAACCTGGCACTAAGTAGATGTTTAGTAAGTGTTTGTCGAGTGGATGGTTGAATGATGGATTTATTTAGAAGGTTTATAACATCCCATTCATTACGAGGTTGACAAAGGAAAAAAAGGAGGCATGTTTTGGTTCAGAACACCAGATGTGAACCTGGAACTTGGAATCAGGAATTTTTATGTGTTTGGTTGCATGCTGTTTATTTTTAAAGTATATTTTAAAGTATTTATAAAGATACTTTAAAATTAAGAGCCTCCCTGTTGCTCAGGGATGAGAGCTTTAGATCAGAGAACAAATGTATTAAGTTTACAGTATAATTGAAGTAGAATCAGATAAGGAGAGGAAAAAAAGAAAAAAGAAACTTGGCTGTCTCCAAAAAAGGCCATGGAAGTCAGAGAACAATGAGAATTGATATACAAAAGTCGGTTTTGCCTCAGACTTGTCTGCTGCAGATTTCGTAGATGCAGAGGAGTTTGGGCTAATATCCTAACACTTAGGGGCAGTCATCACTTCCCAAACTAGAGTTGACACATATGTATGCATGAATTTTTTAGTCATCATCTATTTAATGCATGTAATGGCTGAATCTTTTAAAAGAATGCAAACCTAAGTGGCTTTTTATCAAACAATCCATAAAGGGAGGAAGGACCCTATAGTGGAAGCTGTGATCCCACGCCACATCCTTTGTCCCACCTGATGTCAGTGCATGCATCTGTGGTGGACAGTCGCCATCATGAACATTGCCGGGACATTTCAGGTGCCTGCCCAGGCCTCTCCCAAGTCAGGCAGGACCTTCAGCCCATGTGCAGGTGCATGAACACCCCCAGGGTAGCCTTCAAGCAATGGGTGGTGGGAGTTGGTGGATAAACAGCCCAGCCTCCCATCCTTCTCTAGGACACACTCTACAGCTTTTCAGAGGGTCCACTGTGGAGTTGGGCCCTAGCTGGCCACTATGGTAACTCTCCCCTTCCCACTCCTCCTTGCCCTTACTTCCTGTCCCTAGGGTCACCTTCCAAATAAACCTTCTCTCTAGCTCTGGCTTCTTAAATAGGCCCTAAAAAATAATGTTTGCAATGAAGACAAAACAGTTTGCTCCTGGAATCAAGAGCTGACAGAGAAATAACTGGCAGGCAACAAGCTCTGAAACTGTGACCCAGGAAAAGACTGTGTCTAGAAAAAGTGGTTCTTCTTTACCACTTTAAATAGGTGTTTTATTAGGACCATACATTACCCTCCTGATTTCATGCTTTGCCTTTTCTGTTTACTCTGCAGATTCTTCTGGGAAGCCTAAGTTCACCAAGTGCCGTTCACCTGAACTAGAGACTTTTTCATGCCACTGGACAGATGGGGTTCGTCGTGGCTTCAAGAGCCCAGGATCCACACAGCTGTTCTATATTAGAAGGTGCAGCCTTCATGCCTTTCTGACTTTTTCCTCCATGGATTTTCTGATGAAAGTATACTGAACTGCATGCAGTGGTGGAGATGGAAATAATTTATTTTGATGACTTAAATGTATTCAGTCAAAAATTATTAATTAAGCCCTTTCTACGTGTTTAGTACTATTTAGGCACTGGAGATATGGCATTGATTACAAAAAAAAGGTAAAGGCCCTAGACTCATGGGCTTCATTTCCAATTGGGGAAGACAGACAATAAAAAATTTAAAAATAAATGTCAGCTGGTAATATGGGTTATTAAGAAAAGTAAAAGCCAGAAAGAGGATAAAAAGTGTCCACGCTGTATATGAGTACATGCATGTGCATGAGAGTGTCTGAGGGTGAGTGTGTGAAAGTGAGTGAGCATATGTGTGAGTCCGTGAAAGTGTAGGTGCAAGAGCGAATATGCATGAGTGTGTGTGGAGTGTGTACAAGTGTGTGTGCAAGAGGGTGAATAGTATGTACATGTGAGAATGTGTGAAAGTGGGTATGTGGATGTGCAAAATGTGTGAATGTGTAAACATATGTGAGATAGTATGTGAAAGTGTCGATAAGTGTGAGTGTATGTGTGTGTATGTGTGTGTGTGTGTGTGTAGGGAGCTTGGTGATACTTTAGATGAGGAGGTCACAGTGGGCCTTGCTGGCGTGTCGTATTATAGCAGAGACATAAGTGAAGTGAGAGAGGCCACATGAATATCTGCAGGGGCGGGGGGAGGAACTGTTCAGGCAGAGGATATTGCAAGTGCAAAGCTCCTGAGGCTGAGCTGCTGGAGGAAAGCAGGAGGCCAGCAAGAATGGCACAAGCTTAGACGTAGGGATGCGATGTTTGAAGACGTCAGAAGGTTAGCCAGAGCCAGACTGTGCCAAGCCTTGCTGGTCACGGCCGGGCTTTGAATCTGACTTTATCTGTGGTGGGCTTTTAGAAGAGATGTATGTTTTGAAAGACTCAGCTTGGTTTCTATGTAAAAATGGACAATGCTCCTGTTAAATTAGTTATACTCAGTAAGGAACTGTAATCCTTTTCCGTTCCATTTTGACTGGTTGTCTTGCAAAACGACAGAGGAAGAGTGAAAACAGAGTCTCTCGGTATCATCACCACCCAAGTTGTTTATTTCTGACTTCTCCCCTAGAATTATTTCCCTTTCTGTTCACTCTTACGTTGTCCCTTTTTGCTTTTTTAAAATTTTTAGGTTCAAACACTTTATCATTTCCCCTTTTCCACCCAACTCCCAGGGAAGGCCCAAGCCGAGAGGTAAGGTTAGCCAGGACCCTTTACCCCAGGGTGGGGGTGTTTATCAGTCCAAGGAGGATGCCATCTACCCCCACTGAGGAGTGGGGAAAGGGAGTGAAGATGCGGTGAGCAGTTCAGGACATGGGCTCAGGGCCAACAAAGCCACATCTCAGCCTGGCTGGCACTCACTGCAGACACCAGGCAAAGTAGTTTGTTCACAACTCAGTCACCTCATTTGCAAAACGGAGATCACAGACCTGGTCTCATGACGTCTTGTGAGGATGTTTTAGATAATACATGAAACACGCTTACCACAGTGCTTGGCACATTGTACATACTCAGCAAGTGGTAGCTGCTATTATTGTTTATAATATAGTAATCCTTTAAAATAATAATGATACAGAAATCCAATGCCTGCGCTTACCAAATTGACTTTTGATTCTTTACTATTAGTGATTATTGATGTGCTCTAAGACCATTTTTAGCGCAAAACTGGGTACTCGATTTACAAATAAATACTTTGAGTTAGCAACCCCTACTGGCCTTCCCCACTTCCCGGGTGTGAGAGCAGTCTCCTGGATGTACCCACGGAAGTGACAAGGTTGGGCACCAAATGCACTTTTTCTCTGTTATGGCTGACCCTACAGAGAGGTAGGGGCCAAGAGGCTAGGCTGGATTGTGTGAATACAGTCAGACAGGAAGCGTATATGTTTGGTAACTCTCTTGAATGCCTGTTGAATTGACTGTTGAGTGAAGAGAGATTTTGGAGGTACAGTTCTTCTGTTTTTGCCTCAGAAACAGAGAGCCAACTCAGTGGAAACAAAACAAGTTATTTGTGCAGGCACAATGAGCTAAACGGGATAAAGAAATAGCAGAGTCGGGCCCATTTTATGAAAACGGGTTATTACCACCCCAATAGTCTCCAAATCTGAACGTGAGCAAAAAGATAACCCGAAAGGTAGAAAGCCCTCACAAATATGTATCTGTTCCTTACCCTCTTCTGTCAGGGTCACAGACCTTTGCCTCCAGGCCTCCTCTGCCCACCCTCGGGCTCTCAGCACCCCGGTTCCAAACCCTGGCTCTGTGCTGAGATGCCACGGAAAGTGTGACCAGGTGGCAGGGAAACCGGAACATATTCGGAAGGATGTCATTAACTGTTGCCCTAATGGAGTTTGGGATCCCAGGGGAAAAAAATTGTCACATCTTCAACCTCATGATCAGAGCCAACCCAAACTTGCAAAACCAGTATTTTCTGTTTTCTCTACAAAATTGTAATTATTTTGAAGATTTAGCCAAAATAGCATAAGCCCCCACCCGGTTTATCTAGGAAGGGCAGAATCAAAGGGCCTGGAGTGTCAGGCCCAGACCACAGCGTCTAGTACACAAATGTGTTACACTTCCCATTGGCCCCCTTGCACAGAGAGGACTGTGCAAATGCACTTTCTGGCCCTTGTCGTTGTTTCTTAGAATTCAGTTCCCAGGCAACTTCTGGAAGTATAGAACCATGACCCCTCTTCCCTGACATACAACACTGTGACAGGATGTCATCCAGAACTGAAGCAGAGGGGACAGGGAGGGGCACAGAAGGGGCCCGGGCCACTGGGCTTTCCGCTTACCAGCCTGGCCTTGGTAACTAAAGCACAGAGGAGCCTAAACATGTCAGGCCGTCGACAGGATGGGCCCAGAGGCAGCCACACGCTTGGCTGGCCCTGCTCCCAGCCAGGTGAGCTGGAGGGAGGGGCAGCTGATGCGGAGCGGTCTCTGCCCCCCTGGGATGGAGGTGGTGCCAGGTCTCATCTCCGAGCTGGGAGATGACCCCACCTGAATGCAAACCACAGGCACCACAACAGGAGGCTCCAGGGAAACCTATCAGAGTTGCTATGCTCTCAGCTCCTTGCCTGCAGACGCCTTAGTTTTGAAGAAAGTGGGCGGATGTGGGAAGGCTCAGTCCCTGAGGCTGTATCCCACGCCTCTGCCCTCCCCCGTGCTCACTCCCCTCAACCAATTATCCTAGCCTTTTTTTTTTTTTTCAGTTTTTATCAGTAAGTTTCATTTAGAAATTTGGGACTTTTTTTTTTAATTTTTTTTTTAACGTTTATTTATTTTTGAGACAGAGAGAGAGCATGAACGGGGGAGGGTCAGAGAGAGAGGGAGACACAGAATCTGAAACAGGCTCCAGGCTCTGAGCTGTCAGCACAGAGCCTGACGCGGGGCTCGAACTCACAGACCACGAGATCATGACTTGAGCCAAAGTCGAACGCTAAACCGACTGAGCCACCCAGGCGCCCCATGGGACATTTTCAATACAAATGCTTACAATATATATATATATCCTAGCCTTTTAAAGGGAAGTTGATCTTCCATGCAAGGTTGTAGGGGAGATTAGAAGGGAGAAAGGGCACTATTACTTTTTTTTTTCCCAATGAAAAGGTTGAATTTTAAGCCTGAAACACATGATCTGTATGTAATGAAAATAGTCGTCCTTGGAACATAAGTGATGTTTTACTTTTAGGATTTTTCTTCCAGTTGCTAGATGGAACAGCATTTGGATAGAAAGCATTTCTTCTGCTCTTTATTCTGATTTTTACTGATGGTCTCATTGTACAGCTTTCCTTCTATTTCACAAGATAGACTAGGAACAAACGTAGTGCACTTAACTCTTAGCGGCATGACAAAGGGAGAGTAGTTTCCATATGGCTTTGCTTGCCTGCATACAAATTCAACCGGGGAAAGCAGGCAACAAAGTCTCTGTTTTGTGAGTCCATTTGTTTCTTGGGGGTTTTCTCTGTCTAAATTTAAGAGTTTAAAAAGAAGTTTTAAATATTTATTTAAAATAAAGTTCAACTTTGGTTAAAGATGGGGAGGGCATTGGGAGTCATGTTTTGAACTAACTGTTCTCAACCCACCGTGCTTAAGATAAGTGCTTAAGTTGTTTGCTCTGTGGAACTCATGGATTTGGAATAATCTAAACAAGATTTTTCATACAGTCCCCATCCCCATGGGGATGTCACAAGTTGAGAAACCTTAAAACACACAGAGCTAAACTCCCTATTACAGTCCAGACCTGACAGGCACTGTTCTACATCTTTACATTTTAATGCTAACTTTTATACTATCAACTATGCTAAATACATTTTGTATCTATGCTATTAAATAAGAGGCTCATTTCTCTGGACAGTCTTGCTAAACCATTCTCCCAAATACACTTTTATTTAGCTTGACAGTCAAGATAAAATAAACCATACTATATGTCAATGACCCACCTAGCCCTAACGTTTTAAATCCTTTTCCTATTATTCTAAACACACACACACGCACGCACACATGTCCACATATACACACAAATGTATACGTGCACATACATACACATATACACACGTACACACACATACACATACACACACGTACATGCATGTATACACACACCACTCACACTTCCCATCAGGGATGGATCTCCCTCTCATCCAAGGGTATGCAACTTTTGAGAATCTCAACCAGAGTTTAAGAAACAGTTCACGGGCCGTGTTAATCCCAAGTTCTTTCCAACAGCTGATGAGCACCTGTCTCAAGGACCCCCTCATACTGTACAAGTTTCCCCCTAGTGCCAACAGACCAGCCTGAGAAACAGCTGTAAAGAAGGAAGTGTGTGTTATCTCCCTCGTCCCTTCCTTCCGGTCCCTGCCTTCCCCACAGCCTTGTCGCTCGCTGCTACCCAGCACCCCTCCCTGAGAAGGAGTCTCACAGACCCCCCACTGTCTGGCCTACCAGCCCCAAGCACCTCAGCCTACACAAGGTCATTCCCACCTTCTTCTCATTCAGTCACAGACTCCCTGGCTTTATGTCTCCTTGACTTACAAGCCTTTTTCTCAGCTGATACCTCATGAATAATAAGCAAATAATGAATTACTCCACCCAAGTAGCAATTCTAATTTAAGAAAAGTTGTCCCGTTTATTCCATTGTCTCCTATTTCCCTCACCACACTCGTGCCCATACTTGCATACCTCAATGCCTTTGTCTACTCTGTTCCCTCCTTCCTTTCCCTGTTGCCATGTATTTGCTGGAAACACCACCTCCACCTTGAAGCCTTCCATGAACAGAGCAATCATTCCTTCTTCTGAACTTTTAGCACTATTTGTGAGCACAAACTCATGATGCTTTGTAATACAGCTTTTTAGTCATCCCTCTGAGGCAGGAGTCATTCCTTAGACACACGTGCATCCCCTTAATGTCCAGCACAGTATTTGATATATAATCAGTGCTTATTAAATATGAATGCAATGAATACAGGAGACAGAAAAAAATAAAAAGTACTCAGGTGTAATTTCTGCGTCTTCTTCTAGCCTGAAGGTAGGAATGAAATCTTATTCACCATTGTATCCACACGCGCTAGTGCCAGATGTAATGCTTCTGTAGTACTTGTATAGTAGGCCCCCCAAAGATCGCTTGCTGAACTCATTCAGTCAGTCAGTCAGAGGGATGGGACTCTGGAGAGCTGTGTCACATCCTAGCACGTGTTTGCTCTGTTCTTGCCGTGGTGGACTTGAGTCTGGGCAATCCTTGGTTGCTCTGCATTTTTGTTCAGGTCCCCATGGCAGCTGACCAGGGAATTTCCTTTCCCAAACCTCTGCTTCCTTCCACAGTGAACTTCCCAGCATCTCTTTTCCATCCAGCTCACACACCCTGCCAGTGTTTTAGGTCATCTGGGTAAATGATGCTTTCTGTAGAGTAGGACAGAAGTGAATAAATGTATGGCAGAGTGTAATTACAGAGATGTGGCTTCTCTGATTCCTTCGGTATCCTCCATGTGGCCATCTTTCCTCCATGATTTGTTGTGTTTGTCTGTTTGTGTGTTTTTATCAGATCCAAGATATAGGAAAATAGGAATTTGTTTTCTTAGAGAAAGTACAAAAAGGAACAGATAGGCAAACACATGGATTCAGTGGAGCCCATTTTGTTTCCATTTTTTATATTATAAGTAAACATTCACTCTAATTACAAAATAGAAAAAAAATTGCTTTCTAGGTTTGGAAAAATGTTTTAACTTCTGGGTTCATGGCCTTTTGTCTCGTTTATGGGTGGGGAGAAAAAGGCTGGGATTCCCATGCTTCGTAAATGTCACCTGGGTGTCCAGCTTGTTTACAGTGTTCCCAAGGCTCTTCATATACTTGAGGAAAAAACCAGGAGTATGGGAAGGAGTTCAAGACATCAGGATAACTCGCCCAAGCATAAGACAGCCTTGGGGAGACGGATAGAGGGTATAGTGATTCCGAGTAGTGTGGTAATTTTCCACCTCAAAGCCACCCAATTCTCAGTGTCACTCCTCCAGGAGAACATGCCTCCCCAGTATGTTCCACCATGAGCTGAGGAAACACCCAGTCCAAAGAGCCATTGTATTTTGGGAATCTTTACAGTTTGGGAGATGACCCTCTGGAGTGTTTTAATAAAGGAACATTTTAGACCTCCTTGAGCCTCAGAACCCTCATCTGTAAAATGTGGACAATAAAGTACCTAACCACAAATGACTTAATCTAGGAGCTGGCACTTCGTATGCAGTTAATGAACAGATGCTTTTGCTATAGTCCATGTCCCAAATGGCCTCCTCTCAGTCTGCAGACACTATGGATGATGTCCACAGATGGGGTACTTCTTGGAAATGGTGCTGCTAAAATACTTGCTTGTAAAATATTTGTGTTCCAGTTTATTGAATCTGACTGTCAGGCTCTTCGCTTTGACTTAAACTATGGCATGATGCTCGGAACAATTCATGCTCTTTTACCCTCCATTTCAGGAGCACTCAAGAGTGGACTCAAGAATGGAAAGAATGCCCCGATTATGTCTCTGCTGGAGAAAACAGCTGTTACTTTAATTCATCTTATACCTCCATTTGGATACCCTACTGTATCAAGCTAACCAGCAATGGTGGTACAGTGGATCAAAAGTGTTTCTCTGTTGAGGAAATAGGTAAATCACAGGTTTGTGTTTTATTTGACATGGCTTTAGATTAAGTAAGCAGGGAAGCCTCAATGTCCAAGTGTGTTCAAGTAGGAAGCCTTGGTCATTGTAATCTGGGTGAATGGAAGTCTGCTTTATAGGGCATGAGATCAGCCAGCGAACAAGAGAGAGAAGGCGCAGGGGACTTAAGTTGACTCTAACATAAATGACAGTAAATGTTGTCGAGAAAAGAATGGGACCCTTCCAGAGTCTTCCTTGAGGAGATCTTGAAAGCTGAATTGTGTTCTTGGGTGCCACCACAAGAGACAAACTCAGCATAGTCCCACGATTCCTTCATTCCTAATTATTCAATATGATTATTATATTCAGATCTGACATATGTTGACCTTTGATCCCTATCATTGCTATAACCAAAGCCTAGATTTTCTTTATCACAAGGCATAATAATTCTGGAACTTTATAGTTACAAAATAACCCCAAATCGGTTTAAAAACATGTTTATAAGACCTCAAGACAAACATTGGAGATAATCAGCTCAGTGAACTAAATGAAAGATCTAGACAGATTATCCCTTGCCCATCATGCGGACACAAGGGGAAATGAAACAAAACAAAACAAACAACTGTAATTGGAATTTTTATGTTTATACTAGAATAGTGTAAACAGCAAAATATAGAGAACCAAAGAAGGACTTTGAGTAGATGACATTGGTGCCTCAGAATCTATCCACAAAGTCTCATTTGTTATAGATAGAAGTTCCTTGAAGTTCCTCTGAGACGTGCTGTTCTTACAAGCTTGTGTGTGGTTTCCCAGGCATCAGCAGACTAGAAGAGGCTGAGAGAATGTGGCTAGAAGCTGCAGGCAGAAACAAGTAAATCTGATAGCCTGTCAGGGAGAAGAACAAGCAGAAAAGAGAACCCGACTGCTTAACTTGGAGAGACTATTCAGTGGCTGCCCCCAATATCAATAGATGTAGCTTTTGAATGGCTGAATAGTAGTAGTAAGAATATCGGGTCAAGACCCATGTTCTAATCCTGACCCTGCCAATAGCTAGCCCCACTCATTTCTGTGACTGGCCTTCACTGAGGGCCTGCCATGCCCTGAGCACTGTGCTGGGTATGGTGGCTACAGAATGAGTAAGATATGGTCAAGTAGGGGAGTCCAATGTGTTAAATAACCGCAGTACCGTGTCTTAGGTGCTGGACTCAAGGTGTGTGGAATATGTAGTAAGCTGAGGTAGTGGCCAAAGATACAGATGATTGACTGGGCCTGAGGGATGAGAAAGGGGTGCCCGGAAATTGTGGCAGCTCACTTCCTTCTGAAAGCCTCAGTGGGAGCTGCCAAGTATACAGGCTGGCCTGTGTCTTCCAACAACTACTAAGTTCCGGAAGTGACAAACAGCACAGAATGTTGAAGGACTCAGGAGACCTAACTGCCTCGGTTAGGCAGGCCTGACTGATCAGCCAAGAGAAATCGTAAGTGTTCCTATGTGAAATCATAAGTGTATCCAGTAAGATAAGACCGTATCTTACTGCCAAGAGGTGCATTTAAAGATATTTAAGAAGGAAAATGGCCTGGGGATAGTAATAGCTAACTAACACAAAGCCCTTACCTATGGGTTGGGTATAATAACCGTGTGAGATAGATTCTATTGTAATCCCCATTTTACAGATGATGAAACTGAGGCTCGGAGCATTTAAAGGCTAACTCAAGGTCAAACAGCTAGTAGGCAGAGCTGAGATTTGAACCTATGCAGCATAACTCCAGAGTCCATGTTCCTAATCTCAAAGTCGTGCGGTCGCATTACTAATGTCTCAGGAAAATCCGCCCTGCAGTGGAGAGAGTAGATTGGAGTAGCACGGAGCAAAGATAGAGGTTAGAAGGCTTTGTGATAACCAAGACAAAAGATGATGACAGATACTACAGCCATAGCAGGGAGGGAGGGAGCTGAGAGGGGAGACAGCAAGGAACAAGGTAAGCCTGATAGATCTTAAGATGAAAACCATGAGTCTTTTCCTCGGGCCAAGTACATCTCTAGGTGCCAGGAGAAGAAAACGTCTGCCCTCGTGGGATCTTATCCCAATAGGGGTGGAGAGAGACAAGGCTATGAAGAAAACTAACATAGGGAAGGAGAAGAGGCATGCAGGAGAGGTTGCAATTTTAATAGAGTTAGCAGAGCTGGCTTTGCTGGGAGAGAAAAAAAATGAGAGAACATTGTATCCATCTGAGGTAAAGATCAGGTCAACAAGAGGGCACAGCTAGGGTATAGCTCCTGCGGTGGGAGCTTGCCTTTGCTCACTTGAGGAACAGCGTGGTTGGGGAGGACCTGCCGCAGGGTGAGCCAGGAGGGGCCTGGAACAGGCCACATCTGAGAGAGCTGAGAGGCAAAGCTCCAGTACACCTGAAGCCATTGAAAGACTTTGGCTTCCACTTGGAGTGGGATAGGAAGGCTGTGGAGGGTTTTATATGAGTGATATGCTCTAAATCAAGTGTGAAAGTAACCACTGTGACAAGTGTATTGAGGACTGTGTTGAGAATAGACTGAAGGAGGACCAAGACCAGGGTGCCTTGGTGGCTTAGTCAGTTAAGCGTCTGACTCCTGATTTCAGCTCAGGTAATGAGCGAACAGTTTGTGAGATCGAGCCCCATGTCAGGCTCTGTGCTGACTGCATGGAACCTGCTCGGGATTCTCTCTCTCCCTCTCTCTCTCTGCTCCCCTACTCTCTCTCTCTCTCTCTCTCAAAAATAAGTAAATTTTTAAAATGAGGACAATAACAACAGGAGGAGACCGTTTAGGAGGCTAATGCAACAACATGGGTAAAAAACCCTAACGGCAGGGCTGGGTTGAGAGGTGCAGCAGTGGGCAGTGGTTGAGCTCGGAGACTGTCTTGAAAGTACAACTGACAGACTGTGGGGGTGGTAAGAGAGGGATGAGTCCCGGAAGAGCTCACTAACTTCACCCTGAACGACTGGAGGAATGGAGACACCAGCAACAGAGAGAGGGAAAGTGACAGGGGAGGGAGCATATTCTGGGGAGAGGACCAGGGCTGCCTGGGGATGTATTCAGTCTCAGGTGCTTTTCCAACATCTTGGAGGACCTGTCAAGTACAGCGTGTGGCAGTATGTACGGAGGAAAGGGAGAGGTTATTATTATGCTTGTAACAGTGATATGAGTCCACTCAAAAAACACCATGTTCAGGGCGCCTGAGTGGCTCGGTAGGTTAAGCCTCTGACTTTGGCTCAGGTCATGATCTCACAGTTACTGAGTTCGATCTCAATGTTGGGCTCTGTGCTGACAGCTCAGAGCCTGGAGCCTGCTTCAGAGTCTATCTGTCTCTCTCTCTCTCTCTCTCTCTTCCCCTCCCCCGCTCATTCTCTCTCTCTCTCTCTCTCTCTCTCTCTCTCTCTCTCTCTCTCTCTCAAAAAATAAATAAACATTTAAAAAGTGAAAAGAAAAAGACCATGTTCCATATCTTCTATTTAAAGCAGAAAGGGGAGTTTTTAAGATGAAACATGAGTAATAAGTTGAAATTTTTCCATAAAAAAACATTTGGTCTCTTAAAGTGTTAAATTTCGGCTCTCAGAATTGCTCAGTCCCCAACAAATTTAGAAGAGTGAAGCATTACTGTCGTTATTGTAGCCATACTGTGGCTCGGCTGTGTTGCAAATCCCTCCAATTTAACTTCTGAAATGTGTTCATTATTAAATTTGGATTTCCTAATTTTTTAAGTTGTGTCCACTCTACAGGGTGGGGGTGGGGGGGAAAGGGGGGGCACTATCATGCTCCTTCACAGTGAAGTCTGTTTTAACTCTGGTTAAATGCAAGAGCTTCCCCTTTTGACCACCAGTTTTTAATAGCCAGTTATGGCTCCTCAGAGCATATATTTGTAGGCTTATCTGTGGTCAGCTCTGGGGATCCAGACTTTGCAGCACTCTGGGTACCCTTCTACAAACAGTAGAAAAGAAAGTACATTTTACTCTGTATCTGCAAGTGATTTTTTAAAACCTCTGTACTGAGACATGAAGTACAGTAATTTATTGGGAACTATCTAGAACGTAAATTTAGATATGTTCCTAGCTTTGGAATCCGTATTTCTCTGCATCAACCTTTGGGAAATTGTGGTCTTTGCAGTCCTAATAAGCAGAATACAGCCGACTTACCAGAGAATGTACAATATGTCAGTAGAAACCAAGCAAAACACGATTTCAGATTGTTCACATGCAGTTAAGTAAAAGGCAGAAAACCCTGACTCCTCACCATTTGAGAGTAGAGTGCAATGCCCATCCTTCTTATGTCTAAAAAAATCATGACATGTGACTGGAGGACAACAAGCTAAGGAGCCTGTGCTGTGTTTGGAAGGATTGTTCTGGTAGCCATACAGAAGTTAATATAAGATCCTTGGCGCAGGTAATAAGCAATTTGGAATAAAAAAGATTTTTCGATCCCTGGTTCCAAAACAGCCACATGTTTAAATGCTGTAGGTCTTTCTGACTCTGTTCCTTCAGTTTTGAGTTATAATGAATTCCTTTGCCAAAATCCCAAAGCATTAATTCTTTGGGGGCTAAAAGAATTGTAAGACATGGCAGATCCTCAAGAAAAGTTTTAGGTCAGGTCGTAGACTTGAAAAGGAATTTTTTTGTAGGGGGTTTCTTCAAAGTTAAAAACAGACCGTACTCAAGTCAAAAAAAAAATGGTACCCTCTTATAAAATGAGTGTATAATAAGAATATTGAAAGAATTAGGAGTGTAAACAATAAAAATGCATGAAGTAAGTGGTCTCTTCAGAAGAAAGCACTCCATTAATACCAAGCTGTACCTGTCTTTCTCTCTGTGCACTAACTCTCTGTCGAAACGCACAGTGCAACCAGATCCACCCATTGGCCTCAACTGGACTCTACTGAACATCAGTTTAACGGGGATTCATGCAGATATCCAGGTGAGGTGGGAACCACCGCCCAATGCAGACGTTCAGAAGGGATGGATAGTCCTGGAGTATGAACTGCAGTACAAAGAAGTAAATGAGTCCCAGTGGAAAACGGTAAGATATCAGTACATATCACACTTCAAAATGCTTTGGCTTTTCTTCTTTTTATCTCAGCAACACCTCTCTCATTTATCATTGGACTTCCTTTTGACTTAATGCCACATGCCCGTGCTGTATACTCCATATTTTCGTATTTGAGGAAAACGGATATGATCAGTAAAATATCATCTTGGAATTCTGTCCCACAGCAGGTGCCGACAGGGAGCTTATACAGAAGCCTATGGAAAGGAAGGAAAACTTCCCCAGTCGTCCTCAGTGTCCAGTTTAACATTAGAACAAAATCGTGTACTCTAGCACTTAAGCTGTCTTTGGGGATGTGGCTAAACATGAGAAGAGTTATGATCGAGGCCAATAGTGAGCTATGGCTAAATATTCTCCCATGATTTTAGTCGCTACTGCTCACAAGACCGCCATTAAATTAAGTGCTTAAGTGACTCCAGGAGGGAAACAGAGGAAGGGAATTTGTCCCCTAGAGGTTTCAGAAGGATGTTTTGCTCCATACCTCAGGGGAGAATCAAGCTGAGAAGTTTTTGTGTAGGCAAGCAGCATGGATGTGGTTGACCTCTGAACTCCTTACCTCCTTGACAAATTCATGGGAACTGGGCGCTTAGATAAATTCCACATGGCACACAACAAGAAGAAAAACAGGATTATCTTGCTGCTCCCTGTATAACTAATTCTAAATCAGTCTAACCATAGCCAAGCCCTGGCCAAGCCCAGTGGGTTCTGGCCAGTCATCAGGTCGTGCCCAGTGCCCTGACAGATTCACTCCCAAAATTTTGAGACACCAGGCCTGTCCATTCCATGTTCTGCTGAAAAAGAAGCCAATTTTGTCATTAAAGTTCATTTTGGAGCGGCTGTGAACAGTTAAATACTGGACTTTGCGGTACAGTTTCCAGAATCGTTTTAATTTAGGTATCTGTTCCACTAACTTGGTGCAAAAATCCCTGGTTGGATGCAGAGTCAAATAAGACTTTCTAAATTCAGGTTTCGGTCAAACATTTATTCCACAGCCAATGAAAGGACTACCCCACACTAGGCACTGCACTGCGTACTCCAGAGCAGAGGTTCTCTGAGTGTGAACTCTGAACCCCCGAGGGGTCCTGAGAGCCTGGCAGGGAATCCACAAGGTCAAGACTGTTTTCCTACTCATACTAAAATGCTATCGCCTTTTTTCACCATGTTGAGATTTGCGGCAATGGTACAAAAGCAATGGCGGCAAACCCACTGTCACCTGAGGAAAAATCAAGGCGGTCATTGCAAACCGCACTGGCAGGGTCACCATGCGCTCACAGTCAATGAGAGCGGAGAGCCAGCTTCACTGAGCAATGTCCTTGATGCAGCTGCATGTTTTATTTACTTTATTAAATCTCAACCTTTGACAACATAGCTTTTTTAAAAAATTTTTTAATATTTTATTTATTTTTGAGAAAGAGAGACAGAATACGAGCAGGGGAGAGGCAGAGAAAGAGAGAGAGAAAGACACAGAAGCCGAAGCAGGCTCCAGGCTCTGAGCTGTCAGCACAGAGCCCAATGCAGGGTTTGAACTCACAAACCGCAAGATCATGACCTGAGCCGAAGATGACACTCGACCGATTGAGCCACCCCAGCGCCCCTGATGACATAGCTTTTTAATATTCTGGATGACACATGCCAAGGACACATAGCATATGTCTGCTGTACACTGAGTCCCCCACGGTTGTCTTAATAAAGCCAAGTTGCCAGCCGGATCAGCTGCTTTTCGCGTGGAACGCCATTTTTGCTTGAAAGAACAACTGATAACCCCATAGATGGTTTCTCATAGCGGCATTGGCAAGTATTTGGCAAACGTTTCTTGGAAAAGAATGAAGTGTGCTTATCAGTTCAAGAAAAACAATGGACGGTAGTTACCAATGATATTTGAACCTTCAAAGGAAAATCAGAGTTTTGGGAAACTTGCCTCTGCAGCAGTGAGCCTGGTAGCTTTCCCAATCTTTGAAGATTTTCCTGATGCAATGGTGATATTAGCCAAAGTGATTTTTTTATATTGTATAATAAAATGTGTGAACATTTAGAAAATTTGCATAACTCAGTGCACGAGTATTTTCCAAATGCCAAATACATTAAGTAACCAAAATCATGCATGGGGAGATGATCCATTCAAAGTGCTAGATGGAAAGGTGTATTTTCATGTAGTAAGGTAGGCAAGATTCATTGATAGTTTCAGATTCCACATTGCAACTAACCTTTAAGGAATTACCATGTGTTATTTCCTAGTTGCAGTCCTATCTGACTGCATTCATGTAACATCCCCCAAGCAGATCTTATGCCTCTGGTATTTGATGCGTCTCATCCATTCTTCACACTGGAGCCAGAGTGACCATTCTAAAACACTCTCTCGCTTAACATTCTTTTAATAAAAACTCAAAAAATGCACATATTAAAATCCACTTTTTACTTGTATGATTCTGTGAGTTTTGAAAAATCCATAGAGCTTTGTTGCTACCACCAGAATCAGGATACAGAACAACTTATCATAACCTTCAAAAAATTTCCTCATGCTGTCCCTTTGAAGTCAAATCCTCCCAAAACCCTAATCCTTGGCAACTACTGATCTGCTCATCTCTGTAGTTTTGCCTTTTCCGGGAAGTCATACAAATGGAATGATACAATAAGTAACCTTTGGATTCTGGCTTCTTTCACTCCTCGTAATGCATATGAGATTCATTCATATTGCTGAGTGTAACATTCCTTTTTATTGCTGGGAGTATTTCAGTGTACTATAAAACTGGTCATGTTCACTTTATTTCACATGATGGTTGTGAGTATTTAAAAAAAATCCATTTGGTGGAAGCTAGTTGAAAAATAGAAAGTTCCAGATTAATGTCAACACATGAGGGCACTTAGCACAGTGGTTCTGCCCGGACCTCATTTCTGTGTTCCACACTTGTACATCCAAATGCCTCCTGAACATATCCACTGGCATGCCTCATTAGCATCTCAAAAAAACAGCATGTTCAAACTTCCTCCTATCTCCCCAGTTTCCCCCCTCAGTAAATGACAACATGTCGATAAAGTTGTTCAAATTTAAACCAGAATATTATTCTGACATCTATCTGTATCTTAATCTTATTCCTTATATCCAAATAATTACCAATTCCTATTGATTCATGCTCAAGTTATATCATGAACTGGTGTTATTATCAGCTCCTGTGTATTACTCTTTGCCCACTCCTTCCCCCACACTAAATCACTTTCCATGGCTCAGAGTGATCTTTGCAAAATCCATAGATTTCTTTATTAAATAACAAGATTTCTTAGATGTCTATCCATAGACATGTCTGTAAGTGAATATTTTGCTACTTTCTTTATCCAACAGAAGGTCACAATTACTCTGAACTATCCCCAGTATTGATTTTTCTGCAGGCAATCATATTTAATACCGTAGGCTAAGATGTGCCAATGGGCACTTTTTCAAAATTAACATTTCTTAGAAACTTAAAAAAAAAAACTACCACTTGTTGAGTTTTGGTATTAGTGTTAAAGAAGAAAATCCACATGGACTGGCTGACTCAGTCGACGACTCTTGATCTCAGGGATGTAAGTTTAAGCCCCACATTGGGTATGCAGATTACTTTAAAATATTTTAAAAAGAATATCCACGTTATCTGAAAAGGCTATTAAAATATCCCTCCTTTTCCTCACTATATGTCTGTGTGAGACCAGATTTTATTCATGTACTTCAACCAAGACAACACATCAGATTTAATGCAAATGTAATACAGAAGCAGATGTAGCTCCTTTTCTCCGCCATCATGGTGTGCAGTTCACTGTTCCTCGCCACGTCTTCTCACAAAACTTTCAGCATCAAGTGATCCCTAGCCAAGAAACAAAAGCAGAATCATCCCATTCCCCGGTGGATTCAGATGAAAACTGGTAATAAAATCAAGTACAACTCCAAGAGGAGGCATTGGAGAAAAACCACGCTGGGTCTATAAGGGATTGCACATGAGATGATACACATATTTATGTTGCATGAAGGTCATGTGTTCCTATCCTATTACTCTGTAAACATCACCACTACCTGAACAATAGACATGCTTTATCAAGGGAATGATTTTTCTCTGTTACTATGCTTCTGCACCAGTAGATTGGTTGGTAATATATGAGACCTTTTGTTTGGAAAAAATATATATATAGAAGTGGATGTAAAAATACCACCATCTTGTATTAAGAAATCCATTAAAGAGATTTTGCAAAAATGTAAAACAAAGTCATTCTTCTCACTATAATTCTGTTGTCTTGCAAAGTATAACTTTTATAAAAATCAATTTAATACCATTTTTAAAATTTCTCAGTTTCAATTTCTAATACAGTAAATAGCAATAGGCATAACCCAAGTAAACCAAAACCTTTAGGATTCTCAGTAATTTTTAGGAGTATAAAGGAGTCCTGAAACAAAAAGGTTGACTATCTAGAAAAAGCAAAGGTGTGAATCCAAACATTAGCATTCTTAGATTTACGAATCATAGTTTCAACCCTGAAAGCCCAGTGCATATAGTTGTGTATCAGCTGATGCACAGATATGAAACTCACACCCTGAGGAAGGTGCATGGGAGCTTGGGACTCAGTCAATTGACCATTCAGGGCTGCATCCCAGCTTGGCTTTGTTTCACTTTTAATTGCATCTCTGCTCAATCTCGTAAGATAGTCCAAAGGGGTCAGTTAACTTTTACTTCACTTACCTTTTATAAGTGAAGTTATATACTCGTGGTATTTTTTTACAAGGGTCTCAGAGTTGTCATGAACACCAAGGGTTTTCATGACTGAGTGGGTGACTCAGTTAAGCATCTGACTCTTGTTTTCTGCTCTGCAGGTTATGATATCACAGTTCATGGGATTGAGCCCCGCATCAGGCTCTCGGCTGACAGCATGGAGCCTGCTTGGGATTCTCTCTCTCTCCCTCTCTCTCTCTCTCTGCCCCTCCCCCACTCTCTCTTTCTCTCTCTCAAGATAAATAAATGTTTAAAAAAATTGACCTCTGCTAAAGAAACACACCATCTAATTGGTTATGAGCACAAATGCCATAACCATAAAAACAAGTGAGGTTTGGAAGTGCCTGGGTGGCTCAGTCGGTTAAGGGACCGACTTTGGCTCAGGTCATGGTCTTGTGGTCTGTGGGTTCAAGCCCCGTGTCGGGCTCTGTGCTGACAGCTCAGAGCCTGAAGCCTGCTTCGGATTCTGTGTTTCCCCCTCTCCTGGTCCCCCCCGCTAGTGCTTTATCTCTCTCTCTCTCTCAAAAATAAATATTAAAATATTTAAAAAAAAACAAGTGAGGTTTGTAAGGTGGAGAGGAGGGTGGAAGCTAGTGTTTGCTGCTTATATCAGGAATTCAGGTTGCCAATGACAATATTGAATTTTGCCTTTTTTTAAAACCAAATACGTTTTGAATATGAAAGTAATAGTCATGACCATGTAGTTGTTTGCAATTTGTTTACCTGCCAGATCAAGTTAAGAATGTATGGGTTTTTTGGGGTGCCTGGGTGGCTCAGTCAATTGAACGTCAGGCTCTGGGTTTCCACTCGGGTCATAATCCCAGTGTCAGGGGATGGAGCCCCGTGTCAGCCTCCACGCTGAGCGTGGAGCCTGCTTAAGATTCTCTCTGTCTCTCCCTCTGCCCCTCTCCCCTGCTTGCTCTCCCACTCTCAAATAAATAAAATTAAAAAAAGGAATTTATGGGGGTTTTTTTAAGACTTAATGTGTGGCATAGAATTATCCACAGTTATATGGGCCTTCTCTTGAGCACCCACTGTGTACCTGGTATTGAACTGGGCTTTGGAAATGCAAAGGTAATGAAGACCTTGTTTGCTCCAGGGAATCTGCAGTGTAATAGAGAAATATAAGCAGTGAAATATAAGAAGTAATATCTTCTTAATACTGATTATCTGTCAGGATGGAATAGGAAAAAGGGCCAAGAAAGACTTCCTAGGATATCAGCAATACTTCCATTGAGGATGGGCAGAGTGTAGGCCCTCCCTCAAAGGCAGGTGGCAGGGTTCAGTGCAGACTGTGGGAGCCAGATCGAGTGGGGTGTGGCTTCTTTAGAGGGTTGGGAGAAGATAAAGAGAGGACCATCGGTCAAATCACTGACGGCCTCTTTTTAGTTTTGTTATTAGCGAAATCTATACTCTAATAATATTAGTTACAATAACAGAAATTAGGGCTTCAAAACTAGACACATACAGTTTAAAAAATATTTAAGGAAACCAATAAGGTAAGTTTAAAATTCAGAAGCCTGCCTTTAAAGATGCACTTTAGGTGGGGAGCCCTGGGTGGCTCAGTCGGTTGAGCGTCCAACTTCGACTCAGGTCATGATCTCACCCTCATGGGTTCTAGCCCCGCGTCAGGCTCTGTGCTGACAGCCCAGAGCCTGGAGCCTACTTCGGAGTCTGTGTCTCCCTCTCTCTCTGCCCCTCCCCCACTCGCACTCTGTCTCTCTCTCAAAATAAATAAACATAATAAAAAAATTTTTTAAATAAATAAATAAAAATGCACTTTAGGCATGCAAATATATCATATATTAAAAAGCTTCAAAAAAGATACAAACTAACCATCCCATGTACACATGGGGAAAAAATAGAGACTTTGTGAGTAGAAACTTACTGAGGTGAAAGGAAATTTATTGTAGAAGCTGCAGGCCCAGCCTCTGACTTAATAAGACAAATTATGAGAATCTTTTTAATGGAAAAATCCATGCTGTTGAAAATGTAAGTGTTCCTAATTTTCTATAAATGATAACAAGGTGTTCTATCTGAAAACACATGAAAAGCACATATTGAATATCTGCTTTGAGAATTTAACTTGAAGGAAAACACCATTATTACTTGGGTCTATTTCTTTGGTGGCCTTATGTCTTAAAAGTCTAATAGCCTTATTACCCTTCCCCAGGAAGGTAAAAGAAGGGTTGTGGGACCTTGATTTTTGTTACCAAGGACTCTAGCGGCATGTCTTTGCAAATTTTGAATAGCAAACCATTTGAAGTACTTTTAAGCCTTCTAGAAGAAGCAGAACAGGTATGTAGTTGCTTCTAACAGAATAATTTAGACAACTGTGATTTTTCTAGGACCATTGCCAGTTCTGTGATCTTATGAGTGACTACCCAGAATTTCCAAAGAACAAACTCTGTGTGTGTGTGTGTGTGTGTGTGTGTGTGTTTGACTATAATTTGTTTTGGTGTAGAAATAATGTTGGGTTTTTTTTTTCTGTTCCTACGTCTTCATGCAAAACTGTAATATCCCAAAGGGTAGAAAACATATCCGTAGTTTTCTTTATAGTTCCACCATTCTCCATAGTAATTCTATTATGCTTTGATTGTATAGAATATCTGACAGCTTAGTACAAAGATGGAGCTGCAATTCTATAAACAAGCCTATTATTTCTTTGGGTTTATTCCAAAATAGCTTGGAGAACTGTGATCCATGTAACAAAATGTTTCTTAACAAAGTTATTTGCTTTGATCTTCCTTTAAGTGGCAAACTCCCCCTGTGCTATTTCACAGAATTCATTTTGAGTACAGATGCAGAAACACTTTATAGAGTTTATTGCATTGAGTTGTTGTCTCACTAACCAGTAAGTTTTATATTTTGTCTTGAAAGATGGACCCTGTATTGTCAACATCAGTTCCAGTTTATTCACTGAGACTAGATAAAGAATATGAAGTGCGTGTGAGATCCAGACAACGAAACTCTGAAAAATATGGCGAGTTCAGTGAGGTGCTCTATGTAACACTTCCTCAAATGAGCCCATTTGCATGTGAAGAAGGTAAAAGATTTAAAATGGCAGCCAACGTGGCTTTTGTCAATGTCGTAACGTTGTTCAGATCACGATCCATTAGCTTCAAATGTCAGAGTGAGAGACCTCAAGTTCACAGTCTATAACAGATATTATTCATTACAGAAGGGGAAGGAGAACTTAGTTTTTTAATTATTTAATTCAGGAAATGTCCTGGGGGAGGTGTAAGTTAAAGAGGAGAAGATGTACTAACATATTAATGGGGGATATCTCTGGATATCAGAATTTCAGATGATTCTTTTATTTATATGTTTCCATACTTCTAAAATTTTCTATGAGTTTGTTTTGCATTTATAATCAGAAAAAAATGTTTTTCAAATACATAGTGAATACTGTATCTATATGGATGGATGGATATGTGGCATCTAAAAGCCTACTATTGTGTCAGCATAGGTTGTCAATGGCAGCTGCTTAGTGGTTTTAGGAAGCTTAGGTATGGTTTTCACCGGGAGAAAGCCTTAATAAGTAGCATGCTAGTTATGTGCAAGGACAACATGGAACATTTGAAGATCTTATATAAGAAAAATACAAAGATAATGCAAGTTCAAAGAAATGAGATCTATGAATTCAAAATAAAAGAATTAAAACTTTTGATACATAAAGAAGTCTGCCTAATAATGAACAATAAGTATATAATCACTCCCACATGGGAATTAGCTATAGTGCATCCACAATTAAACACAGAGGGTTCACAGGGCTTTGTATGAGGATGTGAAGTTTGTTAATGAAGCAATCACAAGCAATAGAGAAATTAAATTTATATTTTTGCATTGATGGTACAAGTAAAATCCATGATACTAAATAGCGCTTAAATGAAAATGCCTGTAGCACTGTTTTTTTTCTAAGTTCTAGTTAACAGGTTTATTATTTTGTATAATATTTGATATAATGAAATTCTGGTTTAGAAAGTAAATTTGCAACACACCCTTTAAGCTTATTGTGATGCCATTTAATTCAGTTAGCATAGATTTCTTTAACTGATTTTTCCTTCCAAAAAAATGTTTTCCTTAAAAAAAAACCTGAAGTTCTAGCTTTGTTGTGTTCCTGAATACATACAGGAACTGTCATTGATACTCTGGCATTGATACAAAGTTACAGATACCACAAGATATAAAATGGTATTCTCTCCTCCATTAATTCTTTATACTATACATAATATCTCCTTTGGAGATTTTAATAACTGAATAAGAAAATAAAAATAAGAAAGGAACATTACAGCATAAAATCTTACTTTTAATAAAGCAACATTAAGGTAAACTCCACCTGCCTTTTTTGTGTAAAGTGGATAACCTTGATGAGGATGTGGAAAAAAGGGAACCTTCCTGCACTGTTAGTGAGAAAGTAAATTGGAGCAGCCACTATGGAAAACAGTATGGAATATTAAAAATAGAGTATTAAAGTATGGAGTATTAAAAATAGAAATACCATACAATCTAGTAACTCTACTATTGGGTATTTATACAACAAAAATGAAAACACTAATTCAAGTGCGTATATATATATATATATATATATCCCCATGTTCATTGCAACATTATTTGCATCAGCCAAGATATAGAAGTAACCTAAATGTCCCTCAATAGGTGAATGGATAAAAAGATGTGATTTATACACACACACACACACACACACACACACACACACACACACACAGTGGAATATTATTTGGCCATAACAAGAATGAACTCTTGCTATTCACAACATAGATGAAGCTAAAGGGTATAATTCTAAGTGACAAATACCCTGTGATTTCACTTATATGTGTGATCTAAAAAAAAAAAAAAAAAAAAAAAAAAAAGAACAACAACAAAGCAAGATGGAAACAGACTCATAAAAACGGAAAGCAAACTGGTCGTTGCTAGATGGGAGAGCACAGGGAGGATGGGTGAAATAGGTAAAGGGGATTAAGCGATACAGACTTGCAGTTATAAAATAAATAATCACAGGGATGAAAAGTACAGGATAGGGAATGTAGTCAGGATAGGGAATGTAATAGCATTGTATGGTGACAGGTGGTAACGACAGTTATCATGGTGAGAACTGAGTAATGTTTGGAACTGTTGAATCACTATGTTGTACACTTGAAGCCAAAATAAGATTGTATGTCAACTATATTTCAATTAAAAAGTGGGTAACCTCTTGGTAAGTGGTAAGAACACTGGGGACCTACTGCAAGCAGCTGGTAGGCACTTGGTCTTAAGAAATGAGATGGAAGTGGGGCACCTGGGTGGCTCAGTCGGTTAAGTGTCCAACTTTTGATCCTGGCTCAGGTCACAGTCTCATGGTTCATGAGATCAGGCCCCACTTCGGGCTCTGAACTGACAGCACAAAGCCTGCCTGGGATTCTCTCTCCCTCTCTCTGCCCCTCCCCTGCTGGCATGCATTTGTTCTCGCTTGCTCTCTCAAAATAAATAATAAACTTTGGGGAAAAAAGGTTAAAAAAAGAAAAAATTTTTAATTTTCAAAAAGAAATGAAACAGAAGTTTTACAAACAGATTCCCCCAAGTCTGTTAACACATATACTATAATCTGAAAATGGGAGCCCCAGTAGTGATCTTCTATCACAGGATATGTTTTAAGCTGTAAAATATATGGTCTTCATGTCTAAGAAGTTTCAGTCATGATTCAAAAATAGAAACTCTGCCTCCATCTTTTTGATATATCCTCAGTCTGGAGGATTAAAAAAAAATATTACCACACTTAAAAAAAAAAAAAAAGAAAAAAAGAAAGAACCAAGTGGACATTATTTAGGTAAAGTAGTATGTTAACAAACAGCACTTTTTTCTAGAGCTGAAGCCACTAATGATGCACCCTCAACACATAAGGTGCTTAATTAAAGGGGTTGCTGCAGGGTTTTTTTTAATGCAAACATGGATTGTGCTTAAATTGTTTGCTGTTTCTTCATTTCGATTTTTTTTTCATATGTGAAAGGATTTGAAGCAGTGGACAGAAATGTTCTTGGAAAAGAAAATACTCCATATCATTGCATTCTGTTTTAGTGATTAGCAGAAAAAATCGGTGACTTTACTAGATGAATACAAATTAAGAAATCTTTTTATGTGAAAAAGGAAAGTGAAATGTAAACTTCAACTATTCCTAACCCTATGAGTGAGATGCTATTCTTGTGTGTTTCAGATTTCCAGTTTCCATGGTTCTTAATTACTATCTTTGGAATATTTGGGCTAGCGATGATACTATTTTTATTCATATTTTCTAAACAGCAAAGGTAGGTGGGAAATGGTCTAATAGTTAGATGTTTTTTCCAGTGTTTAGATTTCCATATGTGTTTCCATTTGTTACTTGATATTTTCTTTTGCAAATCATGAGTGAAAAATTTAATTAATGCAGTAAAATATTATCCCTAGTTATACATTTACCACGTTGTTGTGTTCATCATAGAGAATTCACAGGTGTCTTTTCTATCTGGGAAGTTGTATAGGACACAGGACGCTGAGGCTAGCGACTGCACACCTTGTGATATGAACCTCCTTCACAAAATCATTACCTCTGAGCTGCCCCTTGACCTCTTCAGAGTCCTGAACGAGCAGGCCCATCCACTCTAGGATGACAAGGTGGCACAGAACCTTTGGCTGAGTTTGACACAGGCCTAAAATAGAAGCAAATTTAAAAGGCGAACTAAAGCCACCTAGATAATTCAATCTAATATAACCGTTTTAGACTTCGTATGATGGCGATTTCAAGTAAATCTGGGTTTTCTTTAAATCATTAAATTTTATTTCAATGTTACAAATTACCTGAATTTGTAAATACAGCTACAATTCTTTCTAAGTTTGAGGAGATTCTATTCTGTATTGGTGTCAAAGACTTGGTTTCAGCTATTATTCTGCTACTGCTGTTTGATTATCCCCTTAATTTCTCCAGGCTGCATGTTCTCATCAATAATATGAGGACGTTGGATTATAATGAGGTTTAAATGTCCCTTGAGCTGTATGAGCTATCACTCTCTGTTTTTCTCCCTGAAAGAAATTCCATACAGACTGGAAATAGGAATATAGGAAATGTTATTGGTACTGATTGCAAATTTTCTTACTTTTAGAGTACTTTTTTAAGTCCCCTGGGTTAATCCTGCCCCTTCTCCTAGACTAGGGTGACTAACTCTCCCGGTTTTCCTGGGAGTTTGAGCACCAAAAGTCCCGTGTCCTGGGAAACCCCTCAGTTCCAGACAAACCAAGGTGGTTGGCCATATTTCCTAGAACTAAAGACATGTTCTCCAGCTGAAGCCAAGAGACATCTACAAATCAAAATAGGGTCTATGTGAACACATTGCAAAAGCTTTTTAATTAGAGTAGCATCTCCAGTTTCATAATGTAAACCAATGGGAAAGCAGAAGACATTCTGCAGAATTTCATTTTTATCTAACTTTTTAACAGCATTTCTTTTACAAGCATGAGTCTTATAAAGCATGACAATATGGTTTTCATTTGTTGGAGGGAAATAGTAAATGTAAATAAATTTATAGAATTTTAAGCAATTTATATATTTGAATAATGCCAACAACAGAAGAGTCAAATAATTCTGTTGATTAATTTGAATTCATTGATCTATATAGTTGATGGACTAATTTATATATAAGCACAGTAGACATACCCACTATGTATATAAAGTAATTCACTCTTAACATAAGCTGTCAATTTTGAGTCTTTGTGAAGGCCATGTAAATTTGTTATATTGGTTAATTATATTAGCTACCAATATTTCAAAGAAAAAATAATTCTCTCAACAAATAGGATGTTAAAGAAAATATATTAATCTTTCTTTAAAAGAGTTTTCTATGAATAATGAAGCTCTTAACTTCAATGCTTAGTCAGAATTACCAAATTATAAAATTGTTCTGAAATCTTTACTGTACTGTCACATTTCCTGTACTAAATAAGTTCTTTATAGAAAAGAATTAGTTTTGTTCTTTCATTTGCCCATAAAAACCCTTGTCATGGTCTAAATTTCCATGTTCCAAAGAAAGTAGGAAACAGGAGAAAACAGTTGTCAACAGGTGTGGAAAGAACATGAAGTTCTAATGATTAAAATGATCCTCCAGGGGCACCTGGGTGACTCAGTTGGTTGAGTGTCTGACTTCAGCTCAGGCCATGACCTCCTGGTTCGTGGGTTTGAGCCCCGCATCAGGCTCTGTGCTGACAGCTCAGAGCCTGGAGCCTGTTTCAGATTCTGTCTCCATCTCTCGCTGCCCCTTCCCCATTCGCACTCTGTCTCTCTCTGTCTCTCTCTCTCTGTCTCTCTTAAATATAAATAAAACATTAAAAAAATTTTTAAATAAATAAATAAAATGATCCTCCAAAGAATGAGGTTCTTATGTCAGCTTTCCCCAGAATGTTAGGGCTCTAAAGGGCTCAGGTTCTACATTTTGTATGAAGTTTTGAGTCCATGCCACTTTTCCCTTTCCATATTTATAATGTGATTTGGATTTGAATAAAATGATGGCAAAGTCACAAACATAGCTTCAGGCCAGGTTATCTTTACTCTGTATTCAGTCATTCTCACCATACACTCATCCCAGCCTCTGAGCTATTACTAACGGGGAAAGAAACAACTGAATCAGCATCAGACAGGAGTGGCAAACTGGCAATCTGAAAGCCAAGCTCAGCCTGCAGATCTTAATGTTTTGTTATTTTATGTATTTGATTTTGGAGTAAAAATTTTGCTACAAAATGTTTACAAACTAGGGAATTTCCACACAAAAACCCAGATTTCCAGGTCATGTTTAAAATCTGAAAGATCTAGGGGCGCCTGGGTGGCGCAGTCGGTTAAGCGTCCGACTTCAGCCAGGTCACGATCTCGCGGTCCGTGAGTTCGAGCCCCGCGTCAGGCTCTGGGCTGATGGCTCGGAGCCTGGAGCCTGTTTCCGATTCTGTGTCTCCCTCTCTCTCTGCCCCTCCCCCATTCATGCTCTGTCTCTCTCTGTCCCAAAAATAAATAAAAAACGTTGAAAAGAAAATTTAAAAAAAAAAATAAAATCTGAAAGATCTAGTGACATTCAGTTGATATTCCTGCATGGCAACATGTGTTGAAGCAGAGGACCAGCTGTTCCATTTGGGAAGGATATGTGTTCTCTGTGACCATTGGCATCCCTCCCTTTGACATTGCAACAGGCCTGCTTCGTGCATTTCCATCACCTGCTTGAGCGCTATAGGCTGCAGGCTCTGTTACCCTGGCGGGAAGTCAACTACAAGTCCGAGAAAGCTAACATGTGCCTAAATGCATTATACTCTGCAAATCAAGAGGCAAACATAACAAAGTCAAGCATTAGACATTTAGGAATCTTTGTTTCCTGCAATTACAATTGTGTTGCATTTTTCTATGTTTTTGACATTTGAAATATTCATTTAGAGATGTAGGACCAAATAACACAGCAGCATGACAGAAGGCAAAAGGCCTGGGTTTGGGGGTTAAGTACTTTGGATTTGAGCCCCAGCTGTGCCAAGTATTAGTGTATGATTTGAGTACCTTCCTTAAATCTCTAAATCTTTCCACAGATAATATCTGCCTCCCTGGTAGTTATAAGAACAAATAAAATGTTTAGTGTCTGGTTGACAAACTTGTTTTCTAAAGGCCCAGATAGTAAATTTTTAGGCCTCTGGAGCCATGAAATCTTTGTCACAACTACTCAACTCTGCCACCGTGGCATGAAAACAGTCATAATAATATCTAAACTAATGAACATGACTGTGTTTCAATAAAATGTTATTTACAAAAGCAGAGAACAGACCAGATTTGGCCCTCAGACCATCATTTACTAGCCCATAGGTTAGTGTGAAATATATCTTATGGTGTCTGTTTTATCAGAGGCATTCCAAAAAAATGGTAGCAACTATTAATAATTTATATTTTTTCTGTATCTTCTGTTCATCAGTAAAAATCTGTTTTAACACTTGCTCCGCTAAGTAAACCTAGTGGAGGCTACTTACAGCAATTTAAAAAGTGAAATTTGGCTTATTCCTTAGTTAGGTAAAAAGGCAAATGGAAATATTCAGAAGATGGGTTCCCTATTGAATAGACTAGACGATCCATTCACATTAAGTGGAATATCAGCTAATATCCAAAAAGCAGTTTATCATCCCTGCCTAACAGTGGTGCCTCTGACTCTTGTTGTTTTAAAACAATAAATGAACTGACTACAATAGCTAATCTCTGAGCTTTATTCCAGAGCTGCAATGTTAATTTTAAGACACAAATTCTAGTTATGCTATTAACAAAATAGATATATGAGGTATTCAAGTTTATTCAAGAAGTGTTTATTGAGTACCTTCTATGTGCCAGGAATTGTTCTAAGTGCTAGGGATACAATAAACTGCAAGACAGGCAGAAGAGACATTGAAATGAATCATGATCAAGAAATAATTTAAATATTGGGAACAGAAAATTCAAGCACATCATAGAATTGGGTATATAAATCCATATTGATCAGTTAGAGATAGCTCAAGTGTAGCCTTTCCCAACTGAAATGAAGCCTGCAATGACACCTTGGTTGATGAGATCATCTTAGGTAATTTTATGATTAATGTGAGCTGTGTGGTACAAACTTATCTCAATTCATCCCATTTTTGAGGGTGCAAATAATTTTGGCTTCAAGTGAGTCAGCTCTTCTTTCTTTCTTTCTTCTTTCTTCCTTCCTCTTTTCTGCAAACTACTGATGAGATGTACATTAAAATTGCCATCCTTATAGATGAAATGGAAATTGGCTTCAGATAGAGTCAGATTTCTCATTCCCAAATACTGCTGCTGGCCGTCAATAAAGACATAAGGAAAAAAAGATTATGTTTTATTTATTTTTTTAATATATGAAATTTATTGTCAAATTGGTTTCCATACAACACCCAGTGCTCATCCCAAAAGATGCCCTCTTCAATACCCATCACCCACCCTCCCCACCCTCCCACCCCCCATCAACCTATTATGTTTTATTTAAATTGACTTCACATGAGGGCTTTTTGTTGATTTTTGTTGCTTTTTTCTTCTTCTGTAGTTTTTCCTCATCATTTACTGCTTACTATTTTCTTTCTCATACTCCACTTATATGGAGTACCAGAATATTTGGAATAAGTAATAGTTCTATTAATATTTTATTCCTATCTTTTGAAACACGAGAATGTATAACTTTGCAGATACGTCAAACCAAAATTTTATTTGTTTTCAAGGATTAAGATGCTGATTCTTCCCCCAGTTCCAGTTCCAAAGATTAAAGGAATTGATCCAGATCTCCTCAAGGTACTCAATAAATTATCTAAGGCCTAGATAACACTAATTAAATGCCACCTGAAGCGTACTGTCCTATGTTGAGAGCTTTTGCAAGCTATGTGTATCCCATCCCATTTTTAACCCCTCTGGAGAAAAATGTTTCAAAATAATAATGTATCTCTTAAAATTATGAGAATGTCTTATGATGTATTTGAAAGTTCTACACTAATGTGTTTATTATATGGCTTTGTTGCTATCGCTTTTCTTGTGACCATAATTTTAGTCTCTGAATGTTATTTGTGAAAACATTTCATCATTATGAGTTCCTTTTGATAGGTTTCATTTTCTTTCTGTTTCCTAGGAAGGAAAATTAGAAGAGGTGAACACAATCTTAGCCATTCATGACAACTATAAACCTGAATTCTACAACGATGACTCTTGGGTTGAATTCATTGAGCTGGATATTGATGACCCCGATGAAAAGACTGAAGGCTCCGACACAGACAGACTTCTAAGCAATGACCATGAGAAATCACTTAACATCCTTGGAGCAAAGGATGATGACTCTGGACGTACCAGCTGTTATGAACCTGACATTTTGGAGACTGATTTCAATGCCAGTGACATGTGTGATGGTACCTCAGAGGTTGCTCAGCCACAGAGGTTAAAAGGGGAAGTAGATCTCTTGTGCCTTGACCAGAAGAATCAAAATAACTCACCTTCTACTGATGCTACCCCTACCACTCAGCAGCCCAGTGTTATCCTAGCAAAGGAAAACAAACCAAGACCGCTTCTTATTAGTGGAACTGAGTCAACTCATCAAGCTGCCCATACTCAGCTAAGCAATCCGAGTTCACTGGCAAACATCGACTTTTATGCCCAGGTAAGCGACATTACTCCAGCGGGGAGTGTGGTCCTTTCCCCAGGCCAAAAGAATAAGGCAGGGGTATCCCCATGTGACATGCATCCAGAAGCGGTCTCACTCTGCCAAGCAAACTTCATCATGGACAACGCCTACTTCTGCGAGGCAGACGCCAAAAAGTGCATCGCTGTGGCCCCTCACGTCGAGGCTGAATCACGTGTGGAGCCAAGCTTTAACCAGGAAGACATTTACATCACCACAGAAAGCCTTACCACTACCGCTGGCCAGTCTGGGACAGCAGAACGGGCTCCGAGTTCTGAGATGCCTGTCCCAGACTATACCTCCATTCACATAGTACAGTCTCCGCAGGGCCTCGTGCTCAATGCCACAGCCTTGCCCTTGCCCTTGCCTGACAAAGAGTTTCTCTCATCGTGTGGCTACGTGAGCACAGACCAACTGAACAAAATCATGCCGTAGCCTTTCTTTGATTTCCCACAAGCTACATATTGAATGGTGAGGAGCTGGCTAGGGCATGAGTGCTTACACCAAAACAATGTTTAAACTTTTGGGGGGGATGGGGGGAGCGGATTCTAAATGCCTTTTTCCTGAAGTGTTGAAAGATAATATTAAAAAAGAAACAAGAACGCCTGATCGGATAGATATTCCTATTGTGAACTGTAAATATTTTAAAGAATCGTCTCAAAGACTGTTTAGTGGCAGTGATTGTCTTGTTAATGTGGGTGTTAATTTTGTGATACTAAGCATTGAATGGCTGTTTCTAATGTATAGTAAATCATGCTTTTTGAAAAAGCAAAAAATCAGGTGGCTTTTGCAGTTCAGGAAAATTGAATGCAAATCAGAGCACAGGCCAATGTTTTTTAGATAATCCGGAACTAAAATTATAGGTAAGAAGGCAAGAAATAGTTTGGATATGTAAAACATTTATTTTGACATAAAATTTATAAAGGTATTTTTAAGAATTTACACTACAAGCATGGCTATTTTATATTACACTACACGCTGTGTACCGTAGTTCATGCAGACCCATCTGGAGAATGTAGCAACCGCACTCTAAAGCCGGTTTAATGCTTTGGTCGGTCCACCTAAAGAAAAACAAATAAGCAAGTTAGTTTTTTACGCGGCCCTTTTTGTACCTCCCAAAACTCCTTAAGCAATTCTGAAGTGATTGTTGTTACCTGCATTATTGGCACATGCTTGTCTTAATTTAAATTTTTAAAGAAATATTTGTTAATTGAGACAACTTTTAAGATGTATGCACAGGTCTACTCATCGTGAACCAAACCAAAACAAACAAACAAAAGACTCTTCCTTACCCAAAGTTCGGCTCAGGTCAGAGAGCTCCCTACTAAGAGAAGGAGAGGGTATTAGCTGGTCCTTACTGACAGGCTGCTCAGGGGCTATTGTTGCACACGGAGGGAGTGTTTAGGCAGGCAGATCATGAGCGATGGCCCCAGAACCTTTGTAGTGGTATCTCTTCTAACACAATGTGATTCTATTACACAGTGACCTAAGAAGGGAATAAAGTACAAGAAGCATTTTGTAAGTCGAAGCAAATTGAAAATGAAGTTAACCAGATAATGGAACCAAAAGATCAAGAAATATACCCACTATTCATTGTAACAAGAAACAGAAGGAACAAGATTTTCAATCCCCTCAGATAAGTCAAAATGTTCTTAAACCAATGGCGGAAACTTTCTTCCTCACCGAACTCTTTCTAGGGTTTATTTAAAGTAGCAAAGAAGTGTCCTCATTTTTTATTTCCCCTCTGAGTGGATTGGCCTCCAAGAGGGTAGTCAGAAGAGAAAGAAGCGTCCTGAAGTAATGTTGAAATTATCGTTCAACATCATTCTTGGGAGCGTTGGGATTATTCCCCAAAAGGTTTGTCCAAAGAGAAGAATCTCATCTCACTGAAAAATGCTTCTCACTTTAAGTTTTGGTTGTTGTTGTTTTTTTTTGTTTTTTTTTTTTTTTTTTTTTTTTACATTTAATGAAACTTTAAAGTTAGCTTTAACTTAAATAGTATTTGCCATTTAGCTCAGACCTTTTTAGGAAACAGGCTTAATGGTTGGTGATTTTAAATTCCCTCTTTCTTGCGGGAAGGACAGTGAAAAGCTAGAACTGGGTGTTCCAAGTTCAACATGTTACTTTGTAATAGGTGTTTAATAGATCTTTTCTGCTACCTTGCTGCTATAGTTTTCTCTAAGAGCTACATAATTTAGTTTCATATACAATTTCATCCGTGTAGAACCTAATTCAACTTAAAACTGTGTGCTTGGGAAAACTATCTTACTATTTCACCATAGGCTGACAACAATTTCTATAGCCAAAAATAGCTAAATACCTCAATCAGTCTCAGAATGTCATTCTGGTACTTTGCTGGCCACACAAGCCATTATTCACTAGTATGACTAGTTGTGTCCTGCAGTTTATATTTAACTCTCCTCATGTCTGTGGATTTTTTTCCTTCGAAGTTTAATAAATTTATTTTCTTGGACCCGTGGTGGCATGCTTCTATTGTCAAACACCCACATGAAAGGCACCCTACACCAGACCGCATGCTCTTCAGTTCTTCTCATTGGAAGGGGAGCTGAGCACAATCAGTTTAAACACATTGGCAATGGATGTGGAGATTTTTGTTATGTGCTGGCAGCTCCCTCCCTCTCTTTTTGAGGAAGCAGGAGCCCAGCTCAAAATTACTATTCCAGCTTGCCTGGACTATGCCTTCTCCTTGGCTGTAACACCTCGTAGGCAGAGGCTCTTAGAGCCATGTTTTGGATGCAACATAGCATGTGTGACATGAGGAGTCGGGAGAGTGAGGAGAAAGTGGTGCTTGTGTTGCAGGATTTGTTATTTTACCTCCATACCCGGGTTCGTTGTCTCGCCGCTTCGAAGAATGACACAAAATAAAATGAGCAACAGGTAAAAGTTTATTAGAGTCTAAGACCAGAAAGTAGAAATAGTAGCAAAGCTCTCTCTGTAGAGAGGGGACATTCGAAAGTGAATGCCCACGGACGATAGGCAAGGGTCTTTGTTTTAGAAGGTTCTGGTCAGCACCCCTCTCCCTTCCCCCTCGTTCCTTCTCAAGTCCTACCCTTACTGACTGATAACTCTAGGTGCTGGGTTGTCCATTCCTGATTGGCTCAATCATTGTATGAGGGATGGTCTATGGCCATACTGTTCCTTGGGTCTGGGTCATGTGTTTTATGGTCTACTTATGTTTAGTCAGGTCTTTTGTCAAATTCCTGAGGGGAACCCCAGGGAGAGTAGTGGGTGTCTGTTACATTCTTAAGAGGAACCTTAAGCCCAAGGGGCTTTGCTGTGGTCAGACGCTCCCAGCGTTGTTCCTAAATATGTGGTTTTTTCCCCACTCGGAGACCTCAGGTCCTAATCTCTCCCTCTCTGCCTATTTTGTCCTAGCTTTTCCCTCTCATGCTTGAGCGTTGCCTTGAAGCTACACTTCTAGCTGGAGCACGTTGCCCAGGAGGAGGGAAGGCAGGCCTTCTGTCCCACGCACACACTGGCACAAGTCAGTCTGTCACACTAGCTACTTGTCATCATGGGAAGGACATATGTCAGGCCCGCATGGGGATGCCCAGTAGGTAGGTTGTGTCGGAGCCTGAAGGAGCAATAAAGCCATGAAGCGCAGATTCCTCCTCAGGAGACAGGCTCGGGTGGGTTAACTAATAAATCACAGTCTCTTGTACAGGCACCGGGTCCATGAAAAGTGAGGATGGAGTGATGGTGTGAAGCCCACGGAGCAATGATTTATTGCCGCAGCAAGTTGAGTGCAAACCGCCACAACTTTTCGTTACAGCAGAGAGTTTGCGTTCAATCCAGAAATAATTCTCTACCTGCTGCCTCTGCCCTTTGAGCAGCTATTAGCTGAAAGAACTATGGGTGAAGACTCAGGGTTTCCCTACTCCTTCTTTTGCAAATATGGTTTAGAAAATCACGTCTCTTCTGTCACTAAGATATTGGAACACACACTGCCTTAACATTACAAACCAAATAAAACCTCACCACTTTAAGCATGAAATATTTATTTCTTACAGATGCTGTAGAAAACTCAGCCTTGTGGTATTACAGGCTTCTCAGTCTTATGGGGTGCTTCGAGGTATCGGGGGTGAAGGGAAAAGAAGACCTCTTTACTTCCTTGGGTTGAAAGAACACAACCCTTTCTATGACAGAACATTAATGTCCTGTTGAAGATGGCCACACATGTGTTTTTCTGTATTTAATCTTCTCATTGGTTCTACTCAGACCTACTAACACTGAAGTCTGCTCCCGTTACATATTTACACAGTTTTACACTAAAATACTAAATGTACGTGTTCTCTGCTTAGGGTAAGAAATAGGGGGGAAATTGCACATTACTTAAATCCAAATGCTTTAGTTTAGAATCCAAGATCTACACAATTTGCCCAGTCACCTTTGCTAGCTTAATATGTGAAGGCTATGCATGAAAGGTACAGCTTCTGAATGAGAATTTGACCTTTGGTTAAGATTCAAGCTCTGTTCTTTTGGAAATCTAATGAGGGTATTATGCCAACCATATTAACTTAGGCAATTAGCATCTCTCTGTCCTTGACTATTCCTCTTCCTGCACCCGAAAACCTCCCAATTACTAAACCTACCTGTTGGAATTTCCCTGATCCCTCGTGGCCCCACTCAAATGCCTCCTTCTTGCAGTCCCCAGTTCCCGTCACATTAAGTGATCATTCCCCTCTTGAAACCATTTTTAATGGCGTTTATAATACTCTGGTTGTTAGCTCCCCTAACAACCATGTAAGATGGGTGGTGTACCAACATATATCCTGGAGCATAAATGTTCTCTACAATGTTCTTCAATGAGTATTTCTGTGGTCACATAAGTTTGGAAAACACTTCATACTACACTTCCCTCTGGGAGAGCCAGTGTGCCTATTGACACAGATTTTTCACAATTCAGATACATTACTTGTTTTCATATATGGAATGACATTTTCTAAGAGCTTGGAGGTCTTAGAGCATTTGTTGTCCTCTCTGTGCCAAGGACTTTCTATCTCCTTGAGGAAACAGACATTGAATTTCCTACCTCTTCGGCCGGAAGACTGGAGGAGAATGCTTAACACGTGAGACTTACCAACATCAACAAAACTCTTAGTCTCAGTGCACCTCGTTTTCTCTCAACTAAGATTTATAACACAGAAATGCTTATATCACTCTTCATGAAAAGGAGCAATTTTGCTTCTGTAAAGCTCCAGAACAGTATGTATCTGTTACTACCTGAACAAAAATAATTCATTCCTTACTGCCATCTGCTGAGTTTTGAAAAAAATACCCAGACAGAACTTCAAACATAATAAACTTTTGCACAATAGGCCCAGGAAACAGTCTTTGCAGGGTATATAGAAAAGCAATTATCTATTGATTTTTTTTTAAAAGAATCTATACATGATTGTTCTGTGGGCATTAAGAGATTTTACCAATATTTTCTGTAAGCATGAAATAATTTGTCAGGAACTTGCATGCACTTTGGATTTTTTATTATAGTACCATTGGGAAAGCCAAAGTAGAAAGATTTGTATTGTTAGCTTTTTTTAAAATGGTACCAAATGATAAAAATTATTTGCATAGGACTTTTATTTCATAAAGCACTTCCATATGTAATATTTCATTTAAACATAACAAATATGTGTTGCAGAGAACCCAAAACGTTACTTTTAACATTTTACAGGAGAGAAGACCAAGGCTCAGAAAACCTAATAGATTTTCCCAGAGTTAACTAACTAGTAAGAGATAGAGCCAGGACAAAAATACAGAACTTCTGACTAGTGCAGTATTCTAAAAAAGGGGAGGTGATAACATTTCTTGATGAGGGATGAGGGAGTTTCTGATCCTATTCATAGTCTGGAGAAAATGGAAAATAGTTTTATAATCTCCATGGATCCAAAGAACCACCTGCTAAAGATAAAATGTTCTTTTTCTGATAACCATAACCAGCAGCATGTTAATAAATGTTTAACAATCCCTCTGGGGGAGAGAGGGGAGGTCAGAGGTGTAACATTTGCCAGTTTCCATTGTGTAAATACTCCCAATGTGGCTGATTTTAAGCTATCAGTTTCATCACTGAACACAAAATTGGGAAGAGATTGTACAATAGGCTCTCGTGAGACTGCGTGAACTGGCTCCAGTAGGCCACTGAGTCTACACAATTTTATAATTAATTCCATCTAATGGAGGACAGTTTTAATAATGAGTAGACCACATTTCTAGCTAACAATCATTAAGCACTTACCATGTGCCAGGCACCGTTCTAAGCACTTTACATCCATGAATTTAGTTTAATCCTTACAACAATCCAACGAGGTAAATTCTGTTATTCCCAGTGTACTGATGTAGAAACTGAGGCAGACATAGTTTAATGAATTTGACCAAAGTCACAAAATTAAGAAATATTAGAACCAGGATGCAAACACATGCACTCTAGCTCCAGAGCCTATGCTCTAAATTCAGTGCCCGCCAATTTCCAGACGCTAATTGTGTCCAGATTGGATGTACGTAACGAAACAAAAGTCAGCCAACTACTGAGCACTTGAGAATCCAAGCAAATAGTTCACATTCAGTATTGCTAATCTTTACATAACACAGCATCATCCTCCCGGGCCCTCAGGGATGATCATCTAGATTCATATCTGGGAAAAACAGAGATTGGCAAATGCTGCTTCTGAGTCTTCCGTATGACCATGGTGACTTCATCTTGTGCCGTTCCCCTTTGCTCCAAGTTTGCTGCTGGCCACTGAACAGAACCAGACCATAGACCTTCCTTGTACTAGTGATGCAGTGAATTGGGGAAGGTCAAATTTCTTGAAACTCTCTGCTCCCTTTATTTACCAAAAGCACTCCCAAACTAAGCTGTGCAGAAAGGTGTGATTCATGGTTCCCTTTCAGTCACCGAATGCGGGGGAGTGAGAGAAGAAGCGGACCCCAAGCATTCCCTCCCTGCCCGTGAGCTCAGTGCTTCCAGCTGACAGTCCCTCAGAAGGTGATCACAGGCTGGTGGGTTAAATAAGAGGCTGTGCACCTCAAGCCCGATCCACGTGTGGGCAACACCTCTCCTTAGGAGGCCGGGTTTTGGCGCCATTCTGGGAGTCACCGCAGGTGGCACAGGACCGCGGACACTTTAGACAGCAGAGTAATGTGGGATAAAGACGACAGCCTGCATTCCCTGGAGCCAGTCATTGCCCCCTCTGAACCTTGCTTTTCCCGTTTGTTAAACGAGTGTTCTGGGAAGATAATCCGGAGGTGTGCTGTTTAGTATAGTAGCCACGTGTGTCTTATAAGTATAAAATACACACTGCATTTCTAAGACTTAGTACAAACAGCCACATAAGGAAGAACTTAAAATATCTCATTAATAAATTTATATTTTGATTACATGTTGAGATGACAATATTTTAGATATACTGGGGTAAATAAAATATAGTATTAAAAAATGTTAAAGGTTGTGATTAACTAGACAGAATTATAACATTACCAAGAAAATTTTATTTTATGGCGCGTGTGAACGCATGTGAAAACAGTAAACAGGGTTACTCTCATGTTACTTAACAGGGTACCTCTCGTGAACATCCCCAACCTCTTCCTTCCTAAGGAACCTCCAAACCAACCTTCTTCAAACCATCGAAGGGTGATTATCTCACTGTTTTAGAAAAACCCTGCCCTACTACCACAAAGGTTGGTTTGTCTCATACCCCCACCTCCACCCCTAATAATTCATGAGGCCGTGCAGGGTCAGTGTTATCTTCCTTCACAGTTGAAAGGTAAAGACATTGAGCTTCAGGAGCTTCCTCGGTGTGCGAAAGGTCACAGTGCCAGTGAGAGGCAGAAAAAGGATGGCCCCTCTGTCTCCGGAGCCAGCCTTCTCACTAAACCACAATGCTTCTGTCAGGCCTCCCTGACCCCAGGAACAAGCATAGCCACAGATAATCATCGAGGAGCCAACACCATAAAGAGGTTTTGAGGAAAGTTACTGAGCACCTACTGTGCACCAAGGATTTTCTAGATGAAGAGGATATAAGTGCAAAACAGGTTCTGCCCTCAAGATCACACTTGAGACGGGGGTCAAACAGATAGATGGCTGTGACACAGTGATAAATCAGTGCTATACAGAGAACATAACGAAAGCACAAGGAAGGAAATAATCTGCCTGGGGCATTTGAAGAAGGTTTTGGTGTAGGCTGAAGAAAACACAGGGCAGCCATATGTACTGCTCACATTTCTGCCTATTGGAAGGATTCTTCCTCCAGTATTGTCTTTCTAGGACGTTCCGGATTATGACTATAAATGTGGTTAGCGCTAGCATATCATGCAAAACCATTTGCACCAAACCTGAATTCTCCCCTCCTTTGCCAACTGGCTATAAGAAATTGCCATGAGAGTAGAGTGTGCGTGAAGTCTGAGAGCCTGAGAGACAGGAAGCATGCAGGAAGAGAAGTTGTACAAGTTTGAACCAAGTTACTTGCGCGTGCCCTGCCTGCCTGAACCCAGTCTCTTTTAGACCACTTCCACTTGATGATGGATTGCTGCTGCACACCCCCAAACCATTTTTATTTTTGAGAGAGAGGGTATGAGTGGAGGAGGGGCAGATAACAGAGGGAGAGGGACAATCTTAAGCAGGCTCCACACTCAACACAGAGCCTGATGCAGGGCTCGATCTCACCACTGTGAGATCGTGACCTGAGCTGAAATCGAGTCGGATGCCTAACCAACTGAAGCATCCAGGTACCCCCCCACACACTCCCAACCTTAAAACATGATGAGCTAGTTAACACCTGGCTCGTGACTGGCAGTCTAGTTCCACAGCCATTTGTTGTCCCATAGTCAGGATTCAGACTCTGCCGAGACCCAGTATCAAACCAGGAACTATTTCTCAAAAAATAGAGGACAACGGAGGACACGGTTTACCCCCAAACCCTAGAGATCTAAACTGTGATTCTCCTATTGGCACTATTCAGAAACTTCATTCAGCATCTCCATTTGCCACAGAAACTTTGAGTGTTGTTGCATTTGCTGTCTCATAACTCCCAGTGGGAGGGCTGTTTGTACTACATCCTGGAATTGCTGAAGTGCCTTTTCTTACTCTGGGCCCACTGAAACCCAGCAGCCTTCTGGGCTACTAAATAAATGTTTCAGAGCAGCACACTCAAACGTAATGTATGTTGTCTCCAAAATCCAAAGAATCCCATCAAGCATTTTTAGTGGCCACAGTTCAAGGTGCAATAGCTAGTTTTAAATTTTGAAAGGGATAGTTGGACATATCCCAGACCACTGAACCCTCAAAATCAACCATCTCTTATATTCTTAGACCATCCAGGCTAAAGAACAACACAGAGTGATGTGGAGCAGGGAAGAAGCAAAGGGCCTTTTTCTAACACACATTTTAGTCCTGAGACTGTTCTCTGCCTTCTTGATGCCACGAATTAATATTTGATGTCTCCATATTATCTTTTACTTCCTTGCCGCTTATCTTGCCTCATTGGTCCTTTGTTGTAGTTAAAACTCTTGGCTACAAGTAACAGAAATCAGGAATGCCTGGGTGGCTCCGTCCATTAAGCTTCCAACTGTTAGTTTTGGCTTGGGTCATGATCTCATGTTTCATGAGTTTGAGCCTCACGTTGGGCTCTTGGCTGACAGCATGGAGTTTGCCTGGGATATTCTCTCTCTCTCCCTTGCTCTCTGCCTCTCCCCCACCCTGTGCATGCAAACATATGCTTTCTCTCTCTCTCTCTCTCTCTCTCTCTCTCTCTCAAAAATAAATAAATAAACTTAAAAAAAAAAAAGGTAACAGAAACAAAAGGCTGGCTAAAAAGATTTCTCTCTGAAGTCATAGTGGTGTCTCCTAAAAGCCAAGCACAGGAATGAAGAGCCTCATGATGAATCGAAATGAGAAATTGGAAAGGTGTCAACGTCCTGAAAGAAACTTCGCTCCACCCTTTGGTTTCAGTCTCAGCGCTCGCTCTCTCTCTCTCTCTCTTTCTCTCCCCACTCCCCTGAAAACTTGATTTTCTGTTCCCCAGTGCAATTAGAAGAAGGCAGCCTCCACAAAGCTCCGCAGCTAATAGCACATTTCCCACCACTCAAAAGAATAACTGATGACGTTTGAATTTCCATTTTAAGTATCAGGAGGAAAATGAACTTGGCCCAGTCTGGGTTAGATCTCCATATTCATCCCTGTGTTAATGTGTAGAGTTCGTTTTTTTTTTTCATAATCGGGGATGCTGAAATTTTCAGAGAAAATAGGTTGGGTTGACATTTGACAAAACTATCTACTAGAATTCTTTTCCCTCAGTGAAAAAGGGAATCTTTCATTCTAGATTTTCAGTTTTTTCTTTATTTTCCTCATTGCCTTTTGGTATTAAACAAACATCTATGCCCAACTTCTTTTAAGTTTACTACATTCTGAATTGACCTTTTGAAATTTACAGAAGGAATTCATTTTTGGAAGAGCAAATGATTACTAGGGTCAACATATGGAAAGAGGAATTCGCCACTTACCAAGTTTGGGCTACTGGTCCCGGACCACCAGTCTAGAAGAAAACAGAATCCAGCCAGTTTTCTCTGGTGGTGGCAGCCAAAGGGCATTGATCAAAGCGTATTTTTGTTGTTTACATCTGTTCAATTTTAGTTGACTGAAGCACATGATAAAATGTTTTTTCTGATTAACTTTCCAGAAGTTAAATTCTTTACTTAAGAATAATCTTAATTTATGTGGTTGAATTTACCACAGTAAATTCTTCACCTACCAAGTGTCCCACATCACTTCTTAGCAAGAAGAAAGAGTTTCAGAAGGAATTATAACTCTTACGAAATCAGCTTGTGACAAAATCAAAGAAAAGTTGGTGACCCGGCTAAATATTGTGAAGAAAATAAATATTTTGATAGTTTGGGTGTATGTGAGGGACTTTGGATGCTTTTGAATCAAATGCTTTTGATTCTTTTCAAATGCTTTTGATGCTTTTGAATTTCAAATGCTTTCTGTCATTTCATCGTTGAAGAACATATATTTGAGAGGTAAGATGTAATCACAGATGAGGAGGATGAAAAGCTTAATCTGGCCCATGGAATGACCATCATACCTTGGCCACACTGCCAAATCTGGACAGTTTGTATCTGTGAGTACCCAAAGCAATGGCTGATCCCAGGTAATTCAGGCAAGAACTCCTGGACTACAGTAAATGGGAATATTTTTATGATATTTTGCCTGTATTTTTATACTTGTAAGTTCTTATTGCAATCAAATGACAGCATAGATCAATACATGTCTTGTAATTACTAACTTGAATATTTCAAGTGATTTCAAGATGACTGAATGTTATAGTCCTAAATGTATACAGGATTTTATAGTCTAAAAGTGTAAATTTTTAAAACAACCAAATATTAAGGCAAAGCTAAGATGACAGCACCTTACACATAGACATTAAGTGCACTCACTTTAGCCAAGTGTCTTCACATAAAGTTAATTCTCTACTTGCTTATGAGGTAGATACAAGAGGAATTACACTCCTATCGGAGTTGAGACAGAGAATTAATGAACTTGCCTAGAGCCACATAACCAGAGTGTCTGATACTGTATCCATGTCTTTGCACTAAATGTTCTGTGTTCTTTCCTCATTTAAACTGTGTGGACTTCGGGCGCCTGGGTGGCTCCGTCAGTTAAGCATCCAACTCTTGATTTCATCTCAGGCCATGATCTCATGGTTCGTGAGTTCAAGCCCTGCATCGGGCTCCACAGTGGTAGCAAGGAGCCTGCTTGGGATTCTCTCTCTCTGCCCCTCCCCTGCTCATGCTCACTCTCTCTCTCTCTCTCTCTCTCAAAATAAATAAATAAATTTATCTCTCTCAAAATAAATAAAACCTAAAAATTTTTAAAAATTAAATTGTATGGATTTGTTCAGACTGAGACTGGAAAAATTACAACTATCCTATCAATAACAATAATCAAATGTGAATGTATACACAAAAATATGAAATTTCTAAATGAATTATTAATTTCAAAAAGAGATACCAACCTATATTAATTGAACTACAGTTATGTATATTAAAAAGCATCAGTCTAAATATAAGCATGATAACGTTGTCTGGAATGTTTGATCTCTGTTCTGGTTTCAGCTGGAGGAATAAAATGTATAGGTCTTCATTGCTTTTCTTTCTAAGCAGAATATTCTATATCTTAGTAATGCTGTTCCTAAACGCTGATCGATAAAATAAATTGGGAAATTTTATTTTATTCTCTGGAATAATTTAAATAACAAAGGACTTCTTTAAAGTTTTGATAGACCTTGATCTATTGCACTTATGGAAACAGATTGCTAACAAATTTTTCAATTTCTTGTACTTTGTTGAACTCTTAGTCAATGTCTATTGTCTATGCTTTTCCAGCACTTTATCTAAATCTTGAAATTGGTCATGAATTTTATCAAATTTATTCAGCTACAGTTATATATACTTTCTTATTTATTTGATATTTGTGTTTTCTTTCTCCTTTTTCATCATTGAACTCATCAGATGTTTATTTTACTGCCCATTTCAAATATTCATTCTGGGTTTTATAACAATTTTAATTATTAAAACTCTAATTATTAAGACTCCTGGAAGAAAACATAAGAAAAACCTTCCTGACATTGGTCTTGGCAATAATTTTTTGAATAGGACACCAAAAGCACATGCAACAAAAGCAGAAATAGACAAATGGGATTGTATCAAAATTAAAAGCTTCTGCACAGCAAAGAAAAAGATCAACAAAATGAAAGGGCAACCTCTAGAATGGGAATAAATATTTGCAACCCATATAGCCAATAAGGAGTTAATACTCTAAATATATAAGGAACTCATACAACTCAATAACAAAAATACTAATAACCCAATTAAAACATTGGTAAAGGGGGAATTTCATCCACTATGTGGATTCCCCATACAAACACTTATTAAATTTGGTGGGAGAAAAACATGAGCAAAAATCCTAAATAGATACTTCTCAAAAGAAGAAATTCAAATAGCTAACAGGTATTTACAAAAACTCTCATCATCCCATAATCAGGGAAATGAAAATCAAAACCACAATGAGATACCACCTCATACCTGCTAGGATGGCGATTAGACAAAGGACAAGTGTTGTGGAGAAAAGAAACCTTTGTTCTTTGTTGGTGGGAATGTAAATTGATGCAGCCACTATGGAAAACAATATTAAAAATAGAACTGCCGGGGCACCTGGGTGGCTCGGTTGGTTAACCTCTGACTCTTGGTTTCGGCTCAGGTCATGATCTCACGGTTCATGAGTTCCAGCTGACAGCACGGAGTCTGCCTGGGATTCTCTCTCTCCCTCTTTCTCTGCCCCTCCCCCACTCATGATGTCTCTCAAAATAAATAAACTTAAAAAAAAATAGAACTGCCATATGATCCAGCAGTTCCACTTCTAGAATTGAAAAGATGAAAACAGGATCACAGGGAGAGACCAGCACTCCCATGTTCATCACAGCATTATTCACAGTAACCAAGATAGGAAAACAACCAAAGTGTCCGCTGATGGATGAATGGCTAAAGAAAATGTCAGACACACACACACACGCGTGCACACACACACAGAGGAATATTGTTCAGCCTTAAAAACAAAGAAAACCTGCTATTTGTATCAACATGGATAGAGCTAGAAGAAATTACACTAAGCAAAATAAGACACAGAAAGAGAACTACTGCATGATCTCACTTATATATGCAATCTAAAATAGTCAAACTCACAAAAGCACAGAGGCTAAGAGGTTAGGGAGAGGGAGAAACAGGGTGATATAGGTCAAAGGGTACAAAGGTTCAGTTTTGTAAGAGGAATAATTTCTGGAGGTCTAATGTACCACATAGTGATAATAGTTAATAATACTGTATTGTATACTTGTCATTTGCTAAGAGGATATATCCTGAATTAAATCTCTACCCTCCCACTCCCACATACAAAATGGTAACTATTCAGAGCTAATAGATATGTTAAGTAGCTTGACTGTGGTGATCATTCCACAAGGTATACTATATTAAAACATCAAGTGCTATGTCTTAAATATATATAATTTTTATATGTCAGTTATATTTCAGTAAAACTGTTAAAAAAATAAAATAAGTTATTTTCAGGAATCCTGGTCAGATATGTGTTCCCCGGGAATGCATTATCAGCTATTTTTGAGAAAAGATAGAAATGAATCAATGAAAAGAACCGAAAGTGCTGAAAACGTGACTGTGACTTCAAAATTACAAACAATTCCTATCGCTTTATTCAACCCAAACTTCTATCCAGGGTCTTTTTGACCCCATCCCTTCCACTTTTCCTTCTCTCTATAAAAAGAGCAAGCCTATTAACATTATCTCTCTCCCCTCCTCCTCCCTCTGTGGTTTGACTGCTACCACAGTGTTGATATGACATTTATATTCCTACTTCTTTTCTCCTCTATATCCTTGAAGCCAGGATCACCCAAGCAGTTTTAAACTTGTCTTCCCTCTACTTTACATCTACTCCTATTTTTTCTCTTTCTCTGCTTATTCTACAGCAGCCTTGAATCTCATTCAAAAAATCTGAACTTTAAAGACAGAGTCAGACCAGTAGGGTTCCTTCTGTTCAGGAGATAACTGATCAGAGCATATGGTATGTAATGGTCAGGAAAGCTACCTCTGGCTCTTGGGTGTTTTCATGATTGTTCTCTGCTCTCAGTTGCTTTTTCACCAAGAGAGACACTTTATTTTCCTTGTCTTCTTTCTGCCTATATTCAGAGTGGTGAAAGACGCTTATAGTTACCGGAACACCAGTCTCTAGATGATTTCAGTTTTACTATAAAAATAAGAGATGGCAGAAGGGTAAACCCTTGGTTAACTAGAATGCCCAATTTGAAGAATGCTTCATTATACTTTCTGTCAAATGTTACTAAGTATCTGAGTCCACTTCCCTAGTCTCTCATAAAGTATCAAGGTCATTAGGGGCGCCTGGGTGGCTCACTTGGTTAAGCAACTGACTTCAGCTCAGGCTCAGGTCATGATCTCACGGTTCGTGGGTTTGAGCCCCGCATCGGACTCGGTGCTGACAGCTCCGATCCTGGAGCCTGCTTCGGATTCTGTGTCTCCCTCACTCTGTTCTTCCCCTGCTCATTCTCTGTCTCTCAAAAATAAACAAACATTAAAAAAATTTTTTTTAAGTATCAAGGTCATTACCCTGGATTTCAATTCAAATTATGTTGCCCTATGTATATAGATGTAAGTGATCTACTGATCATATGTATCCTGGAAGTCTTATAAATTATTGTCATTTATGACAATACTTAGTGGCTAATGGTGCAAGTCCAAATTGGTGCAACTTTTCTAGACAGGTGTTTGGCAATATGTATCTCGAACCTTGACAACATTCATAAACTTTACCCAGTATTTGCACTTCTACGAATTTAATTATAAGACTAATCAGAAAAATTAGTCTTAAAGAGTCTACAAAGAATGATGAACCTAAAAGTCTATCACATGTATTTTGTAAAAGTTAGAACATTATTACCCAACATTACTTAGATATATTTTAATATACCCAACTACTAAAATTCATATTCTTAAGGGATAAGAAATGTTCATAATAAGAGAATAATGGAGGATATAAAGCAATATAATCAGTATGGTCTAAATTTGATATAATATGCACATATACATGTACACAAGTACTTGTATGTATGTATATGTTAGATGGAAGATTTATGGTATATACATCAAAATGTTAATAATGGTTATCTCTGGCAAGTAGGAAGATAGTGTTTAAATTTTTCTTGTTTTTACTTCAATATAATTTCCTGCATTGTCTATAATTAATATTTATTATTTTAGGGTCATAAAATAATATATAACATGTTTTCAATTTTCTACTGAAATTCCTACCATATACCTCTTTCTCTCAAAAGTCAAAATGCAGAGAAATGAACTTAAGAGTTCTAGTCTGTGGTTTTTTTCTCAAATGAGGTTTTCATATTTTGTTGTTCCTATTATTTTAACTTTCTTTGAAATTTTATATGCACAAACCTATTTGAAATATTGTCTTCACTCATATGACCAGTGCTTTGAAGGGGAAAACCCAACTTATTGCAGAACTTAGGATTTTTCCAGCAATTTCAATCATTGGGATTGCTCAGGACAATCATTGGCACACAAATCTATAATTATTCATGACAGAGGAAATATTTGTAAAATGAAAATGTCATCCATAGCCCTGCTCAGGAATGTGACTTGAAAGTCTCTGAAATACCCATTAATGCATCCTCTTATTAGTATCCTCACTTCCACTACCTTGGTCCAGCCTCTGATTATCTCATGCCTTAATCTCCTAAATTGTCCCCCAGTTTGCATCAGATTAGGAAAGCTACCTTTCATCTAATTTGAAAACGGTCATTTCTGGAAAATGGCAGTAAATGAAAAACAATTGCCAGATTTCTTTCCACAGCAGATATGTTACACTCTCTCACGTTTCAAGTAAGAGCAATATCCTCAGCCTTTGATGCCTTAAATACCACTCCAAAACTTAGTGGCTTAAAACAACAATAATTTATTAGCTTGCAAGTTGGTGTGTTGGCCACTGGGGCTGGGCCCAGCTGGGCAATTTTTCTGCTTATCTCAGCCAAGCTCATTCACTCAATTGTCGGCTGATGGCTTGGCTGAGGCTGGATGGTCTAGGATGGACACACCTGTTGGGCATTGGGTGAGCTATCCACTAGAGAGGCTCTTCCATATGGCCTCTAAAACAGGGTGATTCATGTGCAAAGCCTCCTGAGGACGAGGCTCAAAATCTCACAACATCCCTTCTTCGGGAATGTCACAAGGCCAATCTAAATTAAAAGGGATGAAGAAACAGAACCCCCTCTGAGGGCAGGAGCTATAGTGAATCTTTGGCCATTTTTAATCTACCATGCTATGTGATGAGCCTTCATACACACAGTAAAAAGTAAAGAAGTGTCAAATGACAAAACAAAACCAATTTATTAATGACCTTGATGTCCTTCATTTAAAAAAAAAAAAAAAAATCCATGGATTGGGGGAGTACAATGTCTCCTAAGCAGTGAAGCACTTTTCCCAAGGGATTTTAGGCAAGCTCAAGTTTTATAGAGCTTAGAAAAAGCAACAGGGAAGCAAAGCAGGATTGACTAGGTCAGGGGTTTCCTTTTTAAGACCAGCAGGTCCCATTTTCTAGAGTAAGGAAAGCTAGCTAAAGCTGAGTTGGAGACCTGTGGTTAGATTTCCTTGACAGATACTTCTTGTAAGAGCAGGCTGACTTAGGTTTAGATTTGTGACATGGGCTGGGCCACTAGGGCAGTCTCCATTTTGTGGATCTCAATATACAAATCAACTTAAGAAATTAAATTAAGAAAGTCACATTCTTAGCTACGAAATCAGACTCCAACAGTGACCCAACGGTAACTCTTATTAACTCTTACATTTCCTCAGAGGCATTCATCTGGAGGTCTCTCTCCTCTAATCATCCCACCCTGTTCCTGTGGCCCTGATGCTCTTTTTCTATATCCCCCTTTTTACTCCCTGACACAGTCTAAGAATGAAGTTCTGATTTTGTTGGGTAGTCTCAATCCATATAGAGCATATCTATTAGGCAGATCACACTAGAGCAACTCCAGAGGGCACTGGCCTGCTTAAGGATTTCCAATTCTCAAAGGGGAGAGGAGAGTCTCTTTTGCAAAGAGATCAAACCAGAATCACCTGTTGATATTACACTTTGCTTTATTCATCCAGAACAATTCTTACCCCTCCTTCTAGAAGAGGCTAAAAACTACAAGAATTGCCTTCACTGTAAAAGCTTCCCAGCATCCATAGGCAAAATCAGTGTGTTTCACCACTATGGTCTTCTGGTTATCTCAATTTCTGGACTAGTTACATTTTATAGTAATACAGTGGACAGAGCACCAGGAAGGGTGGGGAAGGTTATAGAAATATTTCTGCTAGGTAAAATGGGCTCAGATTGAAATTCCCTGGAATTTCTTGGGGAGTCTACCTCTAAAGGCCTAGAAGTATAGTACTGACTCAGACTCATAGTTTTCATAACACTGACAGAAGACAAGTCCTACGACACTGTTAAATTAATTAAACAAGGAGGCCATTGGACAGAGGAGGCTCAAATGCCATGAGGTTTACGTCAGCAAACCAGAATCTAAGCCTGTAAATGCCTCAAGGTTATGAAATCAAAACCTAAGGACAACCAATCACAAACAGCCAATTAGGCTTTAAGCTATATTCCATCAATAATTTCCTTGCTTGGCTTCCACCTTTTCTCTATAAACAAATCTCTCCCCAGCTCCCGTTTTCAGAGGCCTCCTGACCACTTTTGGTTTGGAGCTGCCCAGTGGAATCAATTTTTGCTCAGATAAACTCTTGAAATTTTTAATATGCCTCGGTTAATTTTGTAACACGACCAAAGTAACCTCACTTTCATTGATCGCCTAAGGTCACGCACACAGGACAAAGACATATCCCAATGAAATGTACTTCTGAGGGTTTCTCAAATGGGCTCAACTGAAAGATGACGTTTAATAGTCTTCTGTTCTATTTCTCTGCCATTCTCTGACTAGCATTCCTAATGAGTCTAAAAGAATGGGCTATTTCCGTTTAGATCAGTTTCAGAAATATAATTCACTGATTTGTAGATGACTATTACAATGAATTTGTTGTAATTGTTGAACAAGAATTAGCTAAAAAAAATTAAGCAAACAGGCATTTATTTGGGCAATTAAGGAGACACAGATTCATGTCAAAACCTGAATCCATATACAAGTTAGACAACGAGGGTGCAGGATTATAAAGGCAAAAGATTACAAGTGTGGTTCTTAATCAGGTTCCTGACGCAAAACAGGGATAGAAAATAAGCGAGCCAAGGATTGCTTGAGTTAATACGCAGATGAGGGATTGAGACTCGTCAATCACTTTGACGCCTTTCAAACTGAAGACTGCAAATGATACAGGTGTCCTGGTGAAGAGAGAGTTAAACCCAGGCTGAAGGTTTGCAGCAGGCAAAAAGTTCATGGTTCCTCCAATGAGGACATGCATAAATTCCCCCAACCTTACAGCTTCCGACCTGACCTCATTTTAAAAGAGACTCTCTTAGCTAGGCTTGCTTATTCCATTTTGAAATCTCCTTTTACATAATAAATAAGGTAACTTAGCTAGAGTCAGAAAATCCATTTTTGGACTGTTAATATTGTCGAGGTGGAAAAATTCTCCCTTCTACTCTTCAAGGTTATGTGGTCTGGTCTAAGAGTTAAACTGACATGAGACAGATTAACAGGAGAAGAAAATTTATTTAAATTATGTTCAAACATACAGGAGGCCTGCAAAAGGCAGCCAGACAATTGAGGATTATATACCTTCTGGAACTAAAGAAAGGGCTAGGGGTCCGGAGCTTCAAAGTGGGGGGAAGGCAATTTATGGGAAAGTGAAAAGAGGAAAATGTTTGTTCAACAAGGATTGTCCTACTGGGTAGATAAGTCTCTCAGATGAAATTATCTCTGGTAATAGCTCTCTTCCTGGTACAGGTCCCCTTTCTAATGTAAAATTACCCTTAGAAAAGGGCAACTTCTACTCTGTTGTCAGAGCTTCTCCTGTGTCTGCTGTTTCCCAAAGTAATCAGCTCAATATGATCCTCATGCCAAAGAGCACTATGCATAGCATAATGCCTTACTTTATTAAAACTTTTATCAGAACTTTTTAGTAGACATCTGTCTCAGCTATATTCTAATTATTTGGCCGTATTTAAAAGGAGTTTATTGGACAATAGCTGTTTACTTTTGCTCAATAATTTCAAAAGTTATAATGCACTAAATCTCTAAAGATGAGGTTGCAAATGGTAGAGGTCAAAAGATAAATCTCTTGGTTTGTTATTATCTTACTCCATAGGATGGAGGCCCCCCTACACTTGCCCCCAGACAGGAATTTTCCTGACTTGTTCTTCCTCTGGTACTCCCTATATCCAATAATGCATCAGCATTTAGGATGATCTAAGTTACAAAATATCTAAGCCCTAATTATCCACTCTCTGACCTCCAAACACCCATTCCATCACCAGGATTTAACCTCTACATATCCCTTGAATTTTCTCTTTTAAAAGTTCAGACTTTTATTATCTGATTTCCCAAATTTCTCTTCCATAAGCTCTGGTCTCACCAGAACTGTCTTTCTAAAATATAGATGGGATCACGCCAATCCTTTGTTTAAAACATGTTGATGAGCTCCCACTATGATAGGGAAAGATAGGATAAAATAGAGAGGGAAAGGTTAGGGCCTGAGGTCCCTGGGTGGGGAAAAACACATATTCTGGAACACTGCTGGGAGCATCTGACCACAGCAAAGCCCCTTTGGGCTTAAGTTTCCTCTTAAGAATGTAACAGACACCCACTACTCTCCCTGGGGTTCCCCTCAGGAATTTGACAATCAAAATACCTAACTACAGAAAGTAAACCATGAAACATATGTTCTACGAGGGAGGAACAGTAGTATGACCAGTCAGACTCCTCACACAATGGAGTCGAGACAATCAGAAATGGACAACCCAGCACCTAGAGTTGTCCAGCCAGTAAGGGTAGGACCTGAGAAGGAATGAGGGGAAAGGGGGGGGGGGGGGTGACCAGAACCTTACGAAATAAGGACCCTCTCCTATAGTCGTGGGTATTCACCTTTGAATACCCTCTCTCTATAAAGAGAGCTTCCATACTACTTACTTTCTTATTCTCTAATAAACTTTTGTCTGCTGCTCATTTTGTGTCCACCTCTTCATTCTTCGAAATGGTGAGACCATGAATCCCAGGTATCGAGGTAAAAAAAAAAATCCTGCAACACCACGGCCATCAAGGTTAAGTTTATGCTCCTTAGCCTCATCTTTAAGACTCATCACAAACTTGGCCTGCGGCACCAGCCTTCTGTAGGCACTTCTAACTCCTATCTCAATCTAGAGCCAATCCTTAAAACTCTGAGCTTTCGCTTTGGCCTGAAGATGTTGATGGCCTGTGTGGATTCTCTTTTTAACGAAATGACTTAGTGACCTTAACCTTGCCTTGTGTCCTGTATCCCCCTGACTCCACCAAATCTGACCTACTGAAAGAGCAGTGTTTCCTCCCCCCGATCATAACAAAGAAACTTTGGAAATAAACAAATATACCTGTAACCTTTTGAATAGCTCAGTGACACAACAGTTGCTGAGCTCACTTTAAAGAATTCTTCGCACTGGTTCATGGCTATAAAACAGTGACTATTAGCGATAAAGCATAAGAGGGAACCTAGGAGGAGCCTGCCTTCCTGGCAGGAGGTTATGCAATGCTTTGAGGCGTCAACAGAGGGAGCTGTATCCCTCCTCCTCTGCATCCCAAACATTCTCTACCCACCCGCCGCATACAGACAAGTCCTAAACGTCTAAGCAAAAATATATAAATAACAGAGGAACTCGAAAAAAGTAAAAAGGGGCGCCTGGGTGGCTCAGTCGGTGGGGCATCCGACTTCAGCTCGGGTCATGATCTCGAAGTTTGTGAGTTCGAGCCCCACATAGGGATCTGTGCTGCCAGCTCGGAGCCTGGAGCCTGCTTCAGATTCTGTGTCTCATTCTCTCTCTGCCCCTCCCCCACTTGTGCTCTGTCTCTCAAAAATAAATGAATTAAAAAAAATTTTTTTTAAAGAAAAAAGTAAAAAGTTGTGGGATGAGAGTGCAGGAGTCAAAGGCAGGGCCAGCCGCACGGATGTGTGACCAGTGTAGTAGCACAGAGCCGAGCTTCACGTATAGAAGGGCCTATTCCTGGTTTCATGTTCTGCTATTCTGTCCCAAAATTCTTAATATTATTTTAACAGGAGCCCCACACTTTCATTTCGCACAAGGCCCCACAAATTTTGTAGCCAGTTCTGGTCAAAAGATTTGAAGCCTGGCACTTTCAGCCACACTAAGCCTTTCCTAGGGAAATATTTGATGTGTTGGATTTTCTTCATTAAGGTTTTTTTAAATTTTTTTTTAATCCAAGTCCAGCCATAAAGTCTTTCGATTTAACATTGGTTAGAAGACATTCTGCCAGTGTTCGTTTCATTTTACCACGTGCTAACTCTGGGCAGCTGATTTTCTCTGATTCTTTCAGTAAGCAAGAGGATCCAGGTGGAATCTAATTATCTTCGTTTCCTGTGTGCCTATTTTCACTTTCTTCTTCCTGTTTTTGGCAATATTATTTTCCAGTATTTACAACAGCTGTGATGGAATCAGCTTCACTGTTGGGAAGATCCAGGGGGAGAGGTTGGCACTTTCAGCCCAACCACTTAGAGGTGCCTAATCCTTCAGCTGAGCCCGTGAGGTGACTGTAACTTAGATTTCTGTTGTAATTCAAGTTCCTGGAGCCGAAATTAGTCTTGTTGGTTCTCGGCGGTATTTTATTTCCCATTGTTGTTTTGTTTGTTCCCGTCCAAGGCTTTGAGAGAGTTCAAAGTACTTTGGCAAATAAACAACATTGCTCCTGATGGAGACCCGACTGCAAGGGGAAATCACCCAGGGGGCCCCAGAGTAGCTGATGAAGGTGTTGAAGAGACAGGTTATCATTTCTTTCTGTTTGACCCAGATTCTCTCTTTAAAATCCTAACATAAATCCTTTAGGGATTACTAGATCAACTTAAATGGAACTGGAAATTGCCTTTTAACAGCAACATCAATTAAGAAATGGACATGAAGTCTTCATAATGCATGCCATGGAGCTGAGGAGACATGACACTAAGCAATTTGAGAATCATGCTAGCATATGAAGCCCATGGATAAATTGTTTCGTAGGAGTTGTAAATGATATTTCAAGTACGATTTATCTCCTTAAATCTCTTCAAACTATGCACACAATTGGTGTACAATTGTTATTGATGCTTCTTGGTAAAGATGGGAGATAATAAACAAATCACAGAATCCCATCACCCTATAACCTAGCAAGATAAACAAAAAATAGATGAAACCATAAAAAAGTTCAACAACAACAAGAACCAGACAACCCCATATCATACATTTAAAAAGATGACAGCCTTAGGTGCCAGTTAAGCGACTGACTCTTGATTTTGGCTCAGGTCATGATCTCCCAGTGAGATTGAACCTCACGGTGAGATTGAGCCCCACGTCCGGCTGTGCACTCACAGCACAGAGCCTGCTTGGGACTCTCTCTCTCCCTCTCTCTCTCTGCCCCTCCCCTGCTCACACTCTCTCTCAAAATATATAAATACACATTTTTTAAAAAGATGACAGCAAAGAGAGTAACACAGGCAGGTTAGTGAGGGCTCTTCTACCCACCGTCACCCCTTACAAACATTACTGTTGAGTCAGAAAAGTCCCGAGACTTCCATTTATGCCTCCTAACTATGGAGAGAAGTAGACTAAACAAATACTTCCTTATGATGGGGAAGGGTGGAGTGGAGAAGTAGAAAATCTCCCAGGTGAAATGGACGGAGGGAAAAACTTGGGCTGAGTCTCGGCTGGAACACAGGCTTCAGACCTCCATGAGCAGCCTGAGAAACAATCGGTGACATGAAGATATTATCCCATGGAGTAGAATAAGCTCTTATTACAAGGTAAATTCCATTAGTGAAGATTGAACACAGCCTCAGAGGAGACTGCTAAGCCCATTTTTCAACAAAGGCTGCAAACAGCTTTATCAAAGTTGTTCCACAATCAAGATACTGGAAAGTGGTTAGAACTCAATTCCCAGTCTTCAACTATAAGTCAGAGACAAGATAGATTAATGAATGAACTTAACATGAAATAGGAGATTTATATTTGATTGTATAATGGATATTACTAGAAATTGCATCCCTTCAGTCTCCATCAAGCTGAAAGCCTCTCTCTTACCTGGTCATGAGATTCAAAGAGTGAAAAGTGCCTGTTGAGGAAGGTCATCAAAAACATGTGACTGCCAGTTGACCTATGAGCTGGACCTGGGCACTCAGAGGCTCTTCATCCCTTCTGCTGTCCTTGAAATGTGCATTCCACTTGCCTTTCCCACTTCTAGAAGCTGCAGGGCCTTGAGATAGTGATGTGGTGTTAAGAACCACCTGCACAGTATACATGATTGAACCTAGTTACAGCCTCTATGTAAACTTATGGTTTGACAGGTGGGTTTGGGGATCCATTCACCTTGCTGCCACCCAAGACAAACCTCATAAGTTCCCTTCGTTTATTAAAACTGCCACCTATCTATCTGGAGTGGCAAGTCTCTTGCTTTGGTCTCTTCCTGCCCTCACGGTAAGGGGGGACTGGTTTCAGATTAGACCAGTGAAGCTTCCTGGAAGGTTACCAACCAACAGTGCCCTAAAACTCAGGAGGACAAGAACCAATTCCCTTTAAGTAGTGCCATGAAGAATTCCCATAGGAGATCTAGAGGCCACTAAAACAGATTAGTGAAAAATAAGAATAAGAAAATCGATCAGGGAAAGTGAGCATTAAGAAGAAACTGAGGGGTACCTGGGTGGCTTAGTCGGTTAAGCATCAGACTTCAGCTCAGGGCACGATCTCATGGTTCGTGAGTTTGATCCCTGTATCAGGCTCTGTACTGACAGTGAAGAGCCTGCTTGATTCTCTCTCCCTCTCTCTCTGCCCCACCCTCAACGGTGCTTTCTTTTTCTCTCTCAAAAGAAATAAATAAACTTAAAAAGGAGGAGAAGAAGAAGAAGAAGAAGAAGAAGAAGAAGAGGAGGAGGAAGTCTCCTCAGACTTTCCTTGATCACTATATCTAAAGCTGCTCCCATTCACTTTTTGAGTCAATATCCTGGATTTGTGTTTCTTTCTTTGCTCTTATTTCAGTTTTTATTTATCAGTCGTTTACTTATTTATTATGTATTTCTCTCTCAAAACTGTAAGCCTTCTGAGGTCCAGGACCATGTCTGATTTATTCATTCCTATTCTTATAGAGCCCAGAACAGGTTTGGTGCCCAGCAAGTATTTCTTGATTGAACAGATGGGTAATTGCTCATGGTCTTAAAAAGGCAATCCTATGAGATGTGAGGTCCAAATTAAGATAGCACCTTACTTGCCTTTCTCTCCATAGTGCCTAGACACTCAGTAGCTGATACCTTGCAAGGACTTAACAAATATTTTTGAATGAATTAATAACTGAAGCTGTTTGTAACCTACAAAAAAAATCGCCATATCACTCATCTTAAGATCCTTATATGAATAAATCAGTAGCCTCTGATTTTTTTTTTTTTTTTTTTTTTTTGCAATTGGGTAGGCTCGTATGTTTATTTTCCATATCATGGTATTTTTTAAATTTTTTTTCAACGTTTTTTATTTATTTTTGGGACAGAGAGAGACAGAGCATGAACGGGGGAGGGTCAGAGAGAGAGGGAGACACAGAATCGGAAACAGGCTCCAAGCCATCAGCCCAGAGCCTGACGCAGGGCTCGAACTCACGGACTGCGAGATCGTGACCTGGCTGAAGTCGGACGCTTAACCGACTGCGCCACCCAGGCGCCCCAATCATGGTATTTTTTAATGGACTTGCACATTACTTTCTTTATACTCCCTTTGTTAATATAGCACAATAATATAATTTATTCCTCTTAGGTTTTTCAGGCAGTTTCTGAGCAAATACTCAATGAATCCTTTCTGTTTCTCAATTGGATGATACTTGATGAATAAAACTGTGAATACAACTGTGAAAGGCATTCCCTTTTTAAAAATGAAATCATGGGAAGTTTATATAGTTTCTCATTGACAGAGATATTTTGAACTCACTAGACTCTTTGGGGAAAAAAAACTAGTATCTATGAACTGGAAGAGAAGCTTATGACTCATTTCAAACTAGAAAAATCAAGCTAAATTTTTCTGATTTATTTCTGGTATATTGGTTCATTTCTATTTATTCTCATTAGCTAGGCACTATGGAGAAATATATATATAAAATAGAGATTCTTCCCCCAAGGAGCTGATCAAACAGCGGGAAAAAAATTCCAACAGCCCTAACAAAGGCCACAGGAAGGCCAGCCTGGTCCGAAGTGTAATAGGAGCATAGAGTAAGGAAAGGCATGTCACAGCTGATCGATATGATCAGTGAATGCCTTATGGAGAAGGTAGCATCTTAGGTGGGTCTCAAAATGGGCTTATTTCAATAACCATTATGATATGGGTTACATGGAACCCATTTTATATGTGCTAATTGGATAGAACCAGCAATTCAAAAGGCCATTTTTAATATCCCTATGTGTTGTTACATCAAGGAAAGCTTATTGGGTAGCCAGAAGTTTAAAAATTAAACATAAGGGGTGCCTAGGCAGCTCAGTCGGTTAAGCATCCAACTTTGGCTCAGGACATGATCTCATGATTTGTGGATTCGAGCCCCATGTCAGGCTCTCTGCTGTCAGCGTGGAGCCTGCTTCAGATCCTCTGCATCCCCTCTCTCTGTCCCTCCCCAGCTTGCGTATTCTCTCTCACTCTCAAAAAAACAGATAAACTTTAATAAATAAATAAATAAAAATTAAACAAAAATGCATATATGACATATATGCATAAATATAAGACATATATATAAGACATATATAAGGCATATATATAAGACATATATGCATAAATAATATACACAAATTTTGTGAAACTAATGAGCTCAAGAACATGAAAAAAACATTTTTCAAAATATTTGATAAAACCAGTTTAAAATCCTAAAATCTTAGCTTTTTTATTTAGTCCACTTCTCTTATTTTAAAATTAGGGGGGGAAAAAAAGTCTTGGGAAGATGAATCAACCTTCCCAGATGACTAATGGCAGAGAGAGGGCTCCACCCTACATTTCCCACTTTGACCAGATTATCTTGCCATCATGCTCTCCTACCTTCCCAATAATCAAGTATGAATTATCCTATTACAGTATACATGTATTTGCTGGCCACATCTTGGATTTCATAGAAAACAAAATCCATAAAAATCTCTCTCTTCTCCCACTCAAAAAAAAAAAAAAAAGTAGGCCAGAGTTGGCAGTGGATACAGTTTCAAACTGTTATTGACCAAAATTCTAATCCTTTAATCATCACAACAGGCCTATGAAGTAGGCATCATTATTAATGTCAATTTTACAAATAAAGAAGCCGAGGCAGGTATACTTAAAAACTTGCCCGGGATCACCCAGTTGGGATATAAAAGAGTTGGGGGCTTGAATTCATGCGGAGGGAGCCTAAGCCTTTACCATTAGTTACCAAGACAGTTTTGTAGATGGGAGATCATCTCCATCAGCTGACTCTGGACTGCACAGACTGATTATATTCATGCTTTCATCTCCATCACCTAGCACAGTCTCTTCGTACATTATAAGCCTATTTCATAAGTTACTCAAATAAATATGGATTATTAATTCAATGATGCTGACTCACTGCTCCAAACTTAAAACCAATGTGATTTATTCTTTGGTCAGGGAAATAATTAGGAATCTGGCAGGCACTAGACGTTGGGTCATGTCCCAGAAACCAGAAAAAAATATCTAAGAAGCACCAGATGCTGAGGCGAGCAAGGGCCAAGGAGGCAGGGACCACCGGAGGTGGAAAACTGGCGGCCCAGGTCGGGGCCGGGAGAAGGGCGGGCCTATTGTTGGGGGAACTTGCTTCCGGGGAGGGGACAGCAGTGCGGGGCGGACCAGCACCCGGAAGTGGTGACGCGGGAGACTGTGGGGAACTGTGAGCGGCGTCAGGTACGCTCCAGGCTTTTTGTCCCCGGGTTCGAAATTCCCGCTTTGGCCTTGGAAATTCTTTTCTTCATACCTCCTCACGTCTCCTAAGCCATCCACTCCCGTCAGGCCCGCTGGTGCGAGTCCTGCAGTAGAGTTGGGTCCCTCTGGTCCCCGGCACGCGGGTGGAGGGAGCGGGAGCCCCGAGCCTCTGGACCGAGCGTGCGTTCACGGAGCGCAGCAGGGAGGGGAGAGGAGGAGCCCCACCCCCACCCCCAGTCTGTCCTCGGGCCCCGCCGAGCCGGGGAGGGGGAGAGACGGAGTTGAGGCCCAGATGCTGGTTGGCATAAGAGCCGGGGAGAAAAGGGCGCTGTCACCCACTTGAGGGGGTGGTTGCTGCTGGGCCAGAAGGTCACAAGTCAGTCCCTGCTTCTCACCGAAGAATTTGACCGGCACTGAATCACCAGCTTGTTTCCTAGTTTCACGGGCACGAAGGCCACAGCCACTGAAGAGATGTTGATGGAGGAAATTGGGGGGTACCGTGAAGACACCTAGAAATGGATTGGATGGCTTTTCAGCCTGTGTGACAAACTCCTACACCGGGCGGAACGGCATGCAATAACAGCCAGTGGAATATTAGCGATGGTTTTAAAAAGAAAAACACTCCCAGAGTCTCATTAGAACAGAGGCTTTTGGGAGGAAAATCAAGCTGAAATTAAAATGAATTTAATTCAAGAGCTGGGATCTGAGAACTGTAGTAAAACCTTTTTATGTAAAATGTTAGGAACTAAAAAGAAAAATGTTGGGGGGGGGACGGGGGAAAGTTTTGCATTAACTACCTCAGATTATCCTATAGTTCTATTAAAGAGTAACAGTTATCAAATACTGATGATTGTTAAGCTTTACCCCAAAAAAGAATTTTGCTGTATTTATTATGGGACGCTAATTACAATTATTTTCCTGCCTTAAAGATCAAGTTGTAATTTTTAAAGGGATTTTTATATAGTTTTACTTGAATAATAATTCAGTAAGCTGAAAATGCACAGCTAAAAATTCTTTCATTTAAAAACCACTAATAGTTGTCAGATGTCATACATGTGATTTAACGTCCAATCAAAAAGAGGAAGGAAACGAGATTTGTGAAGTAACAAATTGTCAAAGCAATGTCTGTTGTGTTGTACTTCATTTGAAACAATAATATGACCTGTAAAATTAGGAATTTTATTTACCTTTTACTTTGGACTAGTTTCCATTACCACTTTCACACACCAGGCATTGGCATATGTTCTTTCCTTAATCAAGAATGCCTAAATTTCAAATTTGTATTTTCTCCTTGCACTTCACTTGTGAAAAGTCTAAAGTGTCTCATACTTTTAGATTGTATTAATCCTAATTCTTCTAAACACTCTCCCATCCCCAAGTGTAAATGCTAGCACTTTTGTGAAGGTCAATTTCTTCATCCTAACTGGATGAGTTTACCTCCAGAATAATGTAGAATTTCTTATGATTGGTTCCATAGGACTAAAACTAAAACTCATTCTTTGCAGTTAGCTGGTTATACCCAGAGGAATTTGAGGGGCAGGGGGACACAATTCAGTCCATGGCAATAAGCACACTACCAGGAAATACAGCAAAAAATACTCGTGGCATGATAGTTATGAAAATTTTAAACACCGTACATTGAGAATACCTGTATTTAAAAGTCACACATCAGATTTAGCAGTACACCAGATTTTGAGTCCTGTCATACTGATGGCAAGAAGATGAGTTGAACAATGGAATAGTTTTTTGTGTAACAGGGACAAATAATTTCTACATATGCACATAACATTGCACTAATTTTAGATTGTTTAGAGAAAACTTGGGTGGCATGCAGAAGAATGGAGAGGCCTTAATGCATTTGACTATTATTAATGTGTATAGCAAAAATTTTCCACGTGCAATGGAGCTCAAGTAGGTGCTCTATGCGTGGAGTACAGAAACATTAGTATTTGACTTATTGTCACTATTGTACAGCTTTTGTTTACTTCTTCATCTATTTTTTAACCCTATTTACTCTTCACTAGTTTAGACATGAGTCAAAGCAGCGAAGGATGTATGAAAAAGATTAGCGGTGTGAATCTCGACAAGCTTATAAGTGATTTCTCACAGATAGAAAAGGTATGTAAAGATATAAAACAGTTATAGTAGAAAAACTATATATAGTATAAAAGTATATAGTATAAAAGTTATAGTATTAAAGGGAAATAGATTTTGCCAGTGGAAGAATTTGGGAAGTAAAGAAAAATGTACCAAAAAATAAGCAAAGTAAAGACAATGGAAATATATTTTTGCTAAGTCCTTTCTCATTTTTAAAATCCATATTTAAAATATATTTCATTTTGGATCATTTGTACTAATACATCAAAATGTTTCTGGGACATTTTGGAAATAGTTGATATACTTTGGCTAAAGTTAAAAGGAAAATACATACTTAAATGTTCAAAATGTCCATAAACTCAGGAATGGTTTAATAAGAATTGAAATAAAATAAACTCAATCCTCAGTCTCTTACCATTATGACTAACTCTAATTTTTTTTTTTTTTACTCTTTCCTCTGCTGTTCCTTTTTCCTTCTCTGTTGCCTAAAAACAGATGTATTTGAAGTTCCTCTCCCCAAATCTAGACAAATTACATGATAAACCAAACCCACAAGTATATATTAGGTTTTTTCCCCCTTGTCTGCCTTGGAGAGGAATAAGAATAGTTGTTGAGAAGATATAGGTGAATAAATGAAAGATTTGGGGAGTGGGTTTTTGAAGCAAGGGTGGGAAAGAGGATAATACCTACCTCTATTTTCTCTCTTTATCATTCTTCTCTATTCCTTCTTTTCCTCTGCACAGTCTGGTATGTCCATAATAAAGGAATTTCATGACAATGGGTATTTTGAGATAACATTATGAGCTTTTTTTTAAGTAGGCTTCACACCCCTGCAGAGCCCAATGCAGGACTTGAACTCATGAGCTGGGGTCAAGAGTCAGACATTTAACTGACTGAGCCACCCAGGTGCCCCACATTATGAACTTTTTTAAACAATGAACTTGAGTTTTCTTAACGAAGTGATTCTTACTAAAATAAGAGAGAATAGAGAAAGAAATAAGAAGCACTGTTCGTGGGAGAGGAATTGGTGCAAAATTTTTGGAGATTATTTAGAAATATCTGTCATATCCTTAAATATTTTAAATAAGAAATATTGATTTTTTGATGTGATAAAGTATTGTGGTTGTATTTTTAAAAATCTTACCTGTTAGAGATACATATAGACGGTGATATTTGTAGATGAAATAATATAATGTCAGGGAGTTGCTTTAAGATAAATTCAGAGGCAGAGAGAATGGGGAAGTGGGTAGAGATATAGATGATACAATTAATTGAGGATTTTTGAAGCTGTCTGAAGGGTATATGTCAGCTATTACACTGTACACAAAGATACCAAAAAGGTATGTTGAAGGTTTATTCATTATTTGTAATAGCAAAAAAAAAAAAAAAAAAAAAAAAGTGAAAACAACACAAATTATCCTCAGTAAGGGGACTAGTTAAATAAATTACAGTATATTCATAAGTGAAACTCAATGCAGGTCTTAAAAAGAACAAAGTAGACCTAGATGTGCTTGTATGGACATCATCTCCAAGATAATAGTTCTAAGTGGAACATCCAAGGTGCAGAACAGAGTATAATATGATGCTTTCCTATCGTTGTATAGTTAATCATAAAATATTTTGGAAATATGTATAAGGAATTGTTAACCATAGGACTGAGGGTTGAATAGTTGGAAAGAAGGGGATTCCAAGTTAGCTCATATTCTTACTTTTCATAACTCTTTATAACTGTTAGTCTGTTTTAATTTTTTGCCATGTTACTTTTAAAATTAGATAAATGAGGAAGTTGGCTTACATAAACCATATGCCAGACTTAATTATTAGACTTGCAGGTATTAAGTGGTCTGTATTTTCATTAGTCTTCATATCATTAGGTAAAAAAAAATAAAATAAAAATAGCGACATTCCTTGTTTTGGTAATATATATTGTTTCTTCTACAGAAAATGATAGAAACCAGTGGAAAGAATAATATACTGGATATGCAGTTGGAAAAAACTAACTATTTGTTAAAAGTAACACAAACAAAGGAGGTTTCAATTAAAAAAGGTTAGTTCTTTACTGCCTGAAGAAATACAAAATCTCATAAGAGTATTTTTTGGTACCACAACAATTAATATTATACCATACATTTGTAAAATATTTTAAATTCACATAGAACTTTCCGAGCTATCATTTCATTTTATCTTTTATAGCCCTGATACATAGGATTGGTATTACTAAGCCACCTCAATAATGAAGAAACATAGGATGAGAGAAATTAAATAATCTGTTGGAGACCACTAAACCAAGAAATGGCAAGTCCAAGCCTTCAAAACCATGGGAAAAAATAACAGTTGAATTCCTGTCTCACAATCACACCAAAAGAAATTTCAGATGGGTCAAAAATTTTAGTGCCAAAAATGGGCTGTTCTAGTCCAAAGCTCTCCCCTTACTTCTGGGACAACCAGGCCATGTGTGCCTCTCAGCTCCCAGCAACCAATTGTCCTCCCGGCTGTGTCCCTGGTCTTGGTCCATCCTTTGCACGCCCACTAGCCTGCAGGGAACCTGAAAACCCAGGCTCTTTGCAGGGCAAGGCGCTGCTCTTTGAGAATGCCAACTTGCTTTGAGGCACAATGGTCTGGGATTACACCCAGATAAATGAGCTTCAGCTGCACCTGCAGCCCTCAAGGCCCAGTAGTGCTTGGCTTCACTGTGCAACCAGTTCAGGGTATCTGGAGAACTCAAGAGAGCCAGAATTCCCTCATGTTCACTTGGAACTATGAGAAGTTCCTGGTATGCCCCCAACAGTCTGTGCCTGACATTGAAGCCCTGCTGTACTGGAGCCCTTCTGTCCTTAGGTGCCCTTTGTACCACTGCTGGCGGGGCCGGGTGGTCACAGTGCTGTCCTCTGGGGAGGTTTCATCCATGATGGAGTTTTCTCTAAATTTTCGTGGAGGAATGCTTGATGTTTAGGAATGTTCCCCAGGATAGTTGCTGATCCTGTTCATCCCAACACCCTTTTCCCAGACCAACACTCCTCACTAATAAAGTGCCCTGTGTCAGGAGGGAAAGGAGAGAAAGCCGTATGTATGTGCCCTTGACATGGTGTGATGAAAATGGCACTTCACCTCTATGATCTTCCTCCTAAAGACCCATAACCCCATCTAACCATGAGATAAGCGTCAGACAAATCCCCAAAAAGGGCTTTTCTACAAAATACCTGACCAGCACTCTGCAAAACTGTCAAGGTCATCAAACACAAGAAAACTGAGAAACTAGCACAGCCAAGAGGACACTGAGAAGACATGATGAGTAAATGCAATATGGTATTGTGGATGGGATCCTAGAACAGAAAAAGAACATAAGGTAAAAACTAAGAAAATCTGAATAAAGTATAGATTTTAGTTAATAATAATGTATCAACATTGGTTCATTAATTGTAACAAACATCTCATACTAATGTTAGGTATTAATAACAGGGGAAACTGGGTGTAGGATATTTGGCAACTCTAATACCTTCCTGATTTTTCTGTACATCTAAAACTATGCCAACAAATAAAGTTAATCAAAGGTGAAAAAAATGAAACCACCCAAAAAAATAGAATAGAATATGGGTTTTTGTGGGGTTTTTTGTGTGTTTTTTAGTACGGAGAAGGCCTTTCCGAGTGTGATCCATCAGTAGGATTCTGGTTAAATTATGGCAGCTGATAAAAGAAAAAGTAGTTCTATATGATACAGAATAATCTCCAAGATACCATAAATGAAAACAACAGTGTTCTCAACCATCTTCTATCATTTTTATAAAAATATCTTTGTACACACAGAAAACCCTCTCCCTGATACATTTGTGTATCTCTGGAAAGATAAACAGCCTCAGTATCCTGGTAACAGTGCTTGCTTTGGGGGAAGGGAAACTGGTTAGTCTAGAGGCCGAAACTGGAGAGATAATCATTTTTTACTATACTAGTATTTTGTGTGTATTTATCATTTGAAAAAATAATTAAATACTTTTTTAAAATCCAGCTGTACTTATTCTAAATCTAATGGCCTTTTTACTGGATAATACGCAGCAGAAGTAAAAGAACTAGTAGGAATAAGTTTGTAGAGTCAAGTGTGTACCAACTGACCTAGAGAGGAATAACAAACTAGATATATGATTCGATTTGTTCAACAATAAAGAATGAGGTCATGACATTATATTTTCTACATTGGATACCAGATAAAGAATTTCTGTGCCAGTTGAAGATGATAATAATGTTAGTATTAATGGCCAAGTACTTTTCATACATAATTGTATTCAACATTTCCAAGTGCTTTGTGAAATAGATATTAATGTTCAAATTGCTAGTTAATGGCAGAGCCTAAAGTGAGCTCAAAAGCACCATTTATTTACTAAATTATACAGTATTAAGAAGTAGCTTAGGGGCACCTGGGTGGCTCAGTCGGTTGAGCCGTCAGCTTTGGCTCAGGTCATGATCTCGTGGTTTGTGAGTTCAAGCCCCACGTCAGGCTCTGTGCTGACAGCTTGGAGCCTGGAGTCTGCTTGGAATTCTGTGTCTCCCTCTCTCTGCCCCTCCCCTGCTCATGCTCTGTCTCTCTAAAATAAATAATGTTAAAAAAAATTTTTTTTAAACAAGTAGCTTAATATTCTGAGCTCTAGCTTTTAAGAAGCATTGGATAAGATAGTATTCATTCTAAAATCCAACAGAAATGATAATGTGGATAAAGGTTTGCAAAGAATTAAAAGCCATTATTCTAAAATAAGGAATGGTATTCTACCTTATGAACAATTTTTATTGAGCCATTTTCCTTTGGGAAAAAAAAGTGTTGAGAGAGCCACCTTGTGTTCATATTTTGAAAATACACATTTTTTTAAAAATTCAGTATACTTTCAGTTTCAGGGCTCTGTTTTCAATTTGCTGATTACAGTTGACCCTTGAACAACATGAGTTTGAACTGCATGAATTCACTCACATGTGCATGTTTTTTTGATAAAGACAGTACAATACTATAAATGTGTTTGCTCTTCCTTCTGATTTTCCTAATAACATTTTCTTTTCTCTAGCTTACTTTATTATAGGAATATAGGCTATAATACATATAACACAAAATATGTGTTAGTGACATTATGTTATCAGTAAGGTTCTGGCCAATAGTAGGCTATTAGTAGTTAAGTTTTGGAAACTTTTTTTTTTAAAGTAAACTCTACATTCAATGTGAGGCTCGAACTCACAATCCCAAGATCAAGAGTCACATGCTCTACCAACTGAGTCAGCCAGATGCCCCAGTAGTTCACTTTTTGAAGTCAAAGGTCACACTCAGATTTTTTTTTTAATTTTTTAATGTTTATTCACTTTTGAGAAACAGAGAGAGACAGAATGCAAGCAGGGGAGGGGCAGAGAGAGAGGGAGACATAGAATCTGAAGCAGTCTCCAGGCTCTGAGCTGTCAGCACAGAGCCCCACGCGGGGCTCAAACTCACAAACCGCGAGATTATGACCCGAGCCGAAGTTGGACATTTAACCGACTGAGCCATCCAAGCACATCCACACTCAGATTTTCAACTGAACAGGAATCAGCACCTCTAAACATCCAATGTTGTTCAAGAGTCAACTGTACTGAAATAGCTTCAGCTATCTATTTATTCCTCTAAAAGGCACAAAGAGAAGTGATGGCAGAGTCTATGCCTCCTTAATTTTTTTAAGATTTTATTTTTAAGTAATCTCTACACCCAATGTGGGGCTCAAATTCACAACCTTAAGATCAAGAGTCGCACACTCCACCGACTAAACCAGCTACGTGCCCCCTTAATTTTTTAATTATAGCAGCTAACACAGTAACATATATGAAGTAGGCAATGTCAAGTGTGATTTAACCATCAATCTATTACTAGGAAATAGTAAAAGAGAAAAAATGGAGGATGGTGGGAACTTTGAGTGGGTGGTGGGGGGTGGTACAGGGGGTACAAGGAAGAGTGAAAAACCACAACAGAAGAACCTTATATCTGCATAAAGCTTTTAACTTCTGCAAAGTACTTTCATTTCTATTAGCATAGTTGAAGAAAGTACTGGAGACTGAGTGTAGGACCTCTAACCGAAAGGCAAAATTTTGCATTTTCCCTTCACAGTATGGGTTCTTTCCTTTAGTCAATAAATAGAAATACTATTGAATACCTATGAAATAGCCACCATATTAGAAGCAATAAATATCAAAACTGATAAGATATGATCTTTACCTGAAAGAGTTCACCATCTAGTGGGAGGAACCACAAATAAATGAAATGTGATAAAAGGAGAAAAGAGATATATACAAATTGTTGAGAGACAGAGGAGAGAAATAACAACAATAACAATATTGAACATTTGTGAGTAAATTTAGAGAGTACTATTTTCTCATTTGGTTGTCAGATTAGTCTTATATATGAGAATAGTCTTATATGTGAAGGAGGATAAGTATTACCCATACTTTTATTTTGCAGATGGAGAATCTAAAGCTCAAAAAGCTTGTCCAGGGTGTCATAGCTAGAGAGTGGAGAGGAAACTCTATTCTATTTCCTTGGACTCCAAGTTTCATGGTTTCATCACTATATCCTATAATTCCCCAGGAGGTATTGAATAGCAGATTAAGAGCAGGATTTGAAATGAGAAAAACATATGCTCAAGTCCATACCTTCTACTTATTAACTCTAAAATCCTGGGCAAGTAACCAAACCTCTATGGATGACCATCTCTCTTTGTAAAATCAGGATAATACCAACTTCTCAGTATCATTTTGAAAACTAATTGGGGTAATGTTCATAATGCACTTAGTGTAATAGCTGGCAGAGTAAACAATCAATGGTATTATTATACACAGGTAACTTTTTATTAGATGCAAATATGGTATTTAATATTTAACCATCAAAACAGATGCCCAACTAGAATGGAAGTTAGTATGTCATACCAGTGCATAGTTCCAAAATGAAAGAGAATAATTTTCAAATAAATGTGTCTTTCATATTTTAGAATGTTCTGCTCTTCATAATATGATAAAAGGGCTACAGCAGACCATTGAACATCAACATAATTTGAAAGGTAAGTTAGAAAAAAATCTTTGAAAATATGATATATTTGAGTGCCTTTAAAAATAGAGTTTTTACATCACTGACAGTAAGTTTCTTTTAATCTGGACTTGTTAAACTCATCGGCTAATGCCAAGACTTCTCATTACAAAATAATACGTTCCTAAATTGTTATGAAATAAGAAATACCATGCTGAACAGAATAATTCAGTCATATTCTGACAGGAACATCAGAGGATATTTTATAATCATATTCATAATTCTCTTTATTATTTTCAAAAGTTTAGAAATATATTTGTTCTCAGAAGTACTCTTGGTTTTTAATGATCCTGTGTTCAGTTTTGAAGAGTAGGTATTTCGTAGTAGTTACATGATGAATATACTATTCAAACAGCAGTGATAGTTCATGATTTAGTGTTTTATCAGAGACTAAAGCTATGTTTGTGTAAATGAAGCCAGCATATTCAGCTTATTTTATTTTTACTAGTCGTGATAACCCAATAGGCCTCTTCATTGACAAAACAGATGAAGCAACCAAGTGTTCGTCCTGAGTTAGCTACAGTGCAGTGTTACTGGGATTTTCCTTTCATATAGGAGACTAGATGAAAGTCCCTAGTTCAGAGTCCCTTCCAACATAAAACTCTCATCAAACAAGAATGTTTTTACCTTAGTCTTCTATTGTTATCATAAAGTACTTTTTATATGTAGGTGAAGTATGATAATGATCTTACACACCATTTATTTGCTTTGGCATGTTATTCCTTATTGTCTTTATAATGTTCTGGTATTTATCTTTAAGAATTACTATTCTTCCTTTTTCCCCATTGTTTTACCTTAAAATATCTCCTCAAGGGTTGATGAAACAAATATAGAAATTGTATTAAAAGACTTTACACTTACATTGTCAGGCAGCATCTGCAGTACAGAGAGGATTCAGCTCCTCTGGAGAGCAAAAGAGTAATATAGAGAACTACACCATCTCCAGTGCCTTTTCTTTTCTGTGTTTTTACTGTTTGTTTATTTTGAGAGAGAGTGCGAGCAGGGTGGGGACAGAAAGAGGGAGAGAATGAATCCCAAGCAGGGTCCAATACAGGGCTCCATCCCACAAATGATGAGATCATGACCTGAGCCGAAATCAAGTCGGATACCTAACTGACTGACCCACCCAGGTGCCTCTCCAATGCCTTTTCTTTTGGCTTAGTCCTGCAGACTTCTGATTCCCTTGTGTCCAATAGATTTTCATTTTTCTTGACTCTAGCAGTCTGCTCACTTTTTTTCAGGGTTTGATCCCCATCCCACACCTGGTCTGGGCTTTCATTTTCCCATATCAATGCTAATGGTTCAGAACAACTTTTCCCTTCTCTGTGACTAAATACAATACCCAGCTGCATTTAAAAAATTGTGAATGTTCATAATCCTTACAGTCCTCTTATTCTAGGATTCAAATGGTACTTTAATTGAATTCTTCCTAGGATTTTGTTCAAATAAAACATCTACCAGAAATTAAAGTTACTTTGAAGTCTCAGAAAGTTAATGTTTAACATATTCATTACTGAATTATAATTAATTTTTTGTACAAAAGATATTAAATATTGACCAATGCTCAAGAATACAATATTTTCATAGTCATAATATCCTGTCTTTGAAGTAACGTGTGTTTGGAGTTTAGAGTATGGACATGGGTCCTTAGTAGAGTAATTCATCACAATATATCAAATGATAGGGATTTTTCCTGTATCATATTACTATATATTATATACTGGTTTAGGAGAACCCCTATAATACATTGTATTAAAGATAGTTACATTATGCCATCTAACTTATGGTTAGTTACTACCAGGGCAAAGAAAACAAGATTCAGAGATTTTTGTCCATTAGAGGAGAATTCAGGAATTTAGTTTAGAAATTCAAACACGTTGGCAGGGTGTCATATGAAGAAAAGAGGGAGACACATGAAATCAACTGTAAACACAGAGCACCTTCAAAATCAGTAGAATTCAAACTCGTTTTTTCCAATTATCTCTAAATGATTTCTTGCAATTTCGTATTGCTTTTTTTTCCCTGTTTGAACTGAACTTGAATAATTTGAATTTATTTCGGCCCTTAGACTCTATCAGGGTAGGTTTCCAGGAAGACATCATTATGTATAGTACAACTTTACAAAATTGTAGTAAGCAGAGTGATTTAATCAGAATTGATCACTGACAAGAATGTTTTAAAAAGGACAATAGCACATAGTTGAGTGCTATTTTGTAAAAGAATTATCTGAGAAAGTAAACTAATCAATGACAAGTTACTCCTAAAGAAAAAAGTATTGCTCAAATTAAAAGTAGTTTGAAAAATGTAGAAAAACTTCTTTCAACATGCAGTAATTTGACATGCTAGCTTCTAGTACATCCTTGGGAAAATGCTACATTTATATAAGTATATTCTGTATGGAGAAATGATCTGCTATGAGAATATACTTCAGAATCTTCATTATTTAAAAATTGCCTCCTTCCAAAAGAGATTTGCTAATGGCACATTAAAAGAAAGCTAAAGAACAAAACATATAAACAAGGCCAACTACATTATTTGCAGGGCCCCATTCCAAATGAAAATGTGGGGCCTAATGTGCAAAAGGCAGGAAAAAAGTAACATTAAAAGTTCTAAAATATAGAGCTTTTTTTCTTTCTTCTGTGGTCTCTCTCAACTTGACAGGTTTTTGTATTTGCTGTTAATGTTGCTGTAAGTAAAAAAGAATGAAAAATTTTAATTAGGAACATAAATGTTACCATTCATCTTTATATTGTGCAAATGAATTTTAAATCCAAAGACATGAGCATTTAACTCCTATGCAGAATCACAAAAGTACATAATTAATACTTCCTAGCTTGCACATGCATATTTGTTTCATTCTTACCAGAATAGTGTAAATGCTGCGCAAAACTACCTAAACCATTTATTATTCATTTTACTTCTTTTTTTAAAATTTTATTTATTTTTGAGAGAGAGAGAGAGAGAGAGAGAGCAAGAGAGGAGCAGAGAGAGAGAGGGAAACAGAGGATCCAGGCGGGTTCCACGCTGATAGCAGCAAGCCAGGACGCAGAGCTCAAACTCACAAACCTGTGAAATCATGACCTGACCTGAACTCAAACTTTCAACCAACTGAACCACCCAAAAGCCCCTCATTTTACTTCTTGATACCTGCCCTTGCTACCAATACTCTCTACCTACACTTACTAAAGATGGACTAAAAGGAAAAGGAACTGTGAATTTTCCTATCCTTCTCTTTCCTTTTATGTCTTCATTTTTAGCATAATTATTGGGTTAATAGAGGGAAATAACAGAATTAAGAAAGGACATGGTAGAGTTGCTTGGTCATTCATATTTCTTAGAATGCTACTGCTTTGTTTCTGCATTTGAAGCGAGTTCTAGTGAAAAAGAAAATGAGGCCCCTTGCTTACTTAGTTGCAGATGGAACATGTTTACCTTGTACTTGTATTTTTGAGTCTTGCTGAACTCCCAAGTATCATGAGTCCACCAGAATTCTGTGTTCATGGGGCATTGCAAGTGCCGTGTATGAATGTAGTGGCAAGACAGAGATGTTGCTCTTATCTTCTCTGCTCACATGCATGCTCCATTGTCCCACTGGAATTTACTTAAAAATATAAGTTCGAAGACAAAAAGAACTTCAAGACATTAGTGGCAGAATGTTAAAGCAAGCGTTGCACCCTTCTGAGTGCAGGGCCCAACAAGGACACACAGATTGCACATTCATAATGCTGGCCCTGCCTGTAATGAATAGGAAGAGAGTTAGGAAAATACTTGGATCAGAAACCTCACTTAAGGAGTAGGTGCTTCAGTATTGCACAAAAGTTAGCTCTAAATTTTCTAGAAACAAAGGCAAAACAAAATAAGAAAAAAAATGGTTATATAACTATAAATTTCCAATTTAAAATAAAATAAAATAAAAACATTCATTTAGTTAAAAGGCAAAAACTTTTCCAGGATCTGAGTAAATGCCACTGGAGGACAATCTTAATTTAGGTCAACATAGCATTTCTTTTAAATTTTAAATTTTTAAATTTAAATTTTTAAATTTTTCTTTTAAATTTTTTGTAATGTTTCTTTTATTTTTGAGAAAGGCAGAGTATGAGCAGAGGAGGTGCAGAAAGAAAGAGGGATACACAGAATCTGACACAGGCTCCAGGCTCTGAGCTGTCAGCACAGAGCCCAACGCGGGGCTCGAACCCCGAGATCATGGCCTGAGCCAAAGTCAGACACCTAACCAACTGACCCACCCAGGCGCCCCTAGATCAACATAGCCTTTATTCAGGCAACCAATCAAGTAAAAACTTTGAATGTAAAAATATCTAGTTTATTATGGAATGAAATTATTACAAAGCTAAGCAATCTAATCATAAATGATATTTTAAAAACTCGCTGTAAGTGAACAATAAATATAAAGACAATGTACACTTAAGGACTTCCTCCCAGTTCAGTACTAAAGGAGAATAGCTAATTTTAGAAAAATATACTGCAAAATTATTAGAGTCCAAGAGAATAAGTTGAATTTTGGCTGGGCCAGAGAAGGATTACTTGCCAAATATAAGGACCAGGTAGACTCTACACTGATACAAAATACTATTTGAATTTACAGATACTCTAGCCAGACCATGAAGAGCCTTACCACTTGAAGAAGTAGCCAGAGTAGAAACCTTTGTTTGAAAATCTAATGTAGAATCTGGTAGGATGACGAAAAAGTAACAGCGCCAACAATAATCATATGTTGTTTGTATTACAAATGAAAGGCAACATGGAGCCAACTGAAGTGTAATATAAAGTATTAAGGAATGTTTGTTATTTCTTCAATAGGTGGCTTTAGTTCACAGATAAGTTATATGGTTCTGTTTAGCATTTAGCATAATTATAGATGTGCCAAAACCAGATAATATGCAAGCAGTATAACATTTGGATGGGTTGATCAGTTATTCTGGCAGAGGGAAGACTTATCATCATTAAAATGTCAGTTTCCTGAAGTTAATATAGACATTTAATGCCATTTTAAGTAAAATTCTAAGTTGGGGTTGGAGGAGATTGTATAAAATAATCTTGAAGCTATTTGATGGAAAAAACAAATAAACAAGAGAACTGTAAAAAAAATAAGAAGAATGAAGAGAAAAGGGAGTTTTATTACCAGATAACAACATGCCCTGAAGCTGTTGTAATGAAATCATTATGGTATTGGCATAAAAATGGAAAAATACATCCACAGAAAAAATAGAGAACTAGATTCTAGAAACAGGCCTCAGTATTTTTTAATGTAATAGATGACACAAGAAATATGTCAATTTATTGGGAAAAGAATGGCATTTTAACATATGGTACTGGCACAACTAACTTTCCATCTGGAAGAAAAGAAAGTTGGACTCTTTTCTACCACATTAAAAATAAATTCCACATGGAGAAAAGACTTCAGTATGAAAAAGAACAATAAAAACTTAAAAGAAAAGTCAGGATATATCATCAGCTGTATCCAGGATACAACCTAGAGCTAGCTGCAGGGTGTCTTCTTGACCAATCTGGAAACTTCAGATACTATATAAAGAAAAAAAGACCTAACAGACTTTTTTAACAACAACACAACAAAAGTACCACACAACAGCAACAACAGCAACAAAACTTTGCATGTTATTTTGTCATGCAAAAGTGAAAAAAAACAAGTAATTTATTTCAAAAAGTGTTTTCAAATACAAATGTAGTTTATATCTACAATCTACAAAGAGCTCTCCATATACAAAGAGATCTACAAATTGACCAGCAGGGATAAATAGAATTTTTTAAATGAACAAAAGATACGAATAAAATTATGGAAATGTGTATGTGTATACATACATGTGATCCAGAGTTTAATAAGTTCAAGGGAAAAACTGAGAAGGAAACACAATTACACCAGGGGTGTGGGGTGAGGAGTGAGGAAAAAGGAGAAAAAAAAGAGGGAGAGAAAGAAAGCAGAAAGAAAATGAAAGAGAGAGAAGGGAAGAGTGTCCTAAGGGTAGCTCAGCATCTATGATATGACCCTATGTATATAAAATTATAAAAATGTATTTACATATATGCATAAAAAAATTACAGATTTGAAGGAACATCCATTTTTAGGAAACAAGTTTTTTGCAAAGTAATGTATGTAGTACAATTTTATATTGGTAAAAATAAATAAAACCAGTACAAATGTGTGACATGTTTATATATGATTATATAAGCTGGAAGAAAAGTAGGAAAGAAATACAGACCATGCTGCTAACATTGATAACTTTGGTGAGGTAAGTGGAAGGGAAGGTGTGTAGAGATGATTAGCTTCCCCTTACAGATGCTTCACTTGCTAAGACAAGCATGTATACTTTTATAAATTAGAAAACATCGGGGTCACCTGAGTGGCCCAGTCAGTTAAGTGTCTGACTTTGGCTTAGGTCACATTCTTGTGGTTCGTGAGTTTGAGCTCCACGTCAGGCCCTGTGCTGACAGCTCAGAGCCTGGATCCTGCTTTGAATTCTGTGTCTCACTCTCTCTGCCCTCCCCGACTTGTGCTGTCTCTCTCTCTCCCTCTGTCTCTCTCTCTCTCAAAAATAAACATTAAAAAACTTTTGAAAAAAGAAAGCATCAAATACCTTTTCTTTCATCTTTCAGTGATGGATGCTTCAGCATTTCCAATAGGTACAAGAGGTATTAGTTGCCTAGTTAGCACAATGTTTTGTTTTTTTTTTTTACACAGTTCCCAGCCCTTAATTATTGTGACAAAAACAAAACAAAACAAAACAAAACAAAAGAAAAAAAAAACCAGAAAATCTTAAACTTGAAAATCATACAAAACTGAATGATACTGGAAAGTATAACTCCTTTATTATAGAGTTCAGAATCCTCCAAAATCTCCAGTTTCCTAATTCTAGAATACATATATTCTATTAACAAGTCACATTTCATCTTGGAAACTTTCAGGTTACATGGTTATTAATGTACTGTGTCCCTATGGTTTGAAAATCCCATTAGAATGGGAGTGAGTGGGAGAAACATATCTGAAGTATTTGTTCTAAAGGCCGTAGTATATTTTATAAGTAAGTATTTTAGTTGGAAATATTGTCAAATTATTGGTGCTTTCCATTCAAGGAAATATCAATTTTCCAGCAAAATTTTTATAAACTAAAGCCACCATTCAGATTAATCTCTTCATTTTAAAATATGACACTTTAAAATATAACACTTTCTTATCTGTCTGATTACAGCCTTTGAAAGCAAACTGATTTTAGATTTCTACTCTCACTGTAATGTTGTGATTTAATGGATATTTATGCTGCTCATCATCTTCCCCTGTAAACATAGTTCTGGATTTTCTCTTTCTGCTCCAAATACTTCTATTCTCCTAATAACCAGGACTCCAAAAGTTTGCAGTTACTATGTACTCTTCCTCTCCAACAATATCAATTTTACATATTCATAACATCTTACCCATGCTTCTGCGACAGTTTCACATGTAGACTCCATTTCCAAAGTTCCTCTTAACAGTACTATATTGCAAGACAAGCCTTCCTAAAGCATTGTTCATATAACATCCAAAATCTTTAGGGGTGCCTGGGTGGCTCAGTCAGTTAAGCGTCTGACTTCGGCTCAGGTCATGATCTCACAGTTTGTGAGTTGGAGCTCCACACTGGGCTCGCTGCTGTCAACATGGAGCCTGCTTTGGATCCTCTGTCCCCCTCTCTCTCTGCCCCTCTCCTGCTCACTCTCTTTTTTTTTTCTCTCTCTCTCTGTCAAAAAATTAAAATAAACATTAAAAAAAATCTTTAATGGGGCGCCTGTGTGACTCAGTCAGGTAAGTGTCCAACTTTGGCTCAGGTCATGATCTCGCGGTCTGTGGGTTCGAGCCCCGCGTCGTGCTCTGTGCTGACAGCTCAGAGCCTGGAGCCTGTTTCAGATTCTGTGTCTCCCTCTCTCTCTGACCCTCCCCCGTTCGTGCTCTGTCTCTCTCTGTCTCAAAAATAAACGTTAAAAAAAATTTTTTTTTAAATCTTTAATGATTCATTATTGCTGTGACTAGTTATTGATTATGTTATGTTAAGATTGTAGGAGGAAAAGTGTAATAGGATGTTGGGTGGGACTTGTGCTATTAACCTGAAATTACTAACTAGGGCACAAGATTTAAAAATACATATTTCTAAGCTAAATATTTCTGTATTCTAAAGAGAGCTGCTAACATGTTACCAAAAGTTAGGGTGAACCTAGACTTTCTATTATATTAGCCCAACTAAAAGGCAAAAAAAAATCACACAATTTGCAGAGACAGAGCAGAATCAAGCATGGCAGAGATGTTGAAATTATCAGACTGGGAATTTCAAAACTGCTATGATTACTATGTTAAGGACTGTAAGGGATCAAGTAGATAACATGTAAGAACAAATTGGCAATGTAAGCAGAGAGATGAGATCCTAAGAAAGAAGCAAAAAGGAATGCTAGAGATCAAAAACTCTGTAACAGAAATGAAGAGGGCTTTGGGAGGCCTATACACTACAACAAAGTAGAATTTATCTTAAGTATACAAGACTGGGTCAACATTCAAAGCTTCATTAATTTAATCCAGAACACCAACAGATTGAAAAGATGATCATATTAGTAGATGCACAAAAAGTATTTGACAAAATCCAGCACCCATTCATGATTGAAAATAAAACATCTCAGTAAACTAGGAGTAGAGGGAATGTACTCAACTTGATTTAAAAAGAAAATCTATAAAAGCCTACAACTAACACCATATTTCATGGTGAGAAATTAGAGGCTTCCCACTAAGATCAGGAATAAGGCAAGGATATTCCTCTCACCACTCCTTTTCAGCATTGTACTAGAAGTTCTAGTACAATAAGACAGTAAGACAAGACAATAAGACAAGAAAAAGAAATAAAAGGTATGCAGATTCAGAAGTAAGAAATAAAACTGTCCTTGTTCATAGATGACATGACTGTCTAGGTAGAAAATTCAGAAGATTTGGGAGGAAAATAACTTGTAATTAATAAGCAATTATAGCGAGGTTGCATGCATTATACAAAGTTAATACATAAAAGTCAACTGTTTTCCTATATAACAGCAATGAACAAGTGAAATTTGAGAGTAAAAACACAATAACCTCCAAAATTCAATATTTAAGTATATGTATAACAAAATATGTTCTAGATCTATATAAGGAAAACTACAAAACTCTGATGAAGTAAATCAAAAAGAACTAAATAAATGAAGAAATAGTCCATGTTTATGGATAGGAAGACCCAATATTGTCAAGATGTCAGTTCTTCCCAACTTGATCTATAAATTCAGTGTGATCCCAATCAAAATTCTAGCAAGTTTTTTTGTCTATATTGACAGACAAACTGATTCTAAACAATACAAAGCTATAATTACTGTTACCCAAGTCTAGTGTCTCATTCATCTTTGTCACTGGTCCCCGGTAGTCCCTGAACTCAAGCCCCCGCCTCTATTTCACACTGGTTTTGAATTACAAGTCTTGATGCCAAGTCTACTCCTGGCCTATATTTTAGCTTTGAGCCTTTTATGTCTGGCTTAGGTACAGAATCTGTCTCTGTTTCAAACTCTCATCACACACTATATCAGGATGGACTCTTTCCTGATCTAACCTAGAGATTACCAAGGTGAGTATAGAAAACTGTCAAGCACTGCTCCTTCTTAATCATCCCAAGTCAGGAGATGGCTTCGCTTATATACAAAAGATGTCAGTTATGGTAGGTCTGAAACAATATGGCAAATTAAAGATGCAAAACCATATTTTAATATGTTTCTCTTTTTTTCTTATTTACATTTTACATGAAAAGACATTAAGTAAATATAACAATGCTCTCAATAATGTTGCTGTAAGATAAAACCTTCCTGCCTTTATAGCTTATATATCTAGCTTAGAATATCACTTATCTTCTCTTTTGGCAGTGGTTTTATTTCCATTACCCATCCTGTAATACCAACTATAGTAATTTTCAAATATGGATCAATCCAACCATACACCTGCTTTACTGATAAGGCTGCAATTACTGAAGACTAATGGTAAAAAAAAAAAAACCATACATTGCAGACCTATGTTAATTTATGAATCTCAGTTTCAATTATACCTTTCATTTATCCTGACTTTTCAAACTTTGCAATCTTCTAGCCCCCAACTTTAAACCTGTTCTTTTCTCTTTCAACTTATTTTACTTTCTATTTCACAGAAAAAGTGAAAGCTGTCAGACATAAATTATCTCATTTCTTACCACCTAGTACCTCTTCTTCCCACTATACCTCTTCCAAATATATACATACCTGGACATATCCTTACTACCTTCCTCTTTAGCTTAAAAAAAAAAAAAGAGAGAGAAAATCCTTCTTCCTATCCAAAGTTAATTCCTCCACTTGGGTTTAACTCTTGTCTCTCTTCTGGGGTATTGCATCTTCAATTGTCCCTTCTTTTCTGTCTTTAATTCATTTCTACTGCCATTCCTCTCAGCATTTAAACAACTCACATCTTTCCCATATTTTAAATAAACAAGAAAATAAAGTTTCCTTAACTTTAGGTTGATTCCCTCCAAATGCCCTCACTCTTTCCTTTTACAATCAAACCTCAAGGGAATGGTCTGGTGTACTCACTCTATCCATTGCCTTACCTTTGCCTAGTCTTCAACTTACAACAATTGAGCATTTCCCAAAGTTTTCCGATTCAAAGTTCTTTTACTTGATCTTCTTACTGCTTTTATTGCTACTTATTATGATCCCTTTAACCTCTCTTTTCTCAGTACCACTCTCTCCTGCATCTCTGGACACTTCTCAGTCTCCTTTACAGAATACTCTCCTTTGGCCACCTCTAAATATTTCTCAGCCTACCAGAAATGTTTTCTGGATATCTCAAGCAATCAAATTTAGCAGGTAAAAATCTATAGTCTTCATTTCACTCCTAAAAGTCTTCCTCTTCTAATCTTTCCCAAACTGATGAACATTTTTTTCTTTTCTTTTTTTTTTTAATTTTGCTTTGTTTTTTGAGAGAGAGGGATGGGGCGCAAGTGAGTGAGAGGCAGAGAGAGAGACAGAGACAGAGAGAGAAGCAGGGCTCACCTGAAGCGGGTCTCAGGTTTTGCCAGAGCTTGAACTCACCGGATATGGGACTCAAACTCATGAACCTTGAGGTCGTGATCTGAACCAAAGTCAGATGTTTAACAACTGAGCCCACCCAGGCGCCCAAACGTTTTTCAATTACCCAAACCAGAAACCTAGAAAGCAAAAGTTCCCCTTTCTTTTTTGCCTCTGCTATCCAGTCAGTCATAAGTCTCCTGGTAATCTTACCATCTAAATAATTATCTTCATTTTCTTTTATGTCCTACTGCCACTGACCTAATTGAGGCTCCTGTTATTTCTTACTTGCTCTATTTTTACTGATACCCATTCATCTAGGGTCAAAACCTGCCCATTCGTCATCTACACTGCCAGATCATTTTTTCAACATGTAACTAATCATTTCCCTTCACTGTTCAAAGTTCTTTGACTGTAACCTATAAGATAAAATTTAAAGCCATTCATATGCAATATGTCCATCTCCTATTAGGATATGGCTTCAACCTATGTAACACATCCTCCTCAGAGTTTACATTCCAACAATACTGTATTTGAATTGTAACTTCCCCAAATGTGCTATAGTCACTCAAGCCCAAAGTCTTCTGTACAGTTTTATGCATGTGAAATACGTTCCTGCCACATGGGGTGACCCTTATCATGTAAGTCTTAGTGCAAATGGTTTCTCTTCTGTGAATCCTTTCCTGACTTCAGGCTGAATAAGACTTTTTTTCCACAAGTCCCCATGGTAATTCAGACACACTGCCATTCCAGAGCAATTATCATAGCATATCATAACCACTTACACATCTGTTTTACCGTTTGGCCGTAAGTTCTTTGAAAAGTAATAATTTTGTTTGTTTCAATATTTCCAGCGCCATGCATGCAACCTCGTGTGTAGTAGATGCTGTGTGTATGTGTTGAATGCATATATGAATGGAAACTCAAAATGTTAAATGTATTCCCATGTTAATTAAAATGTTTTGTGTATTAGGATGCCCTCTGGTTATTTTTACACAGGTGAAAATGAACAACTAAAAAGAAATGCTGATCTTATGAGAGAAAAGCTGAAGTCTCATGAACAAGTGAGTTTATGTATTTTTATATTCAATCAAATTCCTGTAGAGCATTTGTCTTCTCAAATTAGAAAAAAAAGGAGGGTGGTTTTCATTAATAAGGACAGCCAAAATTTGGAAAGGAAATATATATATATGTGTATGTGTGTGCCAGAATTTTTAATGAATAAAACTTCTTAAAGAAATAACAGTTTTAAGGACTCTAGTCTCTTTGCAGACTATAACGCACTAAGGTATCACTTACATTACTTTGTCTTCCCACCAAAAAGAGATATAACTATTTTGCTACATATTTTTAAATTATGTTAATAAAACTTTTACTCTAGAGTATACTCTATTATATTAATTAGCACTTTTAAACTTTTTACCATAAAATAAATGAGTCTTTGATCTTTCTGATTTAAGTAACCTTTTGCAATTTTATTGCATCATCCAAACGAAGGGAAGACTTTATGTGGACTTTATCCACATTGGTTATGTGGATAACCAATTCTTTCTCTCCCCAGGGCTACCATACCCTCTGCTACTTTTTCTTTCCTCCTATAGGAACAGCATATGGCAGCAATTATAGAACAAATAACACAGTGCCTAGAACATAAAAGGTTCTCAGTAAATGTCAGTTCCCACCACCCTTTGGGAGGCTTATTATCATAATTTTTTTCTCCTTTCCCAAGGGCCAACATGTCAAACCTTGGCAGACCTAAGATTTCCAAAACTCAAATTGGATCTGTATCAAGCTTAGAACTTCAAGTTGAAGGATCATTTCCATATTCAATCTGGTTCCTCACTTGAGTTAATTTAAATATGTCTGGAATATATCCCACCCTTTATTTTTCCTTTCCTTTATCCTTTTCCTTTCTTCTTTCCCATTCTTTCCATACCTTTCCTATAAAGCTCAATGATAGATGGTACAGTTAGGGTATCATTGGGGCAGAGAAAAGGCGGAGAAATTTTTACCTTCTTTCTCTTCTAAAATGTCAAGCCATAGAATATTGCTTAGCCTAAGATACTATAGGAATTGGAGACATCATGATGAGTAAAAATAAAGTCCCTGCTTTTATGATATTTAGAAGCTTTTCTTGAACCTCTTGCCTTCATTAATGTACCTTTCTTAGTATCCTATTTTATTTTTATTCTTGCTGCTTTCCTTTTCTCCTGCCTACATCTTAGGACTGTAAGTGGTTTATGTAGGAACATCCCTCTGGAAAAATTGTAAATTTTATCGTTGGGGGCTTTCTCTTCCAACACCTCTCTGAATGCGACTGTCCACATTAACACAATAATCATTCCTATGCTGCAGCAACCTAAGAAACTAATCTCAGGCACTTGTCAAGCACTTCTCAACTCCCAAATTCATTCTTCTCTAGCCTCCTCCTCATAAAACTAACCTTTACCATGGGTAGTGCTTAACTTCCTTCTGGGAATTAGGGATGTTTATATAATTTTCAGAAACAGAACTTCAGGTCACATTCAAAGGAGTCATCCTATGTTAGGTTAAGCTTGCCAGCTATTGAACAGAATGTACTATTAGCTCTAAAGTATAACTTTGGCTTTAATTGACATATTTTAATGCTATCATGGCATTTATTTATACAGTTACCAAAATACTTTGAGATTATATGATATGTTAAACACTGGTGATGAGTATTCAGGAAGCAAAGATAAGAATACATTGTCTCTGGATGGGCTGTATCTACTTGGACCAGAAATTGTTCCTTCTCAAAGCTGATTATTCAAGCGATAAACAATATCTTTCCTCTCTAGATATGGTTACATATTAACAATTAATATAAAGTATGAGAATTTCACCTTTCTAATTAGTGGAAAGTTGTGTACATATATTTAAACTGAAGAATTGATATGTATTTTAATCTTTAGGAATATAAGAATAATATTGCCAAACTTATGAGTGAAATGAAAATCAAAGAGGAGGGACATAAAATAGAAATAAGGAAACTTTATCAGGATATGCAGGAAAAAAGTAAGTTTTTATTTTTGACCTACTGAATTCTAAGACATCATAAAATAATTTAAATGCATGTATAAACTTTTTTCAGTAATTGCCCATATTCTTGAATGAACATTGCCTTGATGCATTTTAATTTGGGTTTTGTACCTTTCAATTTATTTATGTGATATAAATTACAACATTTCTAAGCTGGATTTATGGTTTTTGTATTTAACATTATTTAATATGAAGCAGCTAATGTCCTTATATAAAAATTAATGTGAAATGTATAATACCTTTAATATTTATATACTTGGCATATAGGATATAATTTCAATAATAAAATTTCTTCCTTTATTAAAGCAGGTCTCATGATCTTATGCTGAGAGTTACATGGTTTCATAAAAGTAATAAAAACTTTTCCAAATGAGCCCATACTTATGTACGACATATGTAAAAATTTGCTGGAAATGAATGTCAGAATATAAACCTACATCTACAAAACTGCTAGAAGAAAGCATAGAAGATAATCTTTGTGAACTTGAATTAGCTACAACTCCTTGGAAAGAACTAAAAAGCACAAACAATGAAGGAAAACATTTTAACTTGAACTTTATCAAAGTTACTAACTTTTGTCCTTCAGCACTGTTAAGTACAAGGCCCTGATCCTGAAGACTGAATATAGCTAAAGTTCACTGGAGAGGATGGAAAAAAAGAGTCTCTCAGTATACTGAGAGAAAATAGAAGCCAAGACGTAGAGAGGGGAAGACACAGGACATTCTAGGGAATAATAGTCTACTTCTTACCTCTTCTTTGCACCACACAGAAAGGTTAGCAAGAAAAAAGCCAGCAGCCATGGCTAGGGCTGGATTCTTTGACCCCTTGAATTTTAGGATAAAAAAAAAAAAGGGAGGGATTAAAGGTTTCTGAGAAAGTGATGGCCATACTTAGAGGTATGCTTTAGGAAGACTAATCTGGCAACAGTGTATAGGGTGTAGAGACTTGTGATTAAGAGCCTGGACATAGAGTCCAACTGAGGCAAAAATGAGGCTTGAAACTAAGTAAGTAGTGGATTAACCATGGATGGAGACCCCTTATTTGTGGGGCTTGTGGATGAGTTGACTCCTTCTTTTCCCCCTAAAGTCAGAAATGTCCTTGAGACTCCCATACTGGATAATATGGTATCACTAGTAGGAATAGGAAAGATAAGAGCAGAGGAAATTTGATGAAGCATAGAGACATGGTGTGAACAATGACAGAGGCCCAATCACGTGGAACAGAGTATAGCGGGGGTTTGATGTAGCTCTAGAATCATCCAGTAATTTGGGACCCCCTGTACCTAGGAACCCAGACCTTGTGTCCCTGTTTAACCACTAAGTCTCCTATTTATTGTCTCTCATATATATATATATATATATATATATATATATATATATATATATTATATATTATTAATATATTATTAATAATTATTAATTTTATTATTACTATATTACATATTATATTATTTATATGTTATATAATTATATATAATTCACGTTTTTTTAAATTTTTAACATGTTTGTTTATTTTTGAGAGAGAGAGAGCACGAGCAGGGGAGAAGCAGAGAGAGGGAGACACAGAATCCGAAGCAGGCTCCAAGCTCTGAGCTGTCAGCACAGAGCCTGATGCAGAGCTCGAACTCACAAACTGCGAGATCATGACCCAAGTCAAAGTCGGACACTTAACTGACTGAGCCACCCAGACACCCCTATATATAATTCATGTTTAAGAATACAAATCAGCTTATTTGTTCAGAAGCAGTTAATGGGTGATCTTTGTGTTTCAAGCATTTTGTAGGGGCTTATTCAAAATATATAAAACCTACCCTGCATATAAACAGTTTCTAAAATATGTGTACTTATTACCAAAATGTACTTGCTTATGGATTGTTTAAAATGCTAATGAAATATAAGCTTATAAAATGTTTGAAATGTTAAGATGAATTAACTGATTAGTTATTTATTTATTTTCGTTTTCTTCAGTTGAGTCAAATGAAGAAAAGCATAAAGAACTGATAGAGAAAAAGGAGGTGGAAATTTCAGAGTTAAATGCAAAGTTAAAAACTCAAGAAAAGGAAAAACAAAGTGAAATAATCAAATTACAGCTCGAGGTAAGTGTTTAAGGGTCTGCTAAATTTGAAGATGCATCCCTTAAGTCTAGATTAAATTTTGGTTATTTTTCATCACAGTGAGATAAATTTCAGGTCTAGAAACAACCCCGACACACTCATTCTCCGTCACGTGCAGTTCTCAAACACCAGACCACGCTAGCTACGCTACCTTGCAGCATTTGGCTGGAAGGTGGGATTCTTCAGTCGTTCAAAAGGTCCTGGTTTCCAGAGAGGGTACTGTTTACTCTGAGACTGGAGATCGATAATTCAAGGATTACCCACACTTTGTAGCTGAGTCTATGCAAGCTTCATAGGACTACCATTCCAGCCGTGGGGAGAGTATATCTAATCGTTAACATTTTTCTCTCCTCAGCAGAAATTGTGGAACCCTGGTAAACCAATAGAAATTCCTTCAACTTTTATTAAAAAGAGGCAGGTTGCTCCCTAATAAATGTGTGGACAATACATATCAGAAGGGCAGACAAACTAGATGTTTAAAAAAAAATGTTAAAGGGGCGCCTGGGTGGCGCAGTCGGTTAAGCGTCCGACTTCAGCCAGGTCACGATCTCACGGTCCGTGAGTTCGAGCCCCGCGTCAGGCTCTGGGCTGATGGCTCAGAGCCTGGAGCCTGTTTCCGATTCTGTGTCTCCCTCTCTCTCTGTCCCTCCCCCGTTCATGCTCTGTCTCTCTCTGTCGCAAAAATAAATAAACGTTGAAAAAAAAAAAAAAAAAAAAAAAAAAAAATGTTAAAGGTGTTGTATGGAAACCAATTTGACAATAAATTGTATTTAAAAAATAATAAAAATAAATTTAAAAAATAAATAAATGTTAAAGGGACCTTACATAGGGCATCTCAAAGGCTGCAGTTCTAGTTCTAGGCTCTAAAGCCTTTTCAGTAGGTTGTTTAACCAGATGTCAGAATCTCAGAGACATTGATGTTTTGACAATATATTTGTTCTTTAAAATTTTTTTTCTAGATTCTACCCATCTCCATTTCCATCATTCTTCCATTGCTTTTCCCCAGTCTGACTCCCACCTTACTTTATGTTGTCAGAATTCCCCAGTTTAGTTATTAAAGATAACTTACTATTCACGTTCATGGAAGTTTGGTATCTCTGGGGTGTTTGGTGAGGTTCAGTGTTGAAATCTGTATAATCTTTGGGCAAAAGGGAACTGATGTTGACTTGAGAGGCATTTTGCTGCCGCTACTGTCTCTGGTCAAGTGTGCCCACAACCCACAGAGAGGTCTGGATAGCCAACTGAGAAACAATAAGCCATGTTTCAGGTTCTACCATCAACTTCTAATCCATTGATTGAAAATGTGCATTTTGTTTGCTATCTGTGCCCTGTCTCTGGTGGAGCCCAAATCTGTGGTTTACACTGATGCACACAACTCTTTTTGTTCCTCGTCTTCATTGTAGCTATCCATTTTCCTCCTCAAACCAGAACACAATCTCACAGAGTTTGTTTTTAGACCACAGAGAGGCTACACTGAACTCAACCCAAAGGGAAGAATTATAATGAAAGATTTTGCAAAAAATATATGTATATATGACCTGTAAGAATGACTTATGAGAATTTTTTAAACCTGATTCAGTTTAATGTCAAAATAGTAAGAGTTCAGACTGAATCAACAAAATTATATCCAGATTCTACCACTTAGTCTCAAAGTTTTTACAGTAGAGTATATGAGTTTTTATCCCACGACTGTTGACTATACTACATTTCTTTACAAAAGGATACTCACAGTAACGTGAAAATATTTTTATCCATCTTTAACTAGATTCTCAACCCTAGTTATCTAGATTCTTTGCCTTGCACGATAGAATCATCTATCATCTATCTTTTTAATGTCTTAAAAAGATAATGCTGACTCCATCCCAGAATCTCTAAGGTAGTGCCCAGGTATTTGGTACTTTTAAAAAGCTCCCCAGGAAATTTTAACATGGAGCAAGGTTAATCTTGTTTGGGTGTTCCTTGCTCTTTCTTAAAAACTGTTTCTTAAAGAAAAACTTCTCTATATTGTATTGTACAGAGAATATACTTAAATTAGAGATTACATGTTAAAAGATATAATGGATTATACTTATATTTATAGAAGCAGTTGTTTAACTAGAATGTTCTCAATGACTTTCTTTTTAAACTTGATTCAGTTTGATGCCAAACTAGCAAGAGTTCAAACTAAATCAAAATCCTATGCAGATTCTACTGTTTTGCCACAGAGTATCTACAGAAGGGTATGTGAGATTTTTTTCCATAACCATTGTGTTAAGAAAATAAATGTTCTGGGTGTTTCTATAAAAGCTATCTAGTATTTACTAACAGTATACTTAACAGTTTTTCTTAAAATATATCACACAACCAGAAAGATACTAGGTTTTGAATAATATTTAAAAGTCACTTTCAATTTAAAATAGTAAATCTTAGGGGTGCCCGGGTGGCTCAGTCAGTTAAGTGTCCAACTTCAGCTCAGGTCATGATCTCGTGGTTCACGAGTTTGAGCCTCTCTCTCCCCCTCTCTCCCTCTCTCTCTCAAAAATAAATAAAACTTTAAAAAATTTAAAGACATAGTAAAGCTTAGCAGTAAATTAAAACATTAGAGAAGTCCTCTGATCTTTGGTCATGTAAGGAATTCCATGATCTGTTCTGAACTAAGGCTGACCTACTATTCTGAAGTTATTTAGGCACTTAGGTAATATATTTTTTTTATTGTTCAACTCCTACTTTATGATTCATAACTTCAAGCTATATACAAAAAAGAGAATAAACTAAAACAAATGGTGCTAAAATGTGTTTTAATATCCTTATTCCAGTTGTACCCCGTAAGCCTCATAAAAATAAAATCATAAACCTTTCAAAACAAGCTTTTTTAATCTACTTAAACCAGAAATGTAGTTTTTGTTGTTTTATTGCTTCTTGTATTTAATCTTACTATTTCTGAGTTGCAGTAACAAATTTTTTGCTGCTTTATTTAGAAGCTTCAACATCTTCAAGAAGAAAAAAACAAGGAGATTGCAGTTCTTCGTAATACCATTCGCAATTTAGAGCAACGTCTCTCTGTTGACAAAGATTCTCAACTTAAACCTTTTGACAAAGGATCTTGCCCTAAGCGTAGACGGTTTTGAGTATGACAGTAAATTCATTAGTTGCTACTTAATTTCTTTAAAAGCAGTTGAAAATGCCACTTCTGTCATTAATATAACATACTACCTAAATAATAACAATGAAAAAAAGATCGCTTTAAACATTTTAAATTGAGTTTATTTAAACAAATCCACATTTGGCCAACTGTGTGTACCACATTCTTGCTTAATAGTATTAACCATAGAGGAGTTCAGGTTTATAGCACGTAGTTTACCTATTGAACCATCATTGACTATGGAAATACTTTCTAAGCAATCAAGAGACAGACAACATTCATTTACCTTCTCCATTACATCTTTCAAGACAGACTATCTCAAATTTTAAACAGTATGATATAATAATGCTAGATAAAGAAAATAAGACATAAGAGTTTCATTCATATGTGATAGTAAAAATCAAGACTATGACTCTTAGACATACAAAGTATAAATGGATATTTAAAATGTAGTCACAGCAAAATATTCATGTGTCAGTATTTCTGGAACCTGAAAGAATTATAAAGGCAGTTCTTTATAAGATTTAATCAGTTAAAAATGTAAGATTAAAAAGACAAGTATTTTTTGAGAAATAAGTAAAGAAAAAAATGGAAAACATGTCTTTGTTGTTCTTTCTCCATTCTAAATTGCTAACTATCCAACAGAAACCCCTAGGTCATAGTTTATGTCTCTGTTCTCATTAATACAAGTAGAATGCTGGAAAAAGAAAAAGAAAAACATATTAACCAAGTGCTGCAATCACCTTTATAATAAAATAATAAAAATTTGGTTTAGGTCAAAATTTCTTTGACTTAAATTTTAAAATTTGGGAGCCAATATAATAGATTTCCCCGTGTTTTGTACAAATCCAATTCTTAGTTTTAGATCATTGTTAATTAGGTAGCATATAAAAATGCTGGAAACGAAATTGTCTAGACTGACTTGGGGAGTAAAATCCTATTTAAAATATTTAGTATGAAGGTCATTTTCACATTTTGGCCTTATTTTCTCAGCTTCAATTGGTGCTGGCCTCTGTGGGCTTGGGCTGCTGAATTGCATGTCAGGCAGCTGGAGGCAAACGTCACTGTCAAGATTCAATGACGTTCTCCTCTGCCCAGAGTCCCTGTCAGCTACATAAAGAGGGGAGGTTTTCTTTACATTGTCAGGTGATTGCAGACCCTGTTTTTTCAAATATCAGATGTCGTCAGTGTCAGCATCAGCTGCTAGGAGCCAACTCTGAATCTTTGGGCAATTTGCAGTGTAATTGATTTATACATCCCTTTCGTCAGAGCTTCTTTGGTGGGACAGAAAGTTGTAAACTTTCACTGCCTGCTGGCATATCTCAGTCCTCTGGATGGCCCTGTCTTTGGTGGTCCTTGTGCTTGTGGTGGTTATGAGGGACTTGAGAAGGGGGGTGCCCAGGGGCATCTGGTGTTTCTGGTTGCTGGTTCTCTGCAAGTTCACCATTCCCATGATGCTGATGCCCATGCTCATGATTATGATGGTGATGATGGTGGTGATGGTGGTGATGGTCGTGGTGGTGATGTGGCTGTGGAGCCTCAGTTGTATTTCCCACGGTAGCTGAAGATACAATTTTACAGAAGTCCTCATCTTCCGGTGTCTAGAACAAATTTATGAATCATTTTTCAACAAATTTGTAGATTTAGGAGCTGTGCACAAAAAATTCTTTGTAAAGCTAACATATATAAAATTCAAAGTAATTAGGATTAAACTGGCTTTGTTTTTCTAACATCATGTTAATGAGATAAAATTTTGATGTGTTTCAACACCCAAACTTTTTATTAAAATTTGGTTCCAATCATACATAACTATAAAGTTCTTCTTGTGCAAAGTTTGCATTTAATCAGAGAATCCTCAAGCATCTTCCAAAGGAATTAACATTAATGTTTTGCAAATAGATAAAACAAAGCACAAGACAATTAAAATTCAGCAGTTCAGGGGCGCCTGGGTGGCTCAGTCGGTTAAGCGGCCGACTTCGACTCAGGTCATGATCTCACAGTCCGTGAGTTCGAGCCCCGCGTCGGGCTCTGTGCTGACAGCTCAGAGCCTGAAGCCTGTTTCAGATTCTGTGTCTTCCTCTCTCTGACCCTCCCCTGTTCATGCTCTGTCTCTCCCTGTCTCAAAAATAAATAAGAATGTTAAAAAAAAATTTTATAAATAAATAAATAAATAAAATTCAGCAGTGTGCCTAAGCTTCTATACTGGTTAAATCAATAGCAGAATTCAAATCTTCCTTTTCTTATCAAGAGCGTTTCCCCGATTTTTAAGAACCCTGAAGAAGAATTTAAGAAATACAGAAGGCTTAAAAAGAAAGCCAAACCACTATATTTACATCTGCAGAAGCAAAACTAAATAAACTGGTTAAAAGAACGTACATCGATTGCAGTAAAGTCAAACAAATATCAAATCCTAAAAGCAGCTGAACTACATGGATACGTCTATTATATTCATACTTAATGTTCTATTCTGAAGCAAACTAATTTCTGCTAGTTCAAAAATGCCAATAAACTCTGCTGAAAATCAGTTTTTCACGCCTCAGCTTATGCCAGGAAACGTTTTGAACTTCACCATTCACCAGTCTTGTTACTGTGTCCCTACTGTTGAGCTGGCAGCTGCAAGTAGCAAATTACTGCCCATCTTCCACTGGGCATACAATCCCATTCTGCCTCAATCTAGTTAATTTGCTGCCAAGTCTTTATTGTCTTGTGTGCCTACAAATATAAGCTCAAAGCTTATAGATATCGCAATATCATATGAAACCTTTACCCTAAAGTGATTTATAAATAAATTTAGTGAGTCTTTTTCATCTCTCAAACTGATTTTCTAAGTGGTATGGTTCCGTGTTTTGAAAGGTTAAAAATTCCACGGATTTTTGCATACAACTATTAAGTGGTACAGTTTTTGGTTATTTCTGAATTACTTTTGAGAATTTCATGCTATTTTTTAAGCTTTTCTTCAAATTCCTATTAATTAACATACAGTGTAATATTAGTTTCAGGTGTACACTATAGTGATTCAACACTTCTGCACATCATCTGATGCTCATGACAAGTGCACTCCTCAATCCCCATCACCTATTTACCCTAGTCCCCTTGCCCGCCTCCCCTCCCTCAACCCTCAGTTTGTTGTCTGTAATTATGAATCTGTTTTTTGGTTTGCCTCTCTTTTTTTATCCCTGTGAGTTCATTTGTTTTTTTCTGAAATTTCACATAGGAGTGAAATCATATGGCATTTGTCTTTCTCAGACTTATTTCACTTAGCATCATACTCTTTAGCTCTATCCACATCTTTAGCAAATGGCAAGATCTCATTCTTTTTTATGGCTGAGTAATATTCCATTGTATATGCACCACATCTTCATCCATTCACCAATCAGCGGACACTAGGGCCGTTCCCATAATTTGGCTATTGCGGACAATGCTGTTATAAACATCAGGGTGCACGTATCCTCTTGAATTAGTACTAATACTAGTACTACCTAGTAGCACAATTGCTGGGTCATAGGGTAGTTCTATCTTTAACTTTCCGAGGAACCTCCATACTGTTTTCCAGAGTGGCCGCACCAGTTTGCCTTCCCGCCAACAGTATAAGACGGTTCCCCTTTGTTCACATCTTCACCAAGACCTATTATTTCTTGTGTTGTTGATTTTAGCCCTTCTGACAGGTGTGAGGTGACATCTCATTGTAGTTTTGGTTTGTGTGTCCCTGATGATGAGTGATGTTGAGCATCTTTTCATGTGTCCGTTGACTATCTGTATGTCTTCTTTGGAAAAGTGTCTATTCATGTCTTCTGCCAATTTTTTAATTGAATTATTCTTTTTTTTTTTTTGGTGATGAGTTTTAGACGTCCTTGATATATTTTGAATACTAACCCTTTATCGGATATGTCATTTGCAACTATTTTCTCCCATTCCACAGGATGCCTTTTAGTTTTGTCGCTTGTTTCCTTTTGAGTATTTAATGTTATTTGATTAAAAGCTTATAAACAACTTGATAAATGTTTAAAATATACTATGTAATGTTCTAAATGTTCAAAAGTTGACAGTAGTGGTCTAATTAGTTTCTGAAACGGATTACTAGGTTTTATTGATCCCACAAGGGATTTTTTTCACATTTTAATATCTTTAAAATCAGAATGCATCCTATTATTGATGGTGTTGTAACAGTGTCCTACCTTAGCTGACAGCATTTTTAAAATAGTACATAAAATAATGTGTCCTACAATTGATGGCATCTAGGATACAATGAAAAAGGAAAACTCCAATTTGATTTGGCACATCAGATATATATGGTATATCCTATTTACAAGAGGTTCATAAATTTTAAGCATGTTATGGGACTGTTTCTGCCTTTGTTTCAATATAATGGGGTATATTTATAACTATTAGGCATTTGCAAAAATGCAAAATAGTCCCAGAATATGAGGAATCAATATAACTAGCATTTATTACATACTTAGTAGAAGTCAGACATTGAGTTAATACTTTATTTGCATTACTTCAGTCTCCCCATCTTTAGAAAGAGTAGACTAAGCTTCATAGGACTATAATGAAGATTAAAATGTGAAAAATTATATAACTAGAGTAATTAACCTGTTGTGCTCCACAACAACTAAATTAATTAATTAAATAATTCATTACAAATCGAGATGGCTTCTTTACAACTGGAAAAATCTGAAGGATGTATAGCTCTCAAATAAAATGCAGAACTATTTTTAAACCTGAGTTCAAATTTTGCCAATTTTCCCTATTAAGGAAACATTGTTTGGAATTGTTTTCCTTTTCAATATGGGAAGGGGGGAGTCTAGTTAATATAAATTAAAATCAATTCCTTGAGTATCTTTTTATAAACAATACTTAAATGTAGAGCTTCTCATAAAAAGGAGTAAATATTCTCACGGTTGTTGGGAGAAAAATATCAATAACAAGTAGAAAACTTATTCCACTGTGAAATAAATGCAGTAATTCTGACTGCAGAGTGGGCAGACAGTGTAAGGGCTTCATGGGAAAGCTGCAGTCTTAGATTTTTGATATAGTAAGTAACTATCTGGGCCTCAATTCCATTTCAGGTAATGCCATGAATAAGCTTTGCCATCACTATGCTCTCGTGTGAACACATTCAGGGTACTACAATAATATTTTATGTTGGCTGAATTCTTTAGGCATTTTGAACACACCCAACATCATTTGGTGGTATTTGAAATATGCCATCTATGTTGGGTTTTGTTTTATAAACTCCTTCTAGATAAAAGCAGCAATACGGATCTTGAAAAAAATGTCTTACGGTGTATGTTACATAATAGGAAGTAATTATAAAAATGACTTGTTTATTTTTAGTATACCAACAGAAACATTGCTTAGCTAATTGATCATGAAATATTAACTTATTTAGATAACTCTTAAAAGACTTTCTCTTTTCTCCCAGGGGAAATAATTGAGAAAAATAAAATACCATGAGAGAGCAGTTTCCACATTTCTTTTCACAGTAAGCGATCTTAATGGCTTCTTCTACATATGGGAAAGTTAGGAAGGAGTAAGGCAAACCAAGATGGTATACAAGACGGCCACATCTAAAAAAAAAAGGGCAAACATTACATTTATCATTACATATCATTACATATCATTACAATATTTTCTGTATCATGATCATACTCAAGCAGTTTGGGATAGGTGCTATTGGTTTAATGGTCTTATAACTAAGACCCATTCACACCTCCAATAAACTTCCTTGAATGGGGTCTCAAGTGAGCTCCCTGGCACCACATATCAGGTTAGGTCACAGCAAGACTACCGGGAGTCTCATACCAGCGTTTTGAAATCTTCTAGATATGCCACTATAAATTATATCAAAATACATAAGTCATTGTGACTTGGTCAAATACAATTTGGTATAGACTTATAAATTCTATGAATGCACAAACCACTACCTTACCATAAATCAGGCTCTGCAAATCACATGAGGTTTTCATAACTGCTATGGCAGCACAAATTCCACACAACAAAAAATTACAGTATCCTCAAGTCTTGGCCAATAGCCCATTTATTTAAAAATATGTCTGATGCAACAAAAATTTCAGCATAATGAAAGAAATGGAATTATAATACTCAGCATTCTCAGAAATAGTGGAGTTGAAATGTCCTTCTTTCCCACATTTTTCCCAGGATATATAATATTATGTGACTATCAAAGAGCTACACTTTGCAACTGTCTAAATTAGAAGTTTGCAGTCCTAAAAGAGTATGTAATATTAAAAATATTTAGAGTAAGATGAAGTAGGGCTTAGGTCTAACCAGAGTATGCCTCACCATTTCTGAAGAGTCAAAAGAAAACAGCACCAACTAAAAATGTTGGTAATATCAAATAATGTAAACATGGAGGTTCCCTTAAGATACAAATGTTTTATTTATTCATGAAATCAAAAGCAGATTCATGCAAATTAGATCTAAATGATTAACACTTTATAGTTCAGAAATTCAGGTGTGTAACCTTTAAATTATTAATCAGATTAAAGATAAAAAAGTGGTCTGCAAAGTGTAGTTATTCTGCAAATTCTCAGATTTGAATTGTACTTGATACACAAATTGATCCTTTTATTCAGGCAGAATGCTAATTTATTGTGGGGGGGGGGGGGATTATAGTCAATTTTCTGTATTTCCCTACTAGAATGGTGAATTCTTTTGCACAAAAGAAAGTCAGTTTGTGAGATAAAACATTAAAACCATTTTAATAGCTCACTCTGAGTACTTGGTAATAAAACAAAAGAAGATGTCTTATTTTAAATCACTATTAAATTAAATGCTAAGAAGGCATCTTTTAATTTGGGGGGTGTGTGTGCATGTGTGTGTGTGTATACATACCTGTCATATACGAAGAAGTCATCTTTTTTCCCATTTAAGAGAGTCCAGACATCTGTTTCGTTTTCTTCTTGTTGATAAACAGGAATATGTTCTGAAACCTTATTTTTAAGATGCATATATTTTAATCGAGAAGAGAGTCCTTGATGATTAACAACAACATAAGAGATGTTCAAATATCCTGCTTGCTCCAGTTTTACTCTCAGGTCTTCCAATCTAGAATATTTGGGAAAAATACAAAAAAAAAAAGAAAAAATCTCATTGAATTCATTAGTGACTTCTCTCTCCTCACTCTTTTTTTACATGAAACTCTCTTACGACTTTTTTTTTACTTACTCATATCTCTTCTTTATAAAATGTGATTTAATAAATACATCTTTTCCATTTCTATTTTATTTTATGTATGTATGTATCACGTATTTAATAGCTTTCCCCTTGAGAAATCCTAGACCACTGAAACCAGCTCACCTGGATGCCTGCAGGATGCACAGGTATCAGCTGGCTTGAAGAAGAGCAACCACGGTCACGGAACCACTTGAGTTTAGCATTGGATTTTGATCCCTTATGCTCCAGGCTGGAGGCTGCTTACAAAAAGAGCTTTGTCCCTGGCTCTCTGTTCTTCCCCATGGGAGAAGACAGAGAGCCAGGGCAAGCCCCAGGCTTTTCCACATTGCTGGGGTTGTCCTGTAAAAGAGGAAACCTTGCTGTCATCTTCACAGGTGACTTCACAGTCATAGCCAGGAATTTCTAGAAATACAGCCAGTACAGTCCCCCTTTCTATCACTATCTAGCCCATGGATTCTATCCCAGTGTTGCTGGGCTCATTCATCATGTTGGGCCTTCCTGCATCAAATCTTCCCAAAAGGAGTAAAAAATCAGCCAGAGGCAAGGGAGTTGTCAAAGCACCTCTTAACTATCTGACCTGACAAGATACTTTAGTAAGCATGCTATGGAAATCTGCCTGAACAGGCAGCCCAGTATTTCTCTAGGAGAATATACATGTTTAGAAAAATTTTGAGACTATGCCCTCTATAACCCAATAACATTCTGCAGACGTGATTTTGTTTTTATTTAAAATGCACCAAGTTCTGGGGCGCCTGGGTGGCTCAGTCAGTTAAGCGTCCGACTTCAGCTCAGGTCACGATCTCACGGTCCGTGAGTTCGAGCCCCGCGTCGGGCTCTGGGCTGATGATGGCCCAGAGCCTGGAGCCTGCTTCCGATTCTGTGTCTCCCTCTCTCTCTGACCCTCCCCCGTTCATGCTCTGCCTCTCTCTGTCTCAAAAATAAATAAACGTTAAAGAAAAAAAAAATATTTAAAATGCACCAAGTTCTGATTGCTGCTTTCTGTCCTCCACCAATCTAAGAAAGGAAAGGGTAAGTAGAGGATTCTGCACAGAAATGAAAAGAGCCAGCATGGAAAGAGAACCCCGGAAGAAAGAGGAGGCTGTAAGGGCAGTTTACCAACATGAAGGTGGCCCATATGGGGCCCTTAGTTCTTCATGTTCAAGCCTTCTGTATTTATAAGTCTCTTGGGTCCGGCTCCCTTTTGTTCTTCTTATTCTTTACAGTCTAGCTGTATGTGAATATTAAAGGATTTGAATCTTTTCAGGTATAAAACTGCCTGCCAAAATGTTACTACCACATCCAAGATAGATAGGAACCAAAAGAAAAAGCCTGACTGACCAAGGAGAAATGTCACAAATCACGACCCCTTCAACCATTTAAGACCCACTACAATTCACACTCAGTCTATTTATTGGCTACCATTACTTTCAAGAAATTTCTGTGACTAGATGGCACGTTCTTGGGTAAGTACCTCTGAGTAGAAAAGTTAAATATCTGACTAGAAATATTCCCCAGACTAGGGCTAACTCTCAGCAGAGAGGTACACATGAAACAGGTGAACTATAGACAGGTAGTGAAAACAAGGAACACATTCAGCAGAGAAGAGCAGAAAAAGAAAAACCCAGGAACAGGCTTATTCTGATGGAAGAATCTGAGATCAGGGCAACATTCCAGAACTAGGAAGTTGACACATTTTCAGGCACTGATCTGGGATAAGAAAGTAAAAGTACTTTGGGGGGGGGGGGGGGGGAGCGATGGGAGGAGGGAGCTAATGATAGCTGCTAGTAGGCAGCTAATGATAAGTTAAAGTGAGCCCAGAATTAAGATGGGAGTAGAAAGGTTAGAATCAGATTGATTTGAGATCTGGTGCACTGATAAGTATAGAATTTTTAAAACTTGACTATCTTTCATATCATTTAATATCACAAAATCCAAGAGCCTAACTTAAAGAGAGACAGATAAATCAAATGATTAAGGCCATCCCAACTATTCTAATGTTTTTTAAAATTCTAATATTTAAAAAAAGAGAGGATATATCTGGACTAAATCTAGCAAATTTCTTTAGGATCGTATTTATACTGGTGACACAATTATCCTTATTATGGCTACTGCTCATTGAGCATTTACAGAACTCTATGCAGGTGGTGCTAAGCAGTTTTTTGTTTTTTTTTTTTTTTATCATGTCAGTTAATCCTTACAACTATATGACCATTACCCCCCTTTTGCAGCTGAAGAAACATGGCCAAGAGAGTTTAGGCATCTTGCCCAAGTCCACACAGATATTAAGTCACCAAAGAAACTAGATTCAAACCAGTTCTGCTAAATCCAAAACATGACCTCTTAGCTATGAGGTAGATCACCTTTAATAACTACAGTAGCCAGGGTTTTGTTTGTTTATGCCCTGGGATGGCAAGGAGAACATCAAAATAATTCAATTCAATCTGTTTGGTTTTTTACTAGGATGGAGAGATTTCCCCTACTTTCTAGAATAGAATTTCAGTAACTATAGAAGCTTCAGCATAAATTCAGCACTTGGTTTCCTCACTCTGCCATACCCTTTCACTTTGGCATACCCTTTCTAGTGGCTAAGTAGCAAATATAAATGAAAAGGCTTTTTCCCTTATTCCCTTCATTTAGTTTTTTTGATGAAAAAAGACAAAGGGTAGTGGGTTACAGTGTTCACACTCGCAAATTTTCCTCTTCTGTTATATTCAATAGGCCGTTCAACTTTGTCTTAAGATCATTTTTTTGCATAATAAACATTTGGTTATAGTTATATCTATGTATAAATAACTAAATAGGATTTATTAGAAGCTGTTGAAAGTATTTGTAAATTTCACTAATCTCACCACTTTTCAATCACAGAACTAGATTTCTGGCCACATACAGACTGACATTTGTTTAAAACTCCCCCATTAAAAGGCAGAATATGCAGAAACTTTCTCCCTTAACTTCAAACTGGCATCTGAAGGTCCTTCCTCATTCACCTAAAAGTACCCACTCACCTTGTAAACTGCAAAACTTTGCACTTAATCACAGGCCACCTGATTTGACATGGGTTTGAACTCTTTTAAGGGCAACAATTTCTGCCCAGTGGACCCAACCTGCTTTCCCTGCCGCCAGGGATTTTCTTTTTTTTTTTTTTTTTTTTGTTTCCTGAAACTCCTCACAGTATCCCTGGACGTTTCTACAGCACTGTAGAATGGCCTTATTTCAGTCTCTGCTCTTCAAACCCACAGGCTGATTTCTCCTTAGAGTTCTCACTCTGCATTGCAGTGGGAGACATTTAAGCTTAAACAAGCAAAACTGTCTCTATAACATCACAACTCTTTGCAGAGTAACTGATTTTTCCAGCCTCCTCTGCTCCCATCTTCTATCCTCGGGAGGCACAAGACAGGGCAGAAATCAGCAAAGGGCTGAGGACCTCCACCCACCACACCCAAGTCCAGACGCTTTTGTTCTTTCTTTTGTATTATTTTTATCACTTTACCTATCTCTGTTTTTAAAAAATCTATTGTAAGGACAGAAACATTTTATCAGACTCAAAATCAAATTATTTACCAGACTCTAAAAGAAATACTGGAGAACACAAAGTTCCTACTTACACAACCCCTTCGAGATCAGCCTGCTTCCTTTCTCTTTGCTCAGCTCCGCAGCTCCACAGCCAGAAGCCCTGATATTTATAGTCCTGTTGTTTACCTCTCTCCCCGGCTGTAGTCCAAAGTTCACTGCCCCCCTCTGGCTGTGACCTTGCAAGCAGAGCAAACCCCTGAACTGGTTGTTACAATCAACTTAAAGAAAGCAGCAAGTGCTGCCAGGCATAAAATGGGGGGAAACTTTTTTGTGATTATTGATTTATTCCTTATCCTTTTTAGTCACCCCAGTATCTAGGATTTAATGGTACAGTCGGGGGCGGGAGGAAGGACTAAGGGTAAAAGGGCCTCCAAGTCATGTTCTTTTTCAAACTATAATAGGGAAAAACATTTGCTGAGCCAGCAAGTTAAGCTGCTGCTTTAAAAAAAAAAAAAAAAAAAAAAAAAATCTGATTTTTCCTTCTGCTCTGTTGTGGCCAGGTTAGCCTAACCTAGACTGTGTGAGCTTTGTTACAAAAGTCACCTGCTGTTTCAAATCTTTCCCTCTCCTGCTGTTACAGAGTTGCTTGGATTATTTTACTATGTTTAAAACTTGGATCTGTGTGGGATCTCACAGGATCTCTGCTCTCTTCTTTTTCATTTAAGGAAAGGAACAAGAGGGGCACCTGGGTGGCTCAGTCGGTTAAGCGGCCGACTTCGGCTCAGGTCATGATCTCACGGTCCGTGAGTTTGAGCCCCGCGTCAGGCTCTGGGCTGACAGCTCAGAGCCTGGAGCCTGTTTCAGATTCTGTGTCTCCCTCTCTCTGACCCTCCCCTGTTCATGTTCTGTCTCTCCCTGTCTCAAAAATAAATAAAACGTTAAAAAAAAATTAAAAAAAAAAAAAAAAAAAAAAAAAAAAGGAAAGGAACAAGAAACTAAACCTCCTAGCAGAGGCAAACCAAGCCTCAGTTTATTATAACAGATGTTGTACTCCCTGTAAGACCTGTGGATCCCACAGAAGCATTTAAGAATTGAATGGGAAATATTTACAAATATAAGTACCATACAGATAAAAAATTTTAGTGGTAGAAGTTGAGCATGGAAAAGGATATAGAAATTTCACATTTTTCACAAATTAAATGGAAAGTTCTTACTCTTTCAGAAGGGGGTAAACGCTTCCCAATAACTGCTACACGTGAGCACACCATGGGGTATAAGGTAAGGAGCAATGTCAAATGTCATCCCTGGGTAGCCCTGGTTTTCAAGTAAGCCTTGCTTATACTATTAATGTATTTTTCCCAAACAAACCCCTATTGATTGTTGTGTACTGAGTACTATTGTACCACACAGGGGTGAATACAAAGAGGCTCAGATGTCAGCCTTCCCACAAAGAAATTTATCAAATTAGAAGCTTGATTTTGAAAGCCAAACTGTTTACTCAAACTAAGCAGTAGTACTATTTTGGGTCCCATTTGAGAAATGCCTAGTTTTTCCAGGGAATAAAAAAGCAAATATACAGACTCATTTTTTTGAAAGACTTTTGTCAAAAATCTTTGTTTAAAGCCGATTGTCCCCCCTGTACCTCATTTCCCTGACAGATTATTTGAGTAGTCATCTTGGGTCTGTCTGCAGCAGGAAATTTTACCAGCCCCTCCCTCCTTTACAAGTGGCTTAGCAGCTGCCTCCTGCCCCAAAAGGATTCCCTCCAGATGTGCCTCTAGCTACACAGCGAAGTACCCAGGATTGTGAGTGCAGGTCAGCGTGTGTCTAAAACCCCAGATGGCAAAAGGAGAAGACTGGGGGTAGGGGGCGGGGATGTTTGCAGGGAACCAATCCATCCTTAATAGCCTCAGCCTCTTCTGTGCCAAGCAAACTGGGACCAGTCAGCATTGTTAAGAGAACAGAATTTTGGGGACGCATGGGTGGCTGTCAGTTAAGTGTCCAACTCTTCGTATCAACTCAGGTCATGATCTCATCAAGCCCTGCGTGGGCTCTGCACTGACAGTGCAGAGCCTGCTTGGGATCCTCTCTCTCAAACTCTCTCTCAAAATAAACAAACTTTATAAAGAAAAAGAAAACAGAATTTTCAAACACACCTTTCTGTGATGTTAAATTACATTAAATCAAATGAAATTAAACATTTAATTAGGTGCTTACGCCAGGCACAATGCTAAGTTCCCTTACAATGCTCCTAAGTTCTCTTATTCTCAAGGATCTCAAAATCTAATAGGGTAGACATACAAGCAAACAGAAAAAAACAAAAACAAAACAAAACCGTAAAGTGTGACAATGTCCTAATGGCTGCATGCACAAGGTTCTGTTGGAAAGCTGGAAATGAAAAAAGCAGCATTAAACCCAGCCTACAGATAGGCCAGCATGCTAGATTAGTGCACTTCAAGCAAGTTCAACAGGCCCTTTTTATTTTACCCTCTACTTCAGAGCACCCAGCAGACCTGGCCACAGCACCATCTAGAAAGTTTTTTTGGTCCAATTTGTATGAATGATTAAAATCTGACCATTTGCTCCAGCCACCAGCACACAATCGAACATTAAGTTCATCGACTGCATTCTGTCAAGTTCAACTTTATCCTAATGATCCCTCTGCATACTATCTCGTTCTTCCCCATCCTTATTATTTGGCCCCAGAATGTTGATGCATTTATTTAGGTCCAAGTTTGAATAAGCATGCTCACCCTTTTATAGGTAGTAGGTAATTTCCATGGAGAATAGGACCCTACGAATCTGAGTCCAATATACACTTAAAAGAGAGAAGAGCTATGAGCTGTGACTCTATAAATGAGTTTATTAGCTACAGCAGGTGATAATACAGCATTGATCCATTAGCATTTGTAAAACACTGATGTCTCAATATATGAGAAAGTGAAAGTATTATTGCTACATGAAGAGCCTATGTAAAGTATTAACCCCCTTAGCTTGAGTGTTAGGTGGGGGTTTTACATGCAAAGGGAAATATCTTGGGAAATAGCACCAATTGACCTGTATGATTCTTCCTTTCCCTTGCATTTACTAAAAGGTCCTTTCCCTTGCATGTACTAGAAGGTGCTTTAGACTTCACCCTACGCATTATTCCAAATCTAATATTGTTTGAGCATCCATGTTGAAAGATAAGCCACTGATATGGAAGGGATGCCTAGGAAAACGCAAGATGTTTTCAAAGTAAAGAAGATAAATAAGAACAGTAGTCAGAGGAAGGAATGGGAACAGCAGCTTTGATTAGATAAGGACTAATTTGATCCTTCACGATTCATATGAGACTGAGATCTGCTTTGAAGGGAGCTTTTCTTCAAGCTCACAAGTTTACAGATCTGAGAACTGTTTGCTGTATCAAACATAAATGCAGGTAAGGAGGTAACTATATGGTGACAAATTTCACGTGGGACTGAGCACATCCAAAGGTAACAAACAAGAGACAAATTTTGCTTGAAATAGGATGCTATTAATTAAAATAAACAAACTTGTCAAAGCCAGAGCTGGTGCCCACAGCTCCTCACGGGACACGGTGTTGGCACAAACATGCAAGAAGCATGTAGGGGCATCAGATGGCCCCCAAGTGACATAATCCCCTGAATTAAGGAAACACCACATTCATAGAGTATGACGTTTGTGTTTTGACCAATGAAAAACCAGCTATGTATTTAAATATTATTAACGCATTTGCTAATTGGTAGAAGAATTTTTAGTTTTTTTAAAAGCATAGTTGTTGGGGGGGTTGGGGGGAACAATGAGGTTAGTATTCATGATTTTTAAAACATTCATTGTTTGAAAAATAGGGAATAACATATTAGCTAATTTTTTAAAGTATTTAACATGGAATTTTAACATTATTGTGACCTATTAAGAATCACATACTCTGAAAAATCAATGTTCTATTCACTTACTTTAGCTTATCTTTAAAAATATCAGTAGTGTTTCTCATTAGGTTTTTTTAAGCCTTGAAGAAGTATTTTTGTGTTTTTAGAGAGGTGTCCACCTAACTATAGCTGCACTGGGGCTCTAACACACACAGCTGTTGAGCTTAGAGAAGCACTAAGGAGATTCTTGAGTCAACTGCAGCCACACTAGACAGAGATCATGTGGGAAAGTGGTGTTCTGATTCACACCATCTGCCCTGTACTATAGGTAGGTATGCCCCCAGTCCTCAGGGAAGAAAAAGCACACTGATATCGTAGTTAACCAGCACTCCAACTAAATGTGTGGCTTTGATCAAGGACTCCTTCTGTGAGTCTATTAACTTTTAGAAAACTGTTTTTATAAAAAGAATATTCTTGCCAAGAATATTCTTGCAAATCTGGCAATTACTTTTCATTATAATAATATTGACCAGGGCACCCAGCTGGCTCATTCAGTGGAACATGTGACTCTTGATCTTCGGGTTGTGAGTTCGAGCCCTACGTTGCGTGTAGAGATTACTTAAAAATAAAAAATCTTAAAAAAAATAATATTGATCAGCCCTTATACCATTGTCTAGATTGGTGTCTGGAGTAAATTTTATGGAATTTCTTCCTAAGTGTGCAATCTAGTTTTCCCAAAATCTGAAATTAAATGCAACTCTGGGTCTTATTCTTATATTTTCTCATAATTGACGCTTAACCTTTATAATTTTCCCACTAGCCCAGCAGATGAGAGTTCTTGAATGTAGGGCTGACTGGACTATCTTCAACTCAAAGCTTCAGGAAACACTAAAGTTGAAGGAGCGTATAAAGATAAAATCTTGAGTCAGAAGCTGAGGTTTGTAAGGGCGCTAATAGGTCAACAGACTAAGGGGAGCTAGTGTCAGTGCTCAAAAAATCAGGTATGGAACTAGGAAAAAGGAGCAGAGAGAAAAAAAATCAGGGAGTTTGGAATCAAAAGAGTAATCTGGAAGCCATGGCTGGACAGACACCTGTACAGGCAATGTTGACAGTACTTGGCTCTTACATACTTGATAAGGCAATATGACAAGGACCAGAGACGGGTGTCCCAGACAAGCACTAGGAACATGCCACATTTTCTCATGGCCCTTGGGGCTTCTGAATCACAACAGTAGAGATTCACTGGGCAGCTTGATAAATTACTGATCCACAATAAATATTTGCTGAAGGGATGTGTAAATTAATGGTGAATTTTTCCCTGAGACGTATGAACTAAGTCTGAATGCTGGAATTATGAGATTCCATTGAAATCCCTGTGAAATCCTTTGTAGCCCAAAGAGCATTCAAACATAATGAAGTAAATCATTTCCTTCATTCTTATCCAGAATATTTGCCATGATCAGAGCTGCAGTATTCCCAGTAAAACTCAAGTGAATATTCATTTTTCATATCCCAGATTAAAAAGAAAAACCCAAAACATAGTTGTATCTGATGAATTCCTTTCCAAAACTAACAGTGCCTTAGACTGACTATCAAAAACCATTTATGCCCACTTTCCTTAAAACCTGGAGAGCTTTTGGGGCACCTGGGTGGGTCAGTCAGTTAAGCGTCCAACTCTTCATTTTGGCTCAGGTCATCATCTCACAGTTCATGGGTTTGAGCCCCACATCAGGCTCTGCACTGACAGCACAGAGCCTTCTTGGGATTCTGTCTCCCTCTCTCTCTTCCCTTCCCCCATTTGCTCTTTATCTCTCTCTCAAAATAAATAAAAATCAACTTAAAAAAAAAACTTGGAGAGCTGTCTCCAAGAGCATGTCTAACATGCTATCCAGTTTGCAAAGAAGCCAGGTTCATAGAGGAGAACCACACCTCTCATCTCAGTTAAATGGATATTTCAAGACAACATACATTAATTTATGGTGGTCTTAATTTGCCACTTTCCATTTTACATATGTATGTACTACCAAAAAGTCTTCTAGGACTTGTGTTTGATGATTTCTCAAATCTAAATCTCAGAATAACTGAGTATAATAATATCAGACCAGGTGGGTTTATATAGTGTTCATTAAAAATACTTCAACTTTTCAAAAAAGGAAATGCAGTCTTAATTTATATCCTAAAAAGGTGAAAAAGTATATACTGGGTATAAATAAACATAGACATTTTCTACTTACTGTTTCACAGCTATTTTTTTTCAAAGTCTATTAATTTATTTTGAGAGAAAGAAAGGCAGAAACTGAGAGGGAGAGAGAGAATCCCGAGCAGGCTCCATGCTTAGCACAGAGCCCCACACAGGCCTTGATCCCACGACTGTGAGATCATGACCTGAGGCAAAATCGAGAGTTGGATATCTCGCAGACTGAGCCACCCAAGCACCCCCACAACTATTTTTAATTTAATAATTTATCATGGACATCTTTTCAAACCATAGACATCTTTCTATGTCAATGTGTATAGCGTTACCTCATTCTTTTAAAAGAAAAATGCACAAAATTTCATTCTACAAACGAATGACCATATTTACACAATATATGCACTTGTGCATGACATATAATTTCTGCCTGAAGTAAAATTGTTGATCAAAGGAGTGCATCTTTCAAATTTGATCGTTATTACCAAATTGCACCGCAAAGTGTCTCAAATTATACTCCCACCTAAAAGTACACGGTAGTACTTGTTTCCACCATCAAATTGTTGTGTAATTTGAGCTTATTTCATCATTTGTAAGTTTACCAACGATTAGTTTGCCAGAGCTGCCGTAACAAAGTACCATACGTTGGGTGGCTCAGACGATAGAAATTTATTTCCTCACAATTCTGGAAACCAGGAGTCCGAAATCAGGGCGTCAGCAGAGTTGATTTCATTCGGAGGCCTCTCTCCTTGGTTTGTATGGCTATTTTCTCTCTGTCTTCGTACAGTCTTCCTCCTTGTGTACCTACGTCCTAATCTCTTCTTGAGAGGACACCGGTCATGATGAATTAGTGCCCATCTGAATGACATCATTTTACCTTAACTACTTCTTCAAAGGCCCTGTGTCCATATATAGTCCCATTCTGAGGTGCTAGGAATGAGGATTCCAACATATGAATTTGGGAGAATACAATTCAGACCATAGTATTAACCATCTGTAGGTCCTCTTTTATGAAATGCCAGTACATGCCAGCTGGCTATTTTACTATTCATCGGGTCACCTTTTTAAATTTATTACCAAGATTATTTGTATATTGAGGAAATTATACTTCCACTTCGTGCTTTTCTTTGCTGGTTTATGTATCAACTTATGTAAGTGTATCTTTTAAATTCTGACTTATTAACAGTATAAGTCTAGGTGCAGAAGGGATTTTACTCTTCTTATGCCCTGAAAATACCAAATAGAAGCCTGGCACCCCAGTTTTTCTTGGAGTTTTAAGACTAGGGTTTGCTACAACACAGTTTCAGTGTAATGCTGGTAGCATGGAGACATCTTAGCAACAAAATATGTAGAGCCAGCACCCAAATTTAGCTCTAGGCTCTCCTCTGCTATTTTCTTCTTATTAACCCTTCCAGTAGTTGGTGCAAGCAGTCATGAAAATCGTCCTTCTAAAAAGAAATAAAGAAAACAGCAGCCTGTGGAAGCAGCTATCTTTTTAGGCAGGTAAATAATCATCTATATGGTTTAGTTTGAGAGGCACAAAACTACTTCCTCTGTACCTTAAGTCCTCCTAGGAGCATTGTCCTTGACTCCAGAAAGCGCTGGGATATAGCAAATGGTTAGTTGAGAAAGAAGGCTACCGTTAGCACAGTAACTCAGTGCTGCAACAAGGCCACGGGCTTAAGGAAATGAGGCCAGGAGGGTGTGATAATGCAACTTAGAGCTTAGAACTGTAGAGAACATAAATAGTCACATTGTCATCATCACCCATTGTTTCTCATGTACTTACTGGGTGATATTGTTCACCAATGAGACACATGGTCCCTGAGCCTGCAGAAATCCTCATGTGAAGAAGGGAAGAAATTAGGTAGAGAATATTCCTTCTGGAAAACAGGAAATAAATAAGGGATACACCACTCCAGTTCTTCCTGGAAACTGGAACTTTATCACCCTGTGCTTCAGTTTTCTAACTTGTATAACAGTATGCTTTTTAAAAAAAATTTATGTTTATTTCTGAGAGAGAGAGAGAGACAGAGCATGAGTGGGGGAGGGGCAGAGAGAGAGGGAGACACAGAATCTGAAGCAGGCTCCGGGCTCCCAGCTGTCAGCACAGAGCCTGATGTGGGGTTTGAACTCATGAACCACGAGATCATGACCTGAAGTCAGGCGCTTAACCAACAAATAAGTGAGCAGAGACCCATGTTAAATAAAATGACTTCTCTACATTGGGAAGGAAGGGGAGGAAGGCAGGAGCAGATCAGATGGATAAAGGGACCTGTTAGCTATTTGAAACACCATTGGCAATTTATCAGTAATTTACAACTAAAGCACCTAATATACTCTCTTTCCCTTTTTGAAACAGGTCGTGTAAATAGACATCCATTTCAGTCCTAAGATACTCTGTGGTTATGTAACTAAAAAATATAAACATTCAAACAAAGCAACCAATAGAAGAATATATACTTTCTCTGATTAGAAAATTAATGGGAAAATGGCAAAATATTTGTCCCTTTTTGAAAAATGACCCCAAGATAACTATTAAAGCAAGTTTTGACCTTTTGGTGCATAGCTTAATCCTGAATGCGTATTTGTGCAGGATTATCTAACCATTAAAGCACACATTCTAACCTTTACAAGAAGCAAAAGAAAAAAAAAAATCTAACCTTTACAAGAAATTCACTGAGACCAGAGTGAAAATAAACAGAAGACATGCACATGAAAAAGACTGGGAAGATATACTCAGAATGACCAGTGGTTCTCCTCTAGTATAAGGGTAACTTTTAGTTCTTCTTTGCTCTCAGTTGGTTTTTCTAAACAGTTCACAGTAATGGTTATCATTTCTTATGTGCCAGTCATGATCCTAAGTCTTTTATAGGTCACAGCTCGTTTAATCCTCACACCTGGATTGGATGGTGAGTAGCTTCCACCAGATTTGGTTCTTGAAAGTAGAGGAGCTGAGATCAAATTCAGCAGTTCCAGAGTTGGAGAGTTCAACTGCTGTAATAAATGTGAATTTACTTCTCATTGTAAATGTATGTGTGCGTGTAAATACGTGTGTGTGTGTGTGTGTGTGTGTGTGTGTGTGTGTACAGTCGACCCTTGAACAACATGGGTTTGAACTTCATGGATCCACTTATTTGCAGATTTTCAAAATAAATACAGTACAGTAAATGCATTTTCTCTTCCTTACAATGTTAACAACATTTTCTTTTCTCTAGCTTTCTTTATTGTAGGAATACAGTATATAATACATATGACATACAAAATATGTGTTAATCAACTATGTTACTGAGAAGGCTTCTGGTCAACAGTAGGCTGTGAGTAGTTATGTTTTTGAGGGGAGTCAAAAGTTATACACAGGTTTTCAATTGCACAGGGGGTTGGCATCCCAAACCCCACATTGTTCAAGAATCATCTGTACATCTGGTTTCATTTAAGGCTAGGCACATGTGTGCTGAGGCTTGGTACATTTAAATAAATGCGTGACACCTAAAGTTGAATTCCATTCTCTCGATTGCTGGAGAAATGTCATTATAACTATTTCCCAAACTACCTTAACTGCTAGGCTTTTTCAACTGAAGAAAGAATAAACATGTGGGAGGAGGAAGAAGGTTCTGCAAAGCCTCTCCTACTGTTTGGTTGGCAGCCAACTCAGAACAGCATGCTCTCAGATTAACTACTTAGAGCCTAAAATTCAGATGATTTCAGATGAGCATGCTGTACAATTATAAAAGACGTAAACTTTGAAGTCCTCAAGCCCCGTGCAGGAAACCGTTCTGAAACCTCTCTCTGAGGCTCTGCTTAAACACTGCCAGTGTGGAAAATTCCCACTCTGGGTGGTCATGTGCAGGCTTGCTGAGTCTCCCGTCTCATAAATAATGTCTCCTGACATGACCCTGAAGTCTTACGGTACAAGCTCCATCTCAGGAGCTACACAGAAAGGCATATGCGCTCAACCTGATATGGTTGGTCCTTCTACAGAAAGAGCCCCCTCCTTATGAATTCTGCCTTTCTCTTTGTGTCCTCACTCCAGTTACCCTGTGAGATAACTAAGGTAAAGCTAATATTTGAAAGCAGTAAGTTCCGATGGAAAACATCTCTCTCTGTTTCCTTGGTGCTCTGATAGTCTGGTGTCATCACATCCTATCGAAAGTTAAGTGTTCGACTCTGGAGGCTGACAGTAACGTTCCAAAGGTGCTCAAGTGTACAAATATTGCTATAAAACCAGCCAGGCTTTAGGCATGTCATATCCAGGGGTCCAGTTCTTCACCTCTCTGACCCCAAACCATCAGACCCAGACCCTGACCTCCAGCTCTGAGGGAGCTGGAATCATCTGTTCTCCAGAACAGACCTGGACCACACCTCTGCTGCTGCTCCAGAGTCCCCCAAGTTCAGTGTTGAATGTGCCATGAACTGTGGGTTTGGGCTCTGCTCACATCTAGCAGCTCCTGATAAACTGACCCTGGTCATACTTGCTGACTTGGCTTTTCGCCTTCTGGACAAGGCTTTCGCTTCTTGCCAGCACTCACCTATGTATTTTATCATTATTTCAATCTCAGGACTGACAATTCTCATGACCCTGAAGACCTAACCAAGCAGATGGAATGAGCCCAAACCACTCGTTCCAGCCTATCTCCTACCACGCCTTGGGGTAGCTCCCCTGTTCCAGCCTTAGGGCCTCACTCACACATGGGGCCCCTCTCTGCACCTTTGTCAACACCGTCCCCCTTGCCCCAGAGTGCCTTTCCCTCCGCTCTCCAGTTCAGACCCGAGCACGGGGTTAAAAGTTCAGGCTCCGGAATCAGCTTGCTTATGCGTGTGGCCAGCTTTTCTACTTATTAACTATATGACCCTGGGCAAGTTAGTTAACTCTTAATGCTTAGGTTTTCTTAAGTGTAAAATGAGAGGGGCAGTGCTCTCTGCAGAGGCCCTGCCAGCAGCCCATCCTACACCCACTCCCCTCCTTCTCCTCTGTACACAGCTCTGAAGTTTCTAAGCAGCTCTGTACTCAGGCTAAATAATAAAAACAAAAACACCTCCCTTCCTCAGCCAGTCCTGCAGCCGGGGTCTCTGTGTGACACAGTCTGACCAATGGAACGGAGCAGAAGTCTGAAGTGTGCTGGGGAAGCCTAGGGAAGTTTTTCTTTCCATTGTTAGCACTTGTGGTTTTATTTATGTTTTTTAATGTTTATTTATTTCTGAGAGAGAGAGAGAGAGAGAGAGAGAGAGCAGGGGAGGGGCAGAGAGAGAGAGACACAGAATCCTAAGCTGACAGCACAGAGCCTTACATGGAGCTTAAACTCAAGAACTGGGAGATCATGACCTGAGCCAAAGTCAGATGCTCAACTGACTGAGCCACCCGGGTGCCCCAGCACTTGTGGTTTTATGTTTCTGCTGGGATGCCAATGTAAGGCCCAAAGTGGATCGGCCAAGGACTTTATACTGAGGATAAAAAACCACACCCAAGCCGGTAGAGCAGGAAGTTAGAAGGAGCTGGAGCCTTGATGTTTTCTCAAGCACCTGTCTTAGCCCCAGACCGCCCGCTCTTGGCCTCCTTCTTATGTGAGGACAAGTAAGCTTCCCCTTCATTATGCTGACATAGTTGGGTTTCTGTTACCTAAGAGCTTTGCACAGTTGTTGTGAGGACTGAATAAGAAAATGCATGTATGCACCTAGCGCAATGCCTGGCTTCGTAAGTGCTCATGAAGTGTTCATTGATTTTGCTATTTCAAACCCCAACTTAAGTCCCAGCGGCTCCAAAGCCCACCAGCCTGCTGAGACCTCCCTTCTCAAAGGACTCTCAAGCTTACGTTTTGCGCCATTCACTGAGCCTTAAGTCTCTCCCGCTGCTGTAATTTTAGTATTGTGGTTGTTAAAGTTGTATTTCCTAGCTCTGCAGGTAGATACTATGTTGTAGGGGGCACATGTGATAGTCTGAGCTCTCCCTGCAATGCTTAGCCCAGTTCTGCTCGGTGCTGCTCGGTGAATAATCAGTTGCTTGTTCAGAAACTTTGGAACCCCTGAAGCATTGGAAAAGTTGTTTCCTCATGTTTTTTGGTTGTACTTTGTGGCCAGATTCTTTAAAGCTAAGGAATTCTCTTGATGAATTGTACAGCTGATAGGTTTTATGAAATTATCTAGGTAATAACCTTTCTTTTTATTTACCTTTTGGCTACTGTAGAACAGATAATCAATGGTAAGTTTTGAAAGGCTGCTAATTCATAGTAGCAACAACTATGTCTACACATTGTCTTACTTATCAAGTGATACAATATTCTAACAAGCTCCCCTCACCTCAGGAATCGGACTATAAAAAGACCTAGGACTGGAGCAGAAAACCACTGTCCAGTGAACTCTTCGTACCCTGTCCTCTCCTTCACTTGCTAGGATGGCCTGCATGGCCACGGCGGGAACCCCCCTCCCCCCCCCCGCTTCCCCATATCTTGCCCTATACGTGTCTTCGATCTGGTTATTTCCAAGTTATATCCTCTCACCATAAATTGGTAATCTGGTAATAAAATGTTTCTCTGAGTTCTGTGAGCCATTCTAGCCAGTTAATCAAACCCAAGAAGGGGGTCCTTGGAACCTCTGACCTACAGCTGGGTGGTGAGACATGCAGGTGATAACCTGGACATCTTATTGGGAGGGAAGGGAGTGTCGTGTGGGACCGAGCCCTTAACATGTGGAATCTAATGCATCTTCATGTAGATAGTGGCAGAATTGAGTTAAATTGTAGGACACCCAGCTGGTCTCAGGGAGTTGTTTGGTGGCGTGGGGGAAAGACACGCACATTGGAATTGGGTGTCAGAATGATACCCTATCATTTAAAAGCAGTATAAAAATTAAAAAATATGGCAAAAATCTCAAGATATCCCAGGAAGGGAAGATGTGGTGTTTGTTGTCTTGGTCACTGTTCCTAAGATGTGTTTTTTCTTTAATTCAACAAATATGTATTGAGTATCTAGATACTGATATTGCTGTGAGCACTAGCTGTATATTAGAAAGCAGAAAAGAAAAAGCAGAATACTCAGCCCTACGCTTACGACACTGCAGTCTAACGGTAGAACGAATGTCAGCAAGTGCTAAGTAACAGCGAGTAGAAAACAGGAAAAGCAGCCGGTTCATAGAATTGGTGAAAGCTTCCCTGATGAGATAACAACTGAGCTGCCACCCACGTGAGATGGAGGGGTTAATCAGATGAAGCTGGAGGAAGAGAGCAGAACATGAGCAAAGACCTATAGTGAGAGGAAGCATGGCAGGCGGAAGGGACTGAATAAAGCCCGTGTGGCTGGAGCAGAGGGTAAGCGATGAAAAGGAGCCATGCACAGGGGCCAGACCATGCACACCTGGTGGGAGTTTGTGTGCCACATGTCCGATTTGTATTCTCAAAGATCACTTTAGCGCACAGTGAGGAGTGGGGTGGAAGGCAGCAAGAACGGCAGGTGGAGCCTAGATAGTCCAGAAAGTCTTCTCCAAAGGCCAGTCTCTGTCTTTTCAACCATAAGCCCGCTTCTTGAAGGTTCCCAGGGGCTCAAAAAGGAGCTCGGAGGGGCTATTTACACACCTGGCCAGAATAGTTCAGGGCTGGAAGAAGGACCAACTCAATTTAAAGAGTTGTTCTTTTTTCTTTTTTTCTTAATTCAAAAAAATATTCATTTATTTATTTTGAGAGGTCAATAGCGAGCTGGAGAGGGGCAGAGAGGGGGAGAGAGAGAATCCCAAGCAGGCTCCACACTGTCAGTGCAAAGCCCAATGTGGGGCTTGAACCCACAAACCATGAGATCATGACCTGAGCCGAAATCAAGAGCTGGACGCTTAAGCAACTGAGTCACCCAGGTGCCCTCAATTTAAAGAGTTGGCCTAAGGTTGTTGCTAGACTCCTATCTACCCTCCTAGCTTTCAAGTGAGACTCAAAACTCATGCCTTGTCAACTTGGTGACCGCAAATATGTATTATATGTAGTTTGTCGTCCTGAGAAAAGGAAGTCAATTTTTTCCCCTCAAGTAATAGAATTTAGAGTCACTGTGAAAAGTACAGATGTGACTGATAAGGAAGAGTCAAGAATCTTCAGAAGGTTCTGTGTTTTGGGTTGGGAAAGGAGGTTTCAGGTAGGGAAATTGTGAGTTGGCAAAACAACTAGGGGGAAAGAAGAGGCATGACTGGTTTTCTGGCAGATTTTTAGCAGCTCCTGTCTTCCTGGGTTTCCACCAGCAGTGCCCAGACAGAGCCCCCCAGGCCTGGGGCCAGGTAAGCATGTATTTGGGTGAAAGTAAACAGAGCATTCCTCAGAGTTGAAGACTTCACTCAGAATCTTATTTGCATTTGCTCTGAGAAAAGCCTAGAGTTTTCTTGATCTCAGTCCAACGGCGAGGTTTTCTGGAAAATATGAGAAAACAAATTTATGCCAGGCAGCTAAAGGCCTGTAGGGAAGAAAAACAATATGTTTCTTTTTCTTTTTCTTTTTTAGTGAAGAAAGCTCAAGGAAGCAGACTTGCAATCAGTTTCTCCAGCATCCTGAGCCCTTGGAGCATGCACATTGGTCATTTTGTAGTTACACAAGAAATATCATTTAGTCCAATGCTGACACCATGAAAGCTGGGTCTACATAAGACGGTAAAAGTTGCTTAGCAACAATACTGACTGTATCCTTCTTTCCTTCCTTCCTTCCTTCCTTCCTTCCTGTGTTTCTTTACAAACAATCGAGTATCAATCAAGCAGCCACGTTTGGCAGCATGTAGGAGATCACAGTGGTCTGTCCAGAGACTTTGACTTCACTAGGGTACCACCAGGATAAATGTCTCATGAGCTCTAAGATCAGAGTCCCCAGGAGTGGAGGCCCTGACCTCAGCCTAAGCAATTAGGTGAGACTTGCCTCAGACCAGGTTCTCACTGTTCTTTGGAGAGTTGGGTCTTCTTGGGTCCAGGCAATCTTCCCATCAGGCAAACTCCTGCAAAAATGTGTTGAAGATCACAACAATGTGGATACACTTAACACTGTACACTTAAAAATGGTTAAGATGGGGGGCGCCTGGGTGGCTCCGTCGGTTGAACGTCTAACTTCGACTCAGGTCAAGATCTCACGGTTCGTGATCTCATGGTTGGAGCCCAGCATCGGGCTTGCTGCTCTCAGCACGAGCCAGCTTTGGATCCTCTGAACCCTCCTCTCTCTGCCCCTCTCCCACTCACACTCTCTCAAAAAAATAAATAAACATTGAAAAAATATTAAAAATGGACAAGATGGTAGATTTTTTATAAGACTTTTTTTTTTTTTTTTTTACCACAATAATGTGCCCAAGGCCACACAGGTAGTAAATGAGAGAGGTGGCTCCGAAGTCCCTGCGTCCCTGCTCTTACCCCCTACCCTGTACTATAATCCAGACTTCGGCTTACTCTTTCACCTCATCTTATTTTAATGCCTAGCACAGCTCATACCATAACTGGATTTTCTGGGTGCTTCTTTATCTCTGTATTTGTTTATTATCTGTCTCCCCCACTAAAATCGGGGATTTAGGCGGGGTGGCTTAAACAATAGGAATCTATTTTCCCACAGTTCTGGAAGCTAGAAGTCCATGATCAAGGTATCGGCAGGGTTGCCCGCCCGGCCTGTGGTACGTTGTTGTGGAAGCCCTAGCAAACTAACACTAAAGTATTTATCATTTCAAAAACAGAATAAAAAGAATTTACTTAAAACTTTAAAAATCATTCTTTCATAGTAAATATATTTTCACTCATCTATAAACTGTTTGCAGCAGGTTACCCTGCTTTTTGAATGTTTGCCTTACACCTTTTCGCTTGTACAAAAAAGATTTACATTAGTACCTATTTCCGCTAACCAAAAGAAATCCAAAGAGGATTTTTGCTTTCACGAAAAAGGCAAAAAGTGACAATAGCGCTCATTGGTTTCGCAGTCTTCTAGAGGCAGCGAGAATGGCGCCACCCAACGCCTTCCCTGGGAACTACACTCAGCGTCTCGGTATGTGAGCGTCTGTGCTTTATCTTAGTTTATTTTATGATCTTTTAGTAAGATGTGTTTTGAGGTATTAGGAAAACCTAGAGATTATTTTTGGGGTCTGGGAATGCTCGAAAATGTTTCCATATAAATTCATGGCAATTGCTTCTTCACTTTATGCCTTTTCGATTATGGAAGATTTTACAACTTTACAACTCTTGGATAGTGGGGGAAGCCTGTATTTGGTATGGGTTTCTTAAGGAATAACCTTCTGTTATCAGAAGATGTTTTGAGAGAAATTAGAAATTAGAGAATATTAGAAAATAGAGAAATTAGAGAGAAAATTAGAAAATAAACAGAAGTAGAAAAGATACATATGCAAAATGAAGAAAATAAAAATCACTCGTTATCCTTTACCAACTTATATTATGATGTAGCACCAATGATTTGTCTCAACAGATATACGCAGTGATGGTTCACAGTATTCTAATGGATCATGGATTTTCCCACATATTATTAATGTGACTTCAGCCAACTTTGACCAAGTCAGAACCTTTATGAGCTCATCTGTAAAATGGGGATAATAAGAACGGCCTCTCTGGGCTTTTGTCAATTATATATTAATGGAGTGCTGGATATAAAGCGCCTAAGTGCCTGGTACATACATAGTAAGCAAACAATAAATATTCTGTATCTTTTTACAAAGTCTGTATTTTACCAAAATGGGGTCATTCTGTACACATTATTTTTGCAATCTAGATTTTCTCATGTTTGTTAGAGTTTTATCTACCTATTAAGTTTCATTTCTGGATATATAAATGCCCCATACATAAGAATGGTTTTTTCTGGTCTCATGATGTTTTCATTTGAACAGCCTTCCTTTAGACCTCTTGGTATAGAATTCTATGCCGTTCTAAGACTCTTGATCTTTTAGCAGGCTCCTTGTGTTTGAGAAAACTTCCAAAAGCACAGTTGGGGTCGAGAACTCATTCAAATCTGAGACACTGCCAGGAGGCAAAAACTAAACAGAACCGTTCCTGCTGACTCCACATTGTAGCTGCCAGATGCCTCGGTTAACTCATGGAAAGGAAAACAAAATGGAATCATGAAATGAAAATGCTTTAGAGACCACAAAATGGTGGTGGCTGAATGGACGTTTGCTCCTCTGCTGATTTTAGCAGTGGTTCTAAGGGTCAGCTGTGCCCCAAGCCCACACCTCTGACAGAGCCAGGCCGCCACAAGACAGAGCAGCAGGCCTGTAGGAGGAGACTCCAGCTGTGGTGCCAAAGGTACCAGGAAGTTACCCCCTCGGTGCCCGTATCCTGGCTCTACCACCGAAAAGCAACCTCCTTCACCGGAAGTTCTGTCCACTGACCTTTCCTAAAATGCAAAAATTCATGAGAACATTTAAACCTCAAGTTCTTAGGATAAATGAGTTGCAGGTTCTTTCCAAAAGCAGGTTTTAACGGGGGCAGGGGAACAGCTTGAGAGAACGTGTGGCATGTGTGGGTAAGAAAGACATTGATTCCAAAGGGGAAGCTGGAAGTTAAGTGCTGTTTGCCTCCAAGGTAAACAGTCTAAGGACTGTGCAAGGACCAGTCTAAGCTCTGGGGGCAATGAGGTGGCATGATTGGTAGTCGAGGTCTCTTACAAATACCCTACAGAGGAAAAGACACATTCCACCTGGGCTTCAGGATCTCTCCCAAGGACATACAGACCAAGGTGGCTTCCATATAGAAAACAGGTGGCACTTTGTGGAGCGAACTTGGACTCTATAGAAAACACAAGGCTGTGAGCGCCCACCTGTCAACTGCAGTTCTTTCCTTCCAGTAACTCCATCACATCAAGTCAACTCAACAAATATCTGCCAGGCATCCACTGTGAACAGGACACTGCATCACGGTAGACCTGCCCAATGAAGGCAGCGTCCTGCAGCTGGGAGCTCTCTCATGCAGCAGCTTCCAGCCAGCTTTGGAACTGGAGGCTGTGAGGAAGTGAGCAACAGGAAGACTGGCCGAGGAACCCTCACCCTCGCCCCCATACCCAAGGGGCAACTGCTGTGCCCCCCTGCACTGAAAGGGAAGGATCACCATGATACCACAGCCTGACCCAATAGGGACTTTCGGCCAGTCAGCTTTTTTAAACACAAAGAAAGGGGGTGCCTGGGTGGTTCAGTCTGTTAAGCATCCTACTCTTGATTTTGGCTCAGGTCATAATCTCATGGTTTGTGGGATGGAGCCCCGTGTTGGGCTCTGCGCTGACAGCTCTGAGCCTCTTGGGAGTCTCTCTTTCCCTCTCTCTCTGCCCCTCCCCTGCTTGTGCTCTCTCTCTCTCTCTCTCTCAAAATAAATAAATAAACATTTAAAAAATTAAAAAAATAAAGACAAAGGAAGAATCTCTCTAAGGATAAACAATTTAACATGGATCTTTGAATAACAAATAACCCTAAGAAACAGATGTGACTGTTTATCTCATAAGAGACAGATTTTGTGGAATAATATGTTCAAGAATATGGATCCATGGCAAAATATTGCTGTAACTGATTACATACATTATAATTCATTTTTTCCTGCTTGTTTTTCTACCACAGTTTAGAAGCACAGAAAATTGTCAACATGAACTTTATGCTATGAAGGTGGCTCCAGTGGAACTCCTAAAATGACATAATTCCCAGAATATTGCTCATAAGCACAAACAAAGCAATCACACTCATTTTTTTCAAGACGACTGAAGATATGAGTTCCTTTCTTCATGTGAAAAATGTACTTTGCCCTGGCCAAATGGATCACAATGCCTCCTAAGACTATAGTCTCCTTCTAAAGGAATCTGCCACCTAGAGCCTTGTGCTCCAGACCATCTATCCCAATTCTGGATATACATCAGAATCGCTGGAGAGCTTTAAAAACATGTCACTATCTAAACCCCATTCCTGCAGATTCTAATTCTGAGATCCTAATTAATCTTGGGTGGGGTCTAATTTTTAATTTTTTTAAGTTTATTTTTTTAATTTTAGAGAGACAGAGATAGCAGAAGTTGAGGAGGGGCAGAGAGAGAGGGAGACACAAAATCTGAAGCAGGCTCCAGGCTCTGAGCTATCAACACAGAGCTTAACATGGGGTTTGAACTCACAGACCTCGAGATCACGACCTGAGCTGAAGTAGGATGCTTAACTGACTGAGCTACCCAGGTGCCCCGGATAGGGTCTAATTTTTAAAGCCACCATAGAAGATTCTGTTTTTCAGCCTGCACTGAGAACCCCTGTGCTAGACTATTCCATAAGCTGAACTGGCCAGGCTAAGTACAATCCCACGCTTCCTCCCCCATATGTGATTGATTGGACCCATGTTGAACAGTTGGCCCAAGGACAGCCAATACCTAAGTTGGCCTGGGTCCTTTGAGGTGGCATGAGTTGGGATGACCTTCCCCATATTTAAAGATTTTCTAGGAGAACTCATGGGATCTAGCACATAGCTAGACTCATGGCTAAGATTTATTACAATGACATAGTAAGGATACACCATCAGATCATAATGGGAAAAGACATAGGCGGAATCTAGAGAAATCCATGCACAGGCATCCTGTGCCCTCTCCTTCTGTGAGGGGTACACATGAACATGATACTTTCTCCAGCAATGAAAAGTACAGTAACATGTGTATGGTGTTCCTGCTCAGAACAGCCCTTTAGAGACTCGGCGTCCAACATTTTTATTGGGGGCTGGTCACATCTGCATTCTGCTTATCATTTTCCAAATTCCAGACTCCCAGAAGGAAATAATACATTCAGCATGAATCATGTTGTTTATGCAAACAGTCTAGGCACAGAGGACCACTCTTATCAGTTATGAGAATGGTGGAAACACCCAGACACCAGCCGAGAGCCAACTTTATAAACTGTCCTTCTAGACATAGCAGTCTTGGGCCTGCTGTATTAACTCATTTCTGCACATGGCCCAAAACAGAGGTGATAATTATTAGCTAGACTGATAAACTTTGATGACGGAATAGAATCTGGGAAACAAGAATAGCCTCAGACTGTTGATTTTGAGGGGAGAAATGACCAGGCACAAAGAGAAACAAAGATAAAGGCATAGTTGAGTCACGGTGATGGTGATACTCTAGTGAAGAGAAGAAAGTCCAGTGCTGAGGGTTCAGCAAGATAACGCAGCTATTCAAGCTCTGTTCTTCTGCTACCCAAATGCTGTTCCTCTTTTCTCCCTGAAAACTATCAACCCAGCCTCCCCTGGTTTTTCATGGATTTTCTGTATCCCTTAGAGTCACTTTATTTCTAATTTTTTTTTTAACGTTTTTATTTATTTTTGAGACAGAGAGAGACAGAGCATGAATGGGGGAGGGGCAGAGAGAGAGGGAAACACAGAATCGGAAGCAGGCTCCAGGCTCCGAGCCATCAGCCCAGAGCCCGATGCGGGGCTCGAACTCACAGACCGTGAGACGTGACCTGAGCTGAAGTCGGACGCTTAACCGACTGAGCCACCCAGGCGCCCCCCCTTAGAGTCACTTTATAAGTTTATCCTTTCTACACGTGGATCATCCTCTCTATAAACCTTGATCACTCAGCCAGGGTAAGTCTTAATATCTTTTAACTGAAAGAGCTAAAAGCCCACTCATCACATGATGCTCACCCAGGACTACCTCACACATAGGCAGAGAAAGAGCAACCACCAACACCCAACCTCAAAAAGCAGGGGGTAGGGGGAGGTATGTGGGCTCATCACCCAGAATAGGCTTCACAAAGCCACAACTGTCATTCCCGGAAACATGCTGCCTTCCACGTCAGATGGACTTTTGGCTGAATTCAGTAATACCTATGCAGAAATTATTTGGAAGTTTTGGTCATAGAGACCATGAAGACTTGGTCTTCATAGTCCCAGAATCAAAACAACTGATTGAAAACCGTAGAAGAGATCCTAGTATCTACGAACTTCTATCTATGTCTACGTATATCTTGGTTTCACTCACTTAATGTTTAGCTGGACATATCTATGGACTTCAAAATCCTTTTTTTAATATTTATCTTTGGGACAGCACAAGTGGGGGAGGGGCAGAGAGGGGACTGAGGATTTGAAGTGGGCTCTATGCCCACAGGCTGACAGCAGTAAGCCCAACGTAGGGCTCGGACTCACGAACGGAGAGATCACGACCTGAGCTGAAGTCAGATGCTCAACAGACTGAGTCACCCAGGTGCCCCAAAAATCTTTTTTTTAAGGAAGCTCTATACTCAAGGTGGGGCTCAAACTCATGACCCCCAGATCGAGTCACACACTCTACCAACAAGGCAGGCAGGCACCCCTCAAAGTCTTCTTAAGCAAGGAAATAAACACCTAAATATTCAGTTCAGATGCTGTGAAATGTGGGCTTTTAGGTTGAAGGATTAAGTCCTCCCTGTATCCCAAGACCACTAGTTTCTTCCTCTCCATCCTGCAGCCCATCTTCCCAGTGCTAACACTTGCTGTCACCATTATATGTTCTTTCCATCATAGTGGTTATGGGTTCAAATAAATGGTAGACTCTTAGACTTGGAAGAGACATTACAAATCACTTGAAATTCAATCCTCTGGTTTTAAAAGTGAGAAGCTGTCGGCCCAGCAAGATTTATAGACTTATCCGAGGCCTCACAGCTGGCTTGAACCAGTAGAGCTCTAACCTCCTGACTCACAGATTTAATTTGTTGCCGCTCTAGGCCCCTCGTCTTCATCTTTTCCTGTGTAATAATGGCATTCAGGCTCCAAGCTGCAGGTGACTTCCGACTATTTCTGCACCTCTTATCTTTTCAAAGTCTGTTGTCATTCCAGAAAATATTAACATTCACAAGGCTGTGGATTTGTCATTGTGTAATAAGTAAATAAGACATCGTTCTCAAATGCACTAATGTTTGCAGACTAAGATCACATGTCCCTAAAGAACAGGAAGTTACTTTCAAATTTTGTGTTTTTGAGTCTCCAAAAACAAGGCAGCACAATGTGTTGTTTGCTAAAGTTATGCTTGAAAGAGAATTTAACCTTTACTCACCCATTTACTGTGAAGACTATGTCAAGTGACAGTATTCAGCTCAAAGAAGGTAAATGTCACCTGTATAACAACTTTACTTGGAAATTAGGCATCAGTAATCTATCAGTGATTAATGACAAAGAACTTAGCTAACCATTATTAAAATCCCAGCACCGTTCCAAGATTGGGTGTGATGGAGGGAGGCAGAGCAATACAAACTAAGATGCTCTCGGAACATTTAAAGTGCAGAAAAGCATCAATAATGTACAGAAAAATATTTCAGATAATAAGCACTTAGATCATACAGTAAATCTTACAATGTCACAAAAACTCAAGGATGAGAGAGATCAGCAAGTAGAGGGCAAATCCAATTCACATTTTCTGACCAGACATTTGTGCTTGAAAGTTGTTAGAATAGAGCTCCTGAGGCATATTGAAAGGTAAGCCAGCTTTGGTGTCCATCTGAAAGTTATTTCTAGTCTTTCATGCACATAATGAACATTTATTGAGCACATTTCTATGTACGTAACACTTTGCTAGCCATTGCAAAGGATCCAACCATGGCGCCATTGCTTAAACTCTCAAGACCTCAGTTTTCTCATCACTGAAATATGAAAAATGGACCAGATAATACTAGGTCCCTTCTAGTTTTTATGTTCTATATGTCTAACATCTCCCAGATGAAGAAAGAATTCTTGCTAAGTTCTTAAAATCTATTGGAAGGAACAAAATGTGTGTTTTAGATCAGAGATCTATCTTAACGGTAATCAGAAAAAGACAGATTACCTACAGAGTAACAATTAGACTAAAGGAAACTTCTCAATAGAAATAAAACTAAGACCACAAAATAAGAGAGAGTGCCTAAGAAACATGTCAGCCAAATTATCATAAAAGGGAAGAGAGAAAATTGAAAAAGTCCGAGTGTGTATGCCATATGCAATGAATGGCATACATTTTCAAACAGTCCTTCAAGGAACCCCTAAAGGATGCATTTAAGGAGCAGGAAAGGAACCAGGAAGAGTAGGGACCAAAGAATTGGGGAAGTACTCAGGTTAATACTCACTGGCTCTTTGAAATAACAACGATAACAACGGCTGAAGAGGGGGATTTAAAGGAGGTAAAATTAAAATATTAAACAAAAAATGGAAGGTGGAAAGGTGATTGAGAGTAAAGAATTCTAAAGTCATTGTTTTGTTCAGAAAAAGTATAGCTCTATTAACTTTTGGCTCTTTAGAGGATTTTGTTAATGTAAGAATAACCACTGTAGAAATAAAATTACAGTCTCTAATTCAAAGCAAGAGAACTTCAAAATTGTGGTTTTAGGATGGATGTAGGAATGAGTGTGATTAATTTCTATAGAGAAAAAGAATGATCTAAAGGAAATATGACAATACGTTAATATTTGTTAACTCAATAGATACGTGTCTGTTATTTTCCATATTTTTTAAAATTAAAGTTACAATTAATTTTTTCTAAAGAGTCAGCTTCTGGTGTTTTTAATTGACAGGTTTTGCTTGATCACATAGTCCACAATCACTGAACCTTCACCAAATAAGGAAGCTAAACTAGCAGGACTCAGTTTTGCCTGGACTGGCCCTCCTCTCCTGCAGAAGCAGAAGTAGAGGACATTTTCCTTTCTGTTTCTGTAAGTGGAGCATCCCTGGAAGATATCTGAACTTTGAGCACATGAGTCAGGCTTGGAGCGATAGTCATAGCCCACCTGTCCCACCAGGTCATGGCGACCTCCGTGCGCTAGTGTGTGATTATCACTTAGGTTCTCCTGGAGGAGTAATCTTAGCCTTTCAAAGTCTTTTCCAAATCTCCATTAATCTACATTTATCATGTTCATGGTCTAATTGGGCAATTGTTATAAATTGATACACAGCATGTCTGCATGATCCCAGCATGCTTTATATTGGTTATAAAGATAGATGATCGCTGGAGCCGAACCCAGACAATTAGGAGGATCACAGATGAGCTGCTCACCATCTTTGCTAACATGCTGGGCACATCCTCTTCCTGCCTGTCAACAATCTCAAGAGTGGTCTGGCCTGAACATGTGATCGAGATGAATAATATATTAGCAGGACAATGAGACTTATTCACATATCCGAGCTAGTTTTGAGTTCTGCCAAAACAGAAACCAAACTATCCCCAGTGTACTGCTGAGTTAGAGAAGAGTAATTTATTTACAACAGGCTCTACAAGACATCATATGGACCTCTTTTAAGGAAAAACGATTTATGGATTTCCACCACTGATGTGAATTACTTTCACTATAGTAATATGTTCTTTCCCCTCTCCTTTTTTTTTTTTTTTTTATGATTGAAGCTTATCAAGAGTCTTGGATCTTGAGTTTCTGGAGCTTTTTAAAATCATATTTGGAAAATTTTAAGTTATTATTTCTTTTTTTTTTTTTTTTTATTCTTTCCCCCGATTTAATCCAGTAACACATAGAATTAGGTTGCTTGGAGTTGTTCCATAGTTCACTGATACTGTGTTTATTTCAGCTTTTCTCCTTTCTCAGGAATGACTGTCCTGCACAATCTGATGTCCAATGTCTTAAAACCATCGTTTCATATATATTTTTTTCTGTTTCTTAGTAATTTCCAACAGGAGGGTAAAACTGTGACTGCTAGTCCATTTAGGCTGGAAAGTGAACCATCAAAAGTCAATTTCAAAATCTTTCTCAAACAAGTATGGGAGCACCTGCCTGGATGGCTCAGTCCCTTAAGCTCCCAACTCTTGATTTCAGCTCAGGTCATGATTTTGCAGTTGGTGAGATGGAAACCCGCATCAGGTTCTATGCTAACAGTGCAGAGCCTGCTTGGGATTCTCTCTCTCCCTCTCTCTCTACCCTTCCCCTGTTCACACACTCTCTCAAAATAAATAAATAAATAAATAATCTAAAATTTGGTTTTTTTTTTTAACGTTTATTTATTTTTGAGACAGGGAGAGACAGAGCATGAACAGGGGAGGGTCAGAGAGAGGGAGACACAGAATATGAAGCAGGCTCCAGGCTCTGAGCTGTCAGCACAGAGCCCGATGCGAGGCTAGAACTCACCGACGGCAAGATCATGACCTGAGCGAAGTCGGCCGCCCAACCGACTGAGCCACCCAGGCGCCCCAATAAATAAATAATCTAAAAAAAAAAAAAAGAAAAGAGTATGGAAGCTTCTCTTCCCAGAAAGCCTCAGAAAATATCTTCTTCAGGTTCGTTGATCATTAATGGTCATGTGTTCACCCTGAATCCATAAGTCTTGCAAGGAGATGGGATTGTGATTTTTCTTTTTAATTTTTTTTTTAATGGTTTATTTATTTTTGAGACAGAGAGAGACAGAGCATGAACGGGGGAGGGGCAGAGAGAGAGGGAGACAGAATCGGAAGCAGGCACCAGGCTCTGAGCCATCAGCCCAGAGCCCGACGCGGGGCTCGAAGTTACGGACCACGAGATCGTGACCTGAGCTGAAGTCGGACATTTAACCGACTGAGCCACCCAGGCGCCCCAGGGATTGTGATTTTTAAGCTAGGCTTGAACCATGTGCCCCGCTGTTAGAACCTCTCTGTATGTTAGTGACATTTTGTGACAGATCATTCTTTGATGTGAGGGACTGTCCTATGCTTTGTCAGATGCTTGGAAGCATTCCTGGCATCTACCCGCAAGTTGCCAGAAGCATCTCTATTCCAGTTTTGGCAACTGAAAATGTCTCCAGACATTGCTAAATGTCCTTGGGGTGGGGGGAAAATAGCTGCCAGGTGAGAAACCTGCTCTAGAAACTCCATGAGGAGGTGTGCCTACAAATGAAATATGGAGTGGTTACAAGGAGAAGGGCAGGCAACCACAGTGTCCGTTGTAATATACAAGCATTATATTGTATAACAAAATTAAGAATAATGTGTAGTCCTTAGACACTAATAATAATAATCATGCTACAGATAAGTTAAAGAATCAAATTAGGTATGTATACAAAGGCACATTGTAAAGTAAACCCTATAACACATAGTATGTATGTACTGTTTATTTGTACATCATTAGATCATATCTATACATGTATTATTTTTCTTACAAGACTTAAGTTCACTATTTAGTAATATCAACAACTGGACCCAGTTTGCTTCCTCCTTAGATTAGGGTAGATGGTCATGAACAGAGAACCTGGTACGTTTAGGGAAATTGAAAGACCATCTTGGGGAACTTCATTATTTCATAATAAATGTCACATTGTGCTTAAAAAGCATAGGAGTGTTTTCTCAGGTATAAGTACATGAGATAGTGAACAGAGCCAAAATCAGGAGTCGGACACTTAACCAACTGAGCCACCCAGGAGCTACAATCCCATCCCTTTCTTGCAGGAAGTCCTGATCTCTTTACGCAATTGGTCCCCTTCTCCAGAACTCTGCAAGTTCCAACCAAGGAAGGGGCTCTCTTCATCAAATACAAAATGTTCAGATCCTTGGGGCACCTGGGTGGCTCAGTTGGTTGAGTGTCCGACTTTGGCTCAGGTCATGATCTCACAGTTGTTGGGTCTGGCCCTGAGTCAGGCTCTGTGCTGACAGCTCAGAGCCTGAGCCTGCTTTGAGTTCTGTGGTCTCTCTTTCTCTCTGCCCCTCCCCTGTTCATGCTCTCTCTGTCTCTCTCTCTCTCTCTCTCTCTCTCTCTCTCAAAAATAAATGAACATTTTTAAAAAATGTTCGGATCCCTTTCCTAGGGCATCAGGGCATTCTACTCTCATCTTGGACAATTATGAGGAGGCCACTCAAGTGATCTCAAATGTCAAGTGAAGCAAATGTCTACACCAAGGTGATTTTCTATCTTTCTATAAATATGGGATTTTCTCACAAAGTATTTTAAAATTCTACATCAGCCATTCACCCCACTCTTCAGAGTCTCCATCATATTGAGAGAGTTGAAAGAATTCCAAAGGATATAAATCTATAGGTGGGAAACGACACACTGCTTTTATTTGTTTGAATACACAGTGGACATTGTTAGACATCAAGACCTCCTAATGGGTCCCTATTCCAAAGAATCCCAAGCTCTCTGTAAGCCCTCCAGGCTCCTACCTTACCATAAATGAGTAAGTAGTCCTCTCCTACCCACCCTTCTCGGGTGCATAAGGATTCCCTATTCTTCCCCTGCCCAGCCCAGGGCCTCTCAACCAGGGAGTTGTCTCCACTTATACTGCAAAGGGTGAGTCAAGATGTTCACCATTTGGCACTCTTTCCTTGTCCTTCCTTGGTGTGACTGAGGAATAAAACCCAGAGAGGAGGCACACTAGAATGTGTAAGCTTCTCATTTCGATCTAAAAAATCTCCATCCTAGGGACACCCAGCTGTCTCAGTCAGCAGAGCACGCGACTCTAGATCTTAGGGTCATGAGGGGCTTTTTAAAAATTTTTTTTAATGTTTATTTATTTTTGAGAGAGAGAGAGAGACAGAGTGTGAGTGGGGCAGGGGCAGAGAGAGGGAGACAGAATCCGAAGCAGGATCTAGGCTCTGAGCTGTCAACAGGAGAGCCCTACGCGGGGCTTGAACTCACGAACGGTGAGATTATGACCTGAGCTGAAGTTGCACACTTAACCGACTGATCCACCCAGGCGCCCCTCAGGGTCATGAGTTTGAGCCCCACACTGGGTGTACAGATCATGTAAAATAACAGTAAATAAATAAATAAATATTAAAACCTCTCCATCCTAGTAGACAAGCCTTTCGCAAACCACCAACCAGCACCAATGCCAGTCCCTTTAGCATCTATCCCATTGCCAAGCACTTGTTCAATGCTGAGTGAATGAATGAATCTATGCATTTCCATGTGTCTCTGACTTCTGCAGGTGTCATCATGCCTTTTGATCACACGATATATTCTACTTCTATATTTGTACTTTAACAGGAAAATCTTAAGACAAAATAAATTATTTTTGCTATGAAATGCCATGGTTATTTTAATAGTAAGATTTCAACACTTTTGCTGTCTGAGGCTGTCAGCCTTGTCAGGGTCATTGATGTCAATGACCTAGTCAGGGTCATTGATGCTACTAGCTTCCCCAACAAACAAGCCTAAAACTTCAGTGGCTTAATACAGCTGTTTTGTTGCTAGTCCACTTTGCACGCTGATGTTGGTTAGGTGGCTTTCCCAGGTGGATTTTCTCTAAGCCTGACTCAGGGATACAGGCTCCCTCCCAACCATGGCTCTACTCCCTAAAAAGGACAAGGAGAGAGTAGAAGATCTGGAAATGTTAGTGGCTGACATCACTTCTGCTAATATTCTGTTGGCCAGAATTAATCATATGGACCCAAAACACTGAGAAAGGTGATTTCCTTGAGTGCTCAGGAATTGAATGTATGTAGTTTGGTGAAGACATTGACCTGTCCTTGCCATCGGGGCTAAAGGCGAATTCCATGTTGAAGGGCGAAGACCTCACATTGTCATCTTTGCTCTATCTCTCCCATGCATTTCTCCTCAGTACAGACAGATTCATCATGGGTATCTACTCAGTCAGTCACTTAGAAATAAAAACTTTTGCTATAACCTGAATCATTACAGTGAGAACACTATACAACTGAGATTACTCCATGTAAACAGTCCTGTTTCAAAATCCAAGTGTATATTACTTATGAGATAAAAATTGTCTAGAGATTTAGTGAATATTGGTTATTAATGGTGAAAGTGGTAGCTATGATTTCCCTGCTTCATCTCTGGCCTTAACCCTTCACATCTCAAAATTCTCCCTACCAAGTCCCTCTACTTTATCAATTTTACTCTGCTCAAGTTCTCAATCCTACTGGGGGAAGTAAAGTCAGTTCCACCCCCTCGGGCCAAACCAGTGTGAGTTTTCTCTGCAAGTCAAGATCTTTTTATGCTAATCCTAACCTTCTCTAGGTGCTCCCACACCTTTTTACTCCCATTCTTTATCTACACTGCTCCTCTCTGCTTCTGGATGAAAGATCTGCAGGCCTAAGTACCAAGCCTGTGCAGCACAATCAACAGCACGCATTGAAGCAAGGGTCCCTTATCATTAGATCCTCAATGCTTATTGGGTGGTCTCCTAATCAATTGTTGCCACTGACCTCACCCTCTTCAGGAATTTGCAGAAAGAAGAGGGTTCTGTTGACAAATTCTCTTTCTCCACTTCCCAGTAAGCTGCTTGTACCATGACCTCCTTCACCCCTAACTTGGTGATCAATGGGCCTTGGGAAAATCCAAAGAGTTATCAGCAGGAGGAGCTGTGATTTTATCAGCTTTGCTGAGAATCTGCTATTGCTAGACACCGTCCTAAGTGCTGTCAGTGGATGTTTAGGATGTTTAAGGACTTTTATTTTTTTCGTTTTACAAATGAGGGAACCAGAAAACTAAGCAACTTGCCCAAAGGGAAATAAAAGCAAAAATGAACTATTGGGACCTCATCAAGATAAAAAGCTTCTGCACAGCGAAGGAAACAATCAACAAAACTAAAAGGCAACTGACAAAATGGGAGAAAATATTTGCAAATGACATATCTGATAAAGTATTAGTATCCAAAATCTATAAAGAACTTATCGAACTCAACAGTCAAAAACAAATAATGCAGTGAAGAAATGGGCAGAAGGTGTGAATAGACACTTTTCCAAAGAAGACACACAAATGGCCAACAGATGCATGAAAAGATGCTCCACATCACTCATCATCAGGGAAATACAAATCAAAACCACACTGAGTTACCACCTCACACCTGTCAGAATGGCTTAAATTAACAACTCAGGAAACAACAGATATTGGCGAGAACGAGGAGAAAAGGAAGCCTTTGTACTGTTGGTGGGATTGGAATGTGAAGTGGTGCAGCCACTCTGGAAAACAGTGTAGAGGTTCCTCAAAAAATTAAAAATAGAATTACTCTATGACCCAGCAATTGCACTACTAGGAATTTATCCAAAGGATACAAAAATGCTGATTCAAGGGGCACATGCACCGCAATGTTTATAGCAACACTATCAACAATAGCCAAATTGTGGAAAGAGCCCAAATATCCATCAACTGATGAATGGATTAAGCAGATGTGGTGTGTGTGTATATATATACATATTATATATATATATATATATATATATATATATATATATATATATATATATAATGGAATACTACTCAGCAATGAAAAAGAATGAAATTTTGCCATTTGCAACAACATGGATAAAACTGGAGGGTATTATGCTAAGCAAAATAAGTCAGTCATAGAATAGAAAGACAGATATATGATTTCATTCATATGTGGAATTTAAGAAACAAAAGAGATGAACATAGGGGAAAGGAAGGAAAAATAAGATAAAAACAGAGAAGGAGGCAAACCATAAGAGACTCTTAAATAAAGAGAACAAACTGAGGGTTGCTGGCGGGGGGCAGGGGGTTTAAATCGGCGATGGGCATTAAGGGGGGCAGTTTTCAGGATGAGCACTGTCATATGTAAGAGGTGAATCACTGGGTTCTACTCCTGAAGCCAAGACTACACTGTATGGTAACTAACTTGAATATAAATAAAATAAAATAGAAAAGAAAGTTAAGTAGCTTGCCCAAAATACACACTAAGGGTTGGCAGAACAGCACGCGCCCAGCATTTTACAGTGGTATGTGTGGCTGCTACAAGAGGAGAGAAACAGGAAAAGGAGGAGGGTATTCATTCCTCTATTCTAGCGGTGGGACAACGGAGGGGAAAAAATATTGTGGGCAGGAAGACACAAGTGCCCCACTTTTCCTCCACCTTCATTCTCTCTCCTCCTCCCCCACCAGCCGGTACCCAGAGGCAGTGGCTCCCTGCCTTCCTCCCTCTGGGCAGGCCCAGCTACCTTTCTACCCCTTTCTACTGGCTCCTTTTCAACTCTCCATAGCTTAATGGGTTAACACACTTCAAAGGAGAAAACAGAAGGAAGTTCTGTTTTGGCAGTGAGTCCAAACAGCATTCTTCCAGCCATTTTTTTCCATTAAAGACATGGGTACTTTCAACCTCTGATTTTAAAAAACTATACATGTACCATTCTCACAGTCATGAAAGAGGAAGTCAGCAAGCCTTAACCTACCAACATACTGACTGATTACTTGCTAAGGAATCTCAGAAGACTAAGTGCAGACCCGTCCATGAATTATTTCCTCAGGAACCTGGAGTAAGTACGTCCTTCTTGTCACGTCCTGAGTGACAAGGAGGGGCTCCAGCTTTCCCCACACCAAGCGACCCAGCGGCTGTAGGTGAAGACTGAGCAGCCCTATCGTCTGCCCTTAGAACCTGTACGCCACCCCTCGTTCTCCTGGGCACGTTTGTTTAACTGTTTTCTCGCCTTGGGGCCCCTTTCCCCTGGGTTCCACCCAGAGGAACTTTCTGTGCATAGTACACCTCTAAAAAGCACAGTCCCGGGGCGCCTGGGTGGCTCAGTCGGTTGAGCCTCCGACTTCGGCTCAGGTCATGATCTCACAGCTCGTGGGTTCGAGCCCCGCATCGTGCTCTGTGCAGACAGCTCGGAGCCTGGAGCCTGCTTCGGATTCTGGGTCTCCCTCTCTCTCTGCCCCTCCCCCACTCGCATTCTGTCTCTGTGTGTCTCAAAAATAAATAAACATTTAAAAAAAAGCACAGTCTTAGGTGAATGGAAACAGCAGCTTCTGAAAACAAAGTCAGACTAGAGAGTCGGTGTTCAAAACAGACCTTCCCGCTCTTTTTGTGTTTCTTTTCAGAAAGGAACTTACGAACACCGTCTCAGGCAGGTTTTGCTTCGCTAAGGGAGCCTACAGGGTTTGTTAAAACCTCCCCACCTTCCCAGGGACTCAGACATGGCGGAGTACTGCCAATACATGTGCTGCCTCCTCCTTTCCCTTTCCCTCGAAGACTTGATTCTGAGAGGGGGTCAATTAACCACTTCCTTTCTATCTCAGGGAAATGATTTCATTTCCAATTCTTAGAAAAATTAAGTCATAATTGTGGAGTCTTGCATTGGATAAATCAGATGTTTTCTCCACATACTTGCTGGCATTTATAAAAATCAACGAATGTTTTCTGACCAGAAACACTTCTTTTCACAGTTTTATTTGATTAAGAATTTGTTTCACGTTTTCCTAACCATCCAGTGGCAGTTCAACTGGAGACTGAACTACAACATTTAAGATGAGATTTCTTGCCCACTCTTGATGGGCAGGTGCTCTCCCAGGAGGTCAGAGGCCCAGCAAACCCTCAGGCTTCCTGGGAGCTGCCTTCTGACAGTCAGCCACCGCAGAACAAGGGCCATCAGTGTTCAGGGGACAGGAGCCCTGCCACCCCCATCTTAGGTTGACATATAGACCCACCTCCACATCTACTCTTCATCATAGCAGAAGCTTCCTGAGATGGGAAGGGAATAATCCAATGCAGGAGTGGATCCATACAATCCACATAATCTGTCTGTGTTTTCAGTGTTTGAAATCATACACCTGGGGTGCCTGGGTGGCTCAGTCGGTAAAGTGTCCAACTTCAATTCAGGGCATGATCTCACAGTTCCTGGGTCGGATCCCCGCATCAGGCTCTGTGCTGACAGCGTGGAGCCTGCTTGGGATTCTCCCTCTCTCTCTCTCTCCTTCTCTCTCTGCCCCTCCCTCCCCCCCCCCAAATAAATATATTTTTTTAACTTTAAAAAATAAGACATACACACGCACCCATGATGTTTACTGTGTTGCCATGTAGAGCTGTGACAGGTTTCACAAGTTAAGTAATGTCACGTACTTGTCATGTATGGACGTCCTGTATTACCTTGTTTCACGTTTCATCATGTTTCCTTCAGTTGCCAATTGTCCCCCCGGCCCCCTCCTCGGAGATGACAGGACATTGTGAGCTAACTTGGCAGGTAAGGTGGGAGTGGAGTGGGGGTGGGGTCCCTCTCCTTTCTACTGCGTTACTGCAAGGCACCTTTGCCATTAGCAAAACAGGTCATACTGACAAGGAACCCAGGTTGCCAAATAGCTAAGGGTCAGGGTCTGCATTTCTCTGACAGGACCCTGTCAGAGAAAGACACGAGAAAGGTATTGCATATCAATATCAGGGTTTTGGTTCAGAGGCTGCTATTCTTAGGCGTATGGATTCCAGTTTCCAGATTGATTATAAGCTGTCATTTGCTCTGCCATAAGACAGCCACTGTCTAGACCACGATTCTAAGCTAACTCTCTCCTAGAGTTACTAACTTGCGTTCTTCTAGAAAGGGGCCACACCTCGCCCGCTGTGTACCTGCAGCACCTCGCATAGAGCCCGACACGTCGCAGTGTGCCGTCACAGACATTCTCCATTTGCCTGTCCGGGTCTACTCTCCCACCCATCGCCACCCTGCTCTGTGCCTGCCATCACCAGGGGCTCCTTGCCTTCGGTTTCTGGTTGGTCTCCACCAGTGCGGACCATTGACAGGAGATGGAGGGAAGGAAGAGGCAGAGATCAGAGCCTCTTCTGACCAGGCTTTGGTTTGGCAGCCGCTGCATTCCTCTGCGAAAGTCTGCAAAGGTCATCAGGCAGCTTCTCCGTTGGCTACAGTTCTCACTGATTTCGTTGCTTCTAATCATGCCCCTGCCTTTGTAAACACTCCCCATTAAACTCTGTTCACTCACCCCTTTTCACAAATTCTCTTTCGTGTGTGTTATGATAGGGCCCTAACCAATAAGGATGCATATAAATATTTATGGAGTTGCAAAGAATTTTTTTCGACGTGATGTAATTCGGGAAAACACATAGCTGACAACTTAGGTATGAAAGGCGTCTCAGAGGTCAAAGTCTTTCCAAGAGCATGGCGCTTGAAAAGTAAATTCCTCTTGAACCCCAGCTCTAGCTCCACAAATCCCGTCCCCCAGACTCACACGGACACACACACTCAGGATGCTTACTTCTTGTCCAGAGAAACAACTCTGATGGCTCACTCTACACCACCAGAGAAACCCCTTGAGGTTGGAGGACTCCGCAGCCCCTCCTGGAGTTTGGTGGTTCCAGCTCTTTCTGCATACATATGCACGCTCACACAGACGCGCCCTCATGTGCACATGGACACACACACTCTCCCAAACGTACACACACTCACATACGCATCACACACTTACGCTTTCTCCCCAGGACGTCTCAGAAAGACCAGATCAAGAGGGATCTCCAGCTCCAGCCAACACCGTGCTGTAGACCTCCCTGGCCTATGTGCGTCGTGTTCCCCAGCCTCAAGGGCTGAGAAGACACAAGTGACACAAGACACCGCCGCATTTTCTGCTGCAGCATGAATAACGTTTATTTCAGACAAAAGCCCACCCACTTGCAGACTTCACTGAAATTATTTTAAGACAAATAATTTATGAAAGACGAATTTGGGGTTTTTTTCCCCAAGTTTCTGCCTCTCCCATGGAAATAAAATATAACTGTAACCAAACAACTTTCAAGAATGAGACTTTTTTTTTTTACCAAAAATGGTAAATTTTCCAAATGCTTTGCGACGCATCTGTTGTTCAGTCCCACGAGAGTCCTGCGCTGTCCTTGCTGGGAGGACAAAATAATGTCGTCTCTGAGTCACCACACACCCCAACCAGGTCAGTTAAGCAAGCATTCTGAAGCTAGTGCATCTCTGCTGACTTACTTGAACTTTAGTGAAAGGTGGGGAAGAGCAATCAGTGTCTGAAGGCAGCTTATACTATTCCTACTGCTATCACTCCTGGCCAGAAAAAAAAAAAAAAAAAAAAGATTCACATTTGCCTAGTACTTAGTTTAGGAAATGCTAACATATACTGAGGAGCCTTGGTATCGCGATTTAACAGTGAGCATCGATGGACACGGAACCTTTAGGGTTCCATCAACATCATGCTTCTGTGCCTTTGTGCCAAATAGGCGTCATATGGAACAGAGAAAAGTGTCAGGTGGGGCTCCCTAAAAGCATAGCCTGCGACGGGAATCCTTGTGTAGGAGATTTGTGCAGAGGGTGTTTGCAGGGGAAATCAGAATGGAAGGAGGAAGCAGGACAGGTGGGAAAAGAAGGCAGGCAAAGGTGAGGGCTGTAGCTGAAGTCAGTCTCAGCCGGGTCCCACAGAGCGCTCTGATACATGAAGGGCTGGCTCCACAGAGTTTCTCTACGTTGAGTCAAAGGAAGGAGGTGTCCCCTAGCTTCTCGGGACAAGTAGGCTCCCCAAAGCCAAGGACAAAGTTCTGGATCGGGGAGTCAGCTATGAGCTGCGAGTGGCCAACAGTCCCAGCAGCGAGGCTGGGGCTCCAGCCAGCGTAGGGGGTCTGGGCGGACACTAGCAGCATCTACACAGAGTATTTGCAGATTTGGGAGTCATCGTGTTCCCAATCTGTATCTTTTGCATGTGTGAAGAAATTGACTGAGGTAGTTCTCAAACAGTACTCCCAAAGTTCACCGGGAAACTGGGACTGGGATAAGCAAGCAGAACTTTAGTTTCTTTTAGTTATTTCCTTTTCACTTATTTCACACAGTGATTTCCAGGTAAGATTACTACTGGACAAAGGGTTACTCAATTTTTAAAAAATGTTTTTTTAAAGATTAGAAACCACTAACGCACCATGCCATGTAAGTGCCTTGATAATCAGAGTCCATCTATTGTGTTTGCTGAGAATCCCACAGTTTGGAGGAGGGGAACACAGGATAAGCTTTTGATAAATATCTGTTGGGAAAAAATGAAGGAAAATTTATTAACCCATTTAATCCTCACGACACCCTATTTTCTCTCACACTTACAAAGGAGGAAACTTAACTTCAGAGACTTGACCAAACTCAGGTTGCCTGTGCCCACTGGAGTTTGGCCTCAGTGGTTTATTAGGAGTAAATATGCCTGTGTTGGGGTTGGGGGGCTATGATATGTTCATGCACTTTCTCCCTACGCGTGTGAAAAGGTGCCCAGAAGTGAATAAGCAGCAAAAACAACTTAGAGTATTTGAGTATTTTGTGAACTAGAAGATCAACAAATCTCAGGTTAGTAACTTGTAAAATTTTAATAAAAACCTCTCACTGGCCTGAGGGCACCCTCATGGACCAGTGTGTGGGAAGCAATGTGACCCTCTTCACTGGCTTCGCTGAATCTGGGTCACAAGTCCCCTAATCATAATGCTACAACATCCTTTACCAGAACCTATTGGTCTGATGGATTTCCCCTTTCCTCCGGTGCCCTTTCCTCTGCCCCCAGATTTCCAAACATTTAAGATCCAGAATGTACCCTCAGGATGTCCACTCCCTGCTCCAGTGAGAAGTGCTGAGTCAATCACTTAAGCCTCTGGACTCAGCACAGCTTCTGTTTCCTCTGGGGAGTCACCTTCCTCTTCCGGTGCTTCCTCTTCCTCAGGACACAGAGATGAAAGAGGAAGCAGAGCCCAGGGTCGAGCTGAAAACAGGAAGTGAATGGGCACAGGTTGCAGTCCGACCGACAGGAGTCAGCGCAGGGAAAGCAATCTTGATGAGCAGACCACCAAGCCGTTACTTTAAGACCCCTCGGGGCCTGGGTCACCTGCCTCATGTATAGTCCAGGAGATAACTGAGTGGGAGTGGGGAAGTCTCAGCACCCCTGGATTCGTCACCTCCTCCCCCTGCTGGGGAGCTCATAGACTCTCCTCTTCTTCCTTCCACCCGGTACTCACTTCACTCCTGGGGCGCATGCATGTCCACCCAGGATGTGATTTCAGAGGGATCAGAAACCCCTTCCAGCAAGAAACTCACCAACTAGACGTTCCTTTTGGGGTTAATTACCTTCCTGTACAAAGCTGATTATTAAAAGGAAAAAAAAACCATTGATAAGAGATCACACGGTCCTGCATTGTCTAGAGGGCAGACAAAGGAAGGCTTTGAATCTGCTGGGTGAGGCCAATAGGAAACTTGGGCCTTTTGTACATTGTTCAAGAAGAAAGAAGAAAGGAAAAGAGAGAGTTCTTGTCAAGTTAGCAATCACATATGTTAAAATTCCACATAAAAACGGGAAAATCCTCAAAGCACTCCATAATTTGAAGCTATCCATTGCTCACACCCTAGAAGAAAACAAAACACAACACAACAAGCACACCAGCCTGATCTGGATGACTCATTTCATCACGTTGCTTCCTTCCTAAAAGCTACTTGATATCTACCAGTTTGGGGCATGTGGGAGACAGGACAGGGAGAGGTGACCGTGAAATAGGGTTTAGTCAACTTGTCTCCCCATTCATTTAGGGCAATCATAACTTCAAATATTCTATTAGGGGGCCCCATTACATGCTGAATCTGATATGAATTCATGCATTACTTTTCAGTTAAGAAAGCAAAGTCATAATTAATGCCTTGGAAAGACAACATTTTTCTTTCAATCAGGAAAACTGGGCTTGAATATTTTCTCTTTTACTAGCTGGGTGACTGGGCAACTCAAACTCTCTGAGCTACAATTTTCTCATGAGCAATGAGAAATGAGAAATAGCAAATGGTGTAATGCTAGCTGACTAATAGGGTGGTGAGGAATAAACTGAGTTAGAGAACTTATCTAAGGCTGCCGTTAAAATGCCTGGGACTGTAACAGACCTTCAATAAACGGTAGCTTTCAGTTGGGCATTCAGAGAGCAGCTTGCAGGCCTGGGACACAGGCTGTAGGAAAAAGTTCTACCAGGGGAGTGTGTGAATGATCTCATCACCCCTAAATGAAAGTGACAGTCTGCAAAGTTTACCTTGAGGATGAAATGAGGTAGCATGTAAACAGCTAATGCGTGACCCCCAACACCATAGGTACTCAGGACTGCTTGCTGTCATCATTAACTACGCTGTGCTCTGTCCCTGCACTTTGGATTGCTGGAGAAAGCTTGAGCGTCCAGAGACCTTGGGAAAAGAGGACCTTCCTGAGAAGAAGGCAAAGGCTGGGTAGCTTCTCATCTGTGGTAATTCTATCTGAGGCCTGCTAAACTCAAGAACATATGGGGAGCCAGGTCAAAGGCCAGAGGAGACCAGAGAGCTCAGACCTTCACGTCCCTCTTGGCTGTTTTATCAAGTTCTCTCTCAAACAGGGATTCAGGGTGAGTAGAAGGAGTATAGAAAGTGACGGGCACAGTGCAGCAGAACTGTCTTTGGGATGGAAGCAGCAGCCTTGGGAAGCAGCATCCTTGCTGGGAGAGTATAGGGCTGATAATCCTCATGCGATGACTACAAACTTAAAAACAAATGAGACAAGGGGCGCCTGGGTGGCTCAGTCAGTTAAGCGTCTGACTTCAGCTCGGGTCATGATCTCACTGTTGGGTTCAAGCCCCGCGTCAGGCTGTGAGTTGACAGCTCAAAGCCTAGAGCCTGCTTCTGGTTCTGTATCTCCCTCTCTCTCTGCCCCTCCCCCACTTGCACTCTGTCTCTCTCTGTCTCTTGAAAATAAATAAATGTTCAAAAAAAAAGGAGACAAGAGGAAGCAAATTAATCATGAAAAATTATCCCCTATCCGATTACAGCAACTGCCCTTTGGTCAACAGCCAGAGAGTTCACAAAACAAAACAAAACACAAAACAAAACAAAACAAAACAAAACAAAACAAAACAAAAGCTGCTGAAATCGTCCCTGCCCCATTGATAGATTTTATGCCAGCATTCCAGTGCTGCTCTGCTGGCCAAGATACAGAGCCACACATTGTTTTTGAATGATTCTCATCATAAATGTACTACCCAAAATGCAAAATGAGCTCTCTTTTGGATTTTTTCTAAAGGGAGGACTGGAAGGGGGAAAAAATTCATAAATTTTAAGGACCAAAGCCAACTACTTAAAAATCTGAGTGTTCGATCGAGAAAAAGATAACAATGGTTTCACTATAAAAATTGTGAATTCAGTGTTTAGCCCATTCAATGAGAAAGAAAAGACCATGAGGATAGAAGAGAGAATATTTACAGAATATTTGTCCTGATATTCAGCTCTTCTCCGGTATAACCCACATCTGGAGTCATTAGATGTCAAACATGGAAAAGCACAATGAACTGTGTGTTCGGGTCCATTTTCCTGCTCCAAAGCAGCCAAAGTGTGTGTGTGTGTGTGTGTGTGTGTGTGTGTGGAGAGAAAAAGACGCTGAGAAGGACACCCCAAACACACACACACACACACACACACACACACACACACACACACAAGCTTGTCGCTCTCCAGCACAGGGTAGTAAGACCACAGGAAAGCTCTGACCTCACAAATGGGAACTTTGATCTAGAAATGCTAATCAAACATTTTCCCTGCAGAATCTACTGGTAAAAGAGTAACCTCCAGTGTGGACTTGGCTATGAACTCATCTCCCAGCGGTCAAGGTCCTCTCTCTGACATGGTTTTATGATCTTTAGGTTACCAGACAGTCAGGCATTAGAAGGGAGATAATTCTAGATTACCAGGGCCTCAGCCTGATTTGCATCAAGTGACCCAGACAGACTTCCAAGAAATAGAATGACCTAAACCAGGGACTCTTAATTTGGGGACTTCACATACCCAACGTTCTTTGAAAGTAGTAATGGGGTCTGAGAAGTTTTTTTAAGATTGTATTTCAATTTCAACTATACTTCAATAAAATATATATAAATATTTAGAATATAAACTAAGCTAAACTGATTATAGCTTATATGAATCTTACTACACTTATACAAACGTGCCGTTTCTTGGTATTCCAATTATATCCCTTTGATTTTTTTCAGTGTTGTGGTACAAGGGTCCAGTATGTTCAAATTACTTGTATTTTTGCAAGGGAAAATATATCAAATCCAGAGATTGGATTACATCTATAAATTTATATTTGTAACTGAAAATATAAAAAAATTGTTCGTGAGGACTCTAAAAAAATTGTATTTCAAAAAAAACTCTATCTTCATTTGCCTGCCCTAATGGTACAAATACTTACTAGACTCTCAAGTTTTTTTGTTTGGTGTTTTTGGGGGTTCATTTTTGTTTTTGCTTTAGCTAAAATTATGTCAATTCATTTTAATGATTATTACAGATAATTTGTGATTCAGCAGAAAATCTAATATGTGAAAAACCCAAACATAAATTAGACTGGTTCCTGATAGTTACTTCACCAAAATATTCACAGGGTTTAAATATTAGAGTTTTCTTACACATTTCATCTTAACTTTGTAATATACATTGAATCACAGCAAGTTTATAGATAAAGTTCTTTTTTTTTTTTTATTTTTAGATATAGTTCTACCAAGTCCTTTGGGCATTGTGTTTTCAGTTAAGTTCGGACACAAATGTTTTAAAAAAGGCTGCTGGACTGAAAGACTGGCCAGAATCTTTTTTGAATGTTGAAAATTTTAATGAGAATAAAATCTAAATCTAAAATTATCCCATGTCATCAGGAGTAAATAAACATCTTCCTCCTCCATTTATATAGTGATTTTATTTTTAAAAAATTTACGTACAAAAAGCTGTACATAATTAGTATATATAACCTGATGAGTTTAGAGATAATTATAGCGATTTTAAACAATGATACGATTTGCTCAGAACTTTCTCATATAAATTTCTATTGCATAAAGTAAGGCATACCCATAACTTGCAAAAATATGTACAGAAAGGATAAAGGACATTGATAGAGCAGATGCCTTTCTTCTCCTCCTCCCATTAACCCAGGGTAATTTAGATTTGACTTGAAGCCACGTCCCTAGCAATTGGATTCTGCATAAAGTCATGGGGCTTAGTACATGGCCAACTCATAGGACTTTGGACTATCTTTTGTACTCTTTTTTTTTTTTTTTAATTTTTATTTATTTTTGAGACAGAGAGAGACAGAGCATGAATGGGGGAGGGGCAGAGAGAGAGGGAGACACAGAATCGGAAGCAGGCTCCAGGCTCTGAGCCATCAGCCCAGAGCCCGACACGGGGCTCGAACTCACCAACCGTGAGATCGTGACCTGAGCTGAAGTCGGACGCTCAACCGACTGAGCCACCCAGGCGCCCCTCTTTTGTACTCTTTATATTAGGATTGACACATCACAAAATTGGAAATTGTCCTGAATAGTAGCTTTGGTGTGTTCCACATCTGGCCCAGTGATGGTGCAGTTGGTATAAGTCCTTCCTGCTTAAATGGAAACATCCCACTCCTTAATGGCCTTGACTTGCCAAAGGTGGATCTTAACTACTCTCTTTTTTTCTGGAGGAGAAACTATTGTGATCATTTGAAATATATAGCTTCGAAAACTATCTGGGAAGCAATGTTGGTTTTTTTTTTTTAAGTTTATTCAGTTATTTATTTATTTATTTAGAGAGAGAGAGAGAGAGAGAGAGCAGGGAGGGGCAGAGAAGGCGACAGAGAATCCCAAGCAGGCTTGAACTCACAAACTGTGAGATCATGAAAGGAGCCAAAATCGAGTAGGATGTTTAACCATTGAGCCACCCAGGCTCCCCAGCAGTGTTTTCTATTAACATCTATTAATGTAGCTTGTTGTAATATGTTCAGTAAAGGAAATAGGGAAATGATGTTTCTTTAACCCAAAAGCACAAAAGACATGGTACATATACCATGTCCTGTGGTACTTCATAGGAAAGCAAAGAATCCTTGGTCTTTTCTGGGACTTCACAGTTTAATTCAACAGGATGATTACTATGTAATTATAAAACCATGCTGACTTATTGAGTATTCCCTTGAAATCAGACCCAGAGGTAAGCACTGGGTTTATTGTGCGGGGAGTTTATTGGAGAGGTTATCCCAGGAAGCAGGAGCAAGCCAACTTAGTGAGATAGGAAAGGTGGGTGTGTTTTTATGGTCCCTGCCATAGACAGTTAACAGTCAATTCTGCTGGGACTTCTGAGTGGCGTGCAGAATTTTCTCTTCAGTGGTTCTCCTGAAAGATGGAAGGTGGAATAAATACTATGATGTCGGTCCCCAAGGCGTGTCCCATGGGCTTTAACTCTTTAGCACTTCTGAACTGCCCTTAGCAGGAACCAGACAAGCTCCGAGGGCAAAGGAAAGGCCTGGGGAAGAATATGGAAAGACACAGGCAAGAGCCAAATGTGAGTCAGTCACTCCTGCCCATCACAGCGGCCCCCGAAATCAGAGGTGGGCTCAGAGGATCTGATGGTGGCCCAGAGGCTTTACCACAGAATGAACCACTTATATACCTGTCATTTGCGCTATGTAAGCTCAAGAGAGTTACAAGTTCTCTTTGGATCAATAGGAAACTCCTCTTTTGGCCAAGATATAATTTTTTTGGTCTTGATCATCAAAGTTCTCAACAATTGATCTTAATTCTTTTATTTATCTTTTAAATTTTTAAAAAAAGTTTATGTATTTATTTTGAGAGAGAGAGCAGGGGATGAGCAGAGAGAGAAGAGAGAGAATCCCAAGCAGGCTCTGCACTGCCAGCAAAGAGCCTGATGAAAGGCTCAAACTCACAAACTGTGAGACCATGACCCAAGCCAAAACCAAGAGCCAGATGCTTAACTGACTGAGCCACCCAGGCTCCCTGCTCTTAGTTCTTTTTTTTAAATTATATATTTTTCCCAATTTTAAACATAATGCTTGCCATACAAGATGCTTTAAACTCTTGACAAACTGGAAACAACCTAATTATCTGACAAGAAAGAAATGGTATCTGTGGTTGGCAGCCTCCAAGATGGCCCCCAGTGATCTCTACCTCCTGGTATTCACACCTTTGTGCAGCCCCTCCACATTGCCCCAGCGTAGGTCTGTGTGACCAATATAATAAAGCAAAAGTGATGATATTGCATTTCCAAGATTAAAATATAAGATAAAAACTTGCAGCTTTCTTTTCTCCCTGCCCATACCTCCCTTGCCTTCTCTCATGGATGTCTCCCTTGAAGCAAGCCATGTCATCAAGAGCCCTGTGGAGAATCCCACATGACGAGGAACCAAAGCCTCTAGCCAACAGCCACATGAGTGAGGGAAGAGGACCCTCCAGCCTGCCAAGTCCTCAAGGACTAGCTCTGGGGGACAGCTAGAATGCAACCTTATGACAGACCTGGGCCAGAACTACCTAGCCAAGCACTCTGAGTCTACCGACACTCAGCAATTGCGTGAGACAAGAAGTTTTTTTTTTGTTTTAAGCTGCTAAATTTTGAAGTAATTTGAAGTGCAGCAATAGAGAACTAATACAGCATCCACATAAAGGAGAACATTGCGCAGCAATAAAATATCAGATTTTCAAAGAATACATGATGCCATGAAATGTGAAGAGCAGACAATATTAAGTGAAAATAATGGGAAGCAGGCCCATCTGTGCAATCTGTTGTGTATCTATTGTTTCCGTCTGGTCAGCAAATGTCCTTCCCCTTCCCCTGGTAATAGAACTTCCCCTTCTCATAAAGGAACAAGCCGTGTGTTTCAAGTGGTACTGACTCAACCCATACAGGTCAAAGAGGAGAATCTGATCAAACCTAAGTACCAGAATCCCCTTAGCACAACACGAAAGACAGGCTCATGAGGACAATTCCTGGAACTTTTCTTCCAGTTGTCAAAGGAGAGGAGGGCCTTGACTTCCAAATAAAGTTAAAGGTGGTAAAGATATCAGACACCCTGGACTTAGTATTCTTTTTTTTTTTTTTTTAATATTTATTTATCTGGGGGAGAGCACAAGCCGGGGAAGGGCAGAGAGAGGGGACGGAGGACCCGAAGTGGGCTCTGCACTGACAGGCTGACAGCAGTGAGCCAGACATAGGGCTCAAACTCACAAACCACAAGATCATGAGCTGAGCCAAAGTCAGACACTGAACCCGCCGAGCCACCCAGGCGCCCCTGGACTGAGTATTCTTAAAGTGAGAGCCAGCCCTGGACTTCTAAGTTATGAGTCAATAAATTCTTTTTGCTGAAGGTAATGAGGGCTTGGGTGCCATCATGAGTAATACACAATATTATCCCAAAATTTTATTAAAATAAATAAATTAAACTATCTGTGAACAGAAAACATGGTAGACTCCACCAAATATTAACAGTGAGTCTGTCTAGACTTGTGGCTTCAGATTAGTGAACTTGTTACATCAGAAATTTTTTTAATACACAGATTCTCAGGGCACCTGGGTGGCTCAGTCGGTTAAGCAGCCGACTTCGGCTCAGGTCATGATCTCGCAGTCCGTGAGTTCGAGCCCCGCGTCGGGCTCTGTGCTGACAGCTCAGAGCCTGGAGCCTGTTTCAGATTCTGTGTCTCCCTCTCTCTCTGACCCTCCCCCATTCATGCTCTGTCTCTCTCTGTCTCAAAAATAAATAAACGTTAAAAACAAAAACAAAAAAACACAGAGTCTCAGGCCTTACCCTTGGAAACTTTGACTTGGCAGTTCTGGATTAGAGACCAGAAATATGTATTCCTAACATTATCTCCATATAGTAATGATGAACAAACAGCACTGGAAATTGCTGAGCCTAGCTGAGTAGTTTATAAGTGACTATTTCTTTTCCTCTATGCATAATTTCTAATTTTATAATGAATGGGTATTATTTGGGTAATGAGTATGTTTCTTAAAAGTACAGTCATTAGTAATTTAGAACACTAGTTATCATATTGATTCTAAAGGAAGATATTACCCAAGCTGCATCCAGGGTTTCTGAGTCACATTTCTTCCTGAAAGAGACCATTAACCTTTAACCAACACCTCTACTCCTATTGCCCTGTTCAGTCAGTGTCCACACTGGGAAGGGATAGACACAAGGGGCATTGGAACAGAAAAGATACAGGGTGGCCAAAGGAGAAGTGGATTCCTGACTGCTAGAACGGCTACAGTAGCTCTTCAGGGTGAAGCAGATGTTGAGTGCCTAGAGGTTGGAGGACAGATCCAATCCAGGGGGTGTAGTGTCCAGAAGGCATCGAAACAGTAAGAACACAAGCCTGATGCCTGGCTGTGTCCTAAAGGCCCTAGGAGGAGAAGACCGTTGGGAAAATGCTTCTGCAGAGGACCTGGGAGGAGCACTGGGGTTCTGCAGCACCAGGGAAAGAGCCCAGAGTCTGCATGGTGGTTCAAGGGCAAGCACGTAACTATCAAGTGGGAGCCTAGGTTTTAGAGCAAGTAGAGTCCTGGGTAGATTATAAATGTCATCATTCGGGCAGAGGGGCTTAGTTGGACAAGACACTGGCGTGGTATGAGATAGGGGCTTAGATTCAGGAACCAAACAGAAGCCTAGTAAGAGGAGCAGGGAATGATGCCCAAGTAGGACTAGATGCCATGTCAAAATGGTGCTCAGCCACTGTGCCCTGGCCTAAGAATCCTAAAATTCCTGGGGATGTTTTGGATTGCCTCTGGAAAGCATGAATGCACAGTAGGAGCCAAGTGAGTTTACATCATCAGAGACTGAAGGATTCTGGGGGGTGGGCACTGGACAGATCCAACCAGCACAGCTTTAGTGAAGGAGGGATTCAGCTGGGGTTCAAGTGAATAAGAAATTAGCAGCTTCTGGTTACTCAAATGGGATATATGGAGAATTGGGCTCAGAGACATAACTAGGTAGAGGGGGCCTCTCAACAACAACCCTGAGGCCTTTGATGGTCTCCGCTGCAGCAGCAATGGAAGTTTCTGGATTGAGGTGAGGCCTCTTCAACTGTGAAGGCCATTAACTCCTAAGGCTATGTTAAGGTATGTGTAATGCAGGAAACGACCTGCATCTGCACGTTTTTAATTGAGTCCACCCAAGCAGCTGACAAACAGCTTCCCCAGCCCCTCTGAAATGTGCATGTGTCTCCTCTTAGGCTCCAGCACTAAGGGAAGAACAGAAATCTTACAATCTGCCTCCCCTGTATCTAGAGCCACCATTTAAGGTCACGCTAATTCCGCGAATCAAAAGGAGCAAATTCCCTCAGGGAATTCCTGGTCGCTAGGTCAAGCCTAGGCTGGATCCCAGCTCCCACCGCTGGCTTTAGGACCCAGAATGTCTTTCTCCAGGACCTGGGAGTTATCTCTTTGAAATGTAAACATGAGGGAAGTTGAGCCACAGTTTCCAGGAAAGTGGGAGTCCAACTTTAGTGTGTGTGCCTTACTTTAAATTTTAAAACTCCTGTCGTGAAGATAGAAATTTGTTTCTCCTTTGGATAAAGCCACTGAGCTAATTAATGCAAATAGGTATCCCAATAACCAGGTGAATTTAGGGTGGACTGTGTATGACAAATGGAGCTAAATCCTCTTACTTGAGAACTATTATTAAGTACATTACATGTATGTAATGGGCCGTTTCTGCTGGGCTATGTGAAAGGTGAGATTTCCTCTGTCTTTGCAATCTCTCGATGGGTTGCTCATGATGCTCACTGATTTAATGTTTATTCAATAATAAAACTGTTTTCTTTTTCTCCTGCTTTTGTGGAGAGGTTTTCTAGTGTCAGGGAGCAAGAATTCCCGTCCTCTCAAAGGTTCTTCTAGCTGGACTAAGAATCCAAAAGACACGAGGCAGAGCAACAGGAAACGATCAAATTTAATAGTGTATGTACAAGGAATCCACAGTGACATGAAAATTCCAAAGACAGTTGGGAGAATGAGGTCTATATGTCATCTTGAACTAAGGAGAAGGATGTGGGGTCTGGGACTCCAGAGGAAAGGAATGCACCTCACGGAGCCATAAGAAGAGCTGATGTTTGGGAATTAGATGTTTGTCCTGTCATACAGGTGGGTCACTCAGATAAAAGTTGTCTCTGCTAATAACCCTTATTCTGGGAAAGACCCCCAATTTAGATTCTTCTGTGTAGTTAAGAGAGAAGCAAAAGTTCCTCTTGAGCCCACAGGGTCGTGTCCTCTCCTGATGAGCCAGCAAGGTGCCCTTGGGCTTGTTTTGCATTGTTTATTTTTCACATTGTACATCACATTGTGTACAAATGTGTACCTATCTTTTTTTTTTTTTTTACTAAATCTTGACTGCTGTCTTTTTTCATGTTTCCAAAACCTCACTGTATCTGCTTGAAAATCGTTGCGTGGATGTAGTAATTATTTAACCATTCCCCCTCTTGGAAAACACTTGAATTATTTCTAATTCTGGTGCTTTTTTTAATACCAGAAATTAAACTGAAAAAAAAAAATCTGCATGCAAAAAGCTAAATCTTGGCATATATTTACAGAAGCCAGGTGCTTTCACCAGCAATTTTCATTTTTTTTTTCTAGTAAAGAGAATACATTTGTCACGTTTCTTGTATTCACTATTTACTCTTAAGAAGGGCACAGTCATTCCTTTAGACATTGTTCTCAGGATTCACAAAACTGGTTTTTCACAAATTTGACTTACTACAGCGACATTTGGTATTGCAATGGGATTTGGGGGAACTCAAAATTTGCTGTCTCCAGTAGATGTCAGCAAAGCTCTTAAAACAGCCTCCCCAACTTTCCTGCGCAGGTGAATCTCCTTGAAATCTTGAGAAACTTAACAGATGACCATAGGGGAAAGTAAGGAAAAGTAAGATACAAACAGAGATGGAGGGAAACCATAAAGATTCTTAAATACAGAGCACAAATCGAGGGTTGATGCGTGTTGGGACATGGGGAAAATGGGTGATGGGCATTGAAGAGGGTACTTGTTAGGATGAGCACTGGGTGTTGTATGTAAGTGATGAATCACGGGAATCTACTCCTGAAGGCAAGACTACACTGTATGTTAGCTACCTTGACAATAATTTTTTTAAGGCAAATTCTAATTCAGTAGGTCCGTGTGTCTAATTAGCAGTCAAGGGACGCCTCTCTGGGTTCATGAAGCATGCTGGGCATAGCCAGGCTCCCAAGCCCTGCTGCTCAGCTCAGGTCCTGCATGGTGCAGTCAGGTGACGGACGGGCTTTATGAACAAAGGATACGATGCCTGCATCCTGGTGTCCAGAACTTTTAAAACTCCTCTGGATGATTCTAATGTGCAGCCAGGGTTAAGAACCCCAGCTCTATTCACACCACAACTTCAAAATGTATACATCATAGAGCCAGAAACTGTTAAGCAGCTAGGACTTTAGACATTGTCTTGTCCTACCGAAACTTTCATTTTGTAAGTGAAGAAACTTAAGCCCAAAGATAACACGCTCAATCAAGGTCACACTGTGATATTAGTTTAGTGCAATTTCCACAACAACATAAGATAACTGAGATATTCTATTCTCATTCGGATGCTTTAATCACACTCTCTAATGGGATTCTTATGACCTCAGATGATGTCAGTGCAGTGCATTTTAATTTACTTTTCTCGTGTGACAGGGATATAAAGGGCTGCTTCTACATCTTCTCCAAAAACAAGGCAAAGAAGTGTAAGAGAAGGTGAAGAGATGGAGAGAATAGCACCAGTAGGTCCCCCCTTGTTATCTCCTCTTGAGAAAGAGGCCCGTGGATGTGCCCTTTGTCCTTGTACTCACCCGGCACACAGCCCCCACTGCCCTAGCATAGTCCATAGACCTCAAACCCACCCATCAGCTGCTTAGACCCAATTTCACCAATAATGGGGGGATAACACATGTGGGGTTGCTGAAGGCTACATGATTGGGCCACCCAATTAGAAGTTCACTATCAGGGGTACCCTGGCTGGTTCAGTTGGAGGAGATGTGACTTGATCTCAGGGTCATGAGTTCCAGCCCCATGTTGGGTGTAGCGATTACTCAAAATAAACAAGCAAACAAACTTAAAAAAAAATGTTCACCGTGAAACTTCAGGACAAAATGGAGATCTGCTCAGCTCAATTTGCCCAGTGGTGTTGTTTATGCTGCTGCAGCCAATAGGCTCCATCCCTTCTGGCGAATCTAAGTTCTCAGGCAAAAGTCTGCTCTTTGTGCCTCTGCCAGGAGCAGAGCTCTGCCCAACAAGTCCTGTACATTTGCCCTTAAACCTGAGCTCTGAAAAGGGAAGCATGTTGCAATATCTCTCCCCATAAGCGGCAAAGATCGCTCCTTAGGCCCCTCATCTCCCTCCAACCGCTGCTTCATTTCTCAGCTTTCCTTTAGAGCAAAACTTCTAAATAGAGTTGTCTATACTTAGACCTCCACTTTCTTACTGATTGTGGTTTCAACACACAACGATTAAGTGGTCACTCCTACCACTCCCCTGAACTTGATCTTGTTCAGGTACCTCTTCCTTCTTCCAACATCTTGGGGCTCAGTCTTCAACCCTCTTGTCTATCTTCTTTCCTCCCCTTAGACGGTCTCACTCAGAACCAGAGCTTTACATACATCTAGATACTGGAGAATCTCAAACCCACATCTTTACCCTGATCTGTCCCCTGAACTCCCGCCTCATGTCTCCAGCTGTTGGTGTTTAGTGAAACCCTCAGCCTAGCCCTCCCTCCAGCCTTCCTCCTTTCAATAAATGGCCCAAATATTCACCCAGTTGTTCAGAATCAAAATATAGGACACTTTTTTTTTAACTCTTTTCTTCATATCTCACATTCAATTCATCAGAAATTTCTATTCACTCTACCTTCAAATTTTATTTCAAATTCACCCCATTTTACCACTTCCACTGCTACCATCTAGACAGAAGAAACCATCCTTGTCCACCTACATTGTGACAGTAGCCCTTCACCTGTACTCCCTGGTTCCCTTTTCACTCCTCACTGGTCAGATCTTCAGATAGAAAGAATGTTCTCTCGACTCTTAAAGGTAAAGAACAGGGGCGCCTGGGTGGCTCAGTCAGTTAAGCGTCCAACTTCAGTTCCGGTCATGATCTCGTGGTTTGTGAGTTCGAGCCCCACATTGGGCTCTGTGCTGACAGCTCAGAGTCTGGAGCCTGCTTTGGATTCTGTGTTTCCCTCTCTCTCTGCCCCTCCCCTGCTCTCTCGCTCTCTCTCTCAAAAATAAATAATAAAACATTAAATCTTTAAAAATAATAAATAAAACAAAGATAAAAAGCAAACTGGGGGTTGCTGGAGGGGAGGTGGGTGGGGATTGGGCTAGATGGATATTAGAGAGGGCACTTGTTATGATGTGCACTGGGTGTTACACGTAAGTGATGAATCACTAAACTCTACTTCTGAAACCAGTATTGCACTATATGTTAACTAACTGGAATTTATATAAATATCTGAAAAGAAAAATGCTCTTTCCAAAGCATAAGTTACATCTTGTCTCATCCCTGCGTCAGTGGCTTCTCATAATTCCTCACCATGTCCTAGAAGATCACCCATGTGGATCTTGCTTATTTCTCCAGCTTTATCTCCTTTTACTCTTTTTTTAATGTTTATTTATTTATTTTGAGAGAGAGAACACATGAGCAGAGGAGGGGCAGAGACAGAGGGAGAGAGAATCCCAAGGAGGCTCCATGCTCAGCACAGAGCTCAACGTGGGGCTCAATCCCATGAAACGGGAGATCATGACCCGAGCTGAAATCAAGAGCCAGATGCTTAATTGACTGAACCACCCAGGCACCCCTCCTTTCACTCTCTGCCTTTTTCCCTTCAGTCTGGCCAGAATGACCTCCTTGCTTTTCCTAGGATGGGCCAAACTCACCCTTGTGTTTGTTGTCCTGTTTGTCTAGAACATTCTTCTCCCTAGATATTCACAGGATTCACAGTGTCCCATAGTTCAATCTCTGCTCATATGTCACCTTCCCAGAGACACTTTTCCTGACTCCTCTACCTTAAATCACCACCCTTATTCTTCTTCCTTTCCATCCTACTCGTATATTTTTATATTCCTTCTTTCTTATCCTGACATTATAGGATACACACATTTGTTTATTGCTCTTTCTCCTCTGCTAGAACATAAGCTCCATACAGACAAGGAGATTTTGAACTGTTAAATTCTACATCCTCAACACCTATAACTGGGCCCGTCACCTAGTATGTGCCCAACGAATATTAGTGCAGGTGACTGAGAGACTACCAACGTGCAGGTGGGGACTTGGAAGGTAGGTCCCAGAGAGAAATGAACTCCCAGGCAACAAGTCAGGAGCTGACCTCCCCCTCTGATGTTCAAAAATGTTGCTCTTTTACTGAAATGTCACTTGGGGATTTCCAGTGAAATGTGCTTTAAACCAGTCTCTGAATCGTGGCCAAAAGCCAAGACTTCACACATGCTTTTCAGAGAAAAACAGGAAGTGGAAGAAGCAGTCAGGCGACCAGTGTCAGAACAGCTCAGTAACAAGGGCACACTGGAAAAGGGACTTGGAGATCTGTCAAATCAAAGAAAAGTAGATGAGCTAACATTCCAGGGAAAACAGAACTGTTCTGAGATACGTTGACAGTGTCAGCCACCGCCCCTCAACACACACACACACACACACACACACACACACACACCACAGAGGATTTACCAATTCTGAGTGGAGACAACAGGCTTTACCATGGCACAGGCCAATTCTGCAGGCAAATAGAAATATTAAAATGGCAAATGTAAAACTTGATGTGCCTCAAATACACAGCCTTTTCTCCCTAAGTGACATTTGCTAAATTCTGGGGCTGTATGAGAGGCTGAGAAACTATCCAGAAAGCTTCTAGAAGGCAGAGGGTTTTGTCCCTTTCAGGAAACATGACCCGTGAGCAGGGAAGGCCTGTCTCAAGCCCATGGCCACTCTCTCCCTCCAGATACCTGATAGGAGCTGCATAGAGCAGGAGACTCTAGAGCTGGGATGAGAACTTCTGAAGAAGAGAGCCGGATCTCCTTCAGTCTTTTAGGGCTGAAGTTGGAGATTAGCATGGCTTTCAATGAAAAGGACCTTCTTTGAAAGTGCAGCAAAGTCTTGAGCCCAGTCTCATCTTTCCTCAAACACTGATAAGCCTTCATTCTATCTGCCTAAGGAGCAGAGAGGGAGCCCTCTCTGGTGGAAGATCACATTATATGGAGGCTCCATCTATCTCTTTTTCATGCTTTTGGCATACAACAAAATGATAGGTAATAAGGCAAATCCATAACTAAGTCGAAAAAAAACAGATAATAGAACTAAACCCACAGATGATCCAGATATTGATGTTACTAAAAAAAAAAAAAAGGAAAACCATAAAATCAATAATATCTATTAGACTAAATAAGTGTAGTTTGAATATTTTTATCCCTTGCATAATCATTAAAAGAATAGTTGGGGCGCCTGGGTGGCTCAGTCGGTTAAGCGGCCGACTTCGGCTCAGGTCATGATCTCACAGTCCGTGAGTTCCAGCCCCGCGTCGGGCTTTGTGCTGACAGCTCAGGGCCTGGAGCCTGTTTCAGATTCTGTGTCTCCCTCTCTCTCTGAACCTCCCCCATTCATGCTCTGTCTCTCTCTGTCTCAAAAATAAATAAACGTTAAAAAAATTAAAAAAAAAAAAGAATAGTAAAATAATGTATAACCAATAAGTGAATAGAAGAAAACATTGGAAGGATAAAAATGTCTGGATATTCCAAAAGATAAAAAAAAGAAGGAGAAATGGAACTAAATTTATGGGCCAAATAGAAAACAAATATTAAGATGGTAGATATGAATCCAATTATATCAAGTTATGTCAGTTCATCACCGAGACCTAACTATTTTATGTGCTATATACTCCTGTGGCTTGTTCTCTATACCCATTACTGTGGTCCAAATTCAAATCTGCAGTAACCTATCACCCAGACTATTTCAATAAATTCCTAACAATTTTCCTTATTTCTGTCATGGCCTCCTTCAATCCATCCTCCATAGAAATGCCACCATACTTTTTTATTTGATTTTGAGCATGCCCTTTTTCTGCTTAAAAGTTTCAGTGCCGCCCATTAACTTAAGGAAGACATCACAAAATGAAAATTTGCCAAATAGGCTGCCTTCTGGAAAAAATAAGAGGGTGCAATGGCTCCACCTGGTGGCAGAACTGGGGAGCTGTTTGATTGCATTGAGACCAACCAAGAAGTGGAGAATGTTCCTTGTTTTTACTCTTGCCTTCCTCTTCCAGGAGATCATGATTACCTGCCTTGAAGAAGAATCTGTGGCTGGTTGGACCTGAACTCCTTACAGGCAAAGAGTGAGGACATTTTTGTTCCCAAAGAAGAAAGGGAAGCCCTTTATTGTGGTTTGGGAGCTGCATACATTAGAAGGTATGAGTGGATCTAAGTGGGAAAAGGGGTAAAGTTTTTTGTTTTGTTTTGTTTTCTATTTTATTTTTTTTTAATTTACATCCAAAGTAGTAAGGATATAGTGCAACAATGATTTCAGGAGTAGATTCCTTAATGCCCCTTACCCATTTAGCCCATCCCCTCTCCCACAACCGCTCCAGTAACCCTCTGTGTGTTCTCCATATTTAACAGTCTCTTATGTTTTGTCCCCCTCCCTGTTTTTATATTATTTTAGTTTCCCTTAAGGGGTAAAGTTTTAAGACACAAACTTACACTTCTTCTTAGACACCCACAACTACCCCATTTTTCTCCTACTTGGTGCCATGCCACCTTGGGTCTTGGATGAAACACTGGCCCATCAGGTATGGGATCTAACATCTTGAAAAGCCTGGAATCTAGGATAAAATAATCCAAAGTGCAATACAGTCAGTTCCCTTAAGGATAAAATTGAACCAATGAAAAATGGAGACGTCAGGGAACCAGGCAAATAAGCTACCTCTTCTTTCTTTCTTCACCAAACCATCCAAGGCATGGTTTTTCCTTGTAAATCCTGAGCCAAGTCACCACTCTGCTGACTTATCTGCTTCCCAGTTCTCAGTAAAGGCCAGGGCAGCACAATAACACCCATCGTGTTGCTTAGAGTCTCCCCCTTTCCTTCCTTTCTTTCTCCCCTGGAAATCACCAGGCCTTGTACAACCCGAATGAACTGCTAGGATCTGGACTGGAGCACCGTGGCCAGTGGCACTTGCCTTACAGCCTGCACTCTTTCTAGTGGTCGCCCCAGGAAGGCCCTATGGGGAGGACGGCAGGCTTGTCACCCCAGAGGTGGGCCTTGGCCTCCTGAGAGCTTCCCAAGGCTCAGTTGCTCTGATTGCCCTGGGATTCATATCCCCACCTGCAGGCTGGGGCTCAGGACACTCTGGGCAGGGTTTGTAGTTTTCTTTGAGCAAACATCCACATCGTGAGCAATTCCAGGATGACAGAACACAGAAATTGTCCAAGCAAATCCAAGAACAATTTGAGGCTCTGCTGAAAGGGATAACCCGACTTGGGGTAGTAAGGTAGCTCCTACAGCCCAAAACATTCCTAGAGCCAGGCTAATAACACCTGAGGTGCTGTCTCCTCCACTGCAGAATTCCAAGCCCACTTTCCACAGGTAACATGTAGGTTTGCCATAGAGTCAGTCTCCAGACCTAAAGAAGCAGTGTGTCTGGACAGAGACATAAGGTGAAGTTTGTTCGAAACCTCTAAGCATATCAGAAATCAATAAAGGGCAGAATGGCGGATGCTGGCATTAATCTTTGGTGACATTGATTCAAAATGCCAGAACTGATAGAATTGAGGGGGTAACTGGGACCATCTGGATGATATTTTTCAATGTGAATTGATTGTCATATGGGTTGGAGCAGAAGCAGAGCTGGACAAACTTCAGTAGAGGACCTAGTAAAGAAAGGTCCTTTGGGGGCCAGTATAGCTTCCAACCATCATAGAAAGTCTGCCCTAGAATGTTCATGGTCTACTCCTTATGGCGTCTCTTCCAGGTAAGACTAGTCTGGTTTTATGGACGAGGTTCAGTTTACAGTACTAGTTAGTTCTGGGGCAGGAGTCGAATTCAGATCTACACTAATCCCTCTCGAGATTGATTTACATCTCCCTATTTTCATTTTCTACTTTTGAACATTCCAATCTAAGAACACAAATATGTTTATGTGCACGTGAGCAAATAAAGTACAAGATCATTGGCTCTGGGATTCAGACTATATGGGCCTCAATATTTAGTAACTTTGTGTCAGTATCACCTCTAAAACCTTAGGTTTTCCGCTGGAAGCCGAGCTCTCCCAGCCTGAGTGGCAGGGCCCGGGCTGTGGACGGATTGGTGACTGCAGGGCAGCCCGACAGTGAAGCTTCTTGTACTCCCGCTTTTAGGTAATTTGGCCTTAAAACTACCTGGGGTATTGTCTGTTGGGGAATTGCCCTCGGCAGGGCCCCTGGGAAAAGAACCATTAGGGAAGAAAGTAAGGTTCAGCAAGAAATTGTGCGGCCTTACGTTTAGCCCTTGCCATCCTCTATGGAGACTCCTCTACTTACAGGAAGGATAGCCTCATACCTTTGCCAGCAAAGAGGGTCTGTAAAGGAGAGACATATGGATTTGAAAGCCCCACTCCGGCAACTAAGGAGTATATCTCTGGGCACAGGTGACTTCAACCCCTAGGCCCACCTGGCCCCCGGAGGCATTCCAGATGATGACTGAACCTAGTCGGTTAAGGTACAGAATGGTTCATCGGTTCCTAGGTGCATTGTCTCTCTGAGAATGTACGGGGCGTGGGTTTCTAAGGCTTTTTCAGCCCCTTTCTGGCACCTCGGACCGAGGCAAACACATTGTTCTTCTGGCCTCATGTGGTTAGGAGGTCATGTCCCTGTAACTGTTCCACTTGAGGTGTTGAGAAATGGAGGGCCTTGCAAGAGAACAGCAAAGCAAATGTTTTGTAGATTATAGATAAACGCAGATGCATAATGGAATAATGTAAGAAATTAATCAATAATCATAGGGTATGCCGGAACATTAGGAGAAAATCGCCATGTTATTTCTTAAAGGTTGATCACACATAGGAACATTTTTAAAATTAGGTAATGTTAGAAAACATAGATGACGTATGCTACAAGGAAATCACTAGCAAATATAATGCCACGTTTGCTACAATAAATCAGTCAGATCAACACACTGCAGTTGTCTGTGTCCATTTTTGTTTTTTGTTTTTATTTTAGTTTTGTTTTGTTTTCAATTTTTCACCAACGCCATTCATCCTTCGGGAACCCCTGACTCCGGCAGTTCTCCACCTGCAAAGTGGGGCCAGTAACAGTACCTGCCTCGGAGAGTTAATAATGGTACAACAGGTAAAATGCTTTCCAAAGTGTTCAGTACAAAGAAAGTGCTCAGTCAATGTCTATTGCTTCTATTGCTATTCTTCAAGGTAACAACTAGCCATTAATGAAGAATAAACACCAAAATAGGAACAGAGTTTTAGGTTGTTCTTTCTATGAGAGGATAATTTTGACTCTTTAAATCATATACACTGTGAAATCTCTTTATACTTCTTATACCTACAGTTAATTCTTGAGCCTCTGTTTTCAGAAACACTGGTGGAAACAAATATAGTTTTCCTCCATCTAGCATATAGATTGATCGTACCTTTGTTTCTATGTTTAATGGAGTAGTTCTGTCCATTAAACAACCAATTCTGTCCATTAAACACAGCCTAATTCACAGACACTGAGCATCTGCTTCATGCTAGGCACCGTGTTGAATGCTGGACACACAAAAAATGAATGAATGAGGCCTGGTTCCCATCCTCCTTACACTCTTAGTCTAGATTGAGAGCCAGACAAGAAACACCAGGACCCCACAAGGTTGGCTTGAACACCAGAAAGATCATGCTGAATGCTCATGATATCTTCTATAATGGCTCATATTTTATGAGGGTGTAGTGAAATACTAAAAGACATTTCTTAGACCCAAGAATTTAGAAAACAGAGGGAATCAGAGAAGGCAGTTGAGACCCCACAAAATGGCAGCAATTAGAAACTTGAGCAATGGGCAGCAGAAGGTGGACACAGAGAAATGGGAACACAGGCCAGTCATACTGCTGAGTGGAGACTGAGGATGACAGATTAATGATGGCACAACTCTGGTCTGGGAATGGCTCAGGGAGACTCATGAACAGAATGATGTAGCCCTGATGACACAGCCTGGGTAGATGTGGACACCAAAGGATGGAGCATATCCCAGTGCTGGTGTATCACTGGTATGAATTCGAGGGCAGGACGAAGCCTGGGGATCAGAAGGGATGGCTGTAAACAGAGCAAGGTGACAGCAAATGGTTCAAAGAATACAGAAGAGGAGCAATAAGAGAGAAGATGATGAAGGGGAGCTAAAAGGGGTCCATCATTAATGAAGAAGGGAGGACAGGCTAAGCCTGAGGCTGAAGCACACCCAGCCCCATCTCTAGCTAATTCCTATTTGCCCATAGTCCATTTTCCTTTTGCACAATGTTTATCAAAATAATGGGCATACAAATCACTTAGGGACCTCTCTTATGTTTTTAATTTGAGAGAGAGAGAGCATGAGTGGGGGGGAGAAGAGCAGAGGAAGACAGAGATTCTTGGGCAGGCCCCATGAGGGCCAGAAGAGTGGCTCAACCCTACCACCCCGGGATCATGGGATCGTGACCTGAGCCATAATCAAGAGTCAACCGCTCAACCACAGAGCCACCCAAGAACGCCGGGGATCTCTTTAAAATGCAGATTGTGACTCAGTAGATCGGTGGCTGAAGATTTTGCATTTCTATCGAGTTCCAGGTTATGGTGATGCCGTTTGTCCTCAACTTTGGCTACATGTTAGAACCACCTCTAGAGCTTTAAAGACATCAGTGCTCAAGCATCACACTAACCAATGATTGAGTCTGGAAGCATGGTGCCTGGGCATTAGTATTTCTAGAAGCTTCCCCAGATGACCATAGCTCCAGCAAGGGCTGAGAATCACCACTCTAGGGAAATGCAATGATTCCCAAGTCTCATTACTTCCAGTATAAATGCTCCCCAACCACATTTTTCTGTCTCTGTCGTTGCCTTCTGTGCTAGTTCTCCTAGAAGCCCCTCACCTCTCCCCTGCAAGATTAGCTTCTCTCCCTCTGTTGTCAAGTCATCTAAGATTGGAGACAGGCTGGGAGCCAAGATAGCCCCAGTCCCTTATAGCCTCTCCCACTCCAGCCCCACCCAACTTAAATGGGCTTAAATAAGCCTCCCCTGATCTGTCAGGATGACCAGGGATGAGTATCCAGTGCTTATCCCAGCTCTCAATTTGGTCTTGCTTCTTGGTTCAATCTCCCACCTGCTCGATGGAGGATAACAAGCTGCCGCAGGTAAGTTCCTAATCACTTGAACTGTAGCCCTAATGACCTAATCTTATTCCAGTTCCTCATGTATTCCTAGGTTCCTTCCAAGACTTGATTTGGTGCTCAAAGAAGAGGATAATGAAGGGTGAGCCGAGTCGTGTAGTATACACCAAGAAGTTATGAAACAACATCTGCTGCCAATGGAGCAGCCAGAAGAAATACGTTGAGAAAGCATTCTGGTCCCTTTCCAGACTCAGGTGAATTACAAGGGATGGTTGTGGACAAAACAGTATAGAACCATATCTGTATTGTTCTTCATTGTCTCCCACGACATAGCACAGTGCCTGGTATATGATGTGTAAGTATGTGTGTCTGAATAGATATAAATATTCATAACTAGAGGACAGAATTTTTCATCTCTGACCCCCAGTCGATTGAAAAATAGTAGGGACACCTGTGCGGCTCAGTGGGTTAAGTGTCTGCCTTCAGCTCAGGTCATGACCTCGCGGTTCATGAGTTCAAGTCCCGCATCGGGCTCTGTGCTGACAGATCCATACCTGGAACCTGCTTCGGATTCTGTGTCTCCCTCTCTTTCTCTGTCCCTCCCCTACTCGTGCTCTGTCTCTCTCTCTCAAAAATAAATACATGTTAAAAAAATTTTTTTAAGAAAAATAGTAGACAATTGATGCTAAACATGTTTTTTTTTTACTTCTTTATTAGCAGAAGTTGTCAGATACAAATGAAGATAATATATATATGAGCTTAGAAACAGCAATTCCTTGCTTGGGCTTGAGTGGAAAATATAGAGAAATAAATTATATCCCTTCAGTGCTAACATTCACTGGGCATGCTATAAAAATATTATGGTTACCCGTGAATAAAGTGCTTTCATAAGTATAGAACAAATTTTATAGTTTTCCAAAAGACGCTCTAACCTCTTCTCTCCCTTTCTCTACCTTTTCCTCCCACCAGAATCCTCTGATGCCCTCTTTGCAGGATGAGCTGGCTTTTGGCCAGCACGAAACACTGGAACACAGTGAATACTGGAGGGAGGAAACGGGAGAGGGCTGAGGATTTGAAAGAGAAGGGCAGGGCTAATTCTCCATACAGAAAGGTGCTATTGGGGAAAGAAGGTTGTTTTTGTTTTTGTTTTTTTTTAATTCTTTAAGATGTTACTCCAGAGCTTAAGGACAATGGGAAACCAGCCTCCAAAAGGGACAATTGTACCATTTCACTCCCTCGTGACTCCACCACCTTTTTCTGCCTGACTCACTAGATTAACTGTCTGCCTGGGCTATTTCACTTGCAGTCCCAGAGGACCTGAAGCGGACACCTCCAGACCTTTGTCCTTAGTGGTAGTAAGACTCATAGTTCTGACTGATCCCATTCCTGGGATGCCTCCTAACCGCATCCCTGGACTCCGAGCTGTGAGCAAATAATATCTATGCTGTGGTGGAAACTCCCTTTTGAAATTCAGCCTGTTAATGCTTGTTTATGTTATTGACTAAACAAATATCGACCAGTCTTTGCTTGATAAGAAGAAATTGTGTTGAGAAAAGGAGTCATCTGGCAAAGGGTAAATGGAAGATGTACTAGAGAGGGGAAATATGGGACCAAGGAGAGGAATGAGAAAGAGGGAGGAAATGTTCTAACGAAACTGGGGCCCAGTTAGGACTCACATGTTCCTTCCGACTTTATCTGATCTCAGGGGGAAATGTTTCAAATTTGTCTTATTTCAACTGTTCTTGTAGGGCTGAATATCTCAGCACCTGGAACCACAAGAGGTGTGGGAGGAGAGCTAAATGTTAACTGGGATTCTGGCCAACAGTAAGGTCTCTTAAAATTACTAACTCTGGGGGTGCCTGGGTGGCTCAGTCAGTTGGGCGTCCAACTTCAGCTCAGGTCATGATCTCGCGGTCCGTGAGTTCAAGCCCTGCGTCGGGCTCTGGGCTGATGGCTCAGAGCCTGGAGCCTGCTTCCGATTCTGTGTCTCCCTCTCTCTCTGCCCCTCCCCCGTTCATGCTCTGTCTCTCTCTGTCCCAAAAATAAATAAAAGTTAAAAAAAAATTTTTTTTAATTACTAACTCTAGTACTTTTTAAATGCTTCTAGAGTCTAACAGGACCTTATAGTTTGCACTCAGTAATAGTGCAGTTAACACAGAAAGCATTATCGGATTGCAAGCATGCATTCATCCTTGCAAAGATTCCATTTTTTCATAAACTGGAAATGGATGAGGCCTTCAAACTATCAAATATTTGTTTTCCTAAGTCAGATAAGTTATATTTACATGGCCAGTTTTAAAAAATATGTAATATAAATATAGTTTGTAACTAAGTTGTGCTATAATCTCAAACAACTCTTCTCAATGTTTTCACATCCTGGCACACATAGAAGATGAAAATATTTGGGGCATCTGGGGGGCTCAGTCGGTTAAGCACCTGACTCTTGGTTTTGGCTCAGGTCATGATCTCACAGTTTCATGAGTTCAAGCCCCTCTTTGGGCTCCAGAGTGTCAGTGCTTGGGATTCTCTCTCTCCCTCTCTCTCTCTCTCTCTCTGCCCCTCCCCCCCACTCACATTGTCTCTTTCTCTCTCAAAATAAACAAACTTAAAAAAAAAGAACATGATGAAAATATTTGGCACCTAAGATAAAGTGAAGATGATTGGGGAGAGGTTTATGAGGCCTGATTTTAAAAATCATTACTTTTTAATATGGTTATGATAAAAAAAAAAAACACAAGCTATTCAGGAAAACAGTAAATATTTAATTTGTTTAAAATTTCTAGGTACAATAGTTTCAAAGTTCTATGATAGATTTGAGTTTGTTTCTTTTTTTTTTAATTTTTTTAATGTTTTATTTATTTTTGAGACAGAGAGACAGAGCATGAGCAGGGGAGGTGCAGAAAGAGAGGGAGGCACAGAATCGGAAGCAGGCTCCAGGCTCTGAGCTGTCAGCACAGAGCCCGACACGGGGCTTGAACTCATGAACCGTGAGATCATGACCTGAGCCGAAGTCGGATGCTCAACCAACTGAGCCACCCAGGCGCCCCGAGTTTCTTTATATCAGTAAAATTCTATTGTGACTCATTCTTGTTGGTAGAAAAAAAATTGAGTTCAGTGAAATCATGACCTGAGCTGAAGTCAAATGCTCGACCGACTGAGCCACCCAGGCACCCCAGAGGAAGAATCTTAAGTAGGCTCCATGTTTGTGAGTTTGAGCCCTACATCGGGCTCTCTGCTGTCAGCACAGAGCTGGCTTCAGATCCTATATCCCCCTTTCTCTCTGCCCCTCCCGGACACACTCCCACTCTCTCTCTCTTTCTCTCTCTCTCTCTCTATGCCCCTCTCCCCCACTCTGTCTCCCCAAAATAAAAAAATAATAATAAATAAAAAATGTTTTTTGAAAACGGCATGTGTAAGGTGGGGGTGCCAGTCTTAGCAAGAAAAGGAGCAAAAAGCATATTTTTATGGAATCCCTTCAGCTTCCCTTTCTCTTTAGGAAATTGAAACCAGCCAAGATAGATAGATAGATAGATAGATAGATAGATACCAAATTGGATGTATCTAAGGGTAAATTGATGAATGCAACTCCATGCATTAAAAGAACAAAAGAAAAATACAGAAAAATCATTGATGAAAGTTCAACATTCACACTTAGAAAAAACATTTTTATCCACTCGTAAGGATCTTGCCATTTGTCTCTGGATTCAACCTCTAGTTCAATCTGACCAGGATTGAACAATTTTTTTTTTAATTTTTTTTTAATGTTTATTTATTTTTGGGACAGAGAGAGACAGAGCATGAACAGGGGAGGGGCAGAGAGAGAGGGAGACACAGAATCGGAAGCAGGCTCCAGGCTCTGAGCCATCAGCCCAGAGCCCGAAGCGGGGCTCGAAATCATGGACCGCGAGATCGTGACCTGAGCTGAAGTCGGACGCTTAACCGACTGAGCCACCCAGGCGCCCCCAGGATTGAACAATTTTAATTTGTGTGTAAAATATCATGGACTAGCAGTCCCACAAAACTTCCAAATGACAAAAGTAACTGTCCTCAACATGGGGCCATGGCTGCCTCGAGGTTGCCTCCTGGAGATTACTGGGAGGTGACGCTGGCTTCATCTGACTCAAAATCACGGGGCCAGTTTGGCAGCTATTCTGCAGGAAGCAGCATGTCTCCCAAGAACAGTCCTGCACTGAGCAGCTAGAGTGCCACCTGTGTTCCAAAGCCTGTGCCCAAGGATCTTACAACCGCATTGGACGTCTGTGTCCTCTCAGCCTATTACAAGGAGCTGGTTCCCAAACTCCCAGACCCCAATCTTGCAGAGTATGTCTCAACTCTAATGCGAACACAAATCACCCGCCACCGATGAGATTCAGATTCGGTAGGTCTGGGGTGGAGCCTGGGATACTGCATCTCTAACAAGCTCCCAGGTGATGCCCGTGCTATCTGCTAACCACACGCTGAGTAGCAAGTTAGACTACAAATCCTAGCTTACTTTTGGCCCCACTGGGAGGGAAGAATGGGAAGGGGAAAAAGCCTCTTCTGCTTTCTATTTACAAATCGAACCTTCCCATTGGGGGTTGCAGCGGCACCAATTTGCCAGCACAAAGGAGAGAAGGAAAGGTCTTTACCAGGGGACGTATAAAAATTTGTCTTGAGGGGCCATTGGGCACAGAGGGGTGGATGATATCTAAGTATAAGCAAAGCTCTGCATGGTTTCTGCTGGAAATCAGTCAGAAACACTTGTCTTCAGGGCAAGAGTGCAGAGACAGCAGTCAGACTACAGTCTGAAATTGCTGAAGGCACTCCAAGGTTTTAATGATGTTGGAGAATAGGGAGTCTTTTTAGCAGTGGGAACTAGTTTTAAATCTCAATAAAGACATTTTATGCTCAATGATCTGTAGAGTGATTAATGATAAATAATACACTTATGAATGATTATCACTACCTTCCACCCTAGCCATGTTTTAAATATTTTTCCCCAGGGGTGCCTGAGTGGCTCAGTCGGTTAAGTGTCCAATTTTGGCTCAGGTCATGATCTCACAGTTTGTGAGTTCAAGCCTCGCATCAGGCTCTGAGCTGCCTGGAGCCTGCTTCAGATTCTGTGTCTCTCTCTGTTCCTCCCCACCCCCTCCAAAGTAAATAAACATTTTAAAATCTTAAATATTTTTCCCTGTTTTCTAAAACACCTTTTCACCTCAAAACAATGATAAGCAATGAGAGATCAAGAGAGTCTTTATCTTTTCACATCAAATGATAGGAAACCAGAAAAGTAGAATCAATTTATCTGAATGCTTTTAATTATTAATCAAAATTAAGTTTCTTCATTCTTGAATGGGAATCCCTTTTCTCATGTTCCACCCTCTGCCTTTCTCCCTCTAATTTTCTCATTCTAAATCAGTAAGACAGGTGGGGAGTTGGGAGAGGGGGGAGAAATCTCAATTTTCCATCATAAATTATGTCCTTTACCAACAAGAAGAGAGACGTAGTGAGAACTGCCTTATGGAATCCTGAAAGATGGGGGAAGGATTGAACCCAAGGGAGAAGCTTGTTGGAAACCTAGTAAGTGGAAAAAAGCAAGGAGATGAGAATATAGTCTCTCCTTCTCTCTCTCCATATATATGAATATAGAAGAACAGAGTGGAAGACGTTTGAACAGAATCTGAACACCTCTGGATGTAATTTGTAGATTTGGTTTGGGAAAATTTTTAATACTTAAAAAAATTTGTTTTATAATTATATAAAATAATTCTTAAAAATTGAAACCAAAATGAAAAACAAAGGTCCTAAATGTGTAACAAGTTTGTGTCATACCACACCAGGAGGAACTATTTCAAGTGACTTTAAAAGACCGTAATTTTACTATTTCTCTCTAGTAGAACAGACCAAAGACTCTTTTAAGTGCCTCAAAATTATAATGATTTTTTATAACCATATTATTGGAGTTGGAATTGTTATTCTGACATGCCTGTGGGTGCATTTGAGATAACCCATGTAATTAACTGTGTTTCTGGAAAGTACTGGGTGATAGGAGGGAAGAGAACAGAGTGGAAACTTGTTTCTCTCATCTGGAGGAAGCTTCTCTCTGGTTCGAGCTTCTAGGTCCCCCATTCTTTTATTTTCTCTAATTTTTTTTTTGAGATGTACAACGTAATGATTTAATATACTGTATACATTGCGAAGTGTACCACAATCAAGTTAGTTAACACATTCATCGCTTCACAGCGTTACCTTTGTGTGTGTGTGTGTGTGTGTGTGTGTGTGTGTGTGTGTGTTGGAAACACTTAGGGATCCACTCTCTTTGTGCTCCCCCTTCTGGCGTTCGGCTTAAACTTTGTTTCTTTAATGCCTAGTAGCTGCGGGCTGGTTTTTAACGTGAATGCCTTTTGTTTCTTCTCATTAGCTAATAATGCTGTGCCCTTGGGCCACTAGTCTAATTTTAAGCAAACTTAGATTTGAAACACTAGCTAATGATTTCAAAAGCGTGCCAGGGCTCAACCTGGAAGACGAAAGGCGGGTGCAAAAAAAGACTTGCATTTTCCCGTTAACGTTAACGGAGTTTTTTGCTCTCCTGTTTCACCTCTGAACGAGTGAATTAGCTAAATGACTGTTACTTGGGGGGCGGGGGTTAAAATTTCTTTGAAAAACATCCCCTCGAAATCTCTAAAACCCGTAAAGACAAATCTCGGTACGTTTTTATTGATCATAAGCGGATGATTCAATTCGGAAGACTTTTTAAATGTGCACAAAACGAAGGGCACGGAAAGGAAGCGGGCCCCCGGGGGGCTGAGGCCCTCGGAAGGCTATGCATCCAGGGCTCGCGACCTGGGTCCGCGCTGCGCGCTTATTCTCCACCCAACAGAAGAGAAGGGGGAGCGGAGAGGGCCACAGCAGGGCTGGGGGGCAGGCGGCAGTGTAAGGGTGCGGGTGGGGGGTGGATGTGAAAGAGCGATGGGTGGATGGGTGTGGGATGTAGCCAAGACTCCAGCAAGCCGCGGGAATCGCTTTGTAAGCACTACAGGCCCCGTGCAGGGCCCGGCCTCCCTGCGACGCTTCCCCGGCTGGCTGGCCAAGGTGGGCCAACTTCCCCTGGCGCTGCTTTGGGCTTTCGGACCCAGGACCGGAGCTTGGGCCCCAAATGGCCTGGCAGAGGCCACGTACGCTTGGTGTCCAGACCTTGTCCGTGTCTTTAACCACGGAGCCAAGCAGCTCGCAGGGAGGCTGGCTGGGGTTCCTGCCTGCCCAGTGCTTTTCAGAGAGCCGTTCCCCGGTGGGCAAATTCCACAGCGTCTGGTCCCTTTCAGGCTCAAGTTGTGGGGCTGCAGAATCCTGCACCTGCTTCAGGCAGGAGAGGAGAGATGGGCCTTCATTGCCTTTGTATGTGTGGCTCCTTTCACAGCACCTGGCAAAAGGCAGGCTCTCAATATACGCCTGTTAATTGAATGATTACGCAATGTTGATGACACCGAAGAGGAAAACTTGGGTCATGCAAGATGCTAAACAGAAAATAGGTACACTAGCTACAATTTGTGGATCCAATAAAAGAATGTAAAAATCTACTTACATTAGAGACATTTCTTGAAAGCTGCATTTTCCATTTGTTCTTCTGGGGATAAAGAGCCGTAATAAAACCGCGGACCTCTACTATACTAGCATTGATCAAATAATAATGATTATACCTTTGCAAAGGTTATTAATGATATTCTGTGTCAGGAACTGTCACCTTACCTATATTACTTTATTAAATCCTCAAAGCTACTTTTTGAAATTAGTAATTTTTGTCCTCCCTTCAGAGATTAAAAAACAAAACCTGTGGCTTAGAGAGTTTAAATAATAATTACGTACGTTTAGTAAAGGTCGAAACCAGATTTGGAACCCAAAATATGTAACCTTTTGGTATCTAAAGCTCCTTTGGCTCTCTTGTCTCAGTTCTTATAATTTAGGAGTTGCAAAGAAGAGGACCAAAACAGAAAGTTGAGAGTCCAAGTCAAGACTGGAGAATTGATCAGTTACCTTGGCCCCCATCTCCTCTCCAAGCCGTTCCCCACTACAGAAATCTTCTCTCTGGAGACCCAGGTTTTCATCTGGGCTCCAGCATAGCCTGTGCTTTGATTTCAGGTGATGAGAACATCAGACATCACATATATAAGGGACACAGAATGTATCTGGTTTTTCATAATCACTAACCCCATTTGTGGCCTTTCTGGTTTTTAACCTTAATCCAATTACGCACTGATGCCAATTCAATAAAATTGCAGTCAATTCGTTTACACTTCCGACTTAAAGCCTTCAGCCTTCTGAAGCAATTTGTCTCCAAAAGTAATGTCACCAGCCTACCTAATGCACTGTCATTTGGGACCGTACAAGAGACCAAACGGTGCAAATTCCCATGCTGGGGTCCATCTTTGGCCTCCTCCCTTGGTCCAGATACTCCATTCCTCCAGATCTAGAGGCTGAAGTCATGGACCAGCTTTTTGCCCCTGTGTGAAGCTGGCTTGGGATTCTGCAGAGGTGACACTGGAACCCCAGCTGCCTTTGTCTCTGAGTTCAAAAGATTTGGGGCCATGGCCACTGCCTTTCTACCCTAAGCTGGGGGAGCCCAGTTTCAACTGGGAATTGCTTTCCAGTCTGTGCGGACTCCTGAGCTGGGCCTGCCCTCAACACCAACACTTGTCTAGAGCCCAGAACACTTTGCAACAAGACTTAGACCTGTCTGCCTAGGAGCCATCACCCATGAGCCGGAAGGAGTGCAAGTCAGCCCCAGGAGAGCAGGGTGCCTCAGAACACTGGGACAGGTACCTGCCATGGCAGGCTCTCTTAGCCAGATCCATCCAGCTCTGGAGAGACCCCTGGAGACTGAGATCTCTGGCAGTGGGGACTTCCAGAATGATGTTCCCCAGATACATGCTACTTTTGAGCCTCTGAGCCATGACTATATGGTCTTAGGAAAACTGAGGTGTTAGCCTGGGAACTTGTATTTGTTTATCCTCTTCTAGAGAGATGTTTCACTTATAAAAGTCTCTTCATATACTCACTAGTAAGACAATAAATGTTCTTCATAGGCCTTTGTAAATGTTTGTTATCTTTCTCCATAGTAAACAGAATTAAAAGAAAAGAGGGAAAAGAGGAGAGGGAGGGTACACCTGTGAGGAAGTACTTTTTCTCTCCTTTTAGTACTTGGAATAAAGGTAGTAAGCTGCAGAAGGGTGAAGGGTAGGGGACAAAGCTCTGATCCTGAGCTATCCTTGAGACCTACTAGCAGTGGGAACTTAGAGTTCTCCTCTCCTTTTGGTCCTGGGAGGATGGGTAAAAAGTATTCAATGTGGCCAGTGGCAAAGGAGTGCTAATTTCAGCCTCACTCAAAGCCAGTCTTAAAATCTGGGCAGGTCTGGGAGTGGATATGCAATGAGACAGGAATCTGGGAATCTGGTTAAGGAGGATATATTTCTGCTTGGACAATTTTTCTTCTGAGTTCAGCCAAGGAGTAGTTCCTACATCTTGAATTTCTCTGCCCTCTCTGCCCTCCAGCCATAGAGTCAGGCTCCAATGTATGATCTAGATCAACAACCCCACCAGGATCACAGTAGGTCCTGGAAAGCAGCCCTCGTGGCTCCTGCCCCAAGATCCCTGTGTGAATGAAATTAACATATACAGAAAGGATCAAAATGTCTTTATTTAAATAATTTACTTAATTCTTGATGGAAGGGCTTATAAGAAAGGAAAAATGTAAGGTTTCCAGATGCAACAATGAGGGAAATTTCTTTTTTCTTCTTATTTATCTTTTTCTCATCTAAAAATCATGTGCAATGTCAAACAAACATTCTCGAATAGGGGTGCCTGGCTGGTTCAGTCAGTAGAACATACAACTCTTGATCTCTTGGTTGTAAGTTCAAGCCCTAGGTTGGGTGTAGAAATTACTCGAAAATAAAACCTAAAAACAAAAACAATTCTCGAAATATCCTGAAAATAGAAAAAAAATACTTTAAATATTTAAATAGTTTATGAGGAAAAACTACATGCATTCTACCAAGGTTGTTAGAAAGAAAATAGGGGCTCCTGGGTGGCTCAGTCGGTTACGCGTCCGACTTCGGCTCAGGTCATGATCTCGCGGTCCGTGAGTTTGAGCCCCGCATCGGGCTCTGTGCTGACAGCTCAGAGCCTGGAGCCTGTTTCAGATTCTGTGTCTCCCTCTCTCTGACCTTCCCCCGTTCATGCTCTGTCTCTCTCTGTCTCAAAAATAAATAAAGGTTAAAAAAAATTTTTTTAAATAAAAAAATACAAAAAGAAAATAGATTGTAATAAGCTAAAAATATATATACATAAAGTTGAATGTGCGGTCACTGTTGTTTCTTTTTCTGTTTTTTCTTTTTCTTTTTCTTTTTTTTTCTTTTTTTTTTTTTTTTTTTTTTTGCAACAGAAGCAGTAGTTTAAGCCCAGTAGTTTAAGGATTTTAGCAGATAAAGAATAACTTCAAGTCCAACAGGAAGGTGAACACACATTTTAACTGAACATCAGAGAAAAGGTCTCAAGTGTAGCTGTGCAAACTGACACACCAAGAGAGATGCCGTCAGAAATCAGAACACACTGAATCGGGTGGTCACCACCACAGCTGGTCTCTTCAGAACCATGCCACCCCGGCAAGTGTTCCAATGCTGGGTCTTCCAAGGGCTTGGGGAGAATGTGTGCACCAAGTAATCCTCATGTGCCAGGTAAGTGCTGCATTCGTGCTAAAAAAACAATCTGGCAGAACTCGGTAAAATTGGGTTTAGACATTTTCCATGGCACAATTCTGCAATGGGTTCATAGCCTAGAGAAATTCTCTTTACAGGTTGTAAGGGACTGTCATATATGGTGATGGTGACTAAGTGGCAATCTGAGTATCCCCTGGGGACAGCAGACAGGTAAAGACCGGCAGAGACTCATCAGAGGCTAATATGCCAGACTTGGAAGCGACAGATCAAATGTCCATGGAAACATCTTAGAAATTTGCAAATGAGTGCAAAATAATAAATAAAATAACATGCAATCTAATAGTTTCTACATGAATTGAAAATAAAAGCACACACAAAATAAATCACTTATTACAAGACTGGTTAATAGAAAAATACACATTTTTTTTTAAACATTTCAAAAACATTCTTTAATTTTACTAAATGCATTTTTAAAGATTTATTTCTCTTATAACAATTCTAGTAGAGAATAAAGAGGGGAAATTGAGGACAGGAATGATTTTTAAGTGTGGTTAATTTGACTGTTTTCTTTTTAGTAACCCTTATTAGGTATTAATGCCTAATCAGTTTCACCCAGGACTAAAAATCCCAATAATCAACAGTTTGGAATAGTTCCTAAACTTTTCAAGAACTGACTTCAGACTAATTTAAGAAATGTGTCTTCAGGAAACCAAATGCTCATATTTCCTTTTTGTTCCTACAATTTGATCCAAATGGCTATAACTCTCTGTCAGAGTTCCAGCATTGAGTCCTATTGGTAGCTCTAGAGTTTAGACCTGGTACCATCTTACAAGCCTCTAAGTGGCTTCACTGTGTTTTGCTCTTCTAAACATGGCAGATGGAAGGTTTCACTCCTTCCTTGCCCCTTAAGGATCTGAAATAGGAAGACTGGAAAAACATTCTACTCTCTTGGTACTATCATGAGTACTTGCCTCTGCAGCTATATTTACTCTGAGGAAAAAATAAAAGTTGGGGATATTTTTTTTTCATTTCCAAAAATATTCATAATGGTTGGGATTTCAAGATGGAAAAGATGAGATCCACTGCTCTGTTACAGGATAATTTGAGGAAAATTCCAAAGAGAGATATGTGTTTCTTCTTCACTTTCCAATCAACCTTTTTCCTTTTTTTTTTTTTTTTTTTTGAAAAATACACATTTAAAGTAAATAGTGTTGCAGTGGAAGAAGGGAAAGCAAATAAGGGAAATAACTAAGAATGCACATAATTGCATTGAAAAGGAAAAGGTTCAGCAAAAACACTCTTGAAAATGTGACCTTAAGTCATTTGCCTACAGGGTATGAAAATCACAGCACTTTTGAACATCCCTTTCATTCAGGCAATTAAGTGTAGAAAGAAAGAGAAAAATTACAATTCTAAGTAGGTCTGAGACTCTTTTTCCTGCCCAACCTAATTACTCCTTTGCTCATTCCCTGACCTCATACCCATGCTTAATTAAGGTTCTCAGTCCAGTGCCAGCATGAACTAGCTTTGTGATCTTCTGTGACGATCCAACCTCACCAGAGTCTCAGCTCCACCACCGGGCAGTGCCTCTGTGATATGGGAAGAGAATTGGATATAAGTGCAATTTGTCTAGGCTTATCTGAAACACGTGGAGCCTTTCTATATCTAAGGGAGCTGTCGATAACTGGACCCTTCTTCTCATCCCCCAATCATCACACTTTGGAGTTTCCATAGTGCCTCCTGGAATGATGCAATTTTCTCCTTGATCTTATCCGGCTCCGAGGTAATTTGCAAGGCTAATGAGGATCAGCTCCAAGTATCAGGACAGTCCTTTCTGAGATCCTACACACGACAGAGCGCTATAAAAGGGCACACCCGGCGCTGGATGCGCCGGATCTTCTTTCTCCCAGACTGGCTGCACGTCTCGGCCTGGTCAGAGGCTGAAGCCATGGACCCCCACCTGCCCACGCTGGAAGGGCCGTCTTGCAGGTGGGCACGTCCGGAGCCCCGCACGCCCCCGGGCCTGAACCGAGAACAGGCCTGGGCCTGGGCGCTGGATAACTTCCCGGCGCTGAGCCGCCCCTCCTGCCAACGCCCCCAGTTGTGCGGGGACTGGAACCCCGGTGCGTGCGGGAGGCTGCGCCACGCTGGCCCTTGGCACGGAGATGGTCCCCGACTTGAGAGGGGCCAGAAACGCTGTCGAGACCCTCACGTCCCGGCTGAGACCGCGATGGAGCTACAGTCACCTCCACGAGAGGCACATGCGACAGACCGTGTTGCCCGATGGACCCTGAACCGGCCAGGGGATGCCAGCGCCAGCGGAGGTGGCCAGACCCACGGCCGGACCGCCTCCAGGAGCCCAGGCTGTCCCCGGAAGCTGCTGAAAACCGTGGCTCAAAGCAAGGTGGAAGCCGGAGAGGGAAAGAATTCCAGCATCGTCGTCGGGGCCCACAGCGCCCCTTCAACCGATGCGCTGGAAGGAGCCCGAGACCCAACAGTAGGAGTTCTTACACTGCTATAGAGAGCATGCCTTATCTTCCCTCCCTTGAATGACTTACAGATTTTTTTAGTTGGGAAAAAAAAAAAAAAAAAAAAAGCCGGTCTTAATGTAATCAATAATGTGCTAAGAAACTTTCAGAACTACTTATAATTTTCATGGTTCTCTAATTGAATATGTATACAAGGTTTAAACCCTTTTTCCTATTCTCCACTGTGGACCCGATTCTCAGAACGTGGCATCGAGATGGGATGGGAAGAGATATGGGTGGCTTTGGGGGCAGGAAGAGCTGGGCTCTGTTAGAGTCCCCTTTCAGATGCCATGGTTATTAGGGAGAGAAGGGGGAGCAGATGACACCTCCTGGGGGGAGGGTTGTCTTGAAGCTGAATGTGGCCCTCCAGCTGAGTGCAGAGAGCAGGCATCAGTGTTCCTTGAATGCTTTGAAGGATACATTAGCAAGGGCTGGGGGTGGGGGGGAGAGGTTAAGTTTAAGAGGGACAAGAGGAAGATCTTAAGCCTTGTGCTATCTGAACTGACAGCCATGGAGTTCCAGGGCATCTGCCCCAGGTCAGACAATCCCAGGCAGCTACAGAATCCAACTCCCCTGACTTCTGTTGGCACCCACCTTGTACCAGGACTCACAGGGACTGTACTTCAAGATCCAGCAACAGTGAAGGCTCATACATGCAGCCATTTGGCGCAGTGAGGCTGTGCCCTCAGAGTCTCTGCCCATCTCGGGGCCTGCAGCATCTGAGAGTTAATCTCCTGCTGGTGTCCTAGGAGGAAGCTTTCTAGTCCTCAGCCCTGCCGTCTGCATACCACATGAAAATGGCTGGGCTACAAGGAGTGAAAAAGCATGTCGTAAAGACACTTTGGGCTTTTAAACGTTTCTGTCCCCTGAGAAGTTAGAATTCAAGATTCAGAGACTAGGTGCTGGCATTATTGAATCTCCCCATGAAGACATTTCTCCTTTTACACAGACTGTTCCACATTTCAATACAAATCATCCTTGACTTAGAATGGGGTTATGTCCCAATGAACCCATCATAAGTTGAAAATATCCTAAGTTGAAAATGCATTTAATACACCTCACCTACTGAACATCACATCACGGCTTAGCCCAGCCTACCTTAAATGTGCTCAGAACACTTCCATTAGCCACAGTTGGGCAAAATCATCTAACACAAAGCTTATTTCATAATAAAGTGTCAAATATCTCATGTAATTTATTGAATACTGTCCTGAAGGTGAAAGACAGAATGCTTGTATGAGAACAGAATGGTTGGAAGCCTATAGGTTCTTGACCCCTATGATCATGGGAGCTGCAGACTCATTGCCCAGCATGGCAAGAAGGAATCATCCCGCATATCACTGCCCAGAGAAAAACCCAACTTCAAAACTCAAAGTACAATTTCTGTGGCATGTGTATCGCTTTAGCACCACCATAAAGTCAGGTAAGTCAAATTGTTGGAGACCAGGGACATCTGCGTGGAAGAGTTGAGGTACTGCCATCTCTGGAAACTGGGACAAAGCTGCATTTGCCTTGCACATCTTGCAGAACTGATTAAACAGATGTCAGTTGTGTTTGAGAATGGACATAGGTGGTCAAAGAAGAGTTGGAGTGGTTTTGTGGTCTGGATGTGGAGTTGGCTTCCCAATCTGATCAGATTTACTTCCTGTCCCAAAGTCAGTCTGCTCCTCTTCCCCTCCCTCTCCTCAGGGATTCTTTTGAACCACAAGGATGCCAGGCAGTTTGGCCTCCACAGTGAGGAAAGACGTGGGTCCCACAGGGGAGGGTCTCGGTTCCATACCCACAGGGAAGGGGCGGCCAGGTAGCCCCTGGGACTGTGCTCTCACCTCACATCAGCTCTAGGGCTGCCAGGTTTGAGGGCCCAACAGAATCAGGTTGTGAACAAAGATGGATAAGAACCAAGAGAACACAACATCGAGGTCAGTGAAACCTTGGAATCCAGCAGCAAGAACTAGAAATTGCAAAGAAAAGTAAATCCCAGGAAAAGATAAGAAAAAAAATGGAGATCAGAGGAAATGGTTCAGGTACAGAACAGTTTCAGAATATGAGGGAGAAAGTTTGACAGAAAACAGAATAGAAGGGGGAGAAGATGAGAAAAAGTAGCAAGTAAAAGGGGCTGGCTGGGATGAAAGAAATTGAACAACAGGAACTGGATCCCATGTGTCTCTGAGAGTGTAATTGCTGAAGTCCCCTTGGGGCAGCCCTGAGATAGTTTTCTCCTAGTCCACCTTGGGAGCTCTCCAAGCATCTTTACGTTGCTTTGCCGTCTCTACCAACATTTACTGAACACCCCTACACCCCCAAATGACATACAAATTTAGGCCTCCTTGTGCACCTCTCCCTGGATCTCAGGTGAAGCCCAAGGAAGAGATGCCCATGGCATCAGGGAATCGCAGTTCTGGAAGATGGAGAAATGAGTCTGGGGGCAATGATGGCTGAGGCATGGTGACACCAGCCATGGGGCCACTATAGCCTGGAAGATTAAGCACTAGGATTCTGGTGTGGTTTCTCTGTTTGAGTTTTTTGCAGCTTTGACTTTCAGAAGTTAGTTGATCCTTTCTGATTCATTTTACTCATTAAGAAAATAGAGTTTAGGTGAACTATATTTCAATTTATTTTTTATTTAATTTTTTTTTTATTTTAGAGAGAGAGTGTGTGTGCACACACAAGTGGGGGACAAGGGCAGAGGGAGCAAGAGAGCATCTTAAGCAGGTTCCACGCTCAGTGCGGGCCTATCACAGATCTCAATCCCACACCCCTCAGATCATGACCTGAGCCAAAATCAAGAGTCTGACCTTAAGCAACTTAGCCAACCAGGTGCCCCTATATTTCAGTTAAAAAAAAAAATAGTGCTTAAAAAAACAGAAAACAGAATTTAATTGTAATTCCTACCATATCACTGTCTTTAATGGATACTCTCCCTTAGTCATACATCTAGCACAATGTAAACTCAAAAAAATGTTAACTAGGAGTTTATTCTAATTGCTCCTTCCTAGAAATTTTGGGACATAAGAGTTTCACCAGTACCAGTTTTGGAGCTCTTGAAAACTCATACAGTAAAACCTTGCGATTAACTTGCCCTGCAAGTGTTCCAAAAGAGGAGGAAATATTTCTAATAAATTTTCACTTGATAAACAAGTGAAATCTTATAATACCAGTAGTAAGTGATGCCGAACATCACATGATCACAGCTGAGCCAATGGTTCTTCTCTCTCTCTCTCTCTCTCTCTCTCTCTCTCTCTCTCTCTCACTGCAAGATTGTGGGTGATTGTCTCCCATGCTCAGATGCTAGGTCTCAGGCCGTGGTGTTTGACAGAAATCAGTGATATTTCAGAACGTTGGAAGGTGCCCACAACTGGCATTAGTGTATTTTTTGTCACTTCAAAGCACCTATGGACAGTCCTTTTCTTTTCCATACAAGAGTAAGCTTAGGAATGCTTTGCTTCATTCTAGGTCAGGCTGCCTGCAGATATAGACCCTTTCCTCTGCTGTCTTATTGCCAGTTACCGTAAATATAGTATATGGCAAGAGTTTATTAATACTGTGCTATGTCAACATCCCTGTGAGCATATACAATGGCCCCCATGCAGGAAAATGTTGAAAAGAAAGGCGATAAGGAGAAGGAGATGATTACAATGGAAGTTAAGAAGAAAATCATTGAGAAATATGATGAGAGTGGCCAAAATTGTAGGATTTTATGAGAAGTCTAAGTCTGCCTCTCCTTTGCAGAGGAGGAGGAGAAAAAGGTGGAGAATCCCTCACTTCAAATGAGATTAGGGAGATGTGTAAAATGTGGGAAACAGTGCAAAATGTTGTAGAAACCACCCAAAGAAGGCAGTAGCAGTGCGAACAATGAATCTGTTTAACCACAATGCAATGTCCCATTTCCACGAAATCCTCAAAAGGAGGCCAAACCAAGTGTCATTGGATAAGTTCCTTGTTAAAGTTCCATGGCAAGAAAAAGATTCCGTTGAGCCAATAGATAGCCGTGATTCCATTAGTGATGGTGAAAGCCATCCTACACAGTAACCGTCCTCTCTCATCTTTGTTTGAAAATGAAGGTTTTTAAAGGTAAGTGCAGGTTAATTTGTTTATTTTTCTTTATATTTTGTGTTGTCATTATTATTTTGTATTATATTACAGTATTGTAATCATTTTTACATGAATATTTTTGGGTTGTGGAATGAATCATCTCAGTTTCCATTCTTTATTATGGGGAAATCCACTTTGATATACAAGTGATTTGAATTACAAGCATGTTCTCTGAACAATTATGCTTGCAAACCAAGGTTTTAATGTACCTTCCTCCCTGTGAATTACTTCCTAAACATTTTTCTACTCACCTCTTTTTCTTTAAGATTTTATTTTTTAAGTAATCCTTACACTGAACATGGGACTCAAACTCACAATCCTGAGATCAAGAATTGCCTACTCTACTGGCTGAACCAGCCAGGCACCCCCCCTTCTTTATTTTTTAAGATACCACACCACCCTTTCCATTTTTCCTGTTACAAGATTCTCTGGGCCTCCCTCACTGGAGCTGAGACTGTAACTTATCCAGGAAGTAAACATTGTCCTTTCCATGAGGAATTGAAAAATTAAAACCATGGAATGATAATCTCTTTATTTCAATCAATTCTGAGTACTTCAGTTAAAGTTAGCCCATAAAACATAAATCATACCACCAGAGAGGTTGATATATGCCAGAGACACTGGTGTGCATGCCTTTACTTAAATACTTCAATTTCCCTGGATTAATCTTTATTTCTGAGACGAGCAAGGAAAATAGGGAGGGAAGCATCAAAGATAACAGATTGCCAGAAATTCCATCTTTACTTCTAATTTTACTGTTTATTTTCTTCTCTCCAAATTAGTAACTAATCACTGGGGGAGAGGAATGAAAAGTGGATAAACAGTCCCCGAATGGATTAAGGAAAGTATTCTACAAAGCTCCTTGCCGGTAACCACAGATTCAGATTGGAGCACAATTTCTTATTAGCAGTTCTAAAGTCCAAAGCTTCTTAAAACCTCTTCTTTTTATTTCACAATTTGGTCCCCAAAGTATGAGACATCACAACAGATCTGAACTGAGGTAAATATGTATTATGCTCTTTATTTATTCCAATTAACATGACTACTCATTTTTTTCATGCCATAAACACCATAAATAGCAATGATATGTTACAAAATGCTGCCCCAGACCGGGATGGTCACAGTTACCATATCTCAAAATAGGCACTTTTGAGTCCATTTAAAACCCTCCACAACCTGAATCCTAAAGCACATCTGCCCCTAATATCTCATAAAAGCTATTGAGGTCCTATATTTCTCCTAGTTACATATAAATATGAAATCATGATAAACGCTCCATTTTATAATTATTTTTTCCTCTTAATATCCTGGTATTTTCTTCTAAAAGACCACATAGTGGAGTCTTCTCTTTCGCCCTACTTACACCTTTTTGAGGGGAGTAAAAATATTCTATTTCAAATTTCCCCATTTCTACTTTGTGGTTCATATAATCTCCATTGTATGGAACTTTTTTGGATGAATACATTGCTAAAAGTGAAATTTCTATGTTGTAGAAAGATCTGTGCATAATAAGTGTAATTTATATAAATTAGTGTTCTTTAAAATATGGCGGCACTAATTTCCTACATGAATTATATGAGAAGATACTGCCCTATTCTCAATAACATTGGGTATCAACTTAAAATATCTATAATAGGCAATATATATATATATATTATATACAAGTGATTTGAATATACATATATATATACATATATACATACATACATATACACATATATACATACATACATACACACACACACACACACACACACACACACACATATATATATATATATATATATATATATATATATATATATATCCCAGTTTTATTTTGGAGAGTTTGAGCATGATTTTATTATTTCTTTGTAAGTACTTTTGAAGCATTGATGATTTGATTGCCATTAAGAATTATTATGTAACTATATTTTCTATTTTTTTAAGTTTATTTACTCATTTGAGAGAAAGAAAGCATGAGTGGGGGAGAGGCAGAGAGAAAGAGAGACAACCCCAAGCAGGCTCCACACCATCAAAGTAGAGCCCAGTGAAGGGCTCAAACTTACAAACCACGAGATCAAGACCCCAGGCTATGTCAGACACTTAACAAACTGAGCCAACCTGGTGCTCCTACATTTTCTTCCTTTGGACTAAACTTTATTGTTGGGGGAAACTAAACGTTAAAGTGACTTGGTAGCCAGCTCCCAGGATGGCCACCAATGATCCCTGCAGCCTGGCATTCACATCCCTTTGCAGTCCCTTTCCACATTGTTCTGGGTTGGTTGGTGGGACCCACAGAATATGTAGGAAGGGATGATGTGTCTTTTCTGAGACTAGGTTGCAAAAGACACTGCAGGTCTATTTTGGTTACTCTATTGTGATCTCTCCTCCCTCTTGGATCATTACATGTGCGGCAGCCAGCTTCTACAGTATGAACACCCCTAGGAAAGTCCCTTGTGGTAAAGAACTAAGACCTTTTGTCAGCAAGGAGATGAGTGAGTTTGGAAAGTGATCCCTCAGCCCCAGACAATACTTCAGATGACGGCACCCTCCTGAGAGACCCTCCGCAAGACACCCCAGCTAAGCTCCTCCCTGATCTCCAGAAATTGTGTGAGATGATCACCCCGCAAAGTTCCTCCTTGGTTAATACAAGCTGTGTAAGATAGTACATGCTTGCTGAGGATTTTCCTATCCCCTAATTTTTCAAATTGTGGTAAAATACACATCACATAAAATTTACTACCTTAACCATTTTCAGGTGCACAGGCCAGCGGTGTTAAATGCACTCATGTTGCCAACCATCATCCCCACCTATCTCTAGAACTCTCTTCATCTTAGAATGTTTGCTGTTTCAAGTTCCTTACATGTGAGATAGTTGGTTACACAGCAGGAGATAGCTCACCTGCTTGGATCTTACATGGAATCATGCATGTATCCCATGGAATCTGTAGCTTTGGGCATGTAAATATTCTTCACGTATATAAATGTGATTCTGGTATATATCTCTTTCTATTTAATTAGTTACTCCTCACTAGGATTTTAAGATTAATCAGTTGAGCTCTATATACAACTTGTTTGTTATAGCTAACTGCTGCAGAACATTTTATAGAATGAATACAGGACATTTTCCATAAACAGCACAATTGCCTCCAACTTCTCTCTATCAGAAAAAAATATTGTGATCAATGTCATCATGTATGTATCCCTGGGGACCTGTATGAGATGTTTTCTGTGAGATGGGTCCAGGAGTACTGTTTAGACAAACAAAGGACAAAGCTTTCCACCAATACTTCCATAATGCTTTTCAGAATTCACAGGAATACCAGCCTTTTGAGAGGTCTGTTCACTTGGAAGCCTGAGCAACAAAGCAATGAATTACCCACATTTCTAATTTGTGTCCTTTTGACAGTTGCATAGTTTAATTAGCGTGTTATCTTATCAAGAATGATTTTGAGCTTCTCTTCACATACAATTCAGCCATGCTACAGTAATCTTCTATTTATTGTCATCTCTCACTTTTTTGTGTGTATTCTTCAAATGAATGGAAGTTTTTCTTGTTTCGTATGCTGTCCCTTTTCCCAGACGTTGTTGCTAGTGAACCACATCAGGATTTCCACATGGCACTAGCAACCTCCTCCTCCTCCTCATTGTTTAGTCCTAGTTGTAGGCAGTCCTTATACTGAAGCTTATACTGAAACATGGTTCTTACCCAGAAGCTTCCCTAATAACGTTTGAATTTCGCTCACAGTGGGACCCACTAACAGGGGCATAACTCAAGCTATGTGGCCCCTAATTGAAAGGAAACACAGCATCACCTATGAAGTATTCTCGTCCCCCCAAATTCAGTCTAAATCTAACCACTCCTCTAAATCTGACAGCACAAAGAGTTACAAGGAATAGAAGTACAAGCAACACATAACAATCAATCAGCCAAATTGTGGATTATTCTACAGGATTTATTACCCTGCTTTTTCAGAAATGAAAAGCAAGAAAAAGGAGTGGACTGGAATCATTGTAAATCAAGAGTTTTCAGAGACATTAACCATATGGAATGCATGGACCTTCTCTGAATCCTCATGTAAAGAACTCAAGTATAAAAGGGTATTCTTGAGACAACTGGGGAGAAGGTCATGAGTACTGACTACTGGATGGTGTTAATTCTTCTTAAAATTATAAGATATGATGATGGCACTATGAACAAGGTGTGATTTGTTCTGTGTAGAGACTCCAGTATTGAGAGTTGCAACAATATGATGCCTCTGACCTTCTTTAAAACATTCTATCTGAAATCTGAGACACATACATCAAACAAGATTGCCAAAGGTTAATAATGGTTAAACACTGTAGCAGCTGTTTGGGCCAGTACCTCACTGCCTTCCCCTGGAAACTGTGTCTCAGAGAATTACACGGTTGCACAGGAAGTAACAAATGATGAGAAGAAATATAACACTAATGCCTGTGATATTTACATGCTTGCCTTCAATCAACACATTGTATTATGCCAAGCATACAGTTGTCAGATTCCTATACACCCTCCAGTCGCTTAATTTTTCCTGCTCCATAAATGTCTGAGGCTTATAACCAGGGATATTAACTTCTGAACGAACACTGCACATGGCTAAGTGGTCTTCCATAGCTTCAGAAAAAGCAGAAGAAAACCCACCAAGACACGTATTCGATGGGATATTTCGCTGGGATAGAAATCTCCAGCACAGTTTTCTAAAATCAGTTGGTCCCACACATCACAAGCATATATTACAGTCCTTTCTTTGTACCACAAATATTCCCGTGTGTCCTATTAAGTCCATTCTGCCACCAAATTTTCAAGGTGGCACTTACAGCAGCTGTATGAAAAGATTTGTGCCCATAGGATTAGTGGAACACAGAACAAGTTCCTCTGTACCCATAGAGTTAGTGGAACATGGACTAATTTTCAAGGCGGTAGCCAATAGCAACTCTATTAAAAGACTTATGAATATAGGGTGAGTGGAACACAGAACAAGACCCACTATATTCATGGAAGCAGCAGCTTTAAAAACCATCACTGATATTCACCTTCTCCCCGCTCTACTACTCATTCTAGATTTTCCTCACCTCTAAGCACACCAGTATTGTGATGCTACTGATGTAGTGGGAAATGTTCAATCTATCTCTGAGAGATCTCACTCTTTATAAGCTCTAGTTCACGGCCTCTACAATTGACTGATTATCGTTACCACCTGAGTGAGCCCCCAAATTACAGAGATATTCCCCTGTGCCTCTTTATAAAACTTATCACAATAATCAGGTTGATCATCAGTATAACATTTTCCTCTTTTGCCTATCAGTTCACCATTATAGAGACTCAAAGTGCCTAGGCAATAGCATAGCATCAAGTTTAGTGGAACCCATGTTATGTCCCCAGGTAAAAGGGACCCCATCCTCTTCATCACAAAAACCAAGAACTCCTCCAACCCAGCAGAATGGAGAGATATAGAAATGCAAATCACAAATTCTGGACGTGTAGGTCATGGGTAGTGACATGAGGGAAGCCAATTCTCCTTTCACTCCTTAGTTTCCAGATCTGCACACTATAGCTATTCGTGACATCACATTATGTGTCCATCATTATTTCAATACACAAAGCACATCCTGGAGAACCGTGTCTCAACTCCACAGGGTATTGTTCCAAGATAGCGCAACAGCTGAGTCTTCAATAGGCATTAAATTGTTCTATGAGGACACCTGTTTCTGGTATGAGGTACAACCAACCAATCCCATGTTTTTTTTTCCTTTTAGTGCACTTGATCTACCATAAAGCAGGTGAGTTGAGGTGGGGGGATTTTGTTCCCCCATTGTTATGGGGGGATTTCATATCTGTAAGTCAGATACTCTGTAAGTCTCTGCAGACAAGGGCTGGCAGAGGCATGGTGTGCAAGGAATGGGAACCTCCCTCCAGTGGAGCTTTATTGATTTTTAATATAGTATTATCAATGAATAAGTAAATACGTGGGGCGCCTGGGTGACTCAGTCAGTTAAATGTCTGAGTCCAGCTCAGGTCATGATCTCGCAGTTCATGAGTTCAAGCCACACATCTAGCTCTATGCTGACAGCTCAGAGCCTGGAGCCTACTTCGGATTCTCTCTCTCTCTCAGGAATAAATAAATATTAAAAAAAAGAATAAGTAAATACAAATGCAAGCACATATGTCTTCAAATAAGGACTATGATTACTCTATTACTCAATGCCATTCTTCTAATGACCAATTTCTTAAAGGAAAGCTTATAATAAATGTTTTGTAATATTTTTATACTGAAAACACTTATGGATCAGGAAAAAATAATAGAATGGAGGGTGTAAGGAATTTAGTAATTGTGTGCTTGGCATAATACAATGTATTGATTCAAAGCCAGAATATAAACATCACAGACCTCTGGGTGTTATATTTCTTCTCACCATGTGTTACTTCCTGTGCAATCTTGTAAAAATAGATGACGTGACTCTCTGAGCCACAGTTTTCAGGAAAGGCAGTGAGGTACTGGGGACAGGTCTGGCCCAAACAACTGCTAAATTCAAAGTACAGGATTTTTGTTTTTTTATTTTGAACCACATTTTAACACACATTGACTGTGCCCTAGGCTTTTGTCCCCCAGTTTTCCAAAATACAAAAGTAAATATAACTATGGCTGCTATCAAAAAAGAAGAAGAGAGCAGATACCTTAGCAAGGACATGGAGGAATTGGAACTCTTGTGCACTCCTGCTGGAATGTAAAAAATGGAACCACCGCAATGATAAACAGTACTGCAGTTCCTCAGAAATTACAAATAGGATTAGCATACAATCCAGCTAAATTCCCCTTTGGGGTAAAGACAGAAGAAGGGAATGCAGGAACTCAAACAGGTATCTTTACCGCCATGTTCACAGCAGCACTGTTCACAGCAGTCAGAAGGTGGAGGCAGGGGCATCTGGGCGGCTCAGTCCTTTAAGCAACTCTTGATTTTGGCTGAGGTCGTGATCCCAGGATCATGGGATCGAACCATCACCAAGCTACTCTGGTGGTGGATTCTCTTTGTCTCCCTCTGCCCCTCTGCCCCCTCCCCCTCTTGTTCTCTCTCTCTCTGTCTCAGCCTCTCAAAAAAAAAAAAAAGTGGAAGCAACCCAGCACCCATCAGTAGATGAATGAATAAGTAAAATAAGGAATATGCATACAATGAAGTATTATTTGGCCTTAAAAGGAAATTCTGACACCTGCTACAATATGGATGAAGGAAGAGGACACTATGCTAAGTGAAATAAGCCATTCAAAAAAGGCAAATTCTTGGGGCGCCTGGGTGGCTCCTCGGTTAAGCATCCGACTTCGGCTCAGGTCAGATCTCAGACTCTGAGAGTTCGAGCCCCGCATCAGGCTCTGTGCTGATAGCTCAGAGGCTGGAGCCTGCTTCAGATTCTGTGTCTCCCTCTCTCTGACCCTCCCCCATTCACGCTCTGTCTCTCTCTGTCTCAAAAATAAACATTAAAAAAAATAATAAATACAAAAAAGGCAAATTCTGTGTGATTCCACCTCTATGAGGCACCTGGAAGTGTCAAAGTTACAGAGACACAAGGAGGAATGTGGATTGCCAAGGGCTGGGGGAGGGGCCAATGTGGAAATACTTTTTGTGAGCACGGAATTCAGTGTTGCTGGTTGCACAGCAACGTGCATGTAGTTAATGCCACTGACCACACACTTGAAAACATGTCAATGGTAAAGTCTACATGTGCGCCCTCACCACATTAAAAAAAATTTAATGGAAAAAAATGAGTGTAGACTCAGAACTAAAAAGAAAGAGACTGACACAATTGAATATATAAATGCTAAATATTCTTTGTTCTCTCCTCTTAAAAAATTTTTCAAGGGGCACCTGGGTGGCTCGGTCAGTTAAGCGTCTAACTCTTGGTTTTGGCTCAGGTCATGGTCACGGTTTGTGGGTTGGAGCCCCATGTCAGGCTCTAGGCTGACATTGTGGAGCCTGCTTGGGACTCTCTCTCTCTCCTGCTCTCTGCCCTCCCCCACCTGTGCTTGCTCCCTTTCTCAAAATAAATAAGTTAATTTAAAAAAAAAATTTTTTTTGGAGGGGTACCTGGGTGGCTCAGTCGGTTAAGCGTCCAACTTCGGCTCAGGTCATGATCTCACAGTCTGTGGGTTCGAGCCCCGCATCAGGCTCTGTGCTGACAGCTCAGAGCCCGGAGCCTGCTTCCGATTCTGTGTCTCCCTCTCTCTCTGGTCCTCCCCTGCTCATGTTCTGTCTCTCTCTGTCACAAAAATAAATAAAAACATTAAAAAAAATTTTTTGGAAAGCCAAAGAAAAATTGGAGAAAATAATTGCTGACAAAAATTTAATTTCCATAAACTTAATTTTCAGAAAAGTGTCCTTCAAACCTTACCTCCAAAGGTAAGTTTAATCTCACTAAAATCAAAGAAATGCAATTTAAAACAACGACTATAATTTTGCCTAGGGCATTAGTACATATTACACTTTTTGTTATTATACCCCATATTGGTGACAGCTTGGAAATTAGTAACTCCCAAACACCGCCGTGTTCTGTCCCCATGTCTCAATTGCTAAAAGTGACTGATTAACACCAAGGAGAGGTCAACACCATCGAAAGAGAAGTGTACTGTTGTGCCCCTCGAAGTGAGAGGCGTAGTTCACCACTCAGGGCCAGTGGATTACACCCGGTTTTAGTCAGGAAGCAGAAGCAGGAGTAAGCAGTCAGTTAGGCCAGAGCCTTTATTGCAGTTTCCTTGGAGAAGACCAGGCATGCGGAGTAAATAGTTTAGGATTGGCGAGTTCGAATATTTAGGGCCAGCTTTGGGCTACAGGGGTGGTCCCTAGTTGCCTGGCACCTGGCCCTGCAATGATTAGATACAGGAATATTGCCTCCAGGAATATACTCGCTGGGCCATAGGAAGTATGGCTGTGGATTGGTTTGTTTGCACAGCAAAGGCAGGCTCCTGGCTGGGTCCTTTGCTACTTCTAAATGGGCTTGCTCTGGGAGGGGCGGTCTGTCCACAGACAGAGAGGTTTTCTAAGATGTCAAAACGTCACAAGACACAGAAAACAGAAAACGTGATTAATACACACCAGTAGGAATAAATTTGAGAGGATTTTTGTAAATAGGGCAATATGCATTAAATATTTAAAGGTGAATACTCTTTTTATCTAGAAATTGCTCTGCTTCTACAAGCATGAAACTGTAACAATTTCACTGCAGGTTCATAGATTGGAATAACTCTACCACCCTGGTGAAGGATGTTGACTGATTGTGGAGGAAGCGATGCCAGTGTAGAGGAAGGGATACATGGAACTCTCACTCTTTACTGCTCAGTTTTGCTGTGCCCTACAACTGCTCTAAAAGAGAAAGTCTATTAGAACAAACAAATGTGTTTTTCAGGAAAGAGTTGGGGGAAGCAATGGTACATCTGAAAACCCAAAACTATGCAGTCCTTAGAAGTAAAATGAAATAAATTATTTTGAAAGGCTGTCCTACAGAACCACAAACCCAGAACTGCGTGCACTAGCGGTGGCCACACCAAGGCTTGGAAGGAGTGGACAAACCCAAGTTAGAGAGGAAAGCACTATGGCTAAACCACCAGGTTAGGGTTAGAGGGGGCAGAGTCCCAGGACCTCTGCCTGCGAGGACATCAGGTCGCAGATCTCTCAGCTTCCATCAGCAATGGCATGGCCCAGCTTTTCTGGGTCCCACTCAGCCGTATGGTCTATAGGACTCACCTCCCCTGGGTCTACTATGGCCCAGTCAGAACCTCAGTATCAGTTCCCAGGTAAGCCCATCTAGGCAGTTTTTTAAAGAGTTGGGGGCACAGACACAGTCTCCACATTCTCCTTATTCCCAATAGTCTGGGGCATTCAACTGAGCCTCCTCTCAGTACCTGGATCCGTCCCAGACCCAGGCTGGTATCACGTGCGAGGGGGTAATAACCCGGGCTCTCAACTTTTGCAGGCAACAATCAAACCCACTGAGCAAGAGAGATGAAGCTCCAATCCTTCAGGCTCCTAGATGGTTAAATCATATGTCCCGGCCAAGACAGAGGAGAAGGAAGCAGCAGGCTTCCAGCCTAGGACTATTAGTTGTCAGACACAAACTGCTGAAAACTGGATGTTGATGTTAACCTTCAGTGCAATTTGCTTCAGAAAGCCTGGGCTGGTGAGATGAAGCACATAAACATGCTCTTTCTGCATGATTTTAATCAAAGGAAGTTCAGCATAGCTTTGCAAGTCTAATTGATTGGGTCATGCCAGCATTAGATGGTGGTGACAAGCTTACTTGCATCTTCCCAGAAGCCAAATGAAACAAACAAACAAAGCTTCCAAGGAAGATATTTACATCTGACCTTCCTCTGTTGAGCCAATGGCTGGAGAGTATTTTGTATGCATTCATTCCTTCTTCATTCATGAATACCTTCTAAGTGCCTATATTGGGCTACATGGTAATCAAGGCCCTGGAGATACAACAACTGACAAGGCAGACATGAGTTCTGCTGTAAAGTATCTGACACTTGCGTGGAAGGAAACAAGCAAGACACATGCTCACAAATTAAAGAAAGAAGACTATGTGTGAGTGACAGTGCTATCAAAAATGTTATGCAAGTTAATTAGAAAGGAATGTAGCTGGGAGGGTGCTGTCTTAGCTAGGGTAGTCAGGATAGAATTGTCAGAGATGTGCCAGTATCCTTTCCACTTTGATATGAATAATGCGATAGAGGGAGCCATGCAGAGCCTGAGAGAGGAGTTATCATCAAGAGAGAACATTAAACTGCAAAGGCTCTGAGTCTAGAACAAGTTTCATACAATCACGGACAGACAGAAGGCAAATGGTGGCCCAGGTGGGAGGTATCTGGACTGGAACGATCCTGTCCAAAGAGGGCCTGCTGGCCTCCAGGCAGACCTAAGAAATGATTTAGATGAAAGATGGAAGTTTTGGTTCACTTTCAATTGATTGCTGACAATAAGACCACTCAAATATATGACAGTTACCCAATCAATTATAAGATTGACCAGACATGTACCCAAGAGATTGGCAAGGGAGATCCAACCAAATGTCTTTGGAGATGTGTTGTTACATTTTCTTCCTAAGTGTGTCAGATTATATTACCCCATTTCATTTGAGCTGTTTAGTTTCTACATTAAGACACACAGACATTTTCCAGAATAGAATAGAAAATAAAAAATGTGTAAGAATAAAACATAATTAAGTGATCCTTCAAGGAAACTTTCATGGTCACTGGAGACCAGGAAACCAGTACCATTTGATTTAAGAAGAAGAGTGTACTTTTAGATTGTGTAAATCAAGATTCCCTAATAGAGCATCTCCTGCTGCAGTGGGTGGTTTCTGTTTCCACGCGACTGACATGGAACTAAGGCTGCTCAGCAGGTCTCCGTCTGGGTAATGTAGGTTCCCACTAGGAGACCCTCTCCTCTGTGTGTTACTGCCCCCCCCCCCATCCCACCCACTCTCTACAATGCAAATGTCCACTGGCTCTTCACCTTCGGGAGACATATCCCTGCTCCTTAGCCCAGGAAATGCTGAAGCCACCTTCCTGGGGTCACCACTACAACCCCCAACGACCACTTGCCAGTTGGGTCTGCTCTTGCTTTCAGGGTCCATCCTCCAGACAGCTGGAGTCCACCTCCAGGAATTCACATTTCTCAAGAGAGTTCCCATTCTTGTTTTTAAAGAAGGCTTCACAGGGTGCCTGTGTGGCTCAGTCAGTTAAGTGTCTGATTCTTGATTTAGGCTCAGGTCATGATCTCACGGTTCAGTCCTAAGATCAAGCCCTGCAATTGGCCCCCCATTCCCTGTCCTGAGCATGGAGCCTGCTTAAGATTCTCTCCCTATCCCTCTGCCCCTCCCCACTTTGTGCTGTCTCTCTCTCTGTCTCTCTCTCCAAAAAAAATAAATAAATAAAAATAAAGAAGGATTCATATTTGTTAATAACGCAAATATTATTTGCCTCTTCTTTCTCTAGACTTGACACAGCAGTGGAGTGGGGGCTCATTTCTCTGGATTTCGCATTGGAGCAGGGGGGACTCTTTGGAAACCACGTTATTCCCCCCCTATCTTACAAGGAACGTACATCATTTTTATCTTCCTTAAGAGCAAATTGAATAGGTTCTATAGCCATTCAGCAGCCACATGACTTTAGATAATGTCTCTCCAGGTAGGAAAACAAAGGTGATGGCTTTAGATGGGGGCCCTGCTGACTATAACAGAGGTGTGGGGTCTCCCAATGGAGAGCCACATTACCAGACTAACCACTTGCTAAGCAGCCCCTCATGCCAACAAATACTTAGATTCTGGAAAGCTGCATTTCCTTACCTATAGAATAGACAGAATAACATCTAAATAAATGATAAATAAATAACACAATAAAAATAAAACATATAGAATAGTACATAATATATAGTAAGTTCTTCAAAAATATCAGCATAATTTTTTTCTAATGTTTATTTATTTTTGAGATAGAGAGAGACAGAAATATGAGTTGGGGAGGGGGAGAGAGAGAGGGAGACACAAAATCAAAGCAGACTCCAGGCTCTGAGCTGTCAGCACAGAGCCCGACGCAGGGCTTGAACTCACGAACTGTGAGATCATGACCTGAGCCGAAGTCGGACACTTAACCGACTGAGCCACCGAGGTGTCCCTCAGGATAATTTTTTATTTTTATTTATTTTTTTTTAATTTTTTTTAACGTTTATCTATTTTTGAGACAGAGAGAGACAGAGCATGAACAGGGGAGAGTCAGAGAGAGAGAGGGAGACACAGAATTGGAAACAGGCTCCAGGCTCCGAGCTGTCAGCACAGAGCCCGACGCGGGGCTTGAACTCACGAACCACAAGATCATGACCTGAGCCGAAGTCGGACACTTAACCGACCGAGCCACCCAGGCGCCCCCAGGATAATTTTTTAAAGGAAAGTGAATAGAATTATTTTATTACTTTCGAGTTATCGCTAAACATTTTACCACCAAAATGATACATATTTCTTTCCAAGTGAAATAAAACAGTAAGATACAAAGTAAAAACAAAAGTTATACCTTCCTTTTTCTTACCTCCCAATGGTTAAGTAACCACTAATGATATATTTTGGAGTATTTCTATAACGTTATACAAATGCAAACATACAAATTGTATTTCCCTCCAAGGAAATTGCATTATGTACAGGAATCAACAACTTGTCACTTATTCATATTTTGGACATCTTTCCTTTTTTACTCAAAAATAGTGTCTTCTAGGGGCGCCTGGGTGGCGCAGTCGGTTAAGCGTCCGACTTCAGCCAGGTCACGATCTCGCGGTCTGTGAGTTCGAGCCCCACATCAGGCTCTGGGCTGATGGCTCGGAGCCTGGAGCCTGTTTCCGATTCTGTGTCTCCCTCTCTCTCTGCCCCTCCCCCGTTCATGCTCTGTCTCTCTCTGTCCCAAAAATAAATTAAAAAAACGTTGAAAAAAAAATTAAAAAAAAAAAAATAGTGTCTTCTACTTAAAGCAGCATGGCAATCCAATTTATAGACTACCCTCTAACATAAGTTCCTAGATGTAAACTTATCTAGAGAAAATACACCTCTTTGGAATTACTCTACTTATAGGGCACAATAATGGTTCAAATCAGAATCAGAATATTACTGGTTCTGTGCAATAACCAGTGCTCACCAGATTATTTCCCATAAGCTCCACATCACAGCCTTCCTGTAAGTCAGGTGGGCCACAGATGCCACCTACTTGCATTACCAGAGTGAGAAACACCACTGTGGTTTTCCTGGGATGAATCCTGATTTTTATCTGATTTCTTTCTCAAAAACCAAAAGATTAGCTGTAAAAAGGCAGTCACTCAGCAAGACCTTCTCACCAAAATCTAAGAGATAGGACAGCGTGGGGGGGAGAACAGGTGGGTAAAAAAATACAATTAAGAGACCAGTGTTCCCCTGGGAGGCCTAGGACATTGTCCGTTAGAGTCTATCTTGAGGTGCCTCCTAGTACCTTTGGATTGTTCATCATTTGCACCAGTGTTTCTTGAACTTCTCTTCTCCCACCAGAAACACATACACTTGTTCGCTTGTTCGGTGTCACCTTGGGAACTCAGAGCAAGTCCAAGGAAGAGAGGCCTCTGTCGTCTGGGGTTTCCGGTGAGGGGATGGGAGATAGGAGGGAGTCCACTGAGAATGGTGACCCCAGACATGGTGAAATTAGCCACCTGGCCCATGTAGGCTGAAGGTTTCAGTGTTAGGATTCTGTTGTGGTCATTCTGTTGTTCAAATCTCTCACCTCTTGACTTTCAAACGGTAGTTTATCCCTTCTGCTTCATTTTCCTCATTCAGGAAAACAACGTTCAATTAATTATACATGCCGCCACATCAATGTGTTTAGACGGTGTACTCCCTTAAGCATACATCCAGCACCACGTAATGTCAATAAATATTAACTGGGATTTTATGCCATTTGCTCTTTTCCAGCAACTTTGGGAGGACAAATTTCACCAATTTGTGGTACTTGAATGCCCTAGGCTTTCATCCCCAAAAGCTATTTCCTAAACTCCTTTCACCCCCACTTTATTTTCTGAGCTATCACCCTCACTGGTCTGAGGCTGTATGGAGCTTATCCAGTAAACAAGTGTTGGCCTTTCTTGGAGAATTGAAAACCATTGTCTAGTCCACCTGTTTGGCGACAGGATGATATTCCTGCTGTTTCAAACTCAATGCTGATTTCTCCGGTCATAGTTGGCTTGTGAACATACATTCTACCCCCTGAAGAATTGAAGACATTGACGTATGTTGTAGATGCTAGTGTGCCTTTATTTAAACACAGTAATTTGTTGGTTCTGAGTGAGTGTATGTAAGAAAAGACACAATCATTGAAGATAAAATTGGCCAGAAATTACACTGTTTCTTTTTTCTCTACCTTTCCTTTTCTTGTTTCCAAAGCAATAACTAATCAATGGGGGTTAGGGAGAAGGGATAAATTGCTCCTGTGTAGACAAGAAAAGAAAGGATTCTACAATCCTGCTTGCCAATAACCACTGGTAGAGTGTGGAATACAGTTCTAGAATGTCTCACTGGAGATTCTACAGTCCCAAACTTCTTAAAGCCTGGACTCTCTCCACACACACAATTGGCTCCAAAACTCTTTTGCATCAAAGCAGACCTGAAGTGAAGAGAAGGTGTATCACACTCTTTGTTTCTCCCAGTTAACAGAGACAGTGATACTTTCCATAATGGAAACATCATGTAACAGAGTGGTACCAACCACAGGTCAAGATACTCAGGGTTATGTTCTATCAGGATGGGCACTCTCTTGCCTGTCTAGAATTTTCTACATCCTGAATTTTAAACCAAACGTGCCCTAAGTAATTCTTAAAAGCTATCATGTCCTGTATGTGTTCTAGTTATATATAAATATGTAATCATGATATAGACACCATTGTGACACACTTTTACCTCTTAACATGTTTAATACCCAACCAACTTTTATTATGCCTACTAGTGAAACTGCTCTCTTTCTTTTACCAACTGTATATGTCATTTTGAGGGGTGCCAGAAATTTTTATTTCCAATTTCCTATTTTTAGACATTTCCCAGTTTCTCCTTTTTGGCTTAAATTATCTTAATCCTATGGAATGGTGGAATACATTGCTGGAAGTTAAATTTATATGTTGTATAAAGTTCTTGTGTTATAAATTTTATAAATTTAAATATTAGAGTTTTACTGCTAATCAAAATTCAGCAGCAACAAATTTGACTTAGAGTATATGGCACTGCCTTACACTCTTAATGCTCTTAATAACATTGGGTATCATCAACTTAAAATACCGATTACAGGTAAAATATATATCCTCACCTCTTCTGTTCCAAGATCCCACCCCATGCCCCACTCTCTCCCTCCTCTCCTTCAGGATTTTCTGGGCCACCTCTGCTGGTGTGGATGCTGTTGCTAGACCACTGTGAACACCATGTCCTCAGTGAATTGCAAAGTACTTGCTTCTCCATGTCTTGGACCACAAGGGAATTTTCCCTTTGCAGTCTCAAAAAGACAAAACAAAACAAAAGTATCTAAGGGAGGGATTTTTTTCCATATGAGCTAGCCTACCACCCTAGGAACTGTTATCATAGATGTGTTTTGGAGACATTAATTACTTGACGTCTCTCATTTTCTTTTTTGGCCTCCCCCCCCCCCACCCATTGGGAGGTTTGTTTAAGAGAGAAGATGAGTGAGGATGAGAGATAAATTATTGTCCAGAATTGCATTGTTTCTATATTTCATCCTCAGCTTTTCTGGGGAGTGATTTCAATAGTAACACTTAAGAGGAAGGGGGTAATAAATGAAACATGCTTTCAATTCACTGAGAGAATGACAGTCCCTTAAAAACCCTCTTGTCCGTAACTGAGGGGATTTGGAGGAGAGTTCCACAGTTCTTTATTAGCAATGCCCAAATCCAAACTGTTCTGCCAGCCTACAGTGCAAGATGGAGGCAGGACTGCGGAACTCGTTTGGCATCAGACCCAACCTGCACGAAGTTTATTCTTTGGCTAATCCCAGCTTGCACAAAAATGCTTAGGAAGAATTGCTTACTGGATGCTGTCCATCTGTTTCATTCAGAAGAAAATTTTTTAGCGTGAAAACTTCACAACCTGCACCCTTTGGGATGGAATAGGACAGGGAGAGGAAAACTGAAGGCGGCGCGATAACCGAACCCTTTGCCCTATCACACTCCCCACAGGAGCTCCCCACGGTGCCGGTGGCCTCGGGGACTTGTAGTTCTGCGGGTCGGGGTGAAGGCCCAGAGCGATCTGCACTGAGTAGGATGGGTCTGGGGCGGGCGTGCGCTCTGCTCCCTGACCTGCGGCGGGTGGGGGGGAACCCACGCCTGGAGCCCGGCCGGACGCGACACAAAGTCCCCGCGCGCTGGGGCCCCGGGAGTGAGCCCGAGCGGGAAGGAGCCGCGCCCCCTGCCCGGACCCGCCGGGATTCGAGTCCACCCGGGGCTGGAGCCGGAGGCGGCACCAGGAGAGAGCGGGTTTGGCCCGCGGGCGGGTGGGAGCCGCAGAGCCGACCCCGCGTGCGCCCCGCGCGGCCCGGCGGCCCCGGCTGTGTCCAGAGAGCGTGGCGCGGGCGGACCCTGCGTCGCCAGAGCCAGCCCAGCGGGACCTTGGGGGGGGTGGGGGGGGTCCTCCCGGGCATTGAGTCGTCAGGGACACTGAGGGAGCTCAGACCGGCGTGCATTCTGGATCCTTGTTAGGTTTTTGTGTTTCCACGCGAAATCACCTTCGTTTGCGCGAAGAGAATTTTACAGGCTTCACCTTTACAATGAATGGACATTCAGGGAACTGGGGAACTGTTTCTGTTCCTTTTGCAAAATATCAAACTTTAAAAATTATTCTTCCCAACGTAAAAGCTCATTTGCCCACAAAGGCGCGGGGGCGGCGGGGGGGGGGGGGCCGTTCCCCACTGCGGGAGACGCGGAAGGCGGGGAAGCGCGGGAACGGCCACTGAGCTCGGGATGAAAGGGGTCTCCCTGGACCTGAGGGACCCGGAGCCGCCAGGGGAGGGGTTCCCTAGGCGTCGCTGCCGCCCGGGGGTAAGCGACGGCGGGACTGGGCTGAGGCGCAGCGCCCAGCAGGGCTGAAGAGGGATCTGGCAGGGGTGGGAACCATAAATGACCCCATGATGGTCTAGAATTTTAACAGGGAGAAAAAAAGAAAACAACAACAACAAACAAACAAACAGGCGATCTGATTCGGGCGAAATTGCCCAGCTTGCGCGCCCTTTGCGCCCCCAAAGTACCCGAGTGGGGCGCCCCGCATGCGCTCCCGGACCCGCTCCGCCCCCTTCGCCTTCCCGGGGGCTGGGGGGATGGTTGTGTGGTTTGGGTTTGTTTTTTCGTTGTTTTTTGTTTTTTAAGGCCCTATAAGGTCACAGTCCCTGCTCTTGGACGGCATCACAGCCGCCCTTCGTCTCCTTCCGTGGAAGTGGTGAGCCCTTTTCTCCACCTCGCAGACCGCGTGCGTGAGCAGCGGGTCTGGGCGTTCCCTGTGGAAGCAGGAGGTGGGTGGCTTCTTCCCCTGGCTTCTCCCAGCTACGCCTCAAGGGGGTAAGTTACTTAACCGAAGGCCAAAACTGTTGTGAGGTGGCCATCTCTCCCGGCACTTCCTTGGTACCACACCACTCGTTCTCCTTTCTCCCGTGACCTAGGGGGCGACTGTTTCCTTCTGGTGCCAGCCCTGGCCTGGAGTGCTTCCCCGTCCATTTCCCTTAACCTGCCCCCACCAGCCCTTTGTGGGGAGTCACTCCGTTAACCGCTTCTCAGTTATCCCTGTGGAGTGTGCATTTGTTTTGTGGCAACGTTGATGCTTACAGGCCTCTTTTCCAACTGCACAATCGCTCCAAAATATTTAGGAAACCGAAATATTTAGTCCTGGGGGCACTGCAGAAGCCGGGCACGGAAGAGACGCCCGTCGACCCAGCTGAGAAGGAGCGTCTCCTGAAGTACAATAGAAACAAGGAGACTGGGACATCGTGGCAGCCAAGGACTATGAGGATGGCGAGGATAAGAGTCCCGTTGTGGAAATGACAGTGTTCTTGTAGAGGTTAGGAGAGGCTGGGAAGGGAAAGATGGAGATGGTGAATGTGTGCCCTTAGGGTGACTTTTTAAAGATTTTCACCTGGGGGGGAGGGGGGCCTGGGTGGCTTCCTGAGTTGAGTATGGGACTCTTAATTTTGGCTCAGGTCATGATCCCAGGTGGTGGGATCAAGGTCCCCGCATGAGGCTCTGCTCTGAGTGTGCAGCCTGCTTAAGATTCTCTCTCTCTCTCTCTCTCTCTCTCTCTCTCTCTCTCCCCCCTCTCTCCCCCTCCCCAACTTGAACTCTCTTTCTTTCTCTAAAATAAATAAATAAATAAATAAATAAATAAATAAATAAATAAGTGGTTTTCACTTGGAAATAAGTTGAACTTCACAGGAAAGATGCAGGAATAGCCTATAGAAATCCAGCAGACCTTTTACCCATATGGCTCAAGGTTCAGGATGCCACGTTTCGTCTCTCTCTCTATCTCTGTCTCTTTCTCAGTCTCTCAGACACACATCCACACAACTTGAAACTAGATTGCATATATTATCTCCACCTATAGCTAAACATTTCAGTGTGTATCCTCACCTAAGGCTCTTACCTAATTAAGCACAGTACAGTTATTGGACTGAGGACATTTAACCTGTACACTATACTTCTATGGAATCTAAACTCCATAGTTCCACTTGGCCAATTTCCCTACTCATGTTAACAGCACTTTCACTCCTCCAGTTCATGATCCGGTCCAGAATCAAATGTTAAATTTAGTTACCCTGCCTCTTCAGTCTTGCTCAAGGTGGAAGAGTTCCTCACTCTCTCCGGCCTTGACATTTTAAACAATAGGGGCCAATCATTCTACTGAACAGTCCTCAATTTGGGTTTGTTTGATGTTTCTTCATGATTTGATTGAGATTATGTGTCTCTGGCTGGAATGCTGCATAAGTGATGTTGTGTAATTTCAAGGCATCGCCCTTGGAAGTATATAATGTCGCGCTCCCCAGTGGTGATGTTAACTTTGATAATGCCAGTAGGTCGTATGTGATGCCCCCACCCCACAGCTAATAAGCAATCTAAAGGAAGAGAAGTTGAGATAATGCAAATATTCTGCATCTCATTAAAGTCCCCTTTGCATATTAAGCATCCATTGGCAACTGCTGCCCAAGTAAACTTTTAATATATTGGTTGCAAATGATTTTCCAGTGCTAACACTCTGCACATTTGTCTACGGGAATTCTGCCGTAAGAAAGAATCCTTCATTCTTGCCTATTTTAAAATTAGTAGAGACTAACGGATTTCTATCTTAAGTATAACCCATTCTCTTCCTATTTTCATCTTCAAATTCTTAAGTGCTTTTGCGGTGAAATGGAGAAATAAAGTAGATGAAGAAAAGTGAGGATTTTCTAGATTTTTAAAAAATGTGTTCCATACATGTGTGTTTATGTCCCAAGGGGAATAAATGCATAGTTAAGGAGAAATTCTTGATAAAGGACAGGGGGTATATTTTCCCTTTAAGTTGGGGAAAGGAGATGTAATACAAAGAGGGTTTGGTCTTAAACAGAACACCTTTAAAGAAAAACTTTCTTTGAAATTCACCACCTACAGCTAACCTTCTTTATTCTTCCTCTACATCAGACACAGTGTGAAAGGGAAGCTCCTTCTGTGGTGGAAATTTACTTTGACCACAGTGCTGCACTGTCAGCCCTGTTGACAGTTTGTTTCAGCCATCTTTTAGCCTTGACCTTTTAGTCTTTGCTTATCTGGGCAAAGAGCAGGCAAGAGGTCTACAGTCTCTCTGAAAGTGCCTCACAACAGTGGCCATTCTGAGGTAATTCTGTCCTTTTCTGCCAATCAGGCAGCATCCAGTCAAACAGCAAAATGTCTTACTTTCTTACAAGTGCTTCCTAAGTGTTCTGAACATTATTCCTAGGACTATACAACATCATTTGCCTTCTGAGAGATACATCTTGGTTCCTGTTGGATGGGATATTGATGTGAATGCCACAAATTTCTCTACTCCTAGGAATTCCCTCTGTGACTCTTCAGTTTGTTGAGTTTATGTATATCATCTGTAGAGGAAAAGGATCACGGTATTTTGAGTTACTTCCTGTTAATTCTGTGGGGATGTTTCTCGAATCTATAGTGCCTGTTACACATTGATTTCATTTTGAGAGCTTCTGTCATAATAAGAAAAATTAATTCCATGGGATGTAAACTCTCCTAGGACTTAACTATGTCAGGAACTTGAGCAGAGGGAATAGTAACTTGTTAAAGATATTGTTTGCTATGAAATTTTTAAAGAGACAAGGAAAGGTAGGAGTGCAAAAGCCAGGAAAAGCATATAATGTGTCATCCGGACCAGGACACTTGAGAATCAAGGGAGAGGGGGAATATTAATGATTTTACCAGGACAAGAAACCAGGACTATCTCAGGCACACTGAAATATGGCTGACCTAGTTTGAACCAAAATGGAATTTGAAATGGCTAAGAGTGAAAATTGACAGGAATATGATGCTTTCTAATTGAATAGTTTAAAGTAGTGTGTGGATGGAGAAGTGGAAGGACTGCACGAGAGACCATTCTGGGTAGTTCTAAGGAATTTGATCCATTAGAGAACTCAGCTGTGTTTCAAGTGTTAGGCTCAGCACATTGCCAGCATAATGGCTAATTTTCCCAGGCACTGGGCCCGATACACCATTATCACGTGTATATTATCATTATGTGTGTACATTTGAGGTTCCAGTAGATCATATGATTCAAACCCATATTAAAATCCACAGTGATAACCACAGATATGGTGGTAGATTTGATAAATTAGATTTTGAGGCACCAGGGAGCACTGTGGCACAGCCAGGCGAAAGGCAGGCAGCAAGGAGGGCACTTGGGAGTGGAGAGACTCATCTGTCATGTTGAGCAAGTGATTGTTTACTTTAGTACAACATTTTGAAGAACAACATAGAAATGCCAATCAACATTATGTTAGTCAAGTAACATGAAGAGTCTTATGAATTAAATCTTCTAGAACTCTCTCCTACAAAAGTATTCCAACATGTTGAGAACGGTGATAATATAGAGTGGGGAATATCAAGCAATTTTAAAAATTGATAAACACCATACATACCCTCATCACAAATGAGGCCAGGATTTCTTTACCAAAGAGTCTAAATACATTGTGTATACTCCCCAAAGAACAAAAGCAAAACCAGAAGCTTTAAAAAATGCAGGATTGTCAAGAGCTAATAAGGGAATGCAGACCTATACTGCATACTCTGTCAGACTTCAGTTTTCAGTCCATACAGGAATATTTGGCATCCCCTCACCTCATGTCATTCCCCCCAGTGATGAAGTTGGTACCCTTTGCTGGGGCTGCTATAACACAACACCACAGACGAGGTGACTTAAACAACAGAAGTTTATGATCTCACAGTTACGGAGAGTAGAAATCCAAGATCAAGGTATCTGCAGGTGTTTTCTCCTGAGACCTCTCTCCTTGGCTGGCAGATGGCTACCTTCTGCATGGTCCTCGTGCACTCTTTCCTCTGGGTGTCCCCATGCCTGCTGTCTTTGTGTTTGACCACATTTCCTCTCCCTGTAGGACAGCAGTCTGATTGGAGTAGGGCCCACCCTAATGGACTCGTTTTAACTTAATCATCACTTAATGATTTTTATATCCAAATACACTCACATTCTGAGGTATGGGCAACAGGCCTTCAACATAGGAATTTGGGAAGACCGATGCAGCCCATGAAATGCATCTTACTCTTAAATCTAAGGGAAAAGATGAAAATAAATTCCTAGCAACTCTTCCACTTCAGCTTTGTGCCTTACCTTTCTTACAGGCATTCATTTGAAATAAAGGCCAATCGTAAAGATCACAGTACTTAAAGAACCACTAATGTCCTTAGTATCTATTGATTTCTTTCATTTCTTAGGTGTGTCAATGTGCTCTGAGCAAAGAACACCAGGAATACACTTGCAGTTGAATAAATTTATTACTCTTCGTACAAGATCAACTTATGCCTGGGAGGAACCATGAGGCATCTCAAGAGGAAGGGTGAGAATTACAGGATGTGAATGGGCTTGTTTGCTGACCCTGTGGAGGATCTCAGCAAGCAGCTTTTGCTCTGCATTACATACTGTGAGCAGACAGGGGTAATTCTATGATTCACTATCTTAATAAATCTCTCTGGAAGGATGGAAGTCCGGACAGAGAGGACAGCTAAAATTGGTAAAGATGCAGCAATCCACTAATATCGTCGAGGACAGGTGTGTTTGCTTATTTTTGTGGTTAGGAGAAAGTTCATGATTTTGCCTCTGATCAGGTACGATTATAGGGTGGTCTTGTTTTTTTGTCCTGATCCATATATTGGCACTGGGTGGCCACATATGATGGTGTTGTTGTATGAAACTGTTTATATTCAACTGAAGAACATCAATGCCTACCTGTGAGTGCCAGGCTAGCTCATGGAAATAGTAAGTCACAGTACATAGCACCATCCAACTCTTGGATGTCAGGACTCCTGTTTCCTTTTAGGTGCTAAAATATAATAAAATAGAGACTAGTCTCAAAAATCTTCCAAGCAGACATAAGGTTAGTCACATAAACAATGTAAGTCAACTGATATCATGAACATAAGCGAAAGGTAGGTTATTTCTTGTAAATGCCTCTGGTTTTCATAGATGATGCATACCTTCCCAAGATGTATAAAAATCACTTAACCAATCGCCAGCCATCTGGAAACCACAATTGTGATAACCAATCATTGTAAATGTCAGATTCCTCTCTTTCATTTTATAAGTCGCCCTATAACATCAAGGCCCCGAAGTTCAGACCACTTTTGCATTTCAGTTTTCCCTCTTTGTGAACAGTTTGCTTCTCACTCACAGAAGTACTTATATTGATTTTATGGTATAATTTTTTTGTACAGTGACTAGCATCAGAAGTGGGATTTGAAAAAGACCCCTGAAGAACCCTGAATACAGTGAGTAACGAGTGCTGCACCCACGGAGTCCCCTGCGGTCACTGCTTTCTTGCTGATCATGGAGTTCCAGGTACTGTCTCCCAAATCCAAGCTCCACTCCCTTTATGTTGACCTTTCCAATTAATTGAGCAACTTTGTTAAAGCTTTTTGGTAAGTCACACTCTCGTCTGTAAGGCCAGAATACCCATGCTTCTCGGGTTTGGGGGCAGTGGTAAATTAGTGAGTTCCGGGCAGATTTTTTGTCTTCGGGGAATCTAAAGGCAGAGATGGGTTCCACCTGGTCCCAGGCTGGGAGCTGGATCTTGTTCCTTTTTGGAAAACTGGTAAACAGTTTGCAGTGGCCACTTTAGGGAAGCTTTAACTTACATAAGAAAGCCTATTTCAGGGAGGATGCCCTTAAAAAAAGAGAATCCCAAACCTCTCTAAGACAATGGAATGCATTCTTTTATTAGGATGTAGAAGTTTCTAAAAAAGCAAAATGACTCCAAAAATAGGTTCTCTAAAAAAATTCTTATGCTAAGGGCACCTGGGTGGCTGAGTAGGTTGGACTTCTGTTCAGGTTATGATCTCAGGGTTCCTGAGTTCAAACCCCACATTGGGCTCGCTGCTCTCAGTGCAGTGCAGAGCAGGCTTCTGATCCTCTCCCCCTCTCTCTGCCCCCACCTGCTTGCATGCTCTCCAAAATAAATTTAAAAAACAACAAAAAAAATCTTATAGTAGTAAATTAAAGGCTTTACTGAAAAGCTGTACCCATCCAAGCAGGTAACCTTAACTTATACCACCTGCCAAAACCAGTTTAGACCCAACTATTCTTTTGAGCTTTGAGTTATTGTACCTGACACATGGCTAAGATTTTTAAATGATTGCTATAATTTTTGCAATTGTGTGTTTATGTATATCTGTATAGTTATGTAAAACTATGCTGGGATATATATTATCAAGCACTAAACTGCAGTAGAAAACTGATGTTAGCCCTCAGTGGGCCATTTCAAGCAACCTCAAGGAGATCTCAGAAACAGGAAGAACTGGGGCAGGGTGGTGTGGGCAGGGGGAAGAAAAAGAAAAAACAAAAACAGAAAAAACTGGAAAGACAGTTAAGTGGAGGTATGCAATCAATCTTTTTGAAAAATCAGAGATGAAAGACACATAATGTATTAAAATGATCTACGGGTCTTTCACGTGTCTATGTGGAAATCAGTAAACTTTAATTTTTACAACAGAACAGATTATACTTTGTGATGTGCAAATATTTGGAAAACTGCTTGCAAGTACTAACCCCTTTATCCACTTTGTACATCAAATGTATTGTAGCTAACAAGCTTCGGAACAGTTCTTCAGAGCAATCTGAATATCTGCTTCCTGGGCTATAGTCCTCAGTGAGACAATGAATAAAGCATTTGCTAGCCAAGATTGATATTGGCTTTCTTTCAGTTGACAATATGTATATGTGATATTCTTTGAGAGAGAGAGAGAGAGAAGGAGGAGGAGGGCAGAGGGAGTAAGAGAGAGGATCTTAAGCAGGCTCCCTGCCCAGCCCGGAGCCCCACGGAGGCTTGATCCCCACACCCTGGGACCAAGACATGAGCCAAAACCTAGAGTCAGGCACTCAATGCTCTGAGCCACCCAGGCACGATAAGTGTGATGTTTAACAAACAAGCAAACAAACAAACAAAGACCTGTGATTAACTAGCATAAAGAAAAATATGTGCTTGTATGAATTATGTCTTGAAGTCTAAGAAATATGGAACAAACCTTGACGTTTTTGTATACAAAAACATACCTGTCCAGGTATACATGATTGAGATATTCTTCAGTAAATTTTAGCCCTGGATTACTTTTCGCTTCCCGTGGGAGCTGAGAGCCTAGCGGTGGAATGCGGGAGGCACAGCTCCCTTCCCTGAGACCAGCTCTCCGGCCCCTGCATTCACCAATCAGTGCTCTCTGCTGGCTCTTGCTCTTTCCAGCATCGTCGGGCGCCCGGCGTTGGCAGGTGTCAGCCTCCCCTCCACTAGGTGCATGGCCCATGATGTGCGGTCACAGTCTCTGGCAGAGCCGGGCTGGCGCTTTCCCGGTGGAGGTGGCTCTTCTTGGCGCGGAGCTGGGTGTGTTTCGCCGGGGTCGCCCATCCTTTCGCTTTGCGGGGTGTTCCGTTCCAGGCCCCACTGGCAGCCGGGAAATCGGGGTGAGGGTGGGTCAAGGGGCAGCACCTATGCATGAGCCCAGCCACGTGTTCCTGGGGTGGGGGGGGGGGGGGGGCAACTCCGTGCCGGTACCCAGCAGCCTGTTTCTCATCACCACTTTCGCGAGCAGCGCCCACCAGATAACTCTGGGATTTCTGCGCCACCACTTGAACTCCGCCCAAAGTTCAGGGTCGTTGGGTGCCGTCCCTTCCTCTGCCCAGGAAGGCCTGTGCCGGCCTTCCGGTGGTCGCCCTTCCCGGCCGTCCCCTTGGCACTTTGGCCAGTAGCTCGGAGCCGGCGGTTCGTCTGTCACAGCCCGGATTGTGCACAGGCTCTGTGGCAGCACCGCCCACGACCCGGCCCGCACTGTTTCTCAGTGACGGCCCCTATTCCGTGACTTCGCGGTGCGGGTGTTTGTCGTGGGCAGCACCGCTCGTCTCCCCCAGTTTGCATTTCTCTAATTGTCCCGATCTGGCCATTTGACAGGTGCAGTTTCCCTAGTTCCCCGGAGCATTCATTCTGTGTCTTGGTGGCTGCTCGGCGGCTAGCGTCCAGACCGCCGCTGCTCTTTGGACCTTTGCTAGTGGAGATGCGCCCGCGCTCGCTCTTTCGCAGAGAGGACAGCGACGTCAGAACGCCTCCATCGGACATTGGAACAATCACTGCCTGTGCTGGTCGGGTCTCGGTCTCCAACCCTCCAGGTTTCACCGTCATCATGCATTTCTTCCTTCTAGCACACCTGGAATTAGCGGTGCGTGGGATTTCCTTGTTGTAGCAGGTCTCGTGTAGTCGCGCCTGCGATTTCCAATCTTGGCCGAGTCCGAGAACGGCGGCCAATGAGATTTCTCCGCGGAGCAGATCCCGCTTTAGGCGAATCAAGGGTTTAGCCAGGCCTGGAACTTCTTAGTCAAAGGAAGTCCATGTTGATTCTGGCAAATGAGTATTTGATCCTGCCTTGCAGATTTCTATGTCTGACCGGATCCCGGTTTAGCGACTTACCAGCGTAGCATGAGGTGGGCGCTTCAGTTCAGCCTAAGATTTCCACTTGTAATAAGTCTGAATAAACCCATGTCTCTGGTATATCTGAGATCAGGTGAGCTCAATGTCAGACCGAATGTGTCCAGATTTGCAAGGAATCTGTACCTGTTCATCAGGCCTGCCATTTCTTTTTTCTTTCTTTAATAATTTATTTAACATTTATTTTTGAGAGAGAGAGAGAGCACGTGGGAGAGAGCATGAATGGGGGAGGGGCAGATAGAGAGGGAGACACAGAATCTGAAGCAGGCTCCAGGCTCTGAGCTGTCAGCACAGATCCTGACCTGGGGCTCAAACTCACAAACTGCAAGATCATGACCTGAGCCAAAGTCAGACCTTAACTGACTGAGCCACCCAGGCACCCAAGCCTGCCATTTCTTAATAGTAGCAAGTTGTGGTTTGGAAATGCCATGACCTGTCATACTTATGTTTGTTATTAGGTCCCACAGAAGTAGGAATAGATTGGCAAAACCAATTTCTTCTTTGTGCTTATTACATTAGTTGTTTTTTTGTTTTGTTTTGTTTTGTTTGCAATAGGAAGTCCACCTTAGCTATGCTTTTTATTACTAAATCTGGGAGAAGTCAATATCAACAGAATACAAAAATTTCTTATTTGTGGAAGTTTTAGGAAATTCAGACTTAACTGTTTTTGATTATTAGTCTCCTAGAAGTGGGTGTATATTTGCTAAAGAGATTTCTGACTTGGAGTCAGTTCTGGGGTGTTCTACTTTAACTATGTTTGCATCATTAAACCCTTAGAAGCCGATGTGTACTGGCAAAGCGATTTTTTAATCACAGCAATGCTAGATTCCACACCGGAAGTACCCTCCCCCCATTTACTAAGTCCTCTCAGTGTTGATATAAATTGGGGAAAATAATTTCTTCATCCCAGCAACTTCTGTAAATCAAGACTTAGCTGTGTTCCTGTTTATTATGCTGTGAAAGTCAGTGCATATAGAGACAAAAGCAGTTTCTTAAAACTGGAAGTTAGGGATTGGAAACACAAGGTCTGCCAATCATTTGTTAATAGGAAATCTGTGAAAATCAGTATATACTGCTAAAAACGATTTCTTCACTGTAGGCAGGTTTGGTTGTGCAAGAGACAGTCTGCCTTAGCTGTTCATTTTGTCGATTTCCTAGTCCTTTCAAATTATGTTTTTGCAATAGGAAGTTCAAACTTAATTGGTTTTTATCATGAAGTCCCCTAGAGGTCAGTGTCCACCAGCTGAAAAGATTTCTTGTTTGCAGAGAGTTCAAGGAAATTCTGATTTAGCTATGGTTTACTTTAAGGACACTGTAGAACTCAATTTCTTAATCGCAACAATGCTGTATTTGCAACTGAAGTCGGCCCCTTCTCTTTAAATCCCGTGGAGTCCCTGCAGACTAGCTAATGAGATTTTTTTTTAGGCGTAATAAATATTTGCTTAGCAGTGGCAGCTATTTCTTACTCCTGCTTCCTCTGGGTTTGTGTTTATGGAACACACGATTACGCTGATGGGAACATCTGGGAAAGCAGCATTTAGCATGTTTGCAATTTCTTTCTTTCTCTGAGGGGGAGGGGTTCTATGAATGCATTTGCTCCCTTAGTCTTCTATTCTCCTGCAGTGTATTTTCCTTGAAAATCGATGTGTTTTGGTTTCCTTTTGTGTTCACAAGGGTCAGGATCCATGTGTTTTGATTTCTATTTAGATTTAGGCAGTTTATGATCATTTTGTTTGTTATTTCCTGAATTTGACTTTGTTATGTATCCTACTTATTTCCTTGCGTGTTTCACCACTCAGCTGCATGGTCTCTGACTTGCCTTCACCTACTGAGAGCAAGCTCAGTCTCAGCTCCGCAGATGCTGGGTCTCCCTGTTTCCTGCAGGCTGCACCAGGCCTTCTGCCAGACGGGAGGCACACACTGCCTGCTTTATGGCCTGGAGCGCCAAGGACAGTTCTTGGTCTGGGCACTGTTCCTCGCACCTAGTACACAGTTTCTCCCACTCAGGACCCCAGGGTTCTCTGTGCCATCTCCTTCTCAACCCCAGCACAGCTGGTTCCCCTGGGCTGGCCTGATCTTTGTTGGGCATGGACATGTGAGGCCAGCTGGTGTAGAAATTGCGCTCCAAAGGCATCCTCTTCTTGCCCATAATAGTGAATGTTTTTTTTGTTGGGTTAGTTTGTGTATGGTTTGCTTTTGTTTCGGTTTCATTTCGGTTTGTTTTCCTCCTTTCGGTTTGTTTTCCGCCTATCCGTTTGCTTTGCGCCTGTTGGTTGGTTTTAGTAATGGGCCTGTTGCTTTGGTTTATGGTTCTCTGCCAGGTTCTCCTTTTTCCTGTAGTCTCCACTGATTTGTTACCACTCAGTCGCGTGACTTTCTCCAGCCTTCTGCCTTGCCTCCGCCCACACCCGGAGACAGCATAAGTACCCAGGCTGCCGTACAGCTGAGGGCGTTGCCAGCTTCATCTGTGCAAATCTTCAATCATCCAGGTCAGAGACCCACTCGATGGAGTGGCGTTTTTCTGGATGTGTGAAAGGGGTTAGGATTTCACAGCAGTGATGCCAGAGTCCCAGGCCCCATCTTTGCTGTACGCAGAAGATTCTGGGCTTTGCCCACTCCCTTTCTATCCTGTGCTGGGAGAATCCTCAGGCCATGGTGGTGGTTTGGTTTTGGAACTGCTTTCCAGTCCTTGTTGGCTGCTTCGCTGGGTCTACCTGGAAAACGAAGTCTTGCCCAGAGCCCAGAGCACCCCGGAGCCAAGAGCCACTGTGGGCCTTTGGCCAGGGACACAGAAGAACCCAGAGGCATCTGCAGGAGAGATGGACCCTGATGAGGAATGCCAGCAACTCTGTTTCTTCACTTCCTTTTTTCAGGTTAATATATACTGTTGTAAACAATTTCTTCATCCTAGCAAATTCTTGAAAAACAGGACTCAACTTTGTTTGCTGGCTAACCCAGGGAAGTCGTTGTTTGCTGGTGAAAACAGTATCTTCCTCCTCGCCAGGTCTAAAAAACATAGAACTTAACGTTTGTGTTTCCTGTCTTCCTAGAAGTCCGTGTTCACCGGGGAAACTCCTCCTCCAGTCCAGTTTTGTGGAACTGGGACTTGGGTTTGTTGATGTTTGTTAACCCCAGGGACACTGTCAGATATATTGGGGATAGCGGTTTCTTGTGTGAATACGTGTTTGTTTCATTTATTATTTTACCTCTTCTTATTTCACTTTTTGATGGGCCTGAGCATTTCAGTTTTCACCCCTCTGCGCTCTAACCCGGGTTGGCTGCGCAGCTGGAGCGCCCTGCTGGGTCTCCTTCCTCCTCGAGAAAGACCCGGAGAGTGCCTGTGCTCCTCCCCTACAGGCCCGAGTTTCCTGCAGCACTTTCGACAGCAGCTCAGGGGGCTTCCTCCCTCAAGACAGAGCCCTGGTTTTCAAGCTCTCTGGGATGGTTGGTGCTTCCTTCGGTGGCATCTCTGTCCCAGGGCACCTTCTGGTTGCGTCAGCTGGTTCCTAACGGCAGCCCTGCGTCTGCACAGTGCCAGTGTTTGTTAGCACTTTCCCTAGTGGCGCGGGGTCACCATTTTTCCTGTCACTGGGCCTCTTGGTACCGAGTTGGCCTTTTCTCTGGAGCAGCACCATCATGCTACCTTGCCCAGTGTTTTGGGTGTGAGCATTCTCATCCCTGGGACTGGCTTCTCGGTCACAACAGTACCTTTCCTCCAAGCCCACTGGGTCTTGCCAGCCACACGCTGGGAGATGGAATCTGCACTTTGCCCTAAGGCTCTTACTAGCCCAGTGTAGCCGGGCTTCCTGGGTTCCAGTACCTCTATGATGCCTTCATGTTATATGTGGGTCTCAGAGCTGAGGGACAGATCACCCCCACACACTGCTTTCCTCGGCCTGGCCCTTGGGCAAAATGTGCAGACCAGTGCCCAGCGATACCCTGGCAGGTTGGACCTTTGGCAGACCCCAGATGCTGCAGGGGGCTTTCTCCTCCCACCTGGAGAGCAGTGAGAGCTCTGCTCTCACCGCAGCATTGTCCACAGGGGTCCAGGTCTAGGAGCCTTGAGATTTCTGCTCACGGCTATTGCATTTTCCTCTCCAAAATGAATATTATTTACAGTAACATCTCTTCGTTTCCAAAAAAAAAAAAAGTTTGCCTTCATGTTTCTTTGCAAAATGCTGCCTGTCTTTCTTAGTACAATTACAGAGAAATATCAAAGGGGCGGGGAGGCATTTAGGTGCCTGTTTTTTGTTTGTTTTTCTGCTTGACTGGTAGTACCACCCTGCTGGCTGAGGGTGGCAGTGTGGGGAGTGTAAGGAGGAAGCAAGGGTCCCCTGAAAACCTGAGGGCCTGGCTTCCCTAGGCGTTGAGACCTTTGACATCTGACTCTTGCCTGACTTTTTGAACGTTTCCTCTGGAGGAGCAGGTTTAGGGCCACTAACAAAAGTTGCTGCCCCACCTTACCTCAAAAAGTGAGCCTGAACATCTGAGCAGATCCAGTAGAATGCAGGTGGTAGAGAGGTCCTGACCTGCAAGAAGCACCCCCACTTGATATGCTGCAGCCCTTTCTTAGAGTTAAAGCCCTCAATGTTCAAGGCAGAGTGAAAAGGTGTTACTTTATTCCACAGTCTGACCACAGGGTGATATTTTTGCTATTTCAGTTCAAAATGAATTCCTCCTCATATTTGTACATAGGCTTACCATTTGACAGCTATGGCTGAGAATATACTACCTAAGAGAGGTAAAAGCAATTCCAAAATCAAAGAGCGGGCGTGGTTCATGAGTTCGAGCCCCACATCAGGATCTGTGTGGACAGCTCAGAGCTTGGAGCCTGTTTCAGATTCTGTCTCCCTCTCTCTCTGCACCTCCCCCTCTTCCGCTCTGTTTCTCTCTCTCTCTCAAAAATAAATAAACATATTTTTTTAATTTAAATTACAAAGTGTGAGGTGGTGCTCTGTACTATGTCTTAGTGTTGCCAGGAGCTGGCCTGGGATTCCCAGGTAGGCACTGGTGTTCTCCTCTTTAATATAAAGTTTCACAGGACACCAAATCAGAGAAAAATACTCACTGCCATGGGTGGATTAAGACAAAAACAAAACCACTCTGCAGTCATATCCGAACACAAACTCAGGAACAATACCTAACCACAAAATGCTACCTGTTCAGCAGAAATGGGTAGACTTACCTCAGAATAGCCACTAGGGGGAGGCATCCCAGGAGAGATCCTTGGATAATCTGATACCTTCCCCTAGAACTTTGGAGATCATGGATAGACCTGGAAGTAGTCTGAAGTTCAGAAGCATGACCTTACAGGATGGCTTATAAAGTGAAAAGGAGAAACTTGTTTAATCTTTACAGTGATTGAATATTACAAGGGGAGTTTCCTGATGGCAGGGGATTGGATACAAGTGATTATATTACACTATTTTGGAAAGATGATAAATTTCATTTATGATTATCAAAGGCATTTAAAGAAATAACTTAAGATTTGCTATGTTCATGAAATAGGCTAGACTGAGTTTTGCTTATGTGGTTAAATGGTTTTATCTGCTCCAGGGGTTTTTCAACCCTGGTCTCCATTTAAATGTGTATGAACCACAAAGACACCAAATATCCAAGTCATTGTGAGGAAAAAGAACAAAGCTGGAAGCATCATACTTCCTCATTCTAACTGTGGTATGAAGCTATAAAAATAAAAAATAATAATAAATTAATAAAAATAGTACTAGTACACGTGCAGACACATAGACCAATGGAACAGAACAGAGAGCTCAGATTTAAACCCCCCACATGTACAGTCAACTAATATTAGACAAGGGAGCCAAGAGCACCCAATTGGTAAAGGATAGTCTCTTCTACAAATGGTGTTGGGAAAACTGGATAAACAAGTACAGAACAATGAAATTAGACCTCTACCTTATACCACTCACAAAAATTAACTCAACATGGATTAAAGACTACATTATACTATTGTAATCATATTCTTTAGTATATTCACTACAAATTTTCTCCTTGTGGTTACCATGTGCTTATCAGTTTAAATGTGTAGCACCCTATTTTTTAAAAATTATTTTTCAATTTATTTTTTTTATTTTTTTATTATAAATTTTTTTTAATGTTTATTTATTTTTGAGACAGAGAGAGACAGAGCATGATCAGGGGAGGGGCAGAGAGAGAGGGAGACACAGAATCTGAAACAAGCTCCAGGCTCTGAGCTGTCAGCACAGAGCCCGACGCAGGGCTTGAACTCACGAACTGTGAGATCATGACCTGAGCCGAAGTCGGACACTTAACCGACTGAGCCACCCAGGCGCCCCATAAAAATTATTTTTCAATTTATTTAAACTAAAAAAAATACCCATTTCTCCCACCTCTAATCCCCCACCTCTGGCAACAACCCATCTGTTCTCTGTATGTATGAGCTTAGTTTCAGTTATATTTATTTCAATATTAAAAATATATATTTGCTATATAAAATACATACATATTTTAGATTCTACATATAAGGGATATCATGTGGTATTTGTCCTTATTTGTCTAATTTATTTCACTTAGCACAATGGCCTCTAGGGCCATCCATCTGGTTGCAAATGGTAAGGTTTTATTCTTTCCTCATGACCAAATCGTATTCTACTATGTGCGTGTAACACCCTATTTTGAACTGATAACAAATTAATATTGATAGCATTCTTAAACTTTACAGTTTTACTTTCTCTCACATTTAGGTTATTGATATTATAGTTTGCATATGTTATATTGCATATCCAATAACATATTGTTGCAGTTATAGCTTTAATACATTTGATTTAAAAATTTTATTTTCTTAACTTTATTTATTTATTTTGACAACCACACACGAAGTAACCACTTGAGCTAAAGCCAACCCAATTATTTTGAGAGGGCAGGAGGAGCAGAGAGAGAGAGACGGAGAGAATTCCAAGCAGACTCCTGCTGTCTGTATGAAGCCCATAGGTCTCCATCTCATGAACCGTGATATCAGGACCTGAGCCAAAATCAAGAGTCAGAAGCTTATGCTGATATCACTAGCAGAAAGATATCTTGTTCACCACTATGCAAGGACAAACTCTCAAATCATATTTTGCAAAACTTGCGACAAGAAAGACATAGTTATAATATTTCCCCATTGTACACCAACTTCTGAAAAGTGAAAAAGGAATAAAAAGAACACGTCTATGTCGTACTTTTAAAGATACAGGTCACCACTATACAGGTGGCAAATGTGAACAAAATTAAATCGTGATTTCCTAGAGCGACTAGGAACACAGAAAATATTTCTCCCCCCTGTTCACCAACATCTAGAAAGTGAAGAAAAAGGACCAACTCCACGTGGTAGTCTTTGGGACAGTGCTCACAGAAAGATACCATGTTCACCGCTGCACAACAACTTTCACTGAGGTGAAAAATAGCAACCAAGTTAAATCGTCATTTCCCAAAACTTGTGAGGAGAAAACAATTATTTTTCACCACTGTACACCGACTACTGAAAAGGGAAGAAAAAGGAAAAACAACGTGTTGTACTTTTAGGGATACTGGTAGTAGGAAGATATCATGTTCCCCAATGTACAAAGGCATCCACTGAGGTGGCCAATGCAAAGTTAAATCGTGACTTTGCAGAACTCGTGAGGAGAAAGAAATCGTTTTTCACGCTGTATATCAACGTCTAAAGAGTGAAGACAAAGGAAAACGTCCATGTTTTCCTGTGGTATTTCTGTGGTATTTCTAGCAGAAAGATACATTGGTCACCATTTGACAAAGACTTCCACTGAGGTGGTCAAACAAGCAAAGTTAAATCGTGATTTTGCAGACAACATGTTACGAGAAGGAAATCCTTTTGCATGCTGTACACTGACTTCTAAAGAGTGAAGACAAAGGAAAACGTCCATGTGTAATTTCTGTGGTATTGCTAGCAGAAAGATACTGTGTTCACGGGTATACATGGAAGAGGCAGATACGAACAAAATTAAATCGTGATTTCCCAGAACTTGCCAGGAGAAATCCTTTTTCACCCCTGTAAACCAACCTCTACACAGTGAAGAATGAGGAACAAGTCCATGCAGTAACTTTAAAGATATTGGTAGTACGAATTATCGTGTTCACCTGTATAAAACGACTTCCACTGAAATTGCAAACCTAAGCAAAGGTAAATCGTGATTTTGCAGAACTTGTGAGGAGAAAGTAATCGTTTCCTAAGCAGTAAACCGACTTCTAAAAAGGGAAGCAAAAAGAACAAGTCCATGCGGTAATTTCCATCATTCGGCTAGCAGAAAGATCCCGTGCTCACCAGTATACAAGGACTTCCGCTGAGGCGGCAAATACAAACAAAATTAAAGGCGATTTCGCAGAACGTGCGAGGAGAGAAAAGTCGTTTTGCCCCAGTGTACACCGACTTCTAGGAATTTAAGAGAGAGGAACAAAGCCAAGTCCTACTTTTTACTATAAAATATATAAGGGACCCGAATGTAATAATCAACCAGAAACGAAAAGTAGAAACCTCAGAGAATAAGAACTGGACAGAGAACTCTGAAGCGCACATCTTAAGAGATTTTTATTTTGTAAGTTTCACAAATGAGACTCTTTTCCGAGGGCAGCTAGGAAAGGCTCCCGCTGCAATCTCAGGGCTCCTTAGTCCCAAAGATGCTCCTGCAGAGGCCGCTACTCAAGGTGTACACGGTGCGACCAATCCAGTCCAAGCAGCCTGAGAATGCTCCGACGGGACTCCACCGAGCGGGCAGGGGTCTGCGGTGCTCCGAAGGGTCCCCGCGGTCTGGTCTCCTCCAGCCTTCTGTCGCCAGGCGATGCGTCCTGGTGCAGGGAAGCTGCTGGTGCGAGAGTCCTTCGGGTTCCTCCGCAGAGTCCTCCTCTCCTGAAGATGCCTCTGGCTTCTTCTGTGTCCCGGGCCAGAGGCCCACAGTGGGCAGAGGGGGTCTGGGTTCCGAGGTGCAGTGGGATCTGGGCAAGACTTCCTTCTGCGGGTAGACCCAGCGAAGCCGCCAACAAGGACTGGAAAGCAGTTCCGAAACCAAACCACCACCGTGGCCTGAGGATTCTCCCAGCACAGGATAGAAAGGGAGTGGGCAAAGCCCAGAATCTTCTGAGTTCAACAGAGATGCAGGCTGGGGCTCTGGCGCCCCCGCTGTGGAATCCCAAGCCTCTTTCACACGGCCAGGAAAATGCGGCTACATCGCGCGCGGGGCTCTGATCTCCAGGACTCGAGCTTTGCACAGATGAAGTAGGCTAGCCTACAGCAGTACTGCAGCCTGGGTACTTATGCTGTCTCCGGGTGTGGGCGGAGGCAAGGCAGAAGAAGGCTGGAGAAAGTCACGCGACTGAGTGGTAACAAATCAGTGGAGACTACAGGAAAAAGGAGAACCTGGCAGAGAACCATAAACCAAAGCAACAGGCCCATTACTAAAACCAACCAACAGGCGCAAAGCAAACGGATAGGCGGAAAACAAACCGAAAGGAGGAAAACAAACCGAAATGAAACCGAAACAAAAGCAAACCATACACAAACTAACCCAACAAATAAAACATTCGCTATTATGGGCAAGAAGAGGATGCCTTTGGAGCGCAATTTCTACACCGGCTGGCCTCACATGTCCATGCCCAACAAAGGTCAGGCCAGCCCAGGGGAACCAGCTGTGCTGGGGTTGAGAAGGAGATGGCACAGAGAACCCTGGGGTCCTGAGTGGGAGAAACTGTGTACTAGGTGCGAGGAACGGTGCCCAGACCAAGAACTGTCCTTGGCGCTCCAGGCCATAAAGCAGGCAGTGTGTGCCTCCCGTCTGGCAGAAGGCCTGGTGCAGCCTGCAGGAAACAGGGAGACCCAGCATCTGCGGGGCTGAGACTGAGCTTGCTCTCAGAAGGTGAAGGCAAGTCAGAGACCATGCAGCTGAGTGGTGAAACACGCAAGGAAATAAGTAGGATACATAACAAAGTTAAATTCAGGAAGTAAAATAACATGAGCATTGGATAAACTACCAAGATGTAAATAGAAATCAAAACACATAGATCCCAACACAAATGAAACCAAACACATCGATTTCCAAAGAAAATACACTGCAGGAGAATAGAAGACTAAGGGAGCAAATGCATTCATAGAACCCCTCCCCCTCAGAGAAAGAAAGAAATTGCAAACATGCTAAATGCTGCTTTCCCAGATGTTCCCATCAGCGTAATCGTGTGTTCCATAAACACAAACCCAGAGGAAGCAGGAGTAAGAAATAGCTGCCACTGCTAAGCCAGTATTTGTTACGCCTTAAAAAAACCCCTCATTAGCCAGTCTGTAGGGACTCTACGGGATTTAAAGAGAAGGGGCCGACTTCAGTTGCAAATACAGCATTGTTGCGATTAAGAAATTGAGTTCTACAGTGTCCTTAAAGTAAACCATAGCTAAATCAGAATTTCCTTGAACTCTCTGCAAACAAGAAATCTTTTCAGCTGGTGGACAGTGACCTTTAGGGGACTTCATAATAAAAAGCACAGTTTGAACTTCTATTGCAAAAAATTAACTTGGTAGAACTAAGAAATCAATGTAATGAACAGCTAAGGCAGACTGTCACTTGCACAACCAAACCTGCCTACAGTGAAGAAATCATTTTCAGCAGTATATACTGATTTTCACGGGATTTCATATTAACAAATGATTGGCAGACCTTGTGTTTCCAACCCCTAACTTACTATGATTAAGAAACCGCTTTTGTCTCTATACGCACTGACTTTCACAGCATAATAAACAGGAACACAGCTAAATCTTGATTTCCAGAGTTGCTAGGATGAAGAAATTCTTTTCCCCAGTTTATATCAACTCTGAGAGGACTTAGTAAATGGGGAGAGGGTACTTCCTATGGCAAATGCAGCACTGCTAGGATTAAAAAAACATTTTTGCCTCACACATTGACTTCTACGGGCTTAATGATGCAAACATACTTAAGGCAGAACACCCGAGAACTGACTCCAAATCAGAAATCTCTTTAGCAAATATACACCGACTTCTAGAAAACTAATAATCAAAAACAGTATGTCTGAATTTCCTAGAACGTCCGACCAATGAGGAATTTTTGTATTCTGTTGATATTGACTTCTCCCAGATTTAGTAATAAAATGTACTTCCTATTGCAAACAAAACAAAACAACTGTTCTAATAGTACCCCCAAAAAAGGTAGTTTTGCCAATATACCCCTACTTCTGTGGGACCTAATACCAAACATAGGCATGCCAGGTCATCGCATTTCTGAGAAACACTTGCTACCATTGAAAAAGAAATGGCAGGCCTGATGAACAGGGACAGATTCCTTGCAAATCTGGACACATTCGGTCTGACATTGAGCTCACCTGATCTCAGATATACCAGAGACATGGGTTTATTCAGACTTATTACAAGTGGAAATCTTAGGCTGAACTGAAGCGCCCACCTCATGCTACGCTGGTAAGTCGCTAAACCGGGATCCGGTCAGACATAGAAATCTGCAAGGCAGGATCAAATACTCATTTGCCAGAATCAACATGGACTTCCTTTGACTAAGAAGTTCCAGGCCTGGCTAAACCCTTGATTCGCCTAAAGCGGGATCTGCTCCGCGGAGAAATCTCATTGGCCGCCGTTCTCGGACTCGGCCAAGATTGGAAATCGCAGGCGCGACTACACGGGACCTGCTACAACAAGGAAATCCCACGCACCGCTAATTCCAGGTGTGCTAGAAGGAAGAAATGCATGATGACGGTGAAACCTGGAGGGTTGGAGACCGAGACCCGACCAGCACAGGCAGTGATTGTTCCAATGTCCGATGGAGGCGTTCTGACGTCGCTGTCCTCTCTGCGAAAGAGCGAGCGCGGGCGCATCTCCACTAGCAAAGGTCCAAAGAGCAGCGGCGGTCTGGACGCTAGCCGCCGAGCAGCCACCAAGACACAGAATGAATGCTCCGGGGAACTAGGGAAACTGCACCTGTCAAATGGCCAGATCGGGACAATTAGAGAAATGCAAACTGGGGGAGACGAGCGGTGCTGCCCACGACAAACACCCGCACCGCGAAGTCACGGAATAGGGGCCGTCACTGAGAAACAGTGCGGGCCGGGTCGTGGGCGGTGCTGCCACAGAGCCTGTGCACAATCCGGGCTGTGACAGACGAACCGCCGGCTCCGAGCTACTGGCCAAAGTGCCAAGGGGACGGCCGGGAAGGGCGACCACCGGAAGGCCGGCACAGGCCTTCCTGGGCAGAGGAAGGGACGGCACCCAACGACCCTGAACTTTGGGCGGAGTTCAAGTGGTGGCGCAGAAATCCCAGAGTTATCTGGTGGGCGCTGCTCGCGAAAGTGGTGATGAGAAACAGGCTGCTGGGTACCGGCACGGAGTTGCCCCCCCCCCCACCCCAGGAACACGTGGCTGGGCTCATGCATAGGTGCTGCCCCTTGACCCACCCTCACCCCGATTTCCCGGCTGCCAGTGGGGCCTGGAACGGAACACCCCGCAAAGCGAAAGGATGGGCGACCCCGGCGAAACACACCCAGCTCCGCGCCAAGAAGAGCCACCTCCACCGGGAAAGCGCCAGCCCGGCTCTGCCAGAGACTGTGACCGCACATCATGGGCCATGCACCTAGTGGAGGGGAGGCTGACACCTGCCAACGCTGGAAGGAGCAAGGGCCAGCAGAGAGCACTGATCAGTGCAGGCGCCCGAGAGTTGGTCTCAGGGAAGGGAGATGTGCCTTCCCAATCTCCTGCTTGGATGGGTACTCCCAGGGGAAATAAGGAGAAACTGGGGCTGAGATCCCTCAACCGAGCTGCCTGAGAGACCTGCAGTTCCCTAGAAGGAGTGGTGCTGGGACACTCCCTGTGCCAGCACAGCAAATGGCTGTGGTGGAGCCAAAGATGAACATCCCTCCTCCCAGAGCAACTGTGGTGCCGGGAGGAACCAGCGGTTCTGACCATTCTGTTGGCTCTAGTGGGAAACCCTTGGTTCTGAATCCGGGGTTGATGTAGCCCATAAACTAGCACCGGGTGCTACTCCTGAAAAGTGGTACAAGCACTACTGCTTCCACTGTCCGTTCCCAAATCAAAAGCACTGGGTGGAAGGAAATCGTTTTGTTGTTTGTTTTGTTTCGTTTGTGGCAGAAGCAGTCCCCACTCCCTCCCCAGTAACACCCTGCCCATCTAATGTTTCCTTCTATGGGAATACACAGGCAAAGCCCTGCTGGGAGTTATGGAGACTCAGGGTTCCTGGCCACTTAATCTCTGGACAACCAGCTTCTAAACTTAGGAGCCTATAACTATATTCTGTCAGCCACAGCACCCTTCTGCTGGCCCTCCACTTCCACATAATAGCCCTCTACCTCCTCTGACCTTCCCCAGCTTGATTCTACTACCAACCTTGTCCCTTTCCCTAACCACCAGGCCTAGCAGCCACTCCAGGTTCTACCCCAGGAATTGGCGACTCCCTGGGGCTTGTCCCACCTTCCCAGGACAATTTCCTCTATGCCACTCTGGTAGTCCAGTGGGACAATAAAATTTCACTTTTTTTTTTTTTTTTTTTTTTTTTTTTGCCCCTATTAGATACCACGGCCCAGGTCACTGTCATTCCATGAAATCCCTCTCAGTTCCCAAAAGGAAAGTCCTTATCCTTATAGGGCATTGCTGACAAAACAATCAAAGGTGTATAAACCCATTGGGATGTAGCTATTGGGAACATTCACTTCAAATGGCCTCCTCTGGTGGTGGCCCCCTGGCTCTTTCTTTCCTTACTATAAGCATGGATGCCCTGACAGGATGCCATGCTCTTGTTCTTCCTAACTGGCCTGCCAAATGGATGCCTTGACCACTCCTCTCTAGTCAAGACAGTAAACACTCCCCAGTATGACTTAAAGAAAGCACTGAAGGCCTATCCCATTATTAAAGATATGCTTCAGCCAAGAGTCATGGGGAGCCTGGGTGGCTCAGTCGGTTAAGTAGACTCTTGCTTTCCACTCAGGTCATGATCTCAAGGGTTCATAAGTTCCAGCCCCGTATCCGGCTCTGCATGGTTGCTTGAGATTCTCTCTTTCTCTCCCCCCTCCTCCACGCATGCACACACACTCTCTTTCTCTCTCAAAAATAATAAACTTTTAAAAAATTTTTTTAATTTTTTAAATATTTTTTTAAATTTTATTTATTTTTTTAAACTTACATCCAAATTAGTTAGCATATAGTGAAACAATGATTTCAGGAGTAGATTCCTTAGTGCCCCTTACCCATTTAGCCCATCCCCCCTCCCACCAACCCTCCAGTAACCCTCAGTTTGTTCTCCATATTTATGAGTCTCTTCTGTTTTGTCCCCCTCCCTGTTTTTATATTCTTTTTGTTTCCCTTCGCTTATGTTCATCTGTTTTGTCTCTTAAAGTCCTCATATGAGTGAAGCCATATGATATTTGTCTTTCTATGACTGACTAATTTCACTTAGCATAATACCCTCCAGTTCCGTCCACGTAGCTGCAAATGGCAAGATTTTATTCTTTTTGATTGCCGAGTCATACTCCATTGTGTATATATACATCTTTATCCATTCATCCATCGATGGCCATTTGGGCTCCTTCCATACTTTGGCTATTGTTGATAGTGCTGCTAGAAACATGGGGGTGCATGTGCCCCTTCGAAACAGCACACCTGTATCCCTTGGATAAATGCCTAGTAGTGCAATTGCTGGGTGGTAGGGTAGGTCTATTTTTAGTTTTTTGAGGAACCTCCATACTGTTTTCCAGAGTGGCTGCACCAGCTTGCATTCCCAATCTTTATTTATTTTTGAGAGAGAGACAGAGTGTGAGCAGGGGAGGAACAGAGAGAGAGGGAGACACAGAATCTGAAGCAGGCTCCAGGCCCTGAGCTGTCAGCACAGAGCCCAACGCGGGGCTTGAACTCACAAACCGTGAGATCCTGACCTGAGCTGAAGTTGGACGCTTAACCAACTGAGCCACCCAGGTGCCCCTAAACTTTTTAAATTAAAAAAAAAAAGTCTTTATTCCCAAAGCTCCCCCCTTTCAATAGACCCATAGGCTGGTATTAAGCCAACCACTAATGCATGACACCTCACCGTTGACTATCTATCCAAACCTCACTGCTCAGGTTCCCTGATTTAGGCTCCAATTCCTAATATTATAGAACTGATTATAGGACATACAACAGGCCCAAAGAACATCCTTCACAGTCACTGACCTAGCTAGTATGTTCTGTTTTGTTCCCACTGTATACGAGTCCCAGGCCCAATTTTCTTTCACTTTTTAAGGGACTCAGTTTACATTTCCTTAGCTCCCTCTGGGATATTTATAAACAGTCCTGCAATTGCACATCACCTCTGCTAGCAGGTTTGATAGGATTTAAGTACCTTACAATTGGAAAGATGCCATTTGGGCATTATATTGATGACATTATATGAGGACACAATGATATAATTCCCTCTGAGGAGGCAGTACAGGCATATTTGCACATCCTCACGGACACATTTACACAGGCCCAGTTTTATCTGTCAAGTTTCTAGGCATCATCTAGTCCTTTCATCTCAGGAAAACTAAAAGTTACCCAGATGTGTTAATGCTATCTGGGAAAACTGAAAAAATATGCTTCTAGAAATTATGAAATGTATTTGTAAATTTGCAAATTTAAAGAATGCTGCTATAACACTCAGTTCACAATTGCTTACTTAGTTTTCACTAGAAATTAAGGTGATCTAAATAATATACGCAATTCAAAATAATAATAAGGGAAATATAATAATAATAAGGGAAGTATCTTCATGTGCCAAAAAAGTAGGATGTGTTTCAATAAGAGAAGATGTGAGGAAAGGAGGTACATTTTTTTCTTAAGGGAAAAGAAAGTAATTTTGTCTCAAAGTGAGGGTGTTTAAAGAAGAAAAACAGGACAAAATTGGAATGCAGAAAAGAAAGTTTGTAGAAGGATTATAGATAAGGAATTTTAATGTTTAATTTATTTTTAGAGCAAGAGACAGAGCTTGAGTGGTGTAGGAGCAGAGAGAGAGGGAGACACAGAATCTGAAGCAGGCTCCAGGCTCTGAGCTGCCAGCACCCTAGAAAAGGAATCTTTGAAAAGGAGTTGTAATGTGTAGTCAAACTAAGATTAAAATTAATTTACTTAAAAATGAGTTTTAATATCAAAAGTAAACTGGTGCAAAATTAAAATCTTGTTTTCTCTCTGTTAAAAGGACAGTTTTCTTGGGATTTATTGTATGATTATGATATACTGTGTAAAGTTTCTTTACCTTTTTTATGAAAATTACTTTTATTACATTATATTTGGTAGTCACACTCAATCAACAAGGTCAACAGAAACTTGTAAATATTGTGCTAAATAACACACTCTATGTACATACATTTTCAGTACAGTAACATTAAAATACTCCATTTCTTTTATTCATATACCTTTGCAAAGTGGGGAATAAATAAAGATACAAACATAGAGGGGCACCTGGGTAGCTCACTCAGTTAAGTAGCCAACTCTTGATTTTAGCTCAGGTCATGCTCTCATAGTTCTTGAGATCAAGTCCTGAGCCCTGCGCTGTCAGCACAGAGCCAGTTTTCAATTCTCTCTCTCCCTCTCTCTCTGCCCTTCCCCACCCTCAAAATAAATAAATAAACATTAGGAAAAAAAAGATACAAACACAGAAAAACGTCTTATCTTGAGCTGGTAAGAGTAACAGAAGTTACAATTATATTTATTGATAAGCCAATGATTGACCCTGACACTAGCAACACACAACTCAAAAGTAGCCCTTGTTCAGAAAAGTGTGGTAGATGGTTCATGGAAGTGATACTGTGTGGTCTCCACAGTGGTCTATTTGAGGTGATTTTTTTTTAATTGCTAAACTGGATTACTAACTCATAATAAAATGTAACTAGTCAAATTTAAACCATGATCAAAATGGGTCTACACATGCCTTTCAAAGCCCTGCTGGTCGCAGTCAGGAGGGGACTGCTTGCTGCACATTGTGCACACCTGCCTGTGACTTTCAATATGTTCTTCAAATTTGCTCTGATTATAGTTGGGAGGGAACAGTAATTCACAGAGGGGACCCTTCTTGTGAACATCAAAGCTGGAATCAAAGCAAAAGCGTGTCCTGCGCCCATGTGCCCATGTGCCCATGTAAATGCTGACTTGGAGGGTCAGGAGCAGTGGCACACTCTCATCTTCTTTCTTGTCCTCAGATCTTCTAAACCATCAGGCCGGCTAAGGTATCTGGCAGGCTGGCTGCAAAGACCATGATCTTCAGTCCTCAAGAAGGCTCTCACAGGTACCCTTCAGATTTCATCTGGGTAAAAAGCACCATCTGTGGGGTGCCTGGGTGGCTCTGTTAAGAGTCAGATTTCTGCTCAGGTCATGATCTCAGGGGTTCCTGAGTTGGAGCCCTGCTCCATGATGCCAGCACAGAGCCTGCTTTGGATCCCCTGTTTCTCCTCTCTCTCTGCCCTCCCCCACTTGCTCTCTCTCTCTCAAACATAAAAAACATTTTTTTAAAAAAAGCACCATCTGCTCCATCTCTGGTTTCCTGTGTCGCACAAGGATTAACATATTGCAGAACGGGTTGTATATTCAGCACTGCAGCAACATGACCATTTTGCTCTGAGCGTATGTTGAGACACTGTGAAATTTTCTGAGAACCCTGGAAATTCTGACCTTCCGTTTCCTTTCTGCTTGATTTTCTAGAGTTCTTTCAAGTTCCTTGCTCCTGGAAAGGTTTTCCAAATGTGAAGTTAGACCATCTATTTCTTTGTCTCTCTCTCAAGTTTGTCATTGTGCTGTACTTCAACCACTGCTGGTTTTACATTTCCAGCAATCTTCACTTGTTCTTTCTATTTTGACTCCACTTTTGCAAGTTCATCAGCATATTATTGCATTTTGTTTTCTCATCCTGCAAGAGTAGTTTACATTTATTATATTTTTGTCTTGTCAGCAATGTCCTTGGTCATTTCACAGACTTTCCCCTTTGTTACAAGGGCAGAAACTGTCTCAGCTGCAGACAGTGATGGCTTTTACATCTACAGTAGAGCCAGCAGTAGCTGGGTCTGTGTTTATTGAGGCATCCTTTACTTTCTGCCGATTCCCAATTTTCATGGTGAATACGCTGTTGCTACTGGCTGATTGGTCTGAAAGTGTATTTATTTGTTTTGGGCCCCTCTGGCATTCCTTGAATTATCTTTGTAATTAATGATCTGCTGCCATCTGAAGATGATGTTTCAAATCTTCCACTTCTCTTCTCATATAGTGCACCCATGTATCAGTCTCTTCCTGATCTCTTTTCACAGCATTTAGTTGATGTCCTGCCACTGCATCAGCTACCTGCTTTTTGACTTTCTCACTTTCCCACTTTCCAGCTGTGCAGCATGCAGCTCTGCCATTGTTTGATCTCCCACATTCACAGCATCATTACGTTCTCTGGCCAGAAAGACCATTTCTTGCCCAGTTGCCTGAATCTGTTCCTCTGCTTTACAAAGTTGCTCCCTTAAAAGCAAACAAACAAACAAACAAACCACACACACACACACACACACACACACACACACACACACACACACACCCTGTATCTTACTTGAGGTTATAAACAAGAAAGCCCTTTGCAGATTTTCAGCCAAACAGAACTGCAGCCTTCCAATATCTTCTTGGCAATAAGCAATCATGCTTTTTTTCTTAAGTTTTTTTTTTTTTAAATTTAAGTAATCTCTATACCCAACATGGGGCTCAAACTCACAACCCAGAGATCAAGAGGTGCATGTTCCCCTGGCTGAGTCAGCCAGGAGCCTGACTAATCATGCTTTCTTTGTTCCCATCTAAATTCTTTAACGTCTGGACCTCTGACACGGCTTGGTATTTTATATTTCAGTATTCTTCAAAGGTACCTTAATAAAGTTCCTTCTCATCCTTTTCCATCTTCAACTAATGTTCCAGTTGTTCTCTTTCATATCATGCCTTCCTGAGTTTGTCCTTTAAACTGCCTCATTCAGTTTCTTTTCAATTGCTTTCTGTGTCACTGACACAATATCTTCCTCAAGCTGGACAGCTTTGCATGTAACATCATTGTATCTCTTCTTAAACCCTTCATTTTCCATTTCTAACTTTGTGATACTTCAACAAGACCCTCTTGCTCAGATTGCAATTAGTTGGTCACATCTTTCTTTCTCATGGTTACCTTCTCTTTGCATTCTTCCAACTTGTTCTGCAAGTTGTGCTGGTTCTTTTTCCAGAACATCAATGAAATGTAAGAGTTCTTCTTTTTCTTTCATGGTTTTCTCAATTTTCAACTCGAGAAGGCCAACTTTTGTGGTCACCACTAACATGTCAGAATTTCCTTCATCTTCCATAGTAAGTAACTCTTCAGCTGGAGAAGTTCTCAACTGGAAAGGTGTACTTGCTCCACGAATTTCACCCTAATGGGTAACATAACAGAACTAATAAAATGCTCCATCATCATTTGGAAGGCAATATCCTTGAAATGCAAATACACAATTAACGGTGGTTCCTTCTACATAATGTTCAGGCATGCAAGGCCATAACAATGTGTGATAATCACAAGCAGTACTCCATCCAACCTTGAATATATCAACCCAATCTTTTGGATGTGGATGGACATATGGAGTTACAGTGCAATGACATTCCAGGTGTGAATTAGGAAGATAACTCTTGGGCACATATTTTTTTTTAATGTTTATTTCTGAGACAGAGAGAGACAGAGCATGAGTGGGGGAGGGGCAAAGGGAGAGGGAGACACAGAATCCAAAGCAGGCTCCAGGCTCTGAGCTGTCAGCACAGAGCCCGACGTGGGGCTCAAACTCACAGACCGTGAGATCATGACCTGAGCTGAAGTCGGACGCTCAACTGACTGAGCCACCCAGGCGCCCCTCTTGGGCACATATTGAAAGATGACATGGGCAAAGTTGGAAGTCTGCAAGGGGACTTGTTGAAAAGATGTCATTGTGAATCATTCAAGAGGCTCTAGGACAGAGGGAGCATTAGAGAGCCTCTGAGCCTATACCACCATCAGCCTTTGACCTCTTCCACCTCACTGCCTCGCTCCACCAACTGGCTATACTCCCCAAGTTTCTTTACCTTTTAACTATTAGGTTTCATAATCATCTGTGGTCCTAAGTAGAGAAGGGCTTTAAAACTTTTTTTAAAATATTTTTTACAAATTTCCCAAAATCAAATTGTAAATGAAGTTTTTTTGACCTACAATATCTCAAAGTATTTGCCAAACTAATTAGGCTTATTTGATATGTATATTTCGTGGGAAGTATTGTCAAATAATACTAAGCCTTTTTTACATTGTATTTGTAAGATTGTGTATTTGTAAGATGTAGAGAAAGTCCATTCTCTTTCTGCAAGAAATGGGCCCACACTGCCAGACTTTTCCCATCTTGATGTGTTTATGACATGGCAACGTTTTGCTCCTGAATCAGAGAAATTAAGATGGGTGAACAATTGGAGTATTACTCGGCAATCAAAAAGAAGGAAATCTTGCCATTTGCAATTACATGGATGGAACTGGATGGTATTATGCTAAGTGAAATTAGAGAAAGACAAAAATCATATGGCTTCACTCATATGAGGACTTTAAGAGACAAAACAGATACATAAGGGAAGGGAAACAAAAAGAATATAAAAACAGGGAGGGGGACAAAACAGAAGAGACTCAAAAATATTGAGAACAAATGGAGGGTTACTGGAGGGGTGATGGGAGGAGGGATGGGCTAAATGGGTAAGAGGCACTAAGGAATCTACTCCTGAAATTATTGTTGCACTATATGCTAAATAATTTGGATGTAAGCTTTAAAAAATAAAAGATAAAATTTTTAAAAAAGAGATGGGTAAACAATGGTTGTAAATTAAATGAACACTCAGGGATATGGGAAACCCAAGACACTTGCTTGGTTCCTCCTACCTCCCTCGAAAACCCCATTTTTTGCTTTTTGCATTCCTTCACCATCATAAATGACCCAACTTATGAATAAACATTGTGTCAAAAGCTTCAATAAAGTTGCAAAAAAAATTTTTACCAGCAATGTCTGATTTCCATGTAGGTCCATAATCCTATAAAACTGGTTTTTTCCCAGAGGCTTCAGACCTCCTTCTGGACCCTTTGAACACCTACAGCTAGACTTCATTCAACTGCCACTCATTATTGGTTATGAATATGTTCTTGTTATTGTATGTGGTTTTCCAGAAGGGTTGAAGTTTTCTCCTGCTACAAGGCTGATGTCCTCATGGCAGCAAGGAAACTGTTAGAAATTGCGTTTCCCACCTGGTATACCTTTCCCAATCTCCAGCGACAGAAGAACCCACCTTCACCAGGCAAATCAAGGAACCTGGATGAAAACCTTGCAAACTTCTTGGAATTATCATTGTCCCTATCATCCTCAATCTTCAGGTAAGGTTGAGAGAACTAATGGGATCCTCTAACTTTAAACTAAACTTGCCAAAACAACTGTACTTTCCTGACCGAAGGTATTGCTTTTGATTTTGCTGACTATTCACGGTATCCCTCTTGGGAAACACAAACTCATTCCACATGAGATAGTCGCCAGGAGACGAATGTCTATGGGTATACAACTTTCTCCTGATCCTTTATTATCTCATGCTAATATGACTGGCTTCTTAAGTCTTCAATGTCTTATGGTAAAGCCTATCATCAACAGGTTAAAGAAGCCTCTCCAGACTCCAATTCAAAGGATCTTGTTGGTCATAGTGGGGAGATCGATGATTGGGTATTCTGGAAATAGCATTAGAGAAAACAGTGTTTGAGCCTCATTGAAAAGGACCTTACCAAGTGCTCCTGACCACTGACACTGCTGCAAAATTGGAAGGCACTGAGCCTTGAGTACACATGTAACAACTGAAGAAGGATCCACCTGATATCTGGTGGTTTACAGACACTGGAGACCTCTGAAACAAATTGACAGGGAAGAGAAGTAGCTGGCATTGAGGTAAACTGCTTCTGCCCAAGACAATAGATTAAGACTTCATACTTTAAATATGAAATAGGTTCTCCCTCTTTTCCTTTTCTTTACTTTGGCATTGGCCTGGAAAGATAATGCCTCATTCGTAGCTCCCAGGCCATTGCTAAGGGAGGTAACCTTCCAGATTGCTGGATTTGTCATCAAAGATTCTGATCTTTCCATGATGCTAAAGATCCTCTAGTCTTCCATGGGACCAATTTATCTTCTTTTCCTCCTGTCCCTGTTAAATACAATCAATCACCTCTAGAAGTCTCTTACTTTGTTCAACTTTTATGGCCAGAGCATCCAATACCTTCTTTTTACCTTTCTCCAATAATAAATGTACTTACCAGTGTGTGAGCCACCCTAACACCATCTTGAACAAATCTACCTTGGTGACCATTCCATGACCTGAAGCCTTCTTGAACATAGCATCCTCCCCATTTTTTTTTCTGTTAAACCACACCCTACAGTACAGTTTTAGGGCATAACATCCATGATATGTTCTGGAGATATGAATGTAATTTTCAAACACTTCCTCCTAGATGGTCCCCAGAACATACTCTCCAGCCTTTGAGACTAGATTTAACATGCCTGCACTCTCTATACCATCTGGCAAAAAAGGGAGTGCATCAGCATTGGGTAGAAGAACATCAAGCTGCCTTTGACCGAACTAAGGTAGTAGCTGCTCAAGCACAGGCTTTAGGGCACCTTTCCCTGGTATACCCCGACCTTAGATGTGACTGCTACACCAGATAAGATGAACTGGGCTTGATGGAAGGAACAGCATGGGAAGTCAACTCCGTTTAGCTTTTGGTCACAACTCTGGAAGGGAGCAGAGAGCTGAAATTCTCCTATTGAACAAGCATTGAGTCCATAAGGTCCTTTAACAAGGGGAGCCCTTAATGACCATCCCTCTGATAAATGCCTGGACCAGTTTGCCTGTAAAGGGGTGGACAGATGGTATATTTGCAAGAATGGCATCTGCAGTAGCACAAGCCTCTAAGACGCTTACTTACAACAAAGGAGTGTTCTCTCCACTAGTCCATCGGGAGCTGAATTACATGCTAACTTTGGGCAGCAGAATGTGAAATCTTTAATGCCCCCCCAGCCTCCTATGGAGAGACCCCATAACACATAAAGAAAGGCAAATACCATATTCCTAAAGAAGCTTGCTATACAGATGGGTTTATTAGAGAGAATCCTAGTACTGGACTACAGTAGCGACCTAGCCCCAGACTGATACTATCCGGTTTGAGACTTGGAATAGGCTAAAAGCAGGCAATGGGCTGAATTGAGAGCTGCCTGGATGGTATATATACACACACCTTGGCTCCTTACCCTCTGCATGGACACTTGGGCTGTCTATAGGGGTTTGACAACACAGGTGGCCCAATGGGCTAGGGACCCACAGAAATCATTATAAGTAGCAGAAATATGGAAAGATATATAGGAAAGGATACAGGACTCTGCTGCCTCCTATACTGATTTCCATGTCTCGGAGCATAGGCCTCCCTCACCCCGAGAATATTGAGACAGACCCCTTAGCAAAGATAGGGCCCTTACCCCCATACAAAGTTTAGAATTGGTTGCAGGGGTTCATAAGCACAGTGAGCATCTCAGTACAAGGGTGGGATGGAGCATAGTGAAGTGCTGTACTGACCTCCTAGCAGCTGTTAGCAACTGCCTGATCTCTTACAGTCTGAGACCTAGGAAGGTTCCACACACCACACAATCCTCCTGGGATCCAACCAGTTTTAGACTGGCAAATTGATTGTATTGGTCTTCTACCCACAAGGCAAGAAAAAAAGCACATCCGAACTTGTGGTGATACAGCTTCTGGGCTCACACACGCCACCCCTGCAAAAGAGCTAATCAAAATGCCAACATCAATGGCCTCGAACAACTTTGTGTCATGTATGGATAACCTCAAAGGATACATAGTGATAGGACATATATTTCACTGGACACAGGACTGGGCTCATGAACAGGACATACATGGGCAGTTTCATCTAACCTATAATCAACAAGCTGCTGGACTCACTGCAAGGAAGAATGACATTCTCAAAGCTCAACTCAGAGCCCTCTTACAGTGGCACATCTTGCCAGAAGCCATGACCTTGTTAAATTTGACAGCCTGTAGCCACACTCCAAACCCACGGTTAGGTACCAAAACCAGCATGCCTTCTGGACAACGAGGCCTGAAGCACTGGTTCCTGAGCTCAAAGCAGGCCAGAAACAACTGTATTCTGTGCTCCTCAGCCCATTCTCCCTGGGGGAGGGGACGCTTGAATGGGGCTTGGAATGGCAACGTCCCCCAAGTTGAACAGGCTGTTTCTTGCCAGAGTGTGAGAAATATCCTGGAGGGCTAAAGTGGTCCCCGTTGATCCTGCTGGAGTTGGGGCCAAAACAGTCAACATATATGTATTCCACACAGGCATCGATACCGCAAAGCATGATATGGCTGGTTACCTGACATGCTTGTTTGCACCACCTTTAATTTTACACGGACAGGCTGACTCTTTGGCCTCAGGCAACGTGTCTGGTGTGTCCCTCCTGTTCATGCACCTCAGACTCCCTCTGTCCTCACGACAAAGAGCGAAGCCACTAGCATCATACTGAGGGACAGGGTTTTCCCAGACAGTACCCACTAAGCATTTATTCTTTTGTCCTTAGCCTGCTGCTCCTCTCTCATGCTAGTGAAGGAAACCCTTTTCTGCAGTGGGCATAGACCTACAGAGATGGTTTACAGTGGGATTCATGCTAGTAATGAGGTTTGCTCCCTTTTTCAGGGGTTTCTTTTACTGCTGCTGTCTGTACTTCTGCTGTGGTTTAAGCCCTCAATTTGAATGCCGTCTGGCAAAAACACCTACCTCCAAAAGCCCCTCCATGATGGCTCAGGGAATATGGCGGAAGAGGTGGGCGTGTGAGATCGTAAGAGCTGGATTTGAGGCGAGGAGTGTCTGAGCCAGACGAACACCATCTTGGACAAATCTGCCATGATGATCGTTCCGCAACCTGAAGACTTCTTCAGCACAGCAACACACCCCTTATCTTTTCTGTTTGTTTAACCGCACCCTTGAGTACACTCTTGGGGTAGAACATCCTTAACCTGCTCTAGAGGTATGACTGTGATCCTCAAACATTTCCTCCTGGGTAGTCCCCTCGGCACGTACTCCCCAGCCTGGAGTGCTATAAAAGCGAGTCTTACGGGAGGCGGGGTTGTGGAGATCTACCCAAGACATACCTCTGTCTGTAAGTCCCTTTAATAAACCATTTCTTGTCAAGCTGGACTTGTTGGCCTTTTTCTCCAGTCTTACAGCTCCTCCAGCCTCTGCGGGGTGTTTTCCTTTTCATGGAATACCCATCCTCCGTGGAAGGCATCCTTGGTTGCATACAAGGCAGGAAAAAGTCAAGCCACTTATGGCTTTGGCAGTGTAATCAGAGCACGGTTGCTCAGGCTCACACAGCATTGGCCGCTTGAGTTTCTCTTTTCCTGACTGAACTTGACAGGTAGAGTGTATGTGACCAGGAGTGGGTTCAGAAAACAATTTAAAAAGGAGAATTTAGAATTGGTTTTCAGACCCAGAAATCAACATAACCCTAGAGGATGAGTACTGGTAAATTTGCTAAACTTGAACATGAATGCTTCATTTCTACTGAAACATGGTAGACAGGTTATAACTTTTTATTATCTGCAGTGAAAAATTTACTGAAATCAAAATACTGGAGGTCTAATTGGTTGTCTTTGTAGACCATTTCGATGAGAGTGAGGGCTACAATAACCACAGGGTGTGATGGCTGCCTCCACTGAATTGTAGGAGTCACAAAAACAAAAGATACAAGGATTTAAATTTTTGAAAGAAAAAGTTTCAGTAATGCCCCTTTAAAAAGCCTTATTTCTCATCGGTACAGTGATGAGAGGGCCAAAAATCAGACCCCAAATTGGAGCCTTTTAGAGGCTGAATTAAAATAGAAGGTGAATTCACATCTTTGCCACACCTCTCAGGTGCAAGCAGGGGGACTGATGAGCAAGTAATAAGACTCTGTGGATTCAAATGGGTCAATGTGGGTGGATCTTTGTCAATATAAGAACCTTCAATCCCCATATCTCTCTGAGCTTCCCTTGAAGAACGAGTCCCTCGTCTAAGGAGGCTAGCCCTTCCTTGATTAAAGACACAGAGAAGATCTCACTGAGAAAGTTAGCTTCTAGAAGAATGTCAATTCACCTAAAGTCATAAGCATCATAGTTCATTCCAAACCCATAACTAGCTGCAGATACTAGAATGCCCCAAAGGGACAACTATAAAGTGTGAATTTGGATTTATTGCTCATGTATCAAAACAATTGCAACAAGTAGTTAACTTACATTGGCAGAAACCTTTGGAATGTGTACGGAAATGAATCTTAAAGGTTCTATACTAAGAAGGTCAGAACATGACATGAAACATACAAAATTTATTTACATGGACGCAGATAGAATTTCTAGCTTTCATGTACTTAAGCAGGCAAGAAAGTCTCCAGTAGGATTAAATAGTTGGGTAAAGTATTTCTTCAATGGAAGCCTACATAGAATCAGGCTCAGTTGTCACAACTTGCCTGTAAAATGAGGAAGAACTTAAAAACTTAGGAGTATCTCATAACCAACCAATTCTATTCCAAGGTCTACACACAAGAGAAATTCTTACACATGTACACCAGGAAACATAGAATAGAATGTCCAAATCTTCACTGTCTATGGCAACAAAATTCTGGTGGAGAGGGAGGAATCAAAGGCCCATCAACTGATGAGTGGATTAAATGATCTGTGGTATATTTACAGAATGGAATATTTTACAAGAATTCAAATAAATAAACTACAACAATATTCAAAATCATGGTGGTGGTACACTATTCAGAGAAATAATAAGGGTAAAAGACCACAGGGTCACCCGAGTGACTCAGTTGGTTAAGTGTCCACCTCTTGCTGTCGGCTCAAGTCATGATCTCAAGCTTCATGAGTTCAACCCCTGCATCAGGCTCTGCGCTGGCAGTGTGGAAGCTGCTTAGAATTCTCTCTCTCTCCCTCTCTCTCTCTGCCCCTCCCCTACTTGTGCTGTCTCCGTCTCTCTCAAAATAAATGAACTTAAACATTTTTTTAATTTCAAAACTACATACAGCACAGTTGTGTTTTATAAGGAAAAAAACAAAAATATCATTAAAATACGTAAAATAATATTCAGAATATTAAATTATATTGATAAAAAGTAAAACTATACAAAAATGAAAGCGATGAATAAATCAACTCAATTGCAGCGTTGGGAGGATGGAATACAGGAAAATCTTACCCACAAGAAACTAGACTGAAAGACTCATCTTATATATCTACACCAAAAATGGATTTCTCAACACTGAATGGCAAACTTACATCCATCCATCCGGCCACACGGACAGCTACACAACTCAAACTTCCCCAAATGGGGCTGTAGAGCATGGAGCAGCACGCACACTAGAAAATGTGTTTTCCATGGATAGCTGGCTCAAGCAAGAGTGGGATTGACAGGTGGGAATTTTCATATGCGGATTCACTTCCAAACTCTACAGACAGATAATCCACTCAAGCACTGTGGAGAAAACTAACAAACGAAGCAAGAAACAAAAATTATTTCCGGAAAATTGCACCTTATAGAAATTGCAGGAGTGGAGAAGATGATTTCCCAGTAACATAATCCTTTCAGCCTCCTGAACCACTCTGTGAAAAGACAAACTTTTGTTCCAAATCTGGTGAATACAAAGCTGAGTATAAACTCAGAACCTAGGAAGAAAAAAGAGCAACACCTTTACCATACACAAAGCTAAATATATTGTGCTCTCACCCCAAAAATACCCACCATCAATTTAGTTGAAAAGGAAAGAAAATTAGGGGAAATATTGAAATTGTTGACAAAAGGCAGTACAAAGAGCTCCTTCAACAGAAACAGTAAGCTGAAACCACAGGCTTCATCAGGAAGTACTTCTAAAATTGACCCCCCAGAAATAAAAATTCCCACTTATTTTTTTAAATAACAATTCAGTTATCTCAGCTTTTTAATTTAGTTACTGTTATTTTATTTTATTTATTTTTAACATAATGCCCTATCATGGAGTTCGATCCAACCAGGCATCCCTAGGAGGTTTTCTTTTCTTTTATTTTTTTCCAATTTTTAAAAATATAATTTATTGCCAAATTGGCTTCCATATAACACCCAGTGCTCATCCCAACAAGTGCCCTCCTCAGTGCCCATCACCCATTTTCCCCTCTCCCTCACCCCCCATCAACCCTGTTCTCTGTATTTAAGAGTCTCTTATGGTTTGCCTCCCTCTCTGTTTGTAACTATTTTTTTCCCCCTTTCCTTCCCCCATGGTCTTTTGTGCAGTTTCTCAAAATCCACATATGAGTGAAAACATATGGTATCTGTCTTTCTCTGACTGACTTCACGTAGCATAATACCCTCCAGTTCCATCCACATCGCTGCAAATGGCATGATTTCACTCTTTCTCATTGCTAAGTAGTATTCCATTGTGTATATAAACCACATCTTCTTTATCCATTCGTCAGTTGATGGACATTTAGGCTCTTTCCATAATTTGGCTATTGTTGAAAGTGCTGCTATAAACATTGGGGTACATGTGCTCCTATGCTTCAGCACTCCTGTATCCCTTGGGTGAATTCCTAGCAGTGCTATTGCTGGGTCATAGGGTAGATCTATTTTTAATTTTTTGAGGAACCTCCACACTGTTTTCCAGAGCGGCTGCACCAGTTTGCATTCCCACCAACAGTGCAAGAGGGTTCCCGTTTCTCCACATCAGGAGGTTTTCTTTTCAAGGGGGGAAACTAAAGGAGGTATGAAGCCTAAGATCAAATAATTAAAGGCATATGGTAATATTTTAGTTTAAAAATTAATGCAAATTTTGTGCAAATTTTCATAGAAATTTCTAATAAAGTGAAAGATAATATTCATGATAACCATTACGAACAGTTTGGTTTCTATTTTTTAATCTAAAAACACATAGTTTCTCTCTCTATATATATATACTAATATATATCGTATTTTTTAAACAAATCAAAAATTTAAGGTGTCTCTATTAATAACCTTCTATATTAGTACAATACTTATTTCCTATAAGCATTCAGATAAACCATGCTTTATTATTATTGTTTTTGATCCAGCACAGTGGCGCCCGAGAAAACATGCTATAGAAAGAAAGAATTATTAAGGAAGCAGAGAGCCTCCTCTGGAACTTTAAGGAATAAAGTGCGGGGCATTTAAATGGTCCTGTTAGCCCCACTGCTCACCCCGCGCAGGCACATGGAGACGCTGTTGTAGGAAAGCTGCTAAATGAGTTTTCTCCCACTTTTGGCTCCAAATCAACAACTGGAAAATGAAAGCTATTACTCTCCTTCCCTTCACCATATGAGGACCCCGACTGGACTGCGGGGATCTAACACAGCCGCAGGAGGGTCGGGTGAGCTTAGGTTGTTAACATCAGAAGGGAACGAAGAGTGGAGGAATGAGAAAGACCGGGCGTGACTCTCGGGAAAGAAGGCAGAAAAGCTGCTAGTCCTTACAGTGGGCGGGAAACCAGCCCTAACAACGGCCAGAGTGGGGTCAATGCCAAGCCAAGCCTCCTAAGCATTCCAAGCACTCCTATTTTAGTTTCTTCTGACCCTACTCCTAAACCTCCTCCCATTCTTTTTGTCCTTTCTTTTCTTGTCATCTTTCTTCCTTCTTTTCTTCCTTCTTTCCTTCCTCCCTCCCTCCCTTCCTCAGACCTGCAACGAAGGAAAGCGGCAGAGCCTGGAAGAAGGGCGCCTTTCCCCTTTTCCCCCAAATCTGCTCCTCCGCCGTGGGCCTCTGGGTGAGCTCGGCCCGATCCTCACCGGTTCCTCCTCCCGGGTCATCCTCCCGAGTCCGCGTGGGCCAGGCGCCGTTTCCTCGGACGCCCCAACCGAATGCAGGAGCCTAGACGTGGGATGGGAGGATGCCAAGATTCGCTCGGCGTCCGGGTCCCCGCCCACAACTGAGGTCCTACCTCCATCCAGCGGCCCCCAGGCTCCCCTCCATGCCCCGGCGCTGCCCGCGCCCCCAGCCCTCGCTGCCCGGCCCCGCTACCTGGAGGCTCGGGGTAGCCTAGGTCCAGAGAGGAGCCGCCCCCCCCCTTCCCATCCCCACTTCCGCGGTAACTGCCAGCTCGGCTGCCCTCACGCCCACCCACCCGCTCCGAGGAACCCTCCTTCCGCCTCAACGGTCAAACTCTGAATCAACCACATCCGTAAAACGAAAGAGAAAAGTTTTGGTATATGGTAAAATGTCATTACGAAACGATGTCCTCAAAACCAGTGAAATTTTTAGGCACTTAATTTTATGGATGATTTGGGGACACAGTTATGGAAGAAATGAAGATGATTTAAAACTGAAGGGTTAAATAAATTTCGATAAGTAGATTTCAGGGAAGCAAAATTTCGGAGCTGGAGGACCCAGCAAGGAAGCACTCCGCGCAGGCGCAGTTGCCGACCTGACTGCCAGTCTTCCGCCTCCGCGACCGGCCTCACCGAGCTCCTGACTCCCACGTGTGCCCCGTGTCCAGAGACGGCGCGGTTCCCAGCCTGGGGAGTTTGAACAGCGCCCCCACACTTCCCGTGACTATATACGGTCTTCGTGAGCCCCAGGCACGCTTTTGCATTCCTTGGCCCCTCAATCCATAAAAGAAAAAAACCTATCTCTTTCAGGTCGGCATTGGTTTTAAGACCTTATATTTATATTAAATATTTTCTTTGACCAAGGACTTCATTTTTCCCTTTTGATTTTAAAACAAACTAAAAGAATTTTGTGAGGCCGTGAACTTATTGTGAGGCCCCAGGCATTTTGCCTAGTGGAATAGTCAGCCCTGCTCGTTGTGCTGCTGATTCCTCTTGGCTCCGGGCAGTTGGTGCTCCATCTCCAGAGGTGGTGGGTTCTAAAGCTTCCCAAATAAGATTTTCCTTCCTCCGCCGCAGCCTCCACAGTTTTTGCGCTGAGAGATGCGGCAAAGGATTCAACAACTGCCCGGCTATAAGGTTTTATGCTGCCTTCGAAGGACTCCATGGTTTTTGTAAATAAGCAAACCTCCCACAGATGGAAATTGTTCCTTCTCAGGTCATTCTGCTAACAGTAGAACAGTAAACACAATAGTTTCTTTCATTGGAGTGAGTTGCGCAGATAAAAGAAACCTGAGTTTCCAACTGCGAACATGTGAAGCAACGTGAAGACGCCACGAGACTCACCGAGATGGACTCTGGCACAGAAGGGCCAGGGCCACGGAGCGGGGACATTTCCCGGCTGCGTGGAGTTCTTGCGGCTGCTGGCTGCCCGGGTGCTGCGTCTCCCGGAAGTCAACCGCGCGCGGGCAAGTTGGACAACCCTCCACGCCCCCACTCGGCCGCCCCCGCGCGCACGGAGAAAACCCCCACCACCCACCCCGTGCACTGCAAACCAGGCGCCCCAGGGTCCCCGCGCGGGGAGCGGCACCGGCCACTCCCGCTCCTGCGCCTCGTCCTTCCCCAACAGCCAACCAGAAACGTAAGTGAAAAATCAGAATTAGAGCATTTTTTGTACACTTTTATTAAGAAAGCTAAAAGAAAATCTCCCAACGTCTGTGAAGGCCAAATTCTTACACTGAGTAATTAGAACAGATTACTAAACGGGGCGGTTACTGTAGCCTCGTTGTCCCAGGAGATTCGTGCCCGGAATGCTCGCAGGGGAAGTCTCAGGGGCCCTGGGCGCTTCAGACGGGCGGCAGAGCCGCCGCCCCGGGGATCCGGGCCACAGCGCGTGGGACCCCATCCACGGAGCCTTTGAAGGCCGAGGGGTGGCTCGTCTGGCAGGAGGAGGACGCCGCTCTCAAGCGTCTTCACCGCGAACGGCGGTCCCGGCGACGCCGGCGCAAGGAGGCTCTGCCGCGGGGCGCCTCTGGTTGCTTGCGAGCCTCGGGGCATTGAGGCGGCGGCTGGCGGCCCTGAGCCCCGCCTCCACGTGCTCCGCTTCTGGGTCCGTGTCGCCAGCATTACTGGTGCAGCAGCCCGCAGGGGCGACGAAGCAGCTCTTGGTTGAAGTCCTGGTCGTCCCTAGAGAGCTGGCCAAGCTTCGGATACAAAGGGAGCGGCCAGGGCCCAGAGCTCAATGAGTGCAAAGTCAGCGGCGTGCTGGGTCCCTGCTCCCGCTGGGCCAAATCCCAGGCCTGGCGCACGCAGAGCGGATGGATGTGCCCCATGGATAACTGTGCCCCATTGCTTCAGCGGCCCACGGGAGGGAAAGTGTGCACAGACTCCTTTCTTGCAAATTTATACTCTCCTGGGCGCAGGGCATAGGCCCACAGGGGATTAGGATGGGTGGGGACGTTTTCTAAGGTGTAAATTGCCTCAGAAGTCGGAGCCCGATGAAATTAAGGGCAAAGTCAATCATCTTGGATGCAGTTATCTGAAGTTGAATTGATTTTGTTGACTGACAATATTAAAGAGTGTTTGTTTTAAAAGAAAATTTGGGTAGAGGGGCTTGGTCAAAACAAGCTATTTACAAGGTTACTCTTTTATTTACGAAAATCCTAGGGGCGACTGTGTGGCTCCGTCGTTAAGTGTCCGTCTTTGGCTTTGGTCATGATCTCAGGGTTAGTTAGCTCAAGCCCCAAGTTGGGCTCTGTGCTGGTAGCTCAGAGCCTGGAGCCTGCTTCAGATTCTGTCTCTCTGCCCCTCTCCTGCTTGTGCGCGCGCTCTCTCTCTCTCTCAAAAATAAACATTTTTTAATAACAAAAAAAATAATATATTTTTTAAAAAAATCCCACGTGCCTGACAAGTTTTGGTAACTTTCCATCCATTGATTCTCATGGACATGCCAGCAGATTTTACCCAGATGGCCAGAGTGAGAAGTGGCTGGCTATCTCCACATGAAATCACACTGCTGGATAGAGACAGAAGTCAGATTCACACCCTCATCTTATATTTGTCTGTTTCCAAGTTAAAATAGCTTCAGAATTTCAGCCAATATGTATGATGGGGAGGGGGTCAAGATCTAAGGATCCAGATACTGTTTCTGTTCAAGGTCGGTCCATCATTTCTCTATATGGGACACTCAGCTAGGACCTAGCCTCTCTTATCGACATATTTTCATCTGTTGGTTGGAGATAAAACTCAACATTTTACAAGGTAGCCTTTATGATTAAATTGGATACAAAGGCTATGTAATTAAATATCCCTGGCAGAAAATAAATTGTTCTGTTACAATTACTATTTTCATTGTCATCATTGGTGATATGAGATAAATATTTTTATCTAAATATTATTTACTGAGATAAATATAACATCAATAAATAAATATAAAATGTCTTTTTGTATGTGATTACTCTTGGTGGATTGCGTTTTCCTTCCTGCATCATATCTATCGTGAAATTGAATCCTATTACATCCTTCCTCAAATATTTCAGACTTCATACATCCATTTGGTAAATTTGTCAGTGCATCCTAACCTACATTTCCTTGATCAGATGTTTATCTTCAATGTAACAAAGTCAGTTTAATTCCAAGAACATAACAAGCATGTTTTGAGCACCCGCCATGAGCAGGGTGCTGTGGTTGGTGCTGCACATGCAGAGTAGAAGAACAGGTTCCTGCTTTTGCATAACTCACATTTCAGGGGGAGAACAGAGTCACAGTCAAGAAACCATGGAGACACAGACAACTCTTACTCCCTGTGGTGGTTCATTTGGTGCCAGGAAAGAAAACTTCTAATGTTTGAGATGACTCCCAGCAAAGACCGTCTTTTTCATGAGCTGAGGAAAAAAGACAATGGTAGAGGTAAAATGAGAAATAAACAGGAAAAAAGAAGATAGGCAGTCAAAGCTGAGAGAGAGAGGGAGACGGAGAGGGTTGGGGGTAGAAATAAGGACATAGTAAGGATGAAAACATGGACAAGAGAAGAAGCAGAGGGTTGGAAGCTCTGGTCAAGGCAGCTAGTATCACTAAGTCGAAGGAATTCATTGGAATAACATGGTATCTTTGCAGCTAACTCAGGGCATGGGACACAGGTACTCGGGACAGAACGCTCTGTTGGGCTGAGTCCAAGAATGGGACAAACATGGTTCAACATCCCTGTTCCCTTTGAAGGCTCAGCCTGCAGCTCACTGGGTTTGGTGGTGTAGAACCTTCCCAGAGAATTGTTTGAACCACAGTGACAGCTGCTTCCCACCAGTGAGGTTAGGGGGAGAAAGTCCGCATTGTAGATGCATCAGAAAGAAGCCTCTACAGTGAGAACCAGCAATGTGGCCAGACTGCAGATGATTAGCCCCCTTCTCAACAAAGTGGGGAATCGCCGGGATTCAGGCAAGATCTACTCATTATATTCCATTGAGATGTCTTAAAATCTCTTTTCATCTATGAGATCCCCATCTCTTTCATTTTTTTCCCTTTTATTTTGTGAAGAGAAGCATATGTTAAGTATAGCATCTCCTCTGTTTTTTAAAGTTTCATTCATAAACAACCTTTCTGAGCATCAAAGCTAGGAATGTTCCACTGACCCTGTGTGTTGGCATGGAGCAAGTTCATCCTTCAATATCGGGCATGTGAAGCAGCAAGGTTTGCCTAGGTAGCTATTTTCTCAAGACAAGAATTAAGTGATTTCAAGAAGACAAGGCAGATGGGGCCCCCCGGGTGGCTCGATGGGTTAAGCGTCCGACTTTGGCTTAGGTCATGATCTCACGGTTTGTGAGTTCGAGCCCCACACAGGGCTCTGTGCTGACAGCTCAGAGCCTGGAGCCTGCTTCAGATTCTGTGTCTCATTCTCTCTCTGCCCCTCCCCCACTTGTGCTCTGTCTCTGTCTCTCAAAAATAAATAAATGTAAAATAAAAAAAGGGAAAAAGAAAAAAGAGAAGGTGGAACATGCACCCTAATGTCCATAGCAGCATTATCAAAAATAGCCAAACTATGGAGAGAGTCCAAATGTCCATATATACAGTATTCCATAATGGAATATTACTCAGCCATCGAAAGGAATGAAATCTTGCCATTTGCAATGGTGTGGATACAACTAGAAACTATTAACGCTAAGTGAAATAAGTCAGAGAAACACAAATACCATATGATATCACTTATATGTGGAATTTAAGAAACAAAACAAAGGGACAAGGAGGAAAAAGAGAGGAAAGCAAACAATAAGAGTCTCAATTATAGAGAACAAACTGAGGGTTGATGGAGAGAGGTGGGCAGGGATTGGGCTAAATGGATGATGGGATTAAGGAAGGCATTTGTTGTGTTGAGCCCTGGGTGTTATATATAAGTAGTGAATCACTAAATTCTACTCCTGTAAACCAATATTACACTGTATGTTAACTAACTGGAACGTAATTAAAACTTGAAAAAGAAGACAGAAAGAATATTTTATAGACTTCACAATCATTGAAATTGATATGCAAAAATGTAGATGGATTTTAGAATAAAACAACTCCATTTCTTATCCACCTATACCAAAAATAAGTTTTGGTCTATTGTTAAGGAAAAAGGTAGCATGAAAGAATATAGATTTGTGAGAATGGTTAACAAGAACATGTATAGGCAGGGATTGGACTTCCTCAGTGAGAAAATCAAGGACAGTCTCTGCGTGGGGCAAGAGGGTTCCTTTTTCTAGGGTTTGGGGTTCTGGTCTTAGAATGAGGAGGCCTTGCCTACTGATTGCTGTCTTATTGCTAATCTTTTCGCTTTTGAGAAAGAAGTCAGGTAAAATGCAAGCTCCTTAATGGGGAAAACCACAGTAGAGTCTCTCACACCTAGTGCAGAAATTGGTGACAGCTGTGGGCCCACCTTACTTAATGAAGGGGCAGATGTGATTTGGAGCTTACAGGATATCCGGTTAGCACTAGTTATTGCATAGAAGTGTCTGATTCTAATTTGAACCCTTATTTTCCCCTATCAGTAGACTACTTCTCAAGGGGCTCATTTTTTTCTTGAGGGCCATAGGGTACCCTCAGCAATGAGATTTAAAATTTAGTTTAATTTTCTCCATTTTATATGATAATTTCCTGCAATCCTGTCAAAATTGATACCGCTGTTTGTCTTCAACCTTGTGTAACAATCCTTGGTGAATTGAAGGGATTAAAGAAGGGGCAGTAGAGGAAATGCATCCTGAAACAGAATAACCCTTTTGTTGCTATCAGTGCACAGACAGTAGTATGCTCTTAGGGTGACTGTATCCTGGCACACAGCGGGTGAGCAGCAGTGATGTGAGGGTTTCTTACAGAGAGGCTGGGAATGTTGGGGTGGGCCACAGTGAGGACTGTGATGTGATGGCTCTGAGGACAATATAGGAAGACATGAGAAAAACTCATGTTTGCACATAAACTTGACGTAAGTAACAATAAACGGGAAGGAAATTGACCCTTGGAGTCCATGTTATGATTAAATTCTAAGTCCCAGTTTCAAAACCAGGATAGGGACTTACAGGCTCAGCTTGGGAAAAGATGCCAAGACTTAGGCCAACATCCAGTACCCAATTAACACAAGGGTTAAGCATAAACTTGTCTACTCCTGCAGACATATGGATGGGGAAGAGGGGAGCAGTGGTCTAAGTACGGGAGGGGTTGGATGGTGAATCCCACAGTAACGCACCAGAGGCTACTTCTTCCACTATTAAGCATGACGACCGTGAGAATATTACTATTTTTGGCAAAGCTGACTTTTTCACACAATTTTTGTTCTAGCAACTCATGCTGGAGTATAGTATATAAATTGGATTGCCACGCTGCATCAAATAGAAGACAGTGTCTTCCAATAAAGACAGAAAGGTGTCCCAAACAGTAATACCTGACAAGTCAAATTATTGATGTGTGTGTGTGATATGATTTTTTGGAGGGGAATGATTTTTACATATTTGCATTTGTACTGGTGTGTTTGATTTTGTATAAAACTATAAATGCACTCCAAGGTATCGATACTGGTTATCTATCATTTAGGAGGTTGGGAGAAGGAGGGGGGAAGTTCTGTTTTCACTTGACACCTTACTGTTCTATTCATGTAAAAATATATTTAAATTTTAACAGTAAAAGTATTTAGAAATTATTAAGAGACAAATAAAAGGATTCTAATGCCCATTTACTTTGCCTTTAAATTATAATAGCAAATATTTACTAAGAAGTTACTATATGAGAGGCATTATATTAAGAGGTTTTATGATCCTATTTCATTAGGTGCTGGTATTAAGTGAATTTTACAGGTAAAAAATGTAGAGGTGCAAAATTTAAGTAATATTTCAGCATGAGGAACTGCCAAGCAAATGTTTGGCTGAGTAATGTGCATCCCCATTGGGAAATCCCCCCTTTGTGTGCTGTAGTCACCCAGGCACTGTCTACTCTCTACAACGCAGGTGTTCACACATTCTTGACGTCTGGAGACACACGTTCAAAGTCACATGGCTAATGAGTGCCTATGCAATCTATTTAACTTCCCTTTTTTTCAATAAGGAAGGATTAAAATGATGCACATTTCTTTTTTTAATTTATGTTTTAGTTAGTTCATATATAGTGCAATTTTGGTTTCAGAAGTAGAATTCAGTGATTCATCACTTACCTACAACACCCAAACATACAACATCACAAGAAGTGCCCTTCTTGGGGCATCTGGGGGGCTCAGTCAGTTAAGCACCCAACTTTGGCTCAGGGCATGATCTCACAGTTCATAATTTCGAGACCCTAGCTGCTCTCTGTGCTGACAGCTCAGAGCCTGGAGCCTACTTGGGATTCTGTGTTTCCTCTCTCACTGCCCCTCCCCTGCCCACACTGTGTGTGTATCTCTCTCTCTCTCTCTCTCTCTCAAAAATAAACATTAAAAAATCTTTTTTAAAAATAAGTGCCCTTCTCAATACCCATCACCGTAAATGATGCACATTTCTTATAAGATATCAGGAAAATAATGGGAACTTTTACAACCAGAAATGGAAAGTATCCCTGTAAATGGACTCTAGGTGTCTAGATAAAGGGTCCTGAGAGCAGGAGCAGCCTCAACTGGCAAGTTATCATCTACTTCAGCAGTGATCCCCAAAAGCAGGCTTCAGCTTTCTGTGTCAGATAGCAGGGATATATCTATCCAGGTGTGAACCGTGAGTGGATGCTTGTGTTGTAGAGAGAAAAAGGTGCCTGGGTGGCTATCACTCATAAGAGTGGGGTTTCCCAGTGGGAAGCTCCATTACCCAGGCGAAGACCTAATGAGCAGCCCACAAGTTCACATGCCTCTCCCTCCAAACTGCACCAAACAGGGCACCGGTTCTTCTTAACTCTCCTAGGCAGAAACTGCTAAGATAGAGGATAATTTATTAGGGGATCTGGAATTTACACCATCTAAATTTACAATGTTACTTTTAAATCAAAATTCTGTGGGTCTCTAGTGCCAGGAAAGCCTTCTTGAATAGCCACTTATAACACTTTTTTTAAATACTCTCTTTATTTTATATTCTACCTGGGAAGTATAGTGTCACAATACCTAAAAACTACAAAGCTCAGCAGATGTGTGTGTGTGGGGGGGGGGGGGGGGGGCGGGGGGGGTCATATAATCTGACCAAATGAAGAAAAAAAAAAATGTGAACACACTTTCCAACACTATCAGATCTCTCTTATCAATCCCTTGGTTATATTTCTGATCAATTTCATAATTTATTAGGTCAATATCATATATTTGAGCAGTGTTATTATCAGTAATTAAATCTTTCAATCAAAATGAACTCAAAAATTTGATCCTTCTTTTAAATTATCTATCAAGTATGACTATGCTAGTAGGTCCTCTTGGATAGAGGACTCTGAGATTGTTATGGTCCATATAGATCCTATTTGGGCCACAGAAAGTCACCATTTGCCTGCCCTCTGTCCCTGACTTTATTAATCTTGTTCTAGACTCAGAGTCCTTAAATTTGATGTTCTCTCTTGATAACTGCTTCCTCAGATTTTGTGTCGCGTTTTCATCACATTATTCTGATTTAACTTGAAAAGACACTCCCATATCTCTAATAATTCTGACTTTCCAAGGTAACATGGCACTCTCCCTGTTACCTTCTTTTCAATGGATTTGTAGAACATTCTTGATAGCACTTATACTAAAATAGTCTAATGCATTTATTTGCTGGCATGCTTACTATCTGTTCCTTCGAACAGAGGAAAAGTAGACGTCACTGAAAAAAAGAGAAAAATACCTTTCCTGGAAGGTTTTTTTTTTTTTTTTTTTTTTTTTTCCATTTTGCTTCTCTGAAAACACTAGTAAGCTTGCTATGGCCACCTAAATGCTAGCACGACCCAATCAGCAGACTCAACCAAAACCGCACTCAACGCAGTTCTGATTAATGTCATTCAGGAAGAGCATGTTTATATATTTCCTCTCACCAAGCCAGGCTTCCTGAAACAATCTGCACTGAAGGTTAACACCAACATCTGTTTTCAGCACCTTGTTTTCTAATGACTAAATGTCCTAGGCTAGAAGACTGCTGCCTCCTTCTCATCTCTCTTGGCCTCTTGGCCCTGACATATTGTTTTACCATCTACAAGCCTGAGGGATTGGAGATTCATCTGTCGTCGTGCTGCAAGGGTTTGGCTGTCTGCCTGCAGGAGGCAGGAGCCCTGCCTACTGCCTGCCCTGCACACCATAGAAGCCCAGGTCTGGGCCACCTCCAGCAGCTGAGAGGAGGCTCGGGGGAATGGCACACCTCCTGCAATGAGAACTGCCGGGACAGGGGGAAAATGATGGGGACTCAGAGATTTTGTGCAGTGAGAAGCTGGAAAGCTACCAGACTGGCCTGCCTTAGAGCTAATACTTGGGTTCCTCTGGTCCAGCATTAGCCTCATGGAGCCTAATACTGGAGGTCAGGGGCTGAATTAGACACCAGGGCAGGTGGTTGTGGAGAGAACTGCAAGAGGGTATCCACATAGGGAAGAGTCCCCAGACTTTGCCCTTCTCTAAGCCTACCTGGGTGGCTGAGCCTCAGTGCTTCCCTCCCCACCTGGGTTAGAATAATACCCGCTTAGCCCCATTGCTAGTCACTGCCTTCCCAGGATTCAGAGGCCCGGAGCCTATTTAGCCTCTAGGATGGCTTTTCAAAATCATGCCTTCCATTTTATTTCTAAGGGCTGCATAGTTTGGGATTGTACAGATGTACGATGATTTTTTTTTCTAATCTTTTACTGCAAAGCACCCTTGTTTTTATTTTTTTAATTTAAATTTTAGTTAGCATACAGTGCAATATTGGTTTCATGAGTAGACTTCAGTGATTCTTCACTTACATACAACACTCTGTGCTTATCATAACAAGTGCCCTCTTTAATGCCCATCGCCCATCTAGCGCCTCCCATCTCCCTCTGTCAACCCTCAGTTTGTTCTCTATGGTTAAGAGTCTTTGTGGTTTGTTTTCCTCTCTTCTCTTTTTTCCCCCTTCCCATATGTTCATCTGTTTTGTTCCTTAAATTCCACATATGAGTGAAATCATATGGTATTTGTCTTTCTCTGGTTGACTTATTTTGCTTAGCATAACATTCTAGCTCCATCCATGTCATTGCAAATGGCAAGATTTCATTCTTTTTGATGGCTGAGTAATATTCCATTGTGTGTATATATACCATATCTTCATTTGGGCTCGTTCCATAGTTTGGCTATTGTTGATAGTGCTTCTGTAAACATTGGGGTGCATTTACCCCTTCAAATCTCTATTTTTATGTCCTTTGGGTAACTCTAGTAGTGCAATTATTGGATCATAGGGTAGTCTAATTTTACTTTTTCAAGGAACTTCCGTGCTGTTCTCCAGAGTGGCTACACCAGTTTGCATTCCCTCCAACAGTGCAAAAGGGTTCCCCTTCTTCTGAATCCTCGCCAACACCTGTTGTTTCCTGTATTGTTAATTTTAGCCATTCTGACAGGTGTGAGTTGGTATCTCATTATGGTTTTGATTTGTATTTCCCTGATGATGACTGATGTTGAGCACCTTTTCATGTGTCTGTTAGCCATCCAGATGTCTTCTTTGGAAAAGTGTCTATTCATGTCTTCTGCCCATTTCTTCATTGAATTCTTTGTTTTTCAGGTGTTGAGTTTGGTAAGTTCTTTATAGATTTTGGATACTAACCCTTCATCTGATATGTCATTTGCAAATATCTTTTCCCATTCCATCGGTTGCCTTTTAGTTGTGTTGGTTGTTTCCTTCACTGTGTAGAAACTTTATATCTTGATGAGGTCCCAATGGTTCATCTTTGCTTTTATTTCCCTTGCCTCCAGAGACATGTCTAGTAAGAAGTTGCTGCAGCCGAGGTCAAAGACATTGCTGCCTGTGTTCTCCTCTAGGACTCTGATGATTTCCTGTCTCGTATTTAGGTCGTTCATCCATTTGGAATTTATTTTTGTGTATGGTGTAAGAAAGTGGTTCAGTTTCATTCTTCTGCTTGTAGCTGTCCAATTTTCCCAACACCATTTGTTGAAGAAACTGTCTTTTTCTATTGGGTCCTCTTTCCTGCTTTGTCAAAGAATAGTTGACCATATAGTTGTTGGTCCAGTTCTGGGTTTTCTATTCTATTCCATTGATCTCTGTGTCTGTTTTTGTGCCAGAACCATATTGTCTTGATGACTACAGCTTTGTAATATAGCTTGAATTCTGGACTCAGGATGCCTTCAGTTGGTTTTTTCTTTTTCAGAATTGCTTTGGCTATTCAGGGTCTTTTGTGGTTTCATACAAATTTTAGAATTGTTTCTTCTAGCTCTGCAAAAAATGCTGGTGTTATTTTGATAGGGATTACATTAAATGTGTAGATTGCTTTGGGTAGTATCGACATTTTAACAATGTTTATTCTTCCAATCCATGGGCATGGGATGCTTTTCCATTTCTTTGTATCCACTTCAATTTCTTTCATACATGCTCTGTAGTTTTCAGAGTACAGATCTTTTACCTCTTTGGTTAGGTTTATTCTTATGTATCTAATTGTTTTTCATGCAATTGCAAATGGGATCAATTTTTTAATTTCTTTTTCTGCTTGCTTCATTATTGGTGTATAGAAATGCAAAAGATTTCTCCACACTGATATTATATCCTGTGACTTTGCTGAATTCATGTATTAGTTCTAGCAATTTTTTGGTGGAGTCTTTCACGTTTTCTGCATAGAGTATCAGGTTGTGTGAAAATAGTGAAAGCTTGGCTTCTTCCTTGCCAATTTGGATACCTTTTATTTCTTTTTGTTGTCTGATTGTTGAGGCTAAGACTTCCAGTATATGTTGAATAGGAATTGTGAGAGTGGTCATCCTTGTTTTGTTCCTGACTATGGGGAAAGTTTTTCCCCATTGGAGATGACATTAGTTGTGGGTCTTTTGTATATGGCCTTTATAATGTTAAGATATGTTCCATCTATCCCTATACTTAGTTAAGGGTTTTTATCAAGAATGGATGCTGTGTTTTGTCAAATGCTTTTTCTGCATCTATTGACAGGATCATCTGGTCCTCATTCTTTCTTTTGTTAATGTGCTGTATCATGTTAATTGATTTGCAAATATTGAATCAACCCTGCATCCGAGAAATAAATCCCACTTGACCAAGGTAAATAATTCTTTTAATATAGTATTGAATTTTATTTGCTAGTGTTTTATTGAGAATTCTTGCATCCATGTTCATCAGGGACTTAGGCTTGTTATTCTCCCTTTTAGTGCGGTCTTTGGTTTTGGAATCAAGGTAATGCTGGCTTCATAGAATGAGTTTGGAAGTTTTCCTTCCATTTCTATTTTTTGGACAGATAGAGAAGAATGGGTATTCATTCTTCTTTAAACTTCTAATAGAATTCCCCTGAGAAGCCATCTGGCTGAGGACTTTTGTTTGTTAGTAGATTTTTTATTGCTATTTCAATTTCTTTGCTGGTTATGTGTCTGTTCAATTTTTATTTTTCTTCCTGTTTCAGTTTTGGTAGTTTGTAAGCTTCTAGAAATTTGTCCATTTCTTCCAGATCGCCCACTATGTTCGCATGTAATTTTTCATAGTATTCTAATTGCTTTTATTTCTGTAATGCTGGTTGTGATCTCCCCTCTTTCATTCATGATTTTATCTATGTGGGCCCTTTCTCTCTTCTTTCTGATAGGTCTGGCTAGGGGTTATCCATTTTATCAATACTTTCAAAGAACCAGCTTTTAGTTTCATTGATCTGTTCTACTCCTTTTTGTTTGTTTGTTTTTATATCATTTATTTCCGTTCTAATCTTTATTATTTCCCTTCTTCTGCTGGCCTTCTTTAGGCTTTATTTGCTGTTCCTTTTCTCCCAGCTTAAGGTGTAAGGTTAGGTTGTGTATTGGGAACCTTTCTTGCTTCTTGAGATAGGCCCGAATTGCAATACATTTCCCTCTTAGGATTGCCTTTGCTGCATCCCAAAAGTTTTGGACTGTTGTGTTTTAATTTTCATTTGCTTCCATGTATATTTGTGTTTCTTCTTTACTTTTCTGGTTAACCCATTCATTCTTTAGTAGGATGTTCTGTAACCTCCATGTATTTGAGGGCTTTCCAAGTTTTTTCTTGTGGTTGACTTCAGGTTTCATAGTGTTGTGGTCTGAAAATATGCATGGTATGATCTCAGTCCTTTTGTCCTTGTTGAGGACTGATTAGTGACCGGATGTGTGATCTCTTCTGGAGAATGTTCCATGTGCACTGGAGAAAAGTGTGTATTCTGCGCTTTAGGATGAAGTATTCTGAATGTATCTGTTAAGTCCATCTGGTCCAGTGTGCCATTCAAAGCCATTTTCTGCTTAAATGCTCTGTCCATTGTTGTAAGTGGGGTGTTAACATCCCCACTACTGTTGTATTATTATCATTGAGTTTCTTTTCGTTTGTTATTAATTGATTTATATATTTGGGTGCTCCAAGTTGGGGAAATACATATTTACAATTGTTAGAATCTTGATGGATAGACCCCTTAATTATGATACAAGGTTCTTCTTCATCTCTTGTTACAGTCTGTTGAAAATCTAGTTTGTCTTATATAAATATGGCTATTTTGGCTTTCTTTTGATATCCATTAACATGATAGATGGTTCTCCATCTCCTCACTTCCAATATGCAGGTGTCTGTAGTTCTAAAATGAGTCTCTTGCAGGCAGCATACAGACAGATCTTGTTTTTTTTTTTTTTTTTTTTTTATCCATTCTGATACCCTACATCTTTTGATTGGAACATTTAGCTCATTTACATTCAGAGTGATTATTAAAAGATATGAATTTAGTGCCATTGTGTTACCTGTAGATTTGGTGCTTCTGGTGATGTTCTCTGTTCCTCTCTTGTCCTTATTGCTTTTGGTCTTTTTTTCTCCCCTCAAGGAGTCCTCTTAAGATTTCTTGCAGGGCTGGTTTAGTGGTCACTCACTCCTTCAGTTTTTGTTTGTCTGGAAAACTGTTTATCTCTTCTTCTATTCTGAATGACAGCCTTGCTGGATAAAGAATTCTTGGCTGCATATTCTTCCCATTCAGTACGTTGAATATATCCCGCCACTCCTGTCTGGCCTGCCAAGTTTCTGTGGACAGATCTCCTGTAAACCTGATCTGTCTTCCCTTGTAGCTTAAGGACTTTTTTCCCTTGCTGCTTTCAAGATTCTTTCCTTGTCTGTGTATTTTGTGAATTTGACTATGATATGCCTTGGTGATGGTCAACTTTTATTGAATCTAATGGGAGTTCTCTGTGCTTTTTTTAATTTGATATCTGTGTCCTTCCCCAAATTAGGGAAGTTTTCAACTATACTTTGTTTGAATAAACCTTCTGCCCCTTTTTCTCTCTCTTCTCTTCTGAGACTCCTATGATAGGAATGTTATTCCATTTTAATAAGTCACTTAGTTCCATAAGTCTGCCTTGGGGATTTATTACCTTTCTTTCTTTCTTTTTTTTTTTTTTTTTTTTTTTTCAGCTTCATCTCCCCCCCCCCCCCATAATTGTATCTTCTTTTTTACAGATTCTCTCCTATGCAAATCTTCTTATCTATCCTCTTTTGTATGGCCTCCATTTGGGTTTACATCTGTTTTAGTATTTTTAATTTCAACCTGACTAGATTTTAGTTCTTTTATCTCTGCATAAAGGGATTCTCTAGTGTCTTCTATGCTTTTTTCAAGCCCAGCTAGTATCTTCACAATCATTGCTTTCTATTCTAGTTCAGACATCATACTTATATCTGTACTGATTAAATCCCTGGCTGTGAGATTAACTTCCTGTTCTTTCTTTTGAGGTGAATTTGTACGTCTCCTCATTTTGTCCAGAAAAGAAGAAGGGAAAAAAACAAAAAGGGAAAAAGAAAAATTTTAAAAAACCTAGATCTTGGATGTGTGTGGTCTGTGTGTTAAATGAATCTAGATCTGAAATAAAATAAATATATATATATAAGAATTAAAAATAGTAAAGAAAATAAAAAAGGGATTGAAAAAAAGAAACGAAATAAAAAACCCATAATAAAAAATCACAGAATAAAAGTGAAAAGGAAGCTAGATCCTATTTACCCTAGAGCGAAGGTTTTGCAGCACTCTGTGATCAGTAGACTCGGTGCCAGCAAGTTGTTTGTGCTGGTCTCTAGAGGAGGGGCCTGTTGCACTGATTCTCAGGTGGACTTGACCTAGTGGAGATTCACCTGTGGGGTGGGGAGTTTGGTGTAAGCCGCTCTGGCCTCCACTAGGTGCCGCTGTTTTGCTTCCTGAAGGTTTCAGCGCCGAGGGGTGGGATGAACGTGGCGGGACCGCTCTCTAAGCCCCAGAGCTCAAAGTTTCCGCACCCCCAACGTTTCGGGGAACCCTCAGAGAAGAGCAACCAATCACCCCTCTTGTGTCCCTGATTTCGGTCAGAACCCTGCATTCACCCTGCCTACGTTCTGAGCTTTTTTATCTCAGGCGCGGGACTGGGTTTCAAAACACCCCATCTTAGGGACGGCCCCGGCCTCGACCTGTGTGTGACCTGCGTTGTTCCCCTGGAGGAGGGTATCACCCTGTTTTTGCTGTTTGCCGGGTGTGCAAGGAAGACGGTCCCACGACCAAGCAGCAGTTCGGAACTTACGGCAAAACAGAGCAGAGAGCAGACATCCCAGCTCACTGCTCTCCGCCTGAGTCCCTGCTCCGATGCCTTGGAACAGCGCGGCACATTGGAGCCACCCTTTCTTCTTGCGACCCAGGGGATCCTCAGGCCATGCTGGCACTCCTGGGACTCCATGCCGCTTTGCCACCTGAGCACGTTTGAGCCAGGCATGTCCTCACAGGAACCGACTTCCAAAAGTTGAGATTTTGTGTTCCACTGCTTGTGATGGTTGGCGGTGGCTTCCCTCCTTTCCTGCGGCCACACCCAGTGCTCTGTCTCCACCAAGCAACCCTCTCCACCTCCTCCCTTCCAAACCAAGGACCCTTTTCTACTGGTAGACTTGCAGTTTTTGTTCTCTCAGACCTCTGATGGGTTTCTTGGGTCTTCTGAATGATTTGATAACCATCCAGCTGTCTTCAAGGAAGGAGACAAGCTTAGGGTCCCCCTCCACCATCTTAACTCCTCCAGCAGGCTTGTCTTTCTAATTTCTTGCTTGTAAGAAGTAGAATTTCTGGGCCCAATTAATGCTCATTGAGATGTTTAATATAAATTTGCCAGATTGCCTTCCCAAAGAGCTTTTCAAACTCATTCCCAAAGTGAGTGAGAATTACTTCTTTCTATATGTTTACCAACATTGGATAAATTCTACACATTACTCAGTGCTCCTCGCTATAAATGAACTCAATCTCCTTCACCTATTTCACCCATTATCCCCCTTCCCCTCTGGTATTCATTGTTTTAATTTGCATTTCTTTGATTTTAATGAGCTCCCACCAGCCTTTCAGCCCCGAACCCACCACTCCCTTCGGGTCCTGACCACACCCGCCCAAAATTAAATCCACAGGCTGAGAATAAGGGGAAAAGGCTTTAATTGTCGTGTGGAACTCGAGTAAGATTAGAATTTGTGTCGATTCTCAGTAGCTCTAGAAGAAGTTTTTCAAGATACTGATTCCATGAAGAATGTTTTCTAATGTAAAAACCTGTAGGTAATTGAGGACAGGTAAAGTAAATAAGGAAGGTTCTCCACCAGAGACCTCAAGGTTCATCTCGGTCCGGCCAGTCCAGCGAGGAGAAGTCCACACAGACAGAATGAGGGCCCCATAGGGTGTCTCGGGCTCCTTCCAGCGCATCGGTTGAAGGGGCGCTGTGAGCCCCGACGACGATGCTGGAATTCTTTCCCTCTCCAGCTTCCACCTTGCTTTGAGCCACGGTTTTCAGCAGCTTCCGGGGACGGCCTGGGCTCCTGGAGGCGGTCTGGCCGTGGGTCTGTCCACCACCGCTGGCGCTGGCATCCCCTGGCCGGTTCAGGGTCCATCGGGCAACACGGTCTGTCGCATGTGCCTCTCGTGGAGGTGACTGTAGCTCCATCGCGGTCTCAGCCGGGACGTGAGGGTCTCGACAGCGTTTCTGGCCCCTCTCAAGCCGGGGACCATCTCCGTGCCAAGGGCAAGCGTGGCTCAGCCTCCCGCACGCACCGGGGTTCCAGTCCCCGCACAACTGGGGGCGTTGGCAGGAGGGGCGGCTCAGCGCCGGGAAGTTATCCAGCGCCCAGGCCCAGGCCTGTTCTCGGTTCAGGCCCGGGGGCATGAGGGGCTCCGGACGTGCCCACCTGCAATCTTCCAGCGTGGGCAGATGGGGGTCCATGGCTTCAGCCTCTGACCAGGCCGAGACGTGCAGCCAGTCTGGGAGAAAGAAGATGCATCCAGCGCTGGGTGTGCCTTTTTATAGCGCTCTGTCGTGTGTAGGATCTCAGAAAGGACTGTCCAGATACTTGGGGCTGACCCTCATTAGCCTTGCAAATTACCTCGGAGCCAGATAAGATTAAGGAGAAAACTGCATCATTGTGGGCGGCGCTTTTGAGAGTTTGAAGGGTTTCAGTGATGGACTTAAGGGAGGAGCAGGGAGAAGGAAGGTCTTTGGGGAGAGAGGTCAAGTTCCTGGCTGTTTACAGTCGCTGTAGAAAGCCTCTCTCCTTGTCAGGCACACGTAGACAAATCACACTTCTCATGTCCCTTCTTTTAGAGTATCAGAGACGATTGCCTGGTGTTAAAGATGAGACCCTGAGCGTTAGATGAAAACAAGATCATAAACGTAGTTTATGCTGGAGCTGAACTGAGAGTATATGTAGGTCAACGAGTAAAGAAGTAATTCGGTAGAGGTGGGAAAAGGAAAGTCCCATGCCTTCCTTAAAATTGTAATTTTTTAGTATTTTCCATTCATTTGCAAGTTTATAAAATTGTGACATGTACCTTTCTGTCTTATTTTTTCTTTGTAAGTAGGCTTCATGCACAGAGCAGAGCCCAGTGCAGGGCTTGAAACCACACTGTCAAGATCTAGACCTGAGCCTAGATCAAGAGTTGGACACACGTAACTGACTGAGCCACCCAGGTGCCCTACATTTCTCTTTTTTAAAATGTTTTTAGGGGCGCCTAGGTGGCTTAGTCGGTTAAGTGTCCGACTTCGACTCAGGTCATGATCTTGTGGTTCACAAGTTCGATCCCCGCGTCGGGCTCTGTGCTGACAGCTTGGAGCCTGCTTCTGATTCTGTGTCTCCCTCTCTCTCTGACCCTCCCCCCATTCATGCTCTGTCTCTCTCTGTCTCAAAAATAAATAAACGTTAAAAAAAATTTTAAATAAAAATGTTTTTACGTTTATTTATTTATTTATTTTTAGTAATCTCTACACCCAGCATGGGGCTTGAACTCATTACCCCACGATCAAGAGTCACATGCTCTTTGGACTGACCCAGCTAGACACCTCTGTTACATGTACATTTCGTCTGTGGTTTCCACTGCTGACATACTAACCTCCCATGAGCCCCTGCCACATTTTACCTATCTGCTGCCCCACAGTAGACACTCAGAACATCAATTACCCAACTTCACCACATATGATAGTCCTTGTGAGAGAATTTCTCTAAAATATATACCCATGAACAGAGTTATGCCATGAAAAAGTGCAAAAACCTAAATTCATTGAGTAATGCCATATTGTTCTTCAGGAGACAGGCAACACATACCCTCCAACAATAATGCCTGAGGATTACTCCATGCATGCATTCCCCACAAACACTTGGAATGACCCGATATGGTAACACTTGCCAGGGATTTGGTGATTCTGAACAGATCAACAGTAGTAGTAGTTGTGGATTCGTGTTTTCTGATTACTCTTTGGGACCCACTTTGCTCTGTGGTTCTAAAAACCATTACTGTTGTTCAGTCTAAACTATGTCCTCATTATTCCATTAAATTAAAAAAAAATTATCCCCTAATAAGTTATTTGATGCTTCAACTATTTGAGCATATTTCATTTCTGTTCCTAAAAAGCATAAAAAGAATACAACAGTGATATCACATTCAACATTATATTTACTTATTATAATCTTTTCCTTTTAACCATCTTAGAAGAATGATTTAGACTTCCTTAATAATGTGTAAATATTGGAAGTTTTTCTTTCTGTTTTCAGGATATTTTAAGAATATTTGTTTTATATTGATCGTGATTTTTTAGATGAAACCATAAACTTTAAAGAAGAAAAATTTCTCTCAATATTTCATCTTGAAACCTGACATCTTTCCTTTCTTACACATCCTTCCATCAAGAATGAAATAAGCCATTTTAGGGGTGCCTGGGTGGCTCAGTTGGTTAAGCATCCGACCTCAGCTGAGGTGATGATCTCCTGGTTCGTGAGTTCAAGCCCCTCATTGGGATCTGCACTGACAGCTTGGAGCCTGCTTCAGAATGTGTCTCCCTCTCTCTCTCTCCCTCCCTCCCCAGCTTGTGCACGCACGCTCTCTCTCTCTTTCTCTCAAAAATAAATAAATAAACATTAAAAAAAAGAAATAAGTCATTTTAATCAAGAATTTGAATCCCTTCTTTATGTGTTAATTTTCTTAGCATAGGGGTCCTGGGACAGGAACAAGGAGCTTCTCCAATCCCCATTGGCACAAAGTAGTCCAAAGATGGAATCATGCAGAGTCTGATGTGGTTAGGAGCTGAGACTGGTGCTGCTGGTAGGGGTGGAGGGTTGAGAGGACCCTGAAACTAAAGACCAAAGTGTAGCTCCCTAGCTAGAGCAAGCAAGAAAATTATCCAGGAGAAAGACTCCATGCTTAACCTGGCTCCTGCCTCAGCCTGCTCACACGGCCTCTCCCGGACTTCTCTCTGGGGCAGGATCTCTTGTGACCAGCCGACCTCTGCAGGAGCCCACTTGGCAAGGAACTCAGGGCAGCTTCCAGCCAATATCGCTCAGGGAACTTAAACTTCATCTCAAACAAGTAAAATTTAGTTCCTCGGTTTTGTTGAAAGCAAAATACCATTCATATCACATAATTTTCTTATTTTAAAAAAGTTTATTAAACGAGGTTCAAACTCCTAAAAACAAAAAAACACAGACATTGAAACAAGAGCACGTATCTTTCGCCTACCAAATTGAAAAGATATTTATTACCCATTGATACTACCAATGACTGTCACATTGTAGGGTAATACATATTTCTTACACTGCAGTTAGGACTGTATTTGGTAGAGTAACACAGTGATCAAATTTACAAAGCACATATTCTCACACATACTCTCGAAAAACAAAACTTAAGTGGCAGTCTGTTACACACGGTGCACGAACAAGCACACATCTCCCCCCAGCACACACACAATCTGCCCACAAGATCGGCATGTTTATAGTCAAAACTAAGAGCTGGGAAAAGCAATAGGAAGTACGAATTAAGTCGTTGTAAACCCCCAAAGAAATGTATCTAGGGTAAATGAAATTGAGAAAGTTCATTTTGTAGGCAAAGCTGGCTACATAAAGGTATGTATATTATTGTTCAATTTCTGTGCTACATACTTACATACAGATATACTGTAACTAGAAAATTGACAGGTTCCCAATAGCTTCTCAGAAACCTTGGGGGTGGGGCAGATGCGTGTTAGAATTCATCTAGTTGGGGAATTCTAAAGTGGCCGCACCTGCTGAGCCCGACACTCTTGCCTTATTGTTCGGTATTGTTCTCAAGGGAGAGTTCCCTCCCACCTCCAGGATGGAGTCCCTTCGGTGTTGGGAGTTAAGGCACCTTGAGAAAGTCACCTCGCAGAGATGCAGATTGCAAATGAGCACGCCCGCTCCACAACCACAAACCCTCCGCTCTCAGCAGGGGGGCCGGTTTCTCAGGTCACGTGTCCAGGTCACGACGTCCCTCACTTTGCACCTCAGCGACCTTGAGGCAGGTCAGCTCGGGGGACGCTGGCAGGCGCTGGGCCAAAAGGCTGCAGAGAGTCGAGGGATAAGGGGCACTCGTTGGGCTCTGGCCGGCGCCTGAGGGCCCCTGAACTTCCGGGGGAGTTTGGAGAGGGGGGTGGGGGAGTGCGGTGGTGGCGGGGGCAGAGACACGTGCGGATGCCCCGAGGGCTTCTGAGACAGATCCCAGCTCGGAGCGGCCAGGGCCCTGCGGCGGGGGCGTTTCCCGGCTGAGCTGAGTCCTGGAGGCCGCCGGCCGCCTGCCTGCTGTTCCAGGAGCCATCGTCTGCTGGACCCACCAAGCGCCACGCTGTACTCCTGGCCGCCCCCACTGCACCCCAATGCACCGCAGACCCCACCGCCTTCCCCGCGCTCAGCGGAGCCCGCCGGCCGAGGGTCCGGCTCGGGAACCGTCACCGGCCACCCGCACCCCTGCGCCTCGTCGCTCCCTGGCAGACGAACCGGGGACACGCGGGAGAAATAAAGACTTTGGCGTTGTTCCTGGTCAGTGAGTAGCGGAAAGAAAATGGTCTACGGACTCCGAAGACAAGACTGCTTCCGTGGTTATCCTGCAAACGCACAGGTGTCACCGTAACGCCTTCCGTGCGCGAAGGATGGTGAGCGGAGAAGGGTCTCGGCAGAAATCTCAGGGCTCCTTGGTGGCCAGGGGCGTCTGGGCCACAGCGCTTCGGATCCAGTGCCTTGGGACGTGCGGTGGTGGCTCCTGGGGTCAGGAACAGGGCGACCCTCTGAAGGGTCCCCACCGTTAGAGGCCTCGGGCTCCTCTCGTGGGTCCCGGAGAGAGGCGACCGCGCCGCGGGAGGCTGCGGGGGCGGGCGGCGGCCTGGCTCCTGGCTGGCGTCCGGCTGACCGGGGCGCCTCTGGCTCCTAGGGGGTTTCCTGGTGGGGGGCGGACGTCCTGGGTCATGTCTTCCAGGCTCTGCAAGTGTCGGTTACCGGAGCAGCGCCAGCGCAGAAGCCCACGGGGACTGGAAAGCGTTTTTCCCAGGGGAAGTCTTGGCGGTCCCATGAGAGCCCTTCCAGGTCCCGAGAGAAGAGAGTGGCTGAGCTCAGGGTGGTGGTGCACTCAGCTCACACCAGATAATTGCATCAAAAGACCTGATGATATTCATACAAAACCCAATCACCTTGGATGAAATTATCCAGGATCAAATTCTCTTCGTGATAGATTGAATTGGGTTTGACAATAAAAAGGACTAGTGCACCTGAGAAAAGAAAACTGGGGGGGACACTGGTTTGTAATGTTGGAATGGACACAGAAACCTAGGTTTCCAGGCTGAACACTCTGAATGGGGGGAGTGACAAGGGAATTTGTGACGTGAAGGAGGTTGCAAGGGTGGTGAGCCAGTTCTTACATTGGACTTTCACTTCCCAGTGTTGCCTTCTCCTGGTGATTGCTCAATTCCAAGGACCTCAGACTGTGTTTGGACCGGTGTTTCTCCCAGAAGCTGCAGAAACTGGACGGCTTGGGTGAAGGGGAAGTTCTCCTCAGCAGATTATCTCACCTCTCTAGGCCTCCTTTTGTCATCTGTGAAATGGGGACAAATCACCTCTCCTTACAAGGTAGCTGGAGCAGTGCAAGCGTGCACGTCCATGTTTTTAATTTGCTCAATTATTACTGTGATTATCATCATTCTCAATATTATCATGGGTAGAATTATAATCTTAATGAGAACAAATGTTAAATACTGCCTCTGGGGGAATTTTCTTTCTCTAAATGGATTATGTTTTTCCTTAGTATATCATGTCGATGGTGTATTGCATTGTAATACATTCCTCTTCATCTGTGTCTAACAACCTGTTGACAAAAGCATCTGTGAATACATTATAGATTTCCTCAACTAGATATTCATCTTACTGTAATAAAGTCTAGTTATCCCCAACACTTAGGAAGCAAATTTTGATATCCTTCTGTGTTCCGGGTGCTGTAAGGGGAGCCACCCAACACAAAGACAACCGGCTGTAGCTTTCAGACCCTACATTCTAGGGAGAGAGCAAAGACACAGTCAAGAGAACACAGCCAATGCTGTGAGCATCACCAGACGTATATTCCAAACATGATACCTCCCTTTAAAGTGAGACTTGTATTGTTTGTTTAATTGCAGGGGGAAAAAAATAGGCTACAGTAGAATAATAATGAGAAATAACAAAACAGAAAAATCGAACAATAGACAGTAAAGATGGCAGATTGAAAGCTGTAGCTAGTTGAAAGGTTTATGGGAGCAATTTCGGATTCTCATAGCTGAGGTGAAGATCAGAACAAAGATACACAGAATAGGAGAGCTCAGCCTGGGTTCTTAGAAGGGGGAGGCCAAGTCAGAATTGTCTGAACCCAGTGACTGCTGAAACCCAAGGGAGAAGGAAGGCATAGCTGGCCTGTGTTACGGGTGCACCAGAAAGAAGTCGCTACAGAGAGAACCAGCAATGGCGTCCGTCTGCTCCGCATCCATTACCAACAAGGTGCAATGGCAAAATGCATGATAATACTTCAGGGCCGGAACAAAGAGGTATCTGGGCTCTCATACTGGGTTGTAAACATTGACCTCCCTTTCGAATTCAGATGAATAGTATGTGCATATCATGTTAGAGATTTGCTGAATCTGACATTGGGAGGTCAACCAATTTTTAAACATATTTGGAATGTATCTTTTACATACACACAGATAAACTGTGTCATCAAGTTTTGAATTACTTATATTTATATATCTTGGACACCTTTTGATATGGTTCTAAGTTTAAAAATTTCATTTTAAATGTTTATTATGGAGAAATCCAAATATACCCATGGAGAAAAATAGTTTAATGAACCTTAATGTATCCGTCAACCAGGTTTTAACTGTGTTTCAACGTTTGGCAATCTTATTTCACCTGTCCCTCACATTTTTCCCCCAGAGTATTCTAAAGCAAATAATAGACGTCGTATCATTCACTCTGTCACTACTACAGCATCTAAAATACACCAGGACTTTCTTCATAATCGTGTTGCTACTATTACATTTTATAGTTCTAACAATAATTTTAGTATTATATCATCGGTATGTGTTCAAATTGCCCCCAGTCTTAAAAATGTCCTTTTTTCACTTGATTTCTTTAAATCGGGATTCAAAGAAGATCCACACATTACAACACATGTAGTTGATTTGCCTCATAAATATTTTTTATTTGTGGCAATTTACCAAGGCCTTTTTTCTTGCCTTTTATTGTTGAAAATGTAGGTAATTTATCCTGTAGAATTTTCCACTTCCTGGATTTGACTGATCTCTTCCGGTGTTAATTGTTCTTTTATTATTCATAACTGTATGAACATAAGATCTTGATATTTGTTAGATTTAGTTTGAATTTTATAGGCAAAAATATTTCATAAGTGATGCCATTTACCTGTTAATTAAAAGGTACATAATATCTTACAGTGAGATTAAGAATTATAGCTGGATTTAGGCAATATATGTTTGATCCCTCAGTTACATATTCTCCCATTAATGTGTTAATTAGTGGCATTAGCATCTGTTAATGATTATTACCTAGATCCATTATATCATGGGGGTTGGGGACATGTTACAAAATGATGATTACTTCATCCTATCTTTCACCTTCATGTATTAATAGATGTCTACTATAAATATGTACTTTCTCTTACTAATTGTTTTCTTAGACTAAGATGCAATTCATATGGCAATGACTGAATAAATGCTTAATTCTTTTCCTTTATCAATTTGCAGAGAAAAGGTATGTCATAGCAACATCCAGTGGTGATTAATAAATGTTCTGTTAGTTTAAAATTTTTTTAATGTTTTTATTTATTTTTGAGACAGAGAAAGAGCATGAGCAGGGGAGAGGCAGAGAGAGAGGGAGACACAGAATCCGAGGCAGGTTCCAGGCTCTGAGCTGTCAGCACAGAGCCCGACATGGGGCTTGAACTCACGGAGTGTGAGATTATGACCTGAGTTAAAGTCGGATGCTTAACTGACTGAGCCACCAGGGTGCCCAGTTCAGTTAGTTTTAAGTATCAGTATGAACACTGGTTTTCTGGTATATTTGATGAGTTTGATACTTACTGTTCAGTTCTCCCCTGAATAAAAAGACTCGATGCCCAGCTGTGAGGAGGATAGCTATCTGACAAACCTCCAGCTCTCAGCTTCAGCAGAGACTGACTCAGCTTTTGAATCTACCCAGCTATATTTGGAAGAAAATCACCAGGTCCAGCCCATCTCAACAGAAGATGAAAAGACAGACATGAATACTAGGAGATAGTGATCATTAAGGCCTGGCTTAAAGGCTACCTGCCCACTGGGAGAGGTTCTGAGCTCAAGTGCTGTGAAAAGAACATTCATTCATGAAAGCAATTAGGGTGTGAAGGTGGGGGGGGGGGGGTAGGAACTGGGAGGGACTGGGAGTGCCATAGATTAGGCATTGATTATATGCAGAGGAACTCTAAATTTTTTCTTATTTTAACATATTGGGAATCAGGATATGTCTCACAAATAGTGCTGTTTCTAGTCTATGAGACATGTGGTGTCCAGATTGTGCAGAGCTGTTTTTAGGCTCAATAGTATGTTCCATTGGTCTGTTGGTCATGTCTCTCCATTTACATCACTGTAAATGGCATTTATATCATGGAATCTATTCTTTTCCATAACAGTGGACTCAGGTGTATCTGTGAGGGGCAGAGAGAAATGATAAAGAGAACAGGGAAGAATATGGGCTCATTTTATTATTTTTAAAAATATTTACAGTTTATTTATTTTGAGAGAGAGGAAGTGTGCATGCACAAGTGGGGCAGAAGCAAGAGAGAGAGAGAGAATCCTAAGCAGGTTTTGTGCTGTTAGCATGGAGCATGATTGGGGGGGGGGGGGGTGAGGGGGGGGGCTCCATAAGATAGATCATGACCTGAGCCAAAATCAAGAGTCAGACATTTAACTGACTGAGCCACCCGGGTGCCTCCATGGGCTCATCTTGAATACACCTACATTTATGCCACAACCCTTCAAGGCTGCATGAGTCTTGGTTCTAGACTCGGAAAAGAAGATGGCACTGAGGCTTAGAGCTATCAGAGCAGGTGAATCGAGGGAGAAAAATAAGGTGAAAAAAAAATGGGAGAGAAGGAAACCGTAAGCGGGGTACAGGGGTGCAAGAGCACCTGGCTCGGGGGCCCCAAACAGACCAGGTTTGGCCACACTGACAAAATCCAAAGGCAGAGAGACCAGCGGTGGTGAAACCAGAAAGGAATGTATTTCAGTGAGGCCAGCACTGGGACAAAAGTGGACTAATGTCACACAACCTGTCCAAAGTGCTGGAAATACTTCTAGGTTTATATAAGGAAAATGTGAGACAAAGTTGCTGGGTATGTGCAGGTGGGCAGTAAAGGTCAGATCGGTCATCATCTTGGGATCGATCACAGGGTCTTGCTGGCACAGGGCAGTGCTTATTGCTTGAAGGGGTAATTTCGGTTCCCATCACAGGATGCTCTGTCCACAGGGTCTTTTGCCTAAGTTAAGAGATACGCTGGAAAGAAGAACTTAATCAATTAGAAAGTACATACTGGGGTCAAAATGGGGGTAGTGGAAGTCCTCTTTCAAAACCTAGGGCTGGGAAGCAAAAACAAATAAACAAACAACCCCAAACTAAAACAACCAAAACACCTGTAGAATTGAAAGGCGAACTGGAGTGTGACGCACCTGTCACTTTTGATCCGTTAGAGACACCCGCCCCCGCAAACCAACAGTCACCTGAATTCATTTGGAAAAAAAAGAAAAAGACCATTTGGCCCTGGGTCACTGCGAGCAGATGCGCTCCGTCCTCTTTCCGCGTCGTGTTCATTTTGCATACACACAAGTAGGGGAATGGCACCGACAGATCCTGCAGCTCCACCGAAGAACCACATCTCAGCCCTCTTCCCAGTGCAGGCCCTGACGATTCCTCCTGCCTGACTCCAATATCTCCCGAGGCTTGAAGGGAGGATGGTGGACTGTGGCTGGTTTCAATAGCCCAGCCAATTTCAACGTTTGCTAACTTTCTGCCTGGAAGTTTCGCATCCCCTCCAGCCTTAGAGAAAAGCTGTGAGGCCTGTGCCTGCTCACTCACCACTAGGGGGCAGCAGCACGCAGGGCTTCAAGCAGGACCTCCTGGTTCACTGGAGAACCTGGGACTTGCAGGGGCCTAATGCTACGCAGTCTTGAAGATTGATCAACGTTGCCATTCTTGATACAGCCACTAGGAGGCGATGCTGCCTTCCCCCCAAAAAAGTGGAATTGAAAACTCATTTTGTTTTGGTTTTTCCAGCTTTACTGAGCTGTAATTGACATATAACATTGCGTCAGTTTAAGGTGTACAAGGTATTGATTTGACATATATTGCAAAATGATTATTACCATAGCCTCAATGAACAGTTCCATTACCTTGTATGATTACCATTTCTTTTTCGTGGTGAGAACATTTAAGATTTACTCTCTTAGCAACTTTCAGTACACAATGTAGTGTTGTTAACTATAGTCACCATGCTGTAGATTAGATTCCCAGAACTTTTTCATTTCTAACTGGACACTTGTACCTTTTGACTGACATCTCTGTATTTCTCCCTGCCCCCCAGGCCCTAGCAACCACCATTCTACTCTGTGTCTATCTTTTTTAGATTCTACATGTAGAATCTACCAAACAATATTTATCTTCTCCACCTGACTTATTTCTCTTATATAATGTCCTCATGGGGCTCCTGAGTGGCTCAGTCGGTTAAGTGTCCAACTTTGGCTCAAGTCATGATCTCACGGTTCAGGAGTTTGGGCCCAGCATTGGGCTGTCTGCTTCCTGTTGACTGGGAACCTACTTCTCATATTCTCTCTCTCTCTCTCCCTCCCTCTCTCCCTTCCCTTCCCCCACTTGCGCCCTCTCTGTCTCAAAAATAAACATTAAAAAATACTTTAAAAATAATATAATGCCCTTAAGTTCCATCTATGTTGTTGGCAGGATTTCCTTCTTTTTCATGGCTGAATGGTATTCATATATGACACACACACACCATATCTTATCCACTCACCTTTTGAAGGACACTTAAGTTATTTCCATATCTTGGCTATTGTGAACAATGCTGCAATGAACATGGGAGTGCGGATATCTTTTTGAGATCCTGATTTCATTTGCTTTGGATGTATACCCGGAAGTGAGATTGATAAATCATATGATAGTTCTAGTTCTAATTTTTTTAGAAATCTCCATACCGTTTTTTATAATGGCTGTACTAATTTACATTCCCACCACGAGTGCACATCCACATCCTTAGTAACATTTATCTCTTGTTTTCTGATGACAGCCACTCTAAGAGCTCTAAGGCAGTATCTCATTGTGGTTTGGTTTGCATTTCCCTGACGATTAATAATGGAGTATCTTTTCATGCACCTATTGGCCATTTGTATGTCTTCTTGTTCAGTTCCTATGAACATTTTTTAATGAGTTTTTTTTTCCATTGTGTTGTAAGAGTTCTCTATATATTTGGATATTATCCCCTTTTAAGACCTATAATTTGCTAATATTTTCTTGGATTCTGTAGGTTACCTTTCATTTTGTTGGTTGTTTCCTTGGCTATGCAGAAGCCTTTTATCAGGTATACTCCTACTTACTAATTTTTGCTTTTGTTACTTGTGCTTCTGGTGCCATATCCAAAAAATCATTGACAAGACCAAAGTTCAGATTTTCCCCTATAGCTTTTCCTATTTTCTTCTGGAAGTTTTAAGGTTTCAAGTCTTATGTTTAAGTCTTTCATCCATTTCGAGTTAATTTTTGTGAGGGGTGTAAGGGATCCCATTTCATTCTTCTGAACGTGCTTTTCTTTAGACATAACACATATATAATATTTATATATTTATTTTATATTTATTACATATGTTTATAACATTACATATATATATACGTATATATACACACACACATATATATATATATAATCATCTGTAAACAAAGACAGTTTTATTCTTCCTTTCATATTTAGATGCCCTTTATTTCTTTCTCTTGCCTGATTATTCTGGCTAGGACTTCCACTACTATGTTAATATGAGTGGTAGGAGTGAGCACCCTGTCTTCTTCCTGATCTTACAGTAAAAGGTTTCAAACTTTCACCATTATCATATTGGCATGGGCTTGTCATATGTGGCCTTTATTATGTTGAGGTATGTTCCTTCTACACCCAATTTGTTAGCAGTTTTTATCATGAAAGTATTTTTCTCACATGCTTTTTCTGAATCTACTAAGATTATAATAATTTTTACCTTCTATTCAATTAATGTGGTATATTACATTTATTAATTTGTGTATATTGAGCCATCCTTATATCCCAGGGATAAATCCCACTTGATCATGGTGTATGATCCTCTTAATGTGCTGTTGAATTCCGTTTGCTAGAATTTTGTTGAGAATTTTTGCATCTGATTTATCAGGAATACTGGCCTGTAGTTTTCTCATATTGTTCTTAACTGGCTTTGGTGTCAGGGTAATACTGACCTCTTAAAGTGAGTTTGGGAATGTTCCCTCGTTTTCAATTTTTTTTTTTTTTTTTGAAAGAGTGAGAAGGATTTATGTTAAATCTTCTTAAACATTTGGTAGAATTCACCAGTGAACCATCTGGTCTTGGGCTTTTCTTTGTTGAGAGGTTTTTGATTACTGATTCCATCTCCCTACTCATTATTTGTTCAAATTTTTAACTTCCTAATTCAGTCTTGGTAAACTTTATGTGTCTAGGAATTTATCCATTTCTTCTAGTTTATCCAATATATTGGCGTACAACTCTTCACAGTAATTTTTTATGATCCTTTGTATTTCTGTGGTATTCATTATAATGTTTCCTTTTCATTTCTGGTTTTATTTATTTGAGTGTTCTTTTTTTCTTGGTTAATCTAGCTAAAAGTTTGTCAATTTTGTTTAACTTTAAAAACAAAATCTGCTCTCATCGGGCACCTGGGTGGCTCAGTCGGTTGGGCATCCGACTTAGGCTCAGGTCATGACTCAGAGCTCGTGGGTTTGAGCCCAGTGTCGGGCTCTGTGCTGACAGTGCAGAGCCTGGAGTCTGCTTCAGGTTCTGTGTCTCCCTCTCTCTCTGCCCCTCCCCTATTCATGCTGTCTCTCAAAAATAAATAAAAAGTTAAAAACAAAATCTGCTCTCAATTTCATTGATTCCTTTTGTTGTTTTTCTGGTCTCTATTTCATTCTTTCTGCTCTGTTTGTTACTTCCTTCCTTTGCTAGCATGGGCTTAGTTTGTTCTTCGAGTTCATTAAGATATGAGTTAGATTGCTTATTTGATAGATTTATTTTTTCTTAATGTATAAGTTTATTTGTCACTGTAAACTTCCCCTAATATGGGATGTCTGGGTGGCTCAGTTGGTTAAGTGTCTGACTCTTGATTTCGGCTCAGGTGGTTCCTGGGATTGAGCCCCGCATCAGGCTCTGCACTGAGTATGGAGTCTGCTTAGGATTCTCTCTCTCCCTCCCTCTGCTCCTTCCCAGCTTGCACTCAGGCATGCGCAATCTCTCTCTCTCAGAATAAATAAATAAACTTAACAAAAAGAGAGAGCCTGTTTCTTGGTTTCCATCTCTTTATAAAAAAAAAAAAAAAAAAAAAGAAATAGAAAAAACTTCCCTCAGAACTGCTTTTGCTGCATCCTACAAATTTTGGTGTGCTGTGTTTAATTTTTGTTTCAAGATTTTTTTTAAATTTCCATTTTAATATCTTCTTTGATGTGTTGGTTGTTTACCTGTGGAATGTTTAATTTCCACATATTTGGTAAGTTTCCTGTTTTCATCCTGTTATTGTTTTCTAGTTTCATAGCATGTGGTTGGGAAAGATATTTAGTATGACTTCAATCTTCTTAAATTTGCTAAGACTTGTTTTGTAACCTATCATATTGTCTATGCTTGGTATAGATCTTGTATTTTGGTGTATCCAAAATACATCACATGTGCTTGAGAAGAATGTGTTGGATTGAATATTCTGCATATGTCAATAAGGTCTATTTGGTCTACAATGTAGTTCAAGTCTAATGTTTCTGTAGTGATTTTCAGTATGGATGATCTATCCATTGTTAAAAATGGAGTATTTAAGTCCCCTACTCTCACTGAATTGCTGTCTATCTCTCTTCAGATCTGTTAGTATATTATTAATATATTTAGGTGCTTGATGTTGGAGATATATATATATATATATAAAACATATAATTGTTGTATCTTCCTGATGAATTGACCCTTTATGATTATATATTGACCCTCTTTGTCTCTTGTTACCACTTAGCTCAAAGTCTATTTCGGCTGATGTAAGCATAGCTAGTCCTGCTCTCTTCTGGTTCCACTAGCATGGAGTATCTTTTTCTAGCCTGCACTTTGAGCTTATGTGTGTCTTTAAAGTTGAAGAGACTCTTTGGCAGGCAGTATAGAGTTGGGTCTTATTTTTTTATTCATCCAACCTCTCTATACCTTTTTTTTTTTTAATGTATATTTATTTTTGAGAGAGAGAGAGAGCGCACGCACACTAGTGGTGGAGGGTCAGAGAGAGAAGGAGACAGAAAATCTGAAGCAGGCTCTGTGCTGACAGCAAAGAGTCCTATGTGGGGCTCAAACTCAGGAGCCTCGAGATGATTTGCTGAGACGACATCAGATGCTTAACAGATTGAGCCACCCAGGTACGCCTCTATACCTTTTGATTGGAGAATTTAATACATTTACATAGGTCATTATTGATAGGGAAGGACTTACTAAAGCAATCTTATTCATTGCTTTCTGGCTTTCTTGTATTTCCCTTGTTCCCATCTTTCTTGCTTGCTGCCTTCCTTCATGAATTGATGACCTTCTGTAGTGGTATGCTTTGATTCCTTTTTCTTCCTCTTTTGTGAAATCTACTATGGATTTTTGCTTTCTGGTTACCATGAGACTTATGTAAGACATCTTATAGCTATATCCATATTTTATACTGAGAACAAGTGAACTTTATTCACATACAAAAACCCTACCCACTTACTTCCCTGTTTTATGTTTTTGAGGTCACAACTTACCACTTTGTATGCTGTGTATTCATTAACAAATTACAGCCATGCCTCATTTTGTTGCACTTCGCTTTATTGTACTTCACGGATACTGTGTTTTTTACAAATTGAAGATTTGTGGCAACCCTGCCTTGAGCGAGCCTAATTGGTGCCATTTTTCCAACAACATTTGCCCCTGTCATATTTTGGTAATCTTCACAATATTCCAAACTTTTTCATTATTATTTGTTATGGTGATCTATGATCAGTTATTATGACTTGCTGAAAGTTCAGATGATGGTTAGCATTTTTTAACAATGAAGTTTTTTTTTGTTTTTTGGTTTTTTTTAGTTTGAGATAGAGAGAGCACAAGTGGGGGAAGGACGGACAGAGAGAGAGAGAGAGAGAGAGAGAGAGAGAGAGAATCCAAAGCAGGTTCCACACTGTCAGTGCAGAGCCCAACGCAGGGCTCCATCCCATGAACCAAGAGATCATAACCTGAGCTGAAATCAAGAGTCAGATGCTTAACCGACTGAGCCACCCAGGCACACTAATAAAGTATTTTTTTAAGTCTACTTATTTATTTTGAGGGAAGGGGAGGGGCTGAGAGAGAGGGAGAGAGAGAATCCTAATCAGGCTCCTCACCACCAGGGTGGAGCCCAATGTAGAGCTTGAACTCAGGAACCATGAGATCATGACCTGAGCTTAAGTTGGACACTTAACCAACTGAGCCATCCTGGTTCCCCCTCCAATAAAGTATTTTTAAATTAAGATATATATATTAGAATGCTATTGCATAGTTAATAGACTACAGTATAGTGTAAGTTTATATATGCACTGGGAAACCAAAAAATTCATTTGAGTCACTTTGTGATATTTGCCTTATCGTGGTGGTCTGGACCTAAACCTGCAATATCTCTGAGGCATACCTGTATCGTAGCTATAGCTATTTTTAATATGCTTAGCCTTTATACTAGAGTAAGGGGTTAACATACCACCATATTACAGTTTTAGAGTATTCTGAATTTGACCATGTATTTGTGTATATTTTCATATTTTTCATGTTATTCATTAGTGCCCTTGCATTTCAGTTTACAGAACTCCTTTCAGCATTTCTTGTAAAGCAGGTCTCATGGCAATGAACTGCCATGAGTCTGGTCTCAGCTTTTGTTTATCTGGGAATATCTTTATCTCTCATTTCTGAAGGTTAACTTTACCAGATGGAGTATTCTTGATTGGCAGATTTTTCTTTCAGAACCTTGAATAGTATCATTCCACTCTCTCCTAACCTCTAACATTTCTGCTGGGAAATCTGCTGATAGCAGGCTTCTCTTGTAAGTGATGTTTTATTTCCCTTACTACTTTTATGATTCTCTCTTTGTCTTTGATTTTTGACATCTTTATTCAAGTGCATCTTGGAGAACAACTTTTTAGGTTGAATTTGTTTGGGGTCCTATGAACTTCCTGAACTTGGATGGACAAATCCCTCCTTCAGATTTGGGAGTCCAATCATTATTTCTTTCAATTAACTTTCTTCCCCTTCTTCTGATTCTCCAATAATTTACAGATTGCTTCTCTTCTACCAAGAGAAAGCTTTCTTCACACCTTCATTCTTCCTTTGTTCTTTTTTGTTCTCCTCTGAATTTCTCCTCCTGTTTTCTACCTCACAGATTCTTTATTCTGCTTGATTCATTCTGCTGTTGGTGCTGCTCTCTGTTGCATTTTTTAAAATTTTATTCCCTGTACTCTTTACCTCCAGAATTTGTTTTGTTCCATTTTATGTTTTTTATCTCTTTATTAAACTTCTCATTTGGTAACACACTGTTTTCCTGATTTCCTTGAATTGTCTTTCTATTTTCTTATAGCTCAGTGACCTTCCTTAAAATTTTGAGTTCTTAATCAGGTAAATCACAGATTTCCATGCCTATGGGATTTGTTACTGGAAGATTAGTGTGATCCTTTGGTGGTGTCATGTTTTCTTGATTTTTCATGTTCCTTGAAGTTTTGCATTGCTGTCTTCCCAATTGAAATGGCAATCACTTTCTCCAGTCTTTACTAACTGTTTTTGGGAGAGAAGTGCCTTGTCAGCCGTGCTAGAGATTCTTAATCTTTCTTAGACCTGCTAAAGGTACACCTGCTTCATGCTTTTTGCTCCCTATTGTGGCAGAATTCTTAAGTTAGTATGCCTTCTCTGGATCCTACAGTGAACCTCGCCTAGTGCTGACCTAGTGCTGAGTTTCTCTTTTGTTTTCCCAAAGGTGGCACTAAAGCTCAAGTTTATGGTCTCTGGCTTGCTGATTTGAACTGGCTTTCTGTGCATGCTCACTAGCCACCAGCCAAAACTTGTTCTTGCTGCCACAGTAGGGAGAGTGCCTCCTTCTGGGCATTCTGCATAGCTGGGGTGGTGTGGCAGGCAGGGCTCACTCACATGCGCATTCCCTGCCCCCACTCCAGAGAAATCACAGGCCAAGATCTTGGCCCCAAGCTGTGCTCTCTTAGGGGAGGGATGATGAAGATAAAATCAAGCTGTTTTCTTACTCTCTCCAATGCATCCAAACTTTTTTTTTTCTTCTCCAACGTCATGCTAGAACTTCTTCAGAAACCTAGATTTCCACAAAAGCTCTTTTTGTCTGTTGGTGATTGTGTAAGACAGTGTTCTCCAGGGTCTCCAGGACCACAGCTGAGAGGGGCTGGAGCTGGTTCATGGACCATTGCAGGGTCCACAGTCAGGACCAAGGTATGTATGCCTACTACCTCGCATATAGGTGGGCAAGACTTCGCCTGGGTCCCTTGGTGTATGGTGCTGCCTTCCACAGCTCCCACAAACCACTTTTGTCTGTGGATGGATGTTGAATCAATGTTGTTGAGAGGGCAGCCAAAAACAAAGGAAAATCTCTTATTCCACCATGATGCTAATGTCACTTCTCTGAAAACTCATTTTGGACCAATCTGCTTAGCAATGCCTGCAGAAGAACTTGAAAGGAAAGAATAGAGGGCAAATATTTGTAAGGTTGGGCAAAAAAAAAAAAAAAAAAAAATCAAGAGCCAGGAACCACTTTTGCAGGCATGGCCACTGCTGACCATTTCAGCCACAGGTGATCTAAAGGAAAGGATGAATAATTATTAAAATAAGATACAATCCAAGAAGAGGATGAAATGGAATTTTAGTACATTTAATAATTTTCATATGACTTTTTACATGATAAAGATACATTCATTCGGGGCATCTGGGTGGCTCAGTCAGTTAAAGCATCTGACTTCGGCTCAGGTAATGATCTCGCGGTCTGTGAGTTCGATCCCCATGTCAGGCTCTGTGCTGACACTTCAGAGCCTGAAGTCTGCTTCAGATTCTGTCTCCCTTTCTCTCTGCTCCTCCCTGCTCACATTCTGTCTGTCTGTCTCTCTCAATAGCAATCATGAACACATAGACTGAGAAACATAAAAAAAAAGATTCATTCATTCAACAAACAAATATTTATTAAGCACCTGCCACATATAAGATACTGTTCTGGAACTTCAAATACGTAAGTGAACAAAAAAATTGTATCTGACTTCATGGGACTCACATTGAATAACACATACTTGGTGTAAAACATTTAGAAAATACTGAACCTTGTAGAAAGAAAAATATTCTCTTATTCTACCATCAAAAGACAGCCAGTATTTTTTTTTAATTTTTTTTAACATTTATTTATTTTTGAGACAGAGAGAGAGAGAGCATGAACAGGGGAGGGTCAGAAAAAGAGGGAGACACAGAATCTGAAACAGGCTCCAGGCTCTGAGCTGTCAGCACAGAGCCCAACGCAGGGCTCAAACGCATGGACCGTGAGATCATGACCTGAGCCAAAGTCGGATGCTTAACCGACTGAGCCACCCAGGCGCCCCAAAAGACAGCCAGTATTGATATATTGTTGCATTTTCTTAATGCCCACTCTTGCCATGCCCATACTCACATCTATATACTTTAAAATTGGGGATTTTACTGTACCCTTGACTTACATAACACTGTACAAATTGTGGGGCACCTGGATGGCTCAGTCAGTTAAGCATCTGACTCTGTATTTTGACACAAGTCACAATCTCACAGGTTCGTGGACTGGAGCACTGCATTGGGCTCTGTGCTGACAATAGAGCCTACTTAGGATTCTTTCTCTCTCTCCCCCCCTCCCCCATGTGCTCACAGGTGCTCTCTCTCTCAAAATAAATAAAATTTTAAAAAATATTATACAACTTGTGGAAGGATATGAAACTGTCAAACTTCCTCCATAAAAATGGCCAAACATCTTTCCAGAAATACCGTTAATCAGTTGCCTGAGAGTTATTAAGGTTTAAAATAAACAGGACTGGGTAATATATCAATTAGATGTTTGTGTGGGAGAGAAGTAGGGAAAAAAAGTTTCAGGTTTCTGAATTATTCTACTAATGGGTAGATGTAGGTATCAATAACCAAGAATATAATTTTAATGAGGGTAATGAATCTTAATGTACATTAGATGTGGTTTTGAGGTACCCTAGGGGCATCCCAACAGAGCCACCAGCCTGGGGCTGAATATTAATGTCGAAGCTGGAGATATAGGTGTGGATTATATATTCAGCAAGACCAAGAATGAGCTTACCAGGCAAAAGTGTATGGAATAAGATGATAGAAGCTGAGTTTCAGGGAATTCCCACTGTCCCAAAGACTTGGTGTTGGTCTTCCTAGTCTGGGGGAGCCTGGGATGGCTAGGATGTATCTAGTACATTCCAGAGTCTTTACCCTAACATACATGTAAGATGGCTCTAGAGTTCCCTGATTCAGTCATCCCTTGGATTTATCCATAATAACATGGGCTCATGGGGTCAAAAGTTGAGGTAGAGATTTTCTGTGTTTATTTGTTCCCCTGCCCCTTTCTCATTACACATACATTCCTTGAATTCAGCTTAGATTTTTCCAAAGGAGAATTATGAATCATGCTAGGAAAGCCTGAGGGAAAGTCATGCACTGGAACTATAGTAAAAGCACTTCAAAGTCTCAAAATCATGTGTAAAATGGAATTTTAAGAGTCCTAATAGAAAACTCATATTCTGGTACCTTGACTTTCAGAAGTCAAATGAATCATTCTTGAAAGATTTTGTTTCAGAAAAAATGTCAACAAACATTTGTTAAATGTCTGCTATGAACCAACCACTATCCTAGGCTTGAGAGTTGGTGCCAGAGGAGGCGGGAGGCCCCTCTGAAGCGAGGCTTCATCTACCTGAAAGGCCTCAACCACAGAGCTGCAGTGACAAGAATGATATATGGTAATTCTAAAACTTTACATTTTTGTGCCTGCTTGGCACTATGAATTGATATCTTCTTTCCGAAAATCCTGTCATTTATCTTTCGAAAAGCATAACTGCATTGTATTATATTTTGATTTGTGAAAAAGTAGAAATCTGTTAAATATTTTAAACAGGTCACAGTTTTTAGAAAGTTACTTTGAGATTTCTTAATTTTTTTAATATACCTGGAACCTCCAAAGGTGAAAGTGGTCATGCCCTGTTGACTTCTGAGAGACCACAGATCAGACATATTATCAATCCTCAAGAAAATTCCAATCTCAGGGACAGACATATCAATGGGTCATTTCAGTATTGTGTGAACCCTATGCACAAATAGGGTTCTTTCTTAAGCCCTATGCACAAATCTTTCAAGAAAAACCAATAGCAACAACAACGATGAGTGGGTCAGAAACAGATCTTAAATTGCAGTGTTGAGGGCTGCTCACCAACTTCTACTGATCCTATCAATGCCACTGTGATATTACTATGCCCAAGATCCATTTCAAATCTTTTCCATTTTGTTCTGTGATAGGCAGCTTCAAAGATTGCTTACAATGATTATATCTCCCAGAATGTGCCTTCCTTTGGCTATGGGCTGCACACAGTGACTTGCTTTTAACAAAAAGATACAGCAACAGTCGTGGAATGCCACTTCTCAGATTAGGTTACAAAAAGACTTTGGCTTCTGTCTTGCTCACTTTCTCTTCCTCTTTGATGGAATCTAGCTGTCATTCCCTATGGTGAGCCCCACATGGAGGGAGGCCTTGCAAAGAAAACTGAAGTCTTCAGTCTAATAGCCCAGGAGAAACTGAATTCTGTCAACAACCACTTGTTGTTCCAAGTGACCTTGGAAGCAGATCCTCCCCTAGCCAACCCTTGAGGTCACAGCAGCTGACATCTTGACTGGAACCTTGTTAAGAGACCCTGAAAACCCAGCTAAGTAACATCCACACTCCTGACTCACAGAAATTGTGAAATAATAATGTTTTAAGCCACTACATTTGGGGGCAATTTGTTACACAGTCTTAAATAACTAAAATATCTTCCAATCTCAAACTTCTCCTCCCCAGCACGTGCGCACTAGTGTGTGTATGCACACACGCGCACACACACACACACACACACACACACCCCTCCTAATCTTGGCTTTTAGTAGATAACAGCCACCTATTTCATGGAAAAAGTAAATGTTTTCAGTTATAGAGGAATCTCAACCTCTTGAAAGCAAATCCACACTCCTAAGAGCATTCACTCTATTAATCTTTTCAATGATAAGACATGTCCTTCCTTCTGTCTAAGGCTGATTCATTCACATATCCTCTCAACATCACTTTCTCCAGTTTCTTCTTCTCTTACACAATTAGCCCCTTTTCCTTACGTAGTTTCATCATCTTCCTCTACTGGATCCTTTTTCCATCAGCGTTTAAATTGCTTAAGTTTCTCCCATCCCCAAACACAAAACTAGCTTGACCCACATGTACCCCTCCCTTTCCTCCCTCATTTTTTAATGAGAATTCTATCATTATCCTTTCATTTTATTTTTCTAGTTATTCCTTAACCTACTTGGATACAGGCTTCTCACCACCACTACCACCTTCCAGGGAAGTTAACTAAAAACTGTTCTTGCTAAGGTCTTCTACCAAACACATCATGATACTAAATCTAATGGACCAACCCTTGCTAATCTTTATTTAGTTAGCTTGACCACTTGGTAGCATCTGGCACTGCTGACCACAACCTCTCTTTTGAAACACTGACCTGTTCTTCCTCCTTTCTCCAGCTGCCATGTTGTCCTTTGAGGTTCTTCTTTTGTACTCCACCCATAAACATCGATACTTAGCAGGGATAAAATTCTACACCCTCTTCCATTGTGATCGTGTGTACCAAGAGTCCAAACGCATGTGCTCTAAAAACAAGGCAAGTAAAAATGAATGATATGAACTAGATTTAAGACCTTAGAAAGTGATGAAGACTGTGAACTAGATAGTTTGAATCCCAAATAGAGAGAGAGTTTCTATTTATCCTAACCCAATTGTTGTATAGGAAAGTAGTCCTATAGACTAGAATTTTCAAAAGCCTATTTCTGTGTGTAGTTTCTTCACCTTGAAAAACACCATGTGAATAATGATGATAATTTTAAACAATAGCCAAGAATACTCTTTCCAGCAAGGCTATTATTCAGAATAGGAGAGATAAAGAGTTTTTCAGACAAACAAAAACTAAAAGAGTTCATGACCACTAAACTATCCCTACAAGAAATATTAAAGACTCTGTGGTGGAAATTAAAGGCCATACTTTACAGTAAGAAAAGAGAGTATAAAAAAAGGAAACACAAAAGCAGTAAAAATAAGTATTTCTGTAAAAACTCAAAGGATTCACAAAATAAAAGGATGTAAAATATGAAATACAAATACACAAAATATTGGGGAAAGAGTAGTAAAGAATGTGTTCAAACTTAAGCGACCATCAACTTAATATACACTGCTATATGCAGAAGAGGTTATATACAAACCTAATGGTAACCACAAATCAAAAACCACTAACAGATATGCAAAGAATAAAGAGAAAGGAATCAAAGTATATCACTAAAGAAAAAGAGCAAACCAAAAGGATCAGAGAAAAACTACAAAACAACCACATAACAAGTAACAAAATAGCAATAAATACATATCTATCAATAATTACTTTGAATGTAAATAGACTAAATGTTCCAATCAAAAGACATAGGATAAAAAAAAAAAAAACAAGACCTATCTATATGCTGCCTACGAGAGACACATTTCACACCTAAAGACACCTGCAGATTGAAAGTGAGGCTATGGAGAAATATTTATAATGCAAATGGATGTCAAAAGAAAGCCCGAGTAGCAATACTTATATCAGACAAAATAGATTTTAAGACAAAAATTGCAAGAAGAGACAAAGAAGGACTATATAATAATAAAGGTGACAATCCAACAAGAAGATGTAACAATTGTAAAAATTTATTCACCCAACATGGGAGCACCCAACATAAAACAGTTAATAACAAACATAATGAGACTAATTGATAGTAACACAATAATAGTAGGGGACTTTAACACCCCACTTACATTGATGCATAGATCATCCAAACAGAAGACCATCAAAGAAACTGGGGCTTTGAATGGCACACTGGACCAATGGATTTAACAGATATATTCAGAATGTTTGATCCTATTTTTAGTATATGTGCTGCCGAAGTGAGCACCAGAATGTTTGATCCTAAAACAGCAGAATACACATTCTTTTCAAGTGTACATGGAACGTTCTCCAGAACAGATCACATATTAGGCCACAAAACAAGCCACAACAGATTCAAAAAGATCAAAGTCATACCTGCATTTTTTCTGACCACAATGCTATGAAACTAGAAATCAACCACAAGAAAAAAGTCTGGAAAGACCACAAATACATGGAGATTAAGTAACATGCTACTAAATAATGAATGGGTCAACCAATATACCAAAGAAGAAATCAAAAAGTACATACAAATAAATGAAAATGAAAACACATGAAATGGTCCAAAATCTCTGGGATGCAGCAAAGGTGGTTCTGAGAGGGAAGTTCATAGCAATATATGCCTACCTGAAGAAGCAAGAAAAATCTCAAATAAACACCTTAACTTTACACCTAAAGGAGCTAGAAAAAGAACAAAAAAACCCAAAACCAGCAGAAGAAAGGAAATAATAAAGATTAGAACAGAAATAAATGATATAGAAACTAAAAAAAACCCATAGAACAGATCGATGAAACCAGGAGCTGTTTCTTTCAAAACATCAGCAAAACTGATGAACCTCTAGCCAGATTCAGAGAGAGAGAGAGAGAGAGAGAGAGAGAGAGAGAGAGAGAAAGGATTCAAACAAAATCACAAATGAGGGAGGAGAAGTAACAACCAACACCATAGGAATACAAACAATTGTAAGAAAATAGTATGAAAACCTATATGCCAACAAACTGGACAACCTAGAAGAAATGGATAAATTCCTAGAAATATATAACCTACCAAAAGTGAAGCAGGAACAAATAGAAAGTCTGAACAGACTGATTACCAGTAAGAATATTGAATCAGTAATCAAAAAACTCCCAACAAACAAAAGTCCAGGACCAGATGGCTTCACAGGCAAATTCTACCAAACACATTTAAAGAAGGGTTAATACCTATTCTCAAACTATTCCAAAAAATATAAGGAAAACTTCTAAATTCATTCTATGAGGTCAGTATCATCCTGACACCCAAACCAGATAAAGATACCACAGGAAAAAATAACTACAGGCCAATATCTCTGATGAACATAGATGCAAAAATCCTCAACAAAATACTAGCAAACTGAATCCAACAATACATCAAAAAAAAATCATTCACCATGATCAAGTGGGATTTATTCCCAGATTGCCAGGGTAGTTTAATATTCTCAAATCAATCAACATAATACATCATCTCAATAAGAAAAAAGGATAAAAACCACATGATCATTTCAATAGACACAGAAAAAGCATTTGACAAAGTACAACATCCATTCGTGATAAATGCCTTTAATAAAGTAAGTTTAGAGGGAACATACCTCAACATAATAAAGGCCATCTGTGAAAAACCCACATCATACTCAGTGGGGAAAAACTGAGAGCTCTTCCCTTACGGTTAGGAAGAAGACAAGGATGCCCACTGTCACCACTTTTATTCAACATAGTACTGGAAATCCTAGCCACAGCAATCAGACAAGAAAAACAGAACACATTCAAATTGGTAAGGAAGAAGTAAAACTGCTACTATTTGCAGATGACATGATACTCTATATATAGAAAACCCAAAAGACTCCACCAAAAAACTACTAGAACTGATAAATGCATTCAGTAAAGTTTCAGGATACAAAATCACTGGACAGAAATCTGTTGAATTTCTATACACCAATAATAAAGCAGCAGAAAGAGAGATTAAGAAAACAATCCCATTTACAACTGCACCAAAAATAATAACATACCTAGAAATAAACTTATGAAAGAGGTGAAAGACTTATACTTCGAAAACTACAAAATATTGATAAAAGATATTGAAGATAACACAAAGAAATGGAAAGACATTCCACACTCATGGGTTGGAAGAACAAGTATTGTTAAAATGTCTATACTACCCAGGGCACCTGGGTGGCTCAGTCGGTTGTGTCCAGCTCTTGGTTTCGGCTCAGGGCATGATCTCATGCTTTGTGAGTTCGAGCCCTGCATCAGGCTCTGTGCTGGCAGTGCGCAGCCAGCTTGGAATTCTCTCTCTGCCCCTCCCCAGCTCACACACACACCTCTCTCTCAAATAAATAAATGAAAACTTAAAAAAAAAAGTCTATACTACCCAAAGCAGTCTACAGATTTAATGTAATCTATCAAAATACCAACAGCATTTTTCACAGAAAGATAACAAACAATCCTAAAATTTATATGGAACCACAAAAGACCCCAATATTCAAAATAATTTTGAAAAAGAAAGTTGGAGATTTCATGATTCTGGACTTCAAGTTATATTACAAAGCTGTAGTAATCAAAACAGTATTGTACTGGCACAAAAACAGACATATAGACCAATGGAACAGAATAGGAAACCCAATTATATGGTCAATTAACCTTTGACAAAGCAGGGCAGAATACCCAATGGGAAAAGGACAGTCTCTTCAACAAATGGTTTTGGGAAAGCTGGTCAGATAAATGCAAAAGAATAACACAGGACCACTTTCACACATCATAAACAAAAATAAACTCAAAATGGATTAAAGACCTAAATGGGAGTCCTGAAACCATAAAAATCCTACAGAGAGCACAGGCAGTACTGTCTCTGACATTGGCCATAGCAACATTTTTCTAGATAGGTCTCTTGAAACAAGGGAAATAAACGTAAAAATAAACTATTGGAACTACATCAAAATAAAAACTTCTGCACAGTGAAGGAAACATCAACAAAACTAAAAGGCAACTTACTGAATGGAAGAAGATATTTGCAAATGACATCTCCGATAAAGGGTTAGTATCCAAAATATATAAAGAACTTACATAACTCAACACCAAAAAACCCCAAATAATCCAATTTAAAAATGGGCAGAAGACATGAAGAGACATTTCTCCAGAGAAGACACATAGATGGCCAACAGACACATGAAAATATGCTCAACATCACCCATCATCAGGGAAGTGCAAAGTAAAACCACAATGAGTTATCACCTCACACCTGTCAGGATGGCTAAAATCAAAAACACAAGAAACAACAAATATTGGTGAGGATGTGGAGAAAAAGGAACCCTCCTGCACTGTTGGTAGGAGTGCAAACTGGTACAGCCACTATAGAAAATGATATGGAGATTCCTCAAAAAATTAAAAATAGAACTACCCTGCAATTCAGTAATTGCACTAGTGTGTACCCACAGAATACAAAAACACTAATTCAAAGGGATACATGCAGGACAACTGCATGGCTCAGTCAGTTGAGTGACTTCAGCTCAAGTTATAATTTCATGGGTTCTTGAGTTGAAGCCCCACATTGCGCTCTTTGCTGTCAGTGCAGAGCCTGCTTCTGATCCTCCGTCCCGCCTCCCCCCCGCCCCCGGTCCCTCCCCCACTTGTGTACTCACTCTCCCCAAAATAAAAAAAACATTTTTTAAAAAAGGGATACATACACCTCTAAGTTTATAGCAGCATTATTTACAATAGCCAAATTATGAAAGTGGCTCAAGTATCCATTGATAGATGAAAGGATAAAGAAGTGACACACACACACACGCTGGAATATTATTCAACCCTAAAAAGAATGAAATCTTGCCATTTGCAATGACATGGATAGAGCTACAGAGTATAATGCTAAGTGAAATAAGTGAGAGAAAGACAAACACCAGATGATTTCCCTCATGTAGAATTTAAGAAACAAAACAAATGAGCAAAGGAAAAGAGACAAACCAAAGAACAGACTCTTAACTATAACTATACAGAACAAACTGATGGTTACCAGGGATAGGTGGGTGGAGGATCAGGTGAAATAGGGGATGGGTATTAAGAAGTGCACTTGTCTGATGAGCACTGGGGGATGTATGGAATTATTGAATTACTATGTTGCACACCTGAAACTAATACACTGTGTGTTAACTATATTGGAACTAAAGAATGAATGAATGAATAAATAAACAAAATTTGCATTAGGATAGATGAAAAAAAAAAATCTGTTTCCATGGCTTTAATATCCACTTTATGCTAAAAATTTCCAAATCCCTATGGCTAGCTCTCTCCCCTAAATTCTATACAGGTCCATATATAAAATGCCTTGTTGACATCATCTGTATTTAGTTGTCTCCTTAAAATCATCTCTCCCCTTCCCATCCTTTCTCCCCAATCATTTTTTCCAGTTATATTCTCTATTTTGGTAAATTGTACCAACAATCCATCCACTCAAGCCAGAAATCTAGGAGCCATCCTTGAGTGTTTTTTCTCTTACCATGAATATATCCAACATTATTTATTTAGTACCCATGACATGTTTCCAGTCAATGTTGATTCTATTTCTAGATTCCATCCAATTCTCTAATCCCATTTGCCACCACGATTTAATCCAGATTACTAACAGCTTCCCTCTGGTCTCTACTTGCATCTTCACCTATTAGACTATTCTCCATATTGGGGCTGGAACTACCTCTTTAAAAAGTAAATCTTTGTATGTCACTATCCTGCTCAACCTTCAAGGTTTCCCTTTGTGATTATAAGAAAATCTATCATCTTTAACACTGTTTACCAGGCCCCGGTGGGTCTGCCCCACCAACATTCTTTTTTAGTTCTTCGAATGCTATAATCTCGCTGTCTCTGAATGCGCTGTGTACCCTTGCGTAAAAACACTCAGACTTCATATTGCTTCTTACAGGTCACTAGTTTTCCTCAAGGAGCCCTACTCCCCGCCCCAGATTACCTTGTTCTTCACATCTCACATAACACTCAGAAATCTGCATCCAGGCAATTAACTGTACAAAAGATCTATCTACTCCATCAGACTAAGATTAGAAAGGAACAAACTACATACGCCTTATTCACCACTTAATTTCTCAGTCCCTTAAACAGTGCCTAGCACAGCGCTGGCTCTCAATAAATAAATGTCTGTTGAAACAATGATTACACTCACCCTTGCATATAACCAGGTATTTTGAGTCTTTCCCTAATCCTCACTCTATTTTCTTCTGCGAGAAAAAGTAAATCTCGACTGTTACCCTCCAAAAGCATTTTTTTCGGATGAATGAATGAATGACCCAGGGAAGAGAGGCTGATTGTAGGTCACTGGTCTCTTTAAGCGCAGGGGTTGGGAGTGGAGAGCTGTAGTAATAGCATCATGTGTAAATAATCCGAGCAGATCCAGGTCCCAAGCCTAGCAAGCACGTGCCGCCTGCAGAGCGCGGAGAGGGCGGGCACCGGGGAGGAAGGTCCCAGGCGGCCGGAACGTGCTCGCGCCCGTGGCCGCCGCCCGCGCCGCGGCCGCCAGGGTCTCGGAGCGAGCGCACGTGTGCCGGTCGGACCCAGCAGAAGCAGTGCCCGGGCAATCGTGAGGAAATGGAGGGCGAGGCGCTATTTAGGGGTAGGGAACAGTGTGGGTTCAGTTTCGCCCAGAGAGGTGAGAGCCGGGAAGATCCGAGGGCCAGAGAGGAGAGAGGGAGGATCAAGAGCTAGGTAAGGCGGGCCCACCCAAGGCTTGGGAGGGAAGGGGGCGGGGCGGGAGGAGCCGCGGAATAAAAGCGCACCCGGGACGAGTTGTGAGTTTATTTCGAGGTCCGGGTCGGAAGCGCTCACACCTGGAGTCCTGCGAAGGTGGGTGGAAGGGCGGGGTTTAGGATTTATGATTTAGGATCCCTGCCCCGGGTACAGCCTGGCCCGCAACTGGCTCTACCCTAGCACAGCCCGACTTCCTCCTCCCAGCGTTGGCCGCCTCACCCTCGCCGAGCGCCAAATCCGCCACTAGCCGGGCGGTGGAGGTGTGGCTTCTTCGCTCCGTGGTCGGCGCTTGGTCGGCGTCCGCGTCAGCCGGAGCCCAGCGCGGTGACGCAGTACGTCGACGTAAGTGACGCGCAGGCCCGGGCCGCTCCTCCTTCGCTGAGTGAGTGCCGGCCCGGTCGGGGAGGGGGAGAAGAGGGAGGGCGGGGGAGGGAGAGGCGACCCGGGAGTCGTTGTGGGCCGCGGGCCGGACCGGGTCCGGGGCCGCAGGAGCCAGGGCCGGGCAGAGGGGCTTGGCGGGCCGTTAGGGCGCCGCCACGGCTGTCGGGTCCCTTCCCCTGCCGGACTTGCGCGCCCCGGCGCCCGGAGCCTCCGGCGCTCTGCCCACCCCGCTTCAGCTCGCGTCTCCCGACTCCAATTAGGTCAGGCTCGGAGTCCCGCGGCCGTGGCTCCGGCCCCCAACGCGCGGCGGCCACCCGGCTCGCCTTTCTTTCTTCCCTCGCCTTCCTCTCCTCTTGCCTCACCCTCCCCCCACCCCTTCTTTTCACGTAGCTGGGGTTTTGGGTTTTGTTGTTTTATGCTTTAGGGGTTTTGTGCCTCGGCCCGAGCTCATGGGTGTACATTATCATGCTCCTCTTTTGTAGAGCAGCCCGACGGCCATGGAGGCCGAAGAGACGATGGAATGCCTTCAGGAGTTCCCGGAACATCATAAAATGATCCTGGACCGATTGAATGAACAGCGAGAGCAGGATCGGTTTACTGACATCACCCTGATTGTCGATGGTGGGTAGGGTGGTGGGCAGAGCAGTGAATTTGTGGCTACCGTTCTTCTCTCCCCTTCCCCCACCCGCCTTTTATACCCAACCCTCTGTGGACTGTGCCTATTGAGTGTGCGCTGGGACGAGGGGGTACTTGTCAGTGGCCACTCACATAGACCGTGTTGCAGAAGGCTAGTTGGCTAGTCATGCTTTCAACATAATCATCACATCTTAACTTGTTGCAGCCTCTTGAAGTTTCCCTATTGCACACATTAGTGTAAGATGATGGCGTGGAGATAGAGAGGATGTCTCTAAATGTTTGGTTAATAGCTTTCTGCTCATAAACTTCTTTAAGGAGCCTTTCACAACAATCATTTGAGAAGTGTTGATTGTTCCTACCTTCCCAAATGGTCTTGGAGGGAGAACGTGAGACATACCTTTGCAGCATTTGTACCCTCTTTGGGTACAAATCAAATGGGGTCTTTACCAGTGTTAGGAGTTGTCATTATAATGGAGACAAACGTAGCTTGGGTATCTTTTCTATTTAGTGAAAATAGACTCCTCAAGGCAAGCTATTTATTATAGATCTGCTTACTGTAGATCTGCTGCTTCCAAATATTAGGCATATTAACATGTTTTCCATAGCAGATACATCCAGCATTATGTTTATTCTGTGTTTTTTTTGTCTCTTTCCAAGTGATGTATAACTTTTTGGGTTGTGTTTATATTTAGCAGTTTAAACTGAATCCGATATGCCTTTCACTCTTTAAGTAGTAAGAAGCTTCTCTTATCTCTTTTAGTTTTATAAACTGGCTTTTATAAATTGACTTTATGAGGTCTTTGAGGTAAAGATTTGGGTTCATGTCTAATTGAAATTGAAATTTATCAAGATAGCTGCTTAGAATGTTCTGACTTTAGTTTCGTAATTTATATAGTCTTATGATTGTATTATGAAGAAAGATCTTTATATAATTTACTACTTTGTTTTATGGTTTTACTTTTGATTTTTGAATACATATGATTTTTTTTTTTTTTTTTTTTTAATCTAGGACACCATTTTAAGGCCCACAAAGCTGTTTTGGCTGCTTGCAGTAAGTTCTTCTACAAATTCTTTCAGGAGTTTACTCAGGAACCTTTGGTGGAGATTGAAGGTAAATGCTTGTTTTTGTTTGTTTGTTTGTTTTTTAATTAATTTACTTATTTGGAGAGAGGGCCCATGCGTGTGCACACATGCAAATGGGGGAGGGAGAGGCAGAGAAAGGGGAGGGAGAGAATCCCTGGCAGCCTCCTTGCTGGCAATGCAAGCCCGACACAGGGGACAGGGTACACGGGACACAGGGCTTGGGACTGGATCTCACGAACCCATGAGGTCATGACCTGAAGACGCTTAACCAACTGAGCTACCCAGGTGCCCTGGTAAATGCTTGTTATAAATACAATATTTAGCAAATATTATAATAATTAATGAAGAAGTGTTACTTTAGCAAGGTACTGTAGGAAATAGGTATCAGTGGTTCCTGTTACTTGACTGGATAAATTGTTCTTTTGACACTTGAGAATTCTTGCTTTCCGTAAAGTGCATGGTAAAATGATCCGCCAGGGAAAACCCTTACTTTAGATGGTAGATGTTGATCTCATAAAAGAGTCTTTTTCAACTTCTGAGACCAGTGCTCACTCTTTTGAAAACATGTATTAGAAGTGAATTCTCATTTTTGTTCAGTGGGCTTATGTTTCAGACTGGTGGGAATGCCACAGGTTACAGTAGAGCTGCTTTATTAGCAGAGGTACTTATGACATGCGCAAGATGAAGTGTGCTGCCACAATATGGAAAAGGCTAGGAAAGATGAACCGAAGCAGCATTCAGAAGTTGTAGTGGATATAGAGTCTGGGATGGAAGGAATCGTTCAGTAGATACAACCTTAAAGTAGAAAGTGATTTTTGCACTTGTTTGACTTTTGTGATAATAGCTTCCCAAGTGCTAGCTATAGTGCTATTTAGTTTAGGTGCATTTTCTGAGGTTTAAAGCAATCCTTTGAAGTAAGTGGTATTATTTCCAATTTATACATCAGGGAACAGGCTCCAAATGGTTACTTGCTCAGTGTTGCCCAGCTAGGAAGGGATTCACTTTGTGTATTAATTACCATGCTTTTGTCTTTTGATATGACATTACTTACCCCTCCCCACCATCCAAAACTGTAGGAAATATTTGTCTACATAAATACAGAACTTTAGCTTTTCCAGTGTTCTTGAGCTTTGGTTTTGTATCTTCTTCACTGTGTGTGTGTGTGTGTGTGTGTGTGTGTGTGTGTGTGTGTATTTGTTATGAACGAGTTGCCTAGAAACACTGTTCCCTTGGGAAAATTTGGTGCCCTGGGGAGTAAAGAAAATGTGAAAACTTAAGCATATTCCTTTTGGGGGGGTGGCTTTACATTCCAGTTTAGCATTCTGGCTGATACATCCATAGATAATCTTTTCATTTTCTGTGATGGACAGCCACAGGCATAATGGAAATCCACGAAGCTTACTAAAGTGAGAATCTAGCTGCCTATACGGTATTAGTTTCTGTTACAGGGCAAGATTTCATCCATTTATTTACCTGAGGTACTTTGTGACGCCAGGCAGGTTACTTTACCTTAGTTGCATAGACAGCTTGCCTTGAGGCAGGGCTGAGAGGAATAAAATTTTCATCTGAAAATTCCTCATTTCTTTATAGGCTTGTCACAATTACTTGAAATAACATGTGCAGAGCGCTGAGCATAGTGTTTGGTACATTGTCAAAGTTTAATAAATTGGGACTGTTTGTCAGAATTAATACTTGTTATGTGTTATGTACTGTACTGGACCCAGGAAGTGAAAAATTGATGAATGAGACAGACTTTAAAGAATTTGCAGATTTAATCACAGATGAGCAACAGATGCAGAAAAGAGAGCAAAGAGTGTTGCAGAGACTTTTATTGTGGAATGGTGTCGCCGAGGAGGGAGGACGAGTGGTTTAGTCTACCTTGGTGAGATAAAGATTTCAAAGAGGAGCTGACTTCTGCTTTTTAAGCAAATAAGTGGCCCAGTCTAGAATATGCATTGCTTTTGGAACAAGGAATATACCTGGAGAAGTAGGGTCTTTTCTTCTGGAGACTAATCACCTTGAGATTCTCTTGTACTTCTTAGTACCTCTGACCTGCTGCCTTCATTATAGGATAGCACATACAAGCCTTCAGTACTTAACATGACAAATGAGAAAGTGTAAGAACATTTTCTGTTTTTGTTATTTGCCAGGTTCAGGTTTAAAGAATCAGTTTGGCTCAGTGTGTTTTTGTTTTTCTTTTGGTGTTTTTTTTTATTATTAAAAAATTGTTTTTAATGTTTTCATCTTTGAGAGAGAGCACATGCACACGCGCATGTGAGCAGGGGAAGGGCAGAGAGAAAAGGAGAGAGAGAATCTCAAGCAGGCTCCACACTGTCCGTGAGGAGCCTGAAGTGGGGCTCAAACTCATGGGCCACAAGATCATGACCCAAGCTGAAATCAAGAGTTGGACGCTTAACTGAGCCACCCAGGAACCCCTTGGCTTAGTGTTTTCTTTCTTTCTTTTTTTTTATTTCTTTTTTTTTTAACATTTATTTATTATTGAGAGACAGAGACAGAGCATGAGCATGGGAGGGGCAGAGAGAGGAGACACAGAATACGAAGCAGGCTCCAGGCTCTGAGCTGTCAGCACAGAACCCAAAGTGGGGCTTGAACTCACAAACTGCGAGATCATGACCTGAGTCGAAGTTGGACACTCAACTGACTGACCCACCCATGCACCCCTTGGCTCAATGTTTTCTTAAGCCCTTAACTTCAGGATCACTGTACAATCTGTCTAGGTCAATCTGTCTAGGTCACTTGGCTATAAAGAAAGCCCTGGACATGTCATTAGACAACCTGCCTTGTAGTCCTGGCTTCACTGTTTTGTCGTTATATAACCTTGGACATGTTGGCTTTTCTTTTTCTTATCTGTGAGATATGTCAAGTAAGTTTTCACTATGTCACGGACGTTTTAATGTTATGACATTCTGTGCTGTTAAAATCCTCTGGAGAATGCTGCTGTTGTTGTTTTGATTTGGTTTTGTTTTTAGCAGGCAGTCAGCCTGGTTTAGGTTCAGTCTGGGCTTATGTGGGCTGTGGATGCAATGCCAGTTTATTTTTCAAAACCTTCGTTGTGCTGCTCGGGTGCCAGGTGTGCCAGCCTGGGTCCACATCATACATAGTGCAGGTCTTAGACCCTTTACTGTGTTGCCTCAGGTCAGTTCCACATGTGTAGCTCAGTGGCTAGTGCTAGGCTGCATTCACAAGGACCTTTCTCTAGCTCCCTCTTCTGACTTCAGTACTTTAGCTCCTCGGGGCAACTTTTCCTGATCCTCTGGCTGGAAAACTGGGATTTTTAGCTTCCCTGTGCTGACATAGACTTCCCATAGTGGGATCCATTTTCTAGACAAAGTAATGAGAGGGGGGGGAAAAAAATTCTCTCCATGTTCTTGGAGATCATTGCTAGTTTTCTGTCAGAAAGAAGAACCTTTTCTAAGAATTAGTGTCTGCTTGGCGGCCACCAGCCACAGGTGTGCAGCATCAGAACTGGGACTTGCCTTGAGGCAGGGCTGAGAGGAATAAATCCAAGTATCTCCCCCCCCCCCCCCCCCCCAACACACATGTACTCTCTGTTCCCTTTCCTGATTCTCTAGCCAGAGTTTTCTTCTGTACCTGCTACACAGTTACAGGATTTGGGCTGTCTTCAAGTGTAAGCTGGGATATGTGAGAGGAAAAATAAAAACCAGGAAACTCACTGCTGCTCTTTTGAGTTTTGATTTCTGTCCTCAGCCTGCTTGTTTCTATTTATGTTTCAGAGTCCTTATGTATTTGCTTTATGTATTCTGCCCAGGATTTTTAATTGTAATCTGTGGACAAGATAGGGTGGAGTGTGCTTTCTCCATCTTAGTTATAATTTTAACCTCCCTCCGTAAAATATGAATAATGACCTCTATATGTCTAGAATGCTGCCCTGTTTTGCTTCTTCCTAAGGGAAAAAAAGAAGATTCAGGCTAAGGTGTTCATATTAACAGTTTCCTTAGATAACTCAGAAAGACTATATTCTCTTGCCCACTTCTCTTACGAAAGGAGCAAGGGATTAGTGAAGTCGACTGAGATTTGGAAGTTATCAAAGTAGTCCTGATAGAGAACCAAGTGTTTTCGCAGCTGTGCATCATCTGTCACCACATCACTTCCCTGGGCACATGTTAGCCGTTTGGTCCATGTTAGCTAATTAGGTCAGTAGTTTATTCCTAGGACTAGTGCTGGACTGGCGACTTAAGCACCTAAGGTGCTTATAAAAAAAAAAAAAAAAGTTTCCTATCCTGGTTTTGATTCTAAGGATCGGAGACCCATGCTTTAAGTCTGCAGTGATTCTAATTAACCAAAATTGGGAACTAAGTCTGTAATTCCTTATTCAAATCCTTGGAGGCCAGATGTTTCTTGAAATTACAAATTTTCTAAAGATAATGCAGTCTGTGTAGTACATTATACTCCCAGTGGGGTCTAGGGGGTGACATTCTATAACGAAATAATACTTCAGCAGAGTAGCATATTAATATTTACTCTAAGTGGGATAAAGACTATAAATAGCCTAATGTCCATTCAGATCAAATATTGCTGCCAAATTAATGGGAAAACTTCTGGTGTTAAGAGATCTGGGGGACTTTGGAATTGTGAATAAGAGATTGTGGGCCTGTAGTGAATTAAGCTGTGGATATTCAAACTCTTCCAAGCAGGAGTGTTTCCTGCCATCATCTTATTTAAAAATCTTATGTTGGGGGCGCCTGGGTGGCTCAGTTGGTTAAGCATCTGACTTCAGCTCAGGTCATGATGTCACGGTTTGTGAGTTTGAGCCCTGCGTTGGACTCTGTGCTGACAGCTCAGAGCCTGAAGCCTGCTTCAGATTCTTTGTCTCCCTCTCTCTCTGCCTCTGCTCTCTCTCCCAAAAATAAATAAACATTATTTAAAAAAAAATCTTATGTTGGGCTTAAGAGTCGAGCCATCTGTGTTTGATTCTAGTTTAATCTTTTCAGTAACTTGCCAAAGTCACAGTTATTAACTTCTGTGTGCCTCAGTTTTCCTGTCTGTGAAATGGGATTATTATAGTAAGTTCTCCATAGGATTGATATGAGGATGGAGTTAATACTTGTGACGTGGTTAGAGTCATGCCTGGTATTTGTAGTATTATATGTGTCATTCCATTTCGAGAAAAATACACATTTAAAAAAGTTTTTTTAATGTTTATTTTTGAGAAGGGGAGGGACAGAGAGAGTGGGAGACACAGAATCCAAAGCAGGTTCCAGGCTCTGACCTGTCAGCACATAGCCCAGCGTGAGGCTCAAACTCATGAACGGTGAGATCGTATCCTGAGCTGAGATCAAGAGTCAGACACTTAAATGACTGAGCTACCCAGGCACCCCAACAAAGGTGTTTTGTTATACTTTTAAACATTTGATCAAAACTCCTTAAGTTTAGTTATCTGTACCTCAGGCTACTCTCATATAATAATGAATACCATGGTGAAAAGACAACAGGAAAACAGAGATTTAGGGGAGATCCAAATAAAAGCAACCTGAAAAGAATCCAGTCATTTTTAGATTGCTTATTCAGGTATATAAAGTGCATAGGAAGAAAATAAAAGTATTTTTGTATTTGCAGTTATGCAAATTGTGTGCAGTTTAGACTTGGGCATTTCTTAGTGTAAAAATTCAGTGTTGAAAGTAGCTTTCTCTTGGAGGGCCTGGTTGGCTCAGTCGGTTGAGCATGTGACTTTTGATCTTGGGGTTATAGGTTCAACCCCCCACTTTGAGTGTAGAGATTACTTAAAATCCTTAAATAAAAGTGGTTTTCTATTTGTTTCTTTCAATAGATTTTTGTTGTCTTGCATTAGCAGACTGAAACAATAATATATAGCATTGAAGAGAACAAAGAAATAGAGTATCCTTTTGGGCCAAAATCTAACCATAAAACTTGTAAAGAAAAGTTGGAATCATGGAAATTTAATTTTGGAAGTGACTTTAGCCCTTATTCACTCCTACTTTGTGTGTCTGCATTTTAGGGAGCATTGTTTTAGATACTGGGAGGTGAGTGTACAGAGACAAAAATCATTTCCCTCGTGTAACTTAGAGTCCAGAGATGCCCATGGGTTTTAATTACCAGAACAGGTACAGAGTTCAGCCTGGGGGAAGTATTAGAAAGTTTCATTAAGGGTGTGGCATTAGAATTGGGCCTTCAAGGGCAATAGGACTTATACAGATACAAACTGAGCATTCATTAAGGAAGGTGAGTGTTAAGGCAAGGAAACTTTTAGAAGTGAAGGGTTTGTTTAAAGATCAGTATATAGTATGGGATTGATACAGTTTAAAATTTGGAAGGGAAAATAGTGGTAAATAGGAAAATAATGTGAAGTACCTTGAAATAAAGGCAGACTGGTTTGGAACTTTTTTGCTGAGCTGTGGAAGGCCCTTGAAAATTTGGAGCTGAGTTGATGTAGTGATCCCTGGCAAGAAACATAGCATGTCTGACATGTAATAGTTAGCCAATTCATGTATTTAAGTGATAGATTTTACTATTTACTATTCATAAGAGTATTAGGAAACCTTTGGGAAAGATCTTAAAGTAGTTTGGTAGGAACTTTGGCTATAGTATTACTGTACTGTTAATGAGAATTCCATCAGGAATTAATTTTCTGAAATTCAGATACTAATCAGGTTTTGAACACTGAGCTTTTTTTTTTTCTTTACTAAATGTTAGAAGTTTTGAATCAATGGGCAAACATGCTAATGCACATCTTTTTTTTACAGGTGTTAGTAAAATGGCCTTCCGTCATTTAATTGAGTTCACATACACAGCAAAATTAATGATACAAGGAGAAGAAGAAGCCAATGATGTATGGAAAGCAGCAGAGTTTCTACAAATGCTAGAAGCTATCAAAGCCCTTGAAGTCAGGTAATTACTTATTTTCTTAGTGATGCACAGATAGTTCTGTTCAGTCATGTACATCCTATTAGTCAAGAATTTATTGTATGTGTTATGCCATAAAGGATTGACATTTTGAAATTAAGAATATTTAAGGATCTATAAAATTCTGGATACTGATTGCTCTTTCTCTCACACTTGATTTCTTGTCCTTCTGTAAAAACTGCTAAGGGTAATTAAAGTAGCATCTTTTGTATCTAATAAAATCGGGAAGACTAGGCAGCTTTTAAGGAGTTGTTTTGTTGGGTTTGAGTTGTTAATTGTACCAAGCTTTATTCTAAAAAGAATTTGGCTTACAAAGATTAACATAGTCCTGTTTAAAAATAGTGAGGAAATGGATGAAGATAAATAGGCCACATGAGGTGATAATCAGTGAAGTTAGAAATACAGTAGCCAATATGCATGGCATTCAAGTCTATACACTTGCTAGGTGGGCTAAATCTAGCTCTGAATTCTGAAGCACCTAATGGAAAGAAAAAGGAAAGAAAAACCTTAAGCTACATTATTCATGGCTATGAGAACAAATCAGTTGCTTCGGAGCCATTCCTGGCATTAAGACACAAAATTTCTCAGGGAAAGTATTAAAACATTAAATGACATAACAAAGACTCAACATCTTGCATAACAAACAGTGGCAATATAACATAGTGACCAGGGTGCCTGAGTGGCTTAGGCGGTTATGCATCCGACTCTTGATACTGGTCAGGTTGTGATCTCGCATTTGTGAGATCAAACCCCTCTTGGGACTCCGTGCTGAGCATGGAATCTGCTTAGGATGTTCTCTGCCCCACCCCTGCTCATGCACATGTGTACACACAGTCTCTTTTTAAAATAAAGATAATACATATGTTAACAAAATAAAAATAAATACAGTGACTGAGAGCAAGAGTTCTGGAGTCAGGCTGCCTGGGTAATAGCTTAGCTCTCTACCATGTAATGAAGTTACTCAACTTGTCAGCACCTCAGTTTCCTCATCTGTCAAAGGGGGTAATAGTGGTACTTTCTACACAGGATTATTTATGGGCATTAAATGAATTAATGCACGTAAAGTGCTCAGCATGGTGTCTGGTATAAAGTACTCCGAATGTGAACTGGCATTGTTATTAATATCTCCCGGCTGTGTTTCTTGTGATGTCATTGGTGTAACACTAAAGTGCAGTTTGGTAAAATCCATTTGCACGTGGGGCAAAATAATTTAGTCCAACTCACTGGTATGGTTTAGTCAAAAGATGCAAATTAGAATAATTCTAAGAAATAATTGAATTATAATTATCCATAAGTACCATTTCTCCTAATGAACTTGTAATTAGTTTGATGACAGAATTCAAGATTAAACCACGAGCTTGGTATGTATGTATTCTCTAATGCCTAGTGCCTGGCACATAGTATGTGTGTGCACATTTGTGAATGGATGGGTGGGTGCGTACCAGTTAAAACCAGGTCAACACTCCTGCAGAGAGAGCTGAGACCTGGGTAGCAAAATAGAGGTATGTTGAAGATAGTACCTGATGTCATACCTTTTCAGAATGAAAGTAGAAAGGGAATATAATACGGATAGGGCAACATCAGATGTGGTTAAATCCTGGCTGAGAATCTACTGAAAAAGTGTTCTATCTGTGTAGTTCTCCTTGCTGCTCGTACTAGTAAGTTAGTATCCAGCTGTGGGGAAAGTCCTTGGCAGCAGAACAGTGGAACACATTCTGACAGCCTAGGTTGGATTCGGGAGAGTTAGGACTTGAGTTCATTGTGTATAGTCACTGTGAGATGAAGGTGAGAACAACTGGGCATGGCTCTTTTCCCAGGCCTATTTAGAAACTTTGGGAAGATTTATTATTATAAGAGTGGGATCTTTATAGTAATTACAACCATCAGTGAATGCTTTTCAATGTAAATACAATAACATACTGAATTGTTTCTTGAAGCAGTTAGGCATGCAGCGTCCTCTGAAGAGTTCTTTAAAGACAAGAAGACAGCAAGCAGCATTACATGTTGGCTGTTAATGATAATGCAATTAAGGAATAAAAATTAATTTAGTTGTAGTTAAATTGACTGGTTAAGGCAATTCTATACTGAGAAGATTATTGTATAATTGTTTTGTAGATACAGAAGGTGAAATAAGTGCTCTTCTCACTTTCGCATTATGCAAGTATTTTTGGCATACGGTGTCAACTTTCTGAATGACACTGAGGAAAAATATTAGGGACTTATTTTGCTTTGCTAGAATTGCATTATTGTGTATTTAAAGCTATGTATGAGAAGCTTCCTGATACTTGTTAGGGAGCAGCAGTTGCCTTATAGATTTTCCCTCGCCAGCCTATTGAAGTATAATTTACATGTCAAACAGTTCACCCAGTTAGGATAGAGTTTGAATTTTGGCGTTTGTATACAGTGGTGTAATCACCACCATAATCAAGACATAGGAACGTTCCCATCATTCTGAGTTTCTCATGACTCTCTAGTCAGCCCTAATCCCCAGCTTCAGTTATCCACTGCTTTTTTTTTTTTTTTTTTTTTTTTTTTAAATTTTTTTTTTTTTTTTTTTTTTCAACATTTTTTATTTATTTTGGGACAGAGAGAGACAGAGCATGTACGGGGAAGGGTCAGAGAGAGAGGGAGACACAGAATCGGAAACAGGCTCCAGGCTCCGAGCCATCAGCCCAGAGCCTGACGCGGGGCTCGAACTCACGGACCGCGAGATCGTGACCTGGCTGAAGTCGGACGCTTAACCGACTGCGCCACCCAGGCGCCCCAGTTATCCACTGCTTTGATTTTTATCACTGTAGTTTTATCTGGGATGTCATATAAATGGATTCCTACAGTGTAGTTTCTGGTTGACTTTTTTCACTTAGCATTATGTTTTAGAGATTTGTCAGTGTTGTCGTGGGTATTACTATTTCATTACCTTTTATTGTTGTAGTGTTCCCTAGTATGGCTATACCACCTGTTGATGGACATTTAGGGTTCCACCTTTTACAAATAAAGTGGCTATGCTTTCATTTCTCAGTAAATACCTAGGAGTGGAATAGCTGGGTTGTATGATAGATGTTTTTAATTTTTTTTAAGAAACCGCTAAACTGCTTTCCAAATTGCTGTGCCATTTTGTATTCCAAATTGAAGTGTGTGAGAGTTCCTGTTGCTCCACAGCCCTGCTGATACTTGATATGATCAGGCCTTTTCATTTTAGCTGTGCTGATGTAGGTGTGTAGTGGTTTTAGTTGGCATTTCCCTTATGACTAATGATGAACATTACTTCATGTGCTTTTTTGCCATGTGCTTATCTTCTTTGGCAAGGTGTCTGTTCAGATCTTTTGCCCATTTTTAAATTGGGTTTATTATCAAGAACTGTGAAGGGTCTGGGATTTTATCCTGTTTGCAAACTAATAAATTGTCCTGCCACTGTTTTTTGAATGCTGGCAGAAGACAGGAGACTCCTGAGTCAGAGAAAAAAGGACTTCATTTCTCTCACAGCATAAGGAGCAGCATGAACTCTCACATTCACATCAATTTTTCTTATCCTCCTTAGCCCACATGCAAGTCCCATGGGGGTGAGACAGGGTGGCCTAGGTGTGTGCTGTACTCACAGTGGTTTGCATCACATTTGAGGAACACTGAGCTGTAGGAAACCCAAATCTTTTATAATGAGCTATAGATGCACCTGTCCCCCACTTGGGGGAAGACCAGTTCTCTCTTCTAAGGCTATTTGCTATATATACAGGCAGCATTGAAAAGATCCAGAACAAAAGGCTATCAGTGTCTGTTTACAAGACATGCAGAAACATGAGGGATCCATAACTATCTTCCAACAATATCCTTGTTTCTATATTATTTTAGCTTCTGGTAAATTGTTCCATGAGTACACTACTCTGTGGCCACTCTGATTAATCTGACCAATAGGGACTGGGTCCTAATCCATTGAATTTTTTCACACTGGATTTAATGAAGGCAACTATAAACAGAACTTGAAGCAGCAGGATGTGGCCACCCTGCACCACTGAGCTTACCCATCCACCCATTTTCTTAAGGTCCTAGACTCAGCCAGCTGAACAAATTCCTAGAAAGCCAGGTAGCTTTATTCTTTAGCCCTAAGTGGAAAGTGACCTTTTTCACTTAGCCCTAAGCATTAATCCAAGTATAGCAAGATCTTTTAGCACTTGCACAGTCCCTCATTGGCCCACAGGGAGGAGGTCTAGGGCAAGTGTATCCATAATAACCCTGGCCAGTGATTTGAAGCTGACATGAATGCCTTCCAGGGCCCAAGTGGTGTCCTTGATTACATAGGCTTACGTCAGGCACAGATTTTGTGCCACCTTTTTATTTAGATGATTCGCATTGTTGGGAAAACTATGCATGGAGCACACATAAATAACAAGTCAGTTATTCCTCCAGGAAGCTCCCCCAAATAACCAAAAGTTGCCTCGTTTTGGGGAGATCTCTGCAGTCATCTGAGAACTAAACTGATCTACTGGTGGTGTTTTGTTTAAACAGGATGATGATCTCTTCTACCCACTCCTGAAGTGCAGGTCATCATACTTTAGAGAGGGAAAGAAGTTAGTACCTGGCTTGCACATGAGAAGTATGGTCCTAAGGGATTATAGGTAGGTTGGAAAGAAAGTGGTGTTTATAGTTGTTTGTGCCCAGTAGGACCTTCATCAGTCAGGGGCACAGGCCTCAAATGTGGCTTTACCCTTTCCCTGATTGAATCTGGTCTAAAGGTTTTTAGAAGGGTCTAAAGGTGGTCAACACCTGAATTAATTACCTGAGTGGTAATTAATTATCCATCTCACAAACTGAGCCTCAGCTTTGGGAATGGTAGTGGGGCAAATACTTGTTTTTGCATGGAACATGCAGGAACTTGGCCATCCTCTGCTGTTTGCAGAAGACTTCTTGGTAAAGTTAAGGGAGATGATCGTCAAATCATGGTCCGAGTCATCTGGCAGGGGAGGGCAGATCTAGCAGTCAGTTTAAACGTTGGCTTGCAACAGATGGGGAGAACTGCATCAGAGCATTTTCCTACCCAAGGAAGGCTGTGGGGGCAGTTTGGAAGGATAAGAGAAGGACAAGTCTCCTCAGGTGCCAGAATTGTTGCTCTCTCTTCACCTCCACAGAATCATTGTGTTACATTCTGGTAGCTATAACCTCATTCTTTTCCAGTCATCCATTCCTCTTACCCAGACCTTTCATCCAGAAAGGTCAGGGACACAAGGTCATTTTCATAAACCGTCTAGACCCATTGTGTCTTCCACTTTGGCTCACAGGGGCAGTCTTAAGTGTACTTGGCAACCAGTATATTCAGCCAAGTGGTCATTATTTTAGGATGTAAGATGATGTCAGTTCAAAAAGAGACTCCAGATGGCTGAACTAGAATTAAGTTTGAATCTCCTAAGCCCACTTTTGACTGGGCTGTCACCTGGAAGAGATACCAACCAGGCTGTGCCAGTGTTGCCATTGTGGTGGGAAAGGTAAGGATTGTGTCTAAGAATGGTCAGGGCAGAATTCAAATGTCCAATTAGGCTTCTATAACTTTCCACCCATTTTTGTCTTGATCATTACCCAGGAAGCAGATGAGAAGAGATAATCCCTTTCTGGGGACAGCTGAGTCTGGTCATCACAAAGTGCCTTACTCAGATTTTTGGACAAAGGATGGGAGGGAAGTAGAGTTAGAAATCTTCCTGAGTCAGTGTTTGAGGAGGCTTTGCAATGCTGTCTGTATTACAAGTGTCTGTGGATGGTGGGGAGCTTAAAGGGTTCCTCAATACCTTGACTGTTAGCCAATTATTGAGTAGGTTTTGGCACAAAATTATCAGACGGCAAATGATCTAGAAAGCTAAACAAGACACAGATTAGTCTCAGGGGCCACAGTGGTGTGGCCAGAACCAACAGATCAGTCTGGAACCGCAGCATTGTGACCTTAAAAAGTGTCAACACTGGTGAGGCAGTACTGATGGCTCTAAAATGGGGTCAGAGGTCCAGTGGCCTCCTTCACGGTGAGACAAACAGGCCAGCTTTCGGTGGGTGTCACAAGTCTGGCATCCAGTGGCAACTTCCACATTAGAAACATAGGCTACTTTATGCTTAATCTGTGATGGTGGATATGTCACCATGTTCAGAATAATATTGGATCCTAGGAGTCCGTGATGGAAGTCTAGGCAGTGCAGCCTTGATCAGCCTCTTCCTTCTGGTTGGTATCTGGTTGGTAGAGAACGGGCCCTTCCCATGGGCATGAATCAGTGATCCAGATAGTTTTGATCAGCAGCTGCTATTTGTTTCCACAGTTGTGGTCCTGAAGATAGAGGTCTTTAATCTGCCACGATTTCTGTCTCTTCCAAACAGCTAGGCCACTGGCAGCAGCCCAGGAGTCAATACAGTATAACATGGTTCATTGTGGAGAATGTTGTCTAGAGCTATGAAGAAAGCTTTTGAGTTCTGCCCTCTGAGCACAGCAACCACATCCACTTTTGGTTTTGTGTAGTCGGTGCTAAAGCTGAGCATTTGCAGCAGCCCAGGGAATACCATCAGTCGTGAGTTTAGCCAAACCATTTGTGAATCAAAAACCCCATTGATCTAGTGGCTTTCTTTGGGCATCAGAGTGAGGGAGCAAGCAACCTTTTTTTTTTTTTTTTCCCCATGTAGAGCGAAGAGGTCAATTGCTTTCTTGAGTATCTTACTTTGAGAAATGAGACTTATTTTGAGAAATGAGACTTAGTGGGCTTGTTTTACCTTGCTATTCGTTAAAGTCCTAGTTGACGTGCTCCCAAATGGCAGTATCAGGCTAGAGAGCCTCAAAGCCTCACTGAATCAGGCATCAGTTTCAACAAGAGCCCAACAGCACACTAATCCTTTCTTTTCAAAGGGAGTGTGCCGTGCAGATGTGTCAGGGAATTGACCAGTACAAAACTACAAGGTCTACCTTGTGGGTGGAGCCTGCCTCCCTTGGTCAGAAGCTCTACTCTGCAAAAGCATCAGTGTCAGACTTGTAGTTCAGAGGGGTCATTAAGAGTTATAGGACCTCCGAAGTAGAGAATGTACCACAGCTTGATGGACAACTTCCAGTGCAGCCTTTTGATTAGAGCCCCACTTTAAAAGATGCTGATTTGCAGATGAGCTGATACAAAGAAGTAGGATGCCCGAGTGAGGTACATGCTGTCTCCAGCAACCCAAAAAAGTACAATAAGATGCTGATCATCATTTTTAGTAGGGAGAGGAAGGAGGTGAAGGAACAGTTTTTCTTTAACTGCTGGAGGGATTGGGTGTTGTGAATCTACTCACTTAGTCCCAAGAAACTTCACTCGGTGAATAGGCCTCTGAATTTTGTTGGGGGTTTATCAGCAACACCTACTGATGGAGGTGTGCTAACACTGAAATCAGGGCCTTTGAGACAGACTTACAGCTTATAAGTCAACAGGACATCCGTATAGTGTAAACTTTAGGCATCACGAGATAGAGACGCTTGTGCTAAACCTTGACCAGCTGTTGGTGGCATCTGTCAGGGGAGCTTCTTCCAATAGCTCCTCTCTACCTGTGGCTCTTTTCCGTTTGGGACAGTCTATCTCTGGTACTTACAGAATAGAGCAATGTAAATACCATACCAATTCCTGCTATACATTCAGATGTCAAGGCAACACCAGTATGTAGAATCGGCTCTACCCACAGGGTTAAGACAGCCTCCCTTTCCTGTTGTGAACTTTGCCTAAACCCCTAAACCTTGAATGTAAGTGCCTCCTTTCCCTGTGATAGGATGGTTAGTTGGACACCTGAATCTAATGGAGCCATGAAAGTTTGAGTCTCTTCCATTCCTGAGTTTCCCTCAGCATACTTGGATAGATATATGGGGGTCTTCACTATACCCTTGGAAACAGGGAGACCTTGGCTCCACCCCTCATTATCTTCCTCCAAGCTGGTGAAGTCAAGGCATCAGGCGAGGGGAGGTAGAAGAGAAAGAGATATGGAGGAAGAAAGTAACTCCATGCCAGTGAGCTTTAAAGTGTGTACGTTCAGGGTGCCTGGCTGGCTCAGTCGGTTGAGTGTTGGACTCTTGATTTCAGCTCAGGTCATGGGGCCAAGCCTCACATCAGGCTCTGTGCTGAGCATGGAGCCTGCTTAGGATTCTTTCCCTCCCCAGCTCGCACTCTGTTTCTTAAAAAAAAAAGTATACCTTAATCCTAGACATTGGCTGCCCTGTTGTTATAAAACATCTCTTATGTTTTTACCTGGTTTAACATAAAAGTTGGGATTTTCAGGAGGCTTGACCACAGGAATTTATATTATTTTGGATTCTTATTCCCCAGTGACTCATCTTCATGAGCATTGTAAAATCCAGTTGGCAAGAAGACTTACTAGACAGTGCTTCATCACGGGAGTTTGTCTCCGAGAAATCTCCCCAAGAGCACCATGGCACCTTTATGGCAGCCAGGACACGCTGCAGGAAAAAACCCGAGACCTTTTAGTGTCCTCTCCAAATGAATCTAAGGTAGATGTGACACTGCAGGAGAGTGAGCCCTGCCCAGGTGTTGCCATTCTTCCTTGGCAAGCATCGTGTTGCCCTTCATCTCTCATGTGGACCAGCCAAAGTTCTAATGACTCAACTTGTTTTTGTTAGTAGCAGTTGCAAATTTCCCTCTTGTCACCCTTGGTTTAGATAACTTGTCTGTAAAGGGGTGGAACCTTCTGTCTCCACCCCTGTTCCCACCTGTGGATCTTAGTTGTTTTGATGGATTGCACTTATGACAGACCACCAGGTTGGCAGAGAGGTCCTCTCCCAACACTGGGAGAGTTTGCAACAACCAGGAACCATTCGAGCAGCTGTCCTTGAACTTACTCTCTAGTATTCATCCTGCAACCACCCTCCTAGTTTTTCCTCATTAACAGATGTTTTAGTTTTCTGAGGCTGCCCTAACAAAGTACCACAAACTGGGTATAACAGAAATTTACTGTCTCACAGTTCTGGAGGCTAGAAATTTTAAACCATGGTATTGGCAGGGCCATGTTCCTTCAGAAGCCTGTAGGGGAAGATCCTTCCTTGCCTGTTCTAGCTTCTGTGAGCCCCAGGTGTTCTTGGCTTGTGGCAGTATGACTGCAGTCTTTGCCCACATCTTCATTCACGTTGCTGTCTTCTGTCTCTTTGTATGGCTTTCTCGTGTGTGTGCCCAAATGAACCTCTACTTACAAGGACGGAGTTGTAGACCTCATCCTTGATTACATCTACAAAGACTGATTCCCAAATAAGGTTACATTCACAGGTATGAGGGGTCCGGACTTCAGTATATCTTTTTGAGGGACACAGTTTAACTCAAAGCAGTCAGCAACTAAATGGAAGATGACGCATTGCCCACTTGATCATGCAGTTTGGTCAACATGTTTATTGCCAGCTCCAGTGGACTTCCTCAGATCCCATTAATTGCTCTGTGAGGCCTGATTCTTTGTCTTCTGGTAAACCTGCTCTTTTTCAGCATTTTGTCCTTGTTGCCAAAACCTGGCAAGAACTGTGACAGATCTGAGATTTTACCCTATTTACAAGCCAACAGTTTATCCTGCACAGTTTTCATAGATACTGATAGAGGATATGAGACTTTTAGGTTAGAAAGATTTTCTTTTTTGCACAGCAAGCAGCATGAGTTTTGTATTTGTGCCAGTTTTTCCTTCTCCCTCACAGGGGTGACATAGAGTGGCCCAGGTGAAAGCTCTGCATGTGGTTGGATTACATCACAGTCGAAGAAACTCCAGCTTAGGAAGCCCAATCTTAGATAATGGGCTGCAAGCAAACCTGACTGACGTTGCCCAAAGGGGGATATTATTATATGGACAGTAAGCACAGCTGCCCTCTGCTCTAGAGGGAGCCATACTCTGTCTTTCCAGATTGCTGGCTCTACTGCAGACATCTTTGAAGAGAGTCCAGAACAAAAGCTGTCAGTTCAGAAGATGTGCAGAAACATGAGACTCATGGATAATTGTCACCTAATAGTTATCTTCTTTGTGTTTATTGGATTGTGGCAGTTCTTTTTATACTGTCTATGTAAGACCTTTGGCAGATATACGTGTGCCCATGTTCTGGTCTGTGGTTGCCATTTGTTTGGTTTGTGGCTTGCCTTTTTGTTAACTATTTCAAAGGGCAGAAGTTTTTAATTTTGATGAAATCTCTTTTGTTAATTTTTGCTATTAAGCTTTCTGTTTTTGTGTGCTATTTAAGAAATCTTTTTTTTTTTTAATGTTTTTTTTTTTTTTAAACATTTATTTATTTTTGAGACAGAGAGAGACAGAGCATGAGCAGGGGAGGGTCAGAGAGAGAGGGAGACACAGAATCCGAAACAGGCTCCAGGCTCTGAGCTGTCAGCCCAGAGCCCGATGGCGGGGCTCGAACTCACGGACTGCGAGATCATGACCTGAGCCGGAGTCGGATGCCCAACCGACTGAGCCACCCAGGCGCCTCTAAGAAATCTTTTAGTAACCCAATGTTACAAAGATTTTCTCCTATTTTTTCTAGAAGTTTAATTGTTTTAGTTCTTCCATTAAAGTCTGTGATCCATTTTAATTAATTTTGGGGGGTATGATTTGAAAGTGATGGTTGAGATTTATTTTCTCCATTTAAAGACCAGTTGTTCCAGTACCACTGTTAAAACATTCTTTCCTCCATTAAATTACCTTGGAGCCTTTTTTTCAAAAATCAGTTAACTGAATAAGTGTAGGTCTATTGATGGACTTCATTCTGTCCCGCAAATCTTCACGTCTTGTCTGTCCTTTCACCAGTGTCGCATCTTAACTCACTGCAGCTCTACAGTAAGTCTTGAAATCAGGTAGTATAAGTCATCCAAGCTGGTGTTTTGCCTTTCCATATAAATTTTACTTTGAGCTTACCAGTTCTTCCCAAAAGCCTGCTAGGAATTTGATTGACCTTACAGATTTTTAAATCCATACATTATGTATTTCAGGAACAAAGAAAACTCAGCTCCACTAGAGGAAAATACCACAGGAAAAAGCGAGGCAAAAAAAAGAAAGATTGCAGAAACTTCAAATGTTATCACTGAGTCATTGCCATCTGCAGAGTCAGAACCTGTTGAGATTGAGGTGGAGATTGCCGAAGGCACAATCGAAGTGGAAGATGAAGGCATCGAAACGTTGGAGGAAGTGGCTTCTGCCAAGCAGTCCATAAAGTACATTCAGAGCACAGGTTCTTCTGATGATTCCGCCCTGGCACTGTTGGCAGATATTACCAGCAAGTACCGTCAAGGTGATAGGAAAGGGCAGATTAAGGAAGAAGATGGTTGTGCATCTGACCCCACAAGCAAACAGGTAGAAGGTATTGAAATTGTGGAACTTCAGCTGTCACATGTGAAGGACTTGTTCCATTGTGAGAAATGTAACCGTTCATTTAAATTGTTTTACCATTTTAAGGAACACATGAAATCACACTCCACTGAGAGTTTCAAGTGTGAAATATGCAATAAAAGGTATCTTCGGGAGAGCGCATGGAAACAGCACCTCAACTGTTACCACCTCGAAGAAGGTGGAGTCAGTAAGAAGCAAAGAACTGGGAAAAAAATTCACATATGTCAATACTGTGAAAAACAGTTTGACCACTTTGGACATTTTAAAGAGCATCTTCGAAAACATACAGGTAATTAGCAAATACTTTATGTTAAAAGTATATTTTTCCACATTCACTTCAGGTCTCAATGTCTAAATCCTTTTTTTTTTTTTTTTTTTTTATTACCACAGAAACCATCTCCTGTTTTTTCTAATATGCAGGTTGAGTTCACATTGTTTTTTTGGTATTAGTTTGTTGAAATATTGATACTTTAAAAGTAGAATCAGTATCAACTTTGGAAGTAGTTGTCACTCTTGCACCTTGCCAATTTTTATATATATATATATATTTTTTTTTTTTTCCTGGTCCAGTTTTATTTTTTTATTTTTTTATTTTTTAAATACAGTCTATTGTCAAATTGGCTTACATACAACACCCAGTGCTCATCCCAAAAGGTGCCCACCTCGATGCCCATCACCCACTTTCCCCTCTTCCCCACCCCCCATCAACCCTGTTCTCTGTATTTAAGAGTCTCTTATGGTTTGCCTCCCTCCCTCTCTGTTTGTAACTATTTTTCCCCTCTTCCTTTCCCCCATGGTCTTCTGTTCAGTTTCTCAGGATCCACATGAGTGAAAACATACAATATCTGCACTCAGCAGACTGACTGCACTTAGCATAATACCCTCCAGTTCCATCCACGTTGCTGCAAATGGCCAGATTTCATTCTTTCGCATTGCCAAGTAGTATTCCATTGTATATATAAACCACATCTTCCTTATCCATTCGTCAGTTGATGGGCATTTAGGCTCTTTCCATAATTTGGCTGTTGTTGAAAGTGCTGCTATAAACACTGGGGTATTGGTGCCCCTATGCATCAGCACTCCTGTATCCCTTGGGTAAATTCCTAGCAGTGCTATTGCTGGGTCATAGGGTAGATCTATTTTTAATTTTTTGAGGAACCTCCACACTGTTTTCCAGAGCGGCTGCACCAGTTTGCATTCCCACCAGCAGTGCAAGGGGGTTCCCGTTTCTCCACATCCTCGCCAGCATCTATAGTCTCCTGATTTGTTCATTTTAGCCACTCTGACTGGTGTGACGTGGTATCTGAGTGTGGTTTTGATTTGTATTTCCCTGATGAGGAGTGACATTGAGCATCTTTACATGTGCCTATTGGCCATCTGGATGTCTTCTTTGGAAAGTGTCTCTTCATGTCTTCTGCCCATTTCTTCACTGGATTATTTGTTTTACAGGGCCAATTTTTATATTTTTAAAAGAAATACATATAACACAGCTTGTGATTACTTACCAAGGATGATAAATTATGAAATCCTAATTACAGGGAAACTTCACCGTTCCTTTTTTTACATTTCCTATCTCATTTATATGTTACATAGATCAATATGTTTACAAAAATCCCTGGCATGTTTATCCATTTGTGTACACTTGGTCACCTGTTATGACCTGGTGGTGAAGTAGTCAGCATATGTTCATCTTCCCACCCCTCTCCGAGGGCACACAGTGTTGGCACTGATGGACAGCAAAGGGGATGAGAAAGGTAAAGTCTTTTACTGCCCTCCTCGTGGGAGCCATCTCAGGCATGCAGGAGTGATTCCAGGGAGTGTCCCACTCGGCCTCTGGTCCTTATAGCTCTGCATCCATCTCCTGTGCCTGTTTTTGTCCTGTCAGACACCCTGTCCTTCTGCCTCTCAAGCCTCTTTGCTAAGTCTCCTGTGCCACACACAGGAGCTTCTGCCAATGCTTTGAATCTCGGGTGTGGGGAGAGCAGTGGATAAGATGTGCCAAGTGTCAGACTCTGGACACGCGTTCCCAAGTTCTCTGTGGTGGCTAATGCTGTCTAGATTGTTTAATACAGTGAAGACAACACAGGTGTTCCATACTATTCAAAATCTTTCTCTTTGCTGGAGTTTGGAGAATTTTGAAGCAATTTTTTCATAGATTTCCTTGCTGTCCTGAGTTGCTTGCTGTATACTACTTGAAATTGAGGAAGCGGATAGATTCAGATAAATGTGGCATCCCTCACTTAAATGTTTAGTATCCATACTCGGGGACTGAATAAATGCCTAGGATCAATACTTAGTGGTTACATGAATAGCAAGAGAATCTCCTACTTTAATTTCATCTAGTATAGATTTAAAAAGCTTTAGGGTACTGGTTTGGGTAACTAATAGGTGTTTATGAAACCTTTTGGGAAAATGCTTTCTGATTTTCAAACATACAGGTATATTGTATATTTAGAAACTGCCTATAGTAATAGTTTTTAGTCCTTAAAACAAATATTCATCTATTTTAATGTAGTTTTGCAAAAACGATTGCTATACCATTAAACTAGTAAATAAATGTTAATTGGTAACTAGTGTGTTTTAATAAGGGTTTCCTGTGTCCCAACAGATAATCAGTCACTTTCATATTATTTTCTAGCATTGTAAAAGTAGAAGCAATTGTCTCTTTTACCTAAAACATAACCTGATAACTTGCCTGTTGAAAACAGGCAACACAGACTATTTTGGAAGTTAAAATGTGTCTTTCAAGTCCTATACGTTGTATTTTGGATTAAACACAGAATATAGAGCTAAAGTATATTATGTTGTATGTCTTTATCTTTAAAATTATGTGAGATAATTACGTTGTTACAAATTATAGAACTAGATGTCAATTTGAAGAACAGTTTAACACATAAAGCAAACTGAACTTTTGTTGGCATTTAACCTCAATTAACTGTATTAGTAATTAGTAACAAGATAGTTGCAGATGTGATCAGTGACTTGGTGAATTCAAGAGGAGCATAAGTAAACAGCTTTAAATTGTGCTTATGTTAATGAAGGATGGATCGTTTTTTGCTTATAACAAACTAAGTGTAAAGATAAGGAACAATCCCATTCCTGTGTTCCTACCCTCAAAATATATATAAATCCCCCTCAGTTTCACATTTTGCATACTTTTATTAGTTTAGTGGTTTGATTTCTTCAGTGTTCTTAAAGCATGCGCTATAATCTATGACTTGAATTGCAAAATTTTGGCTGTTACTCGTCCTCTGAATTATTTTGTTTCCATTTGGAAAATAGTAATGGTAATGCCAACCTGCTAGGTCGTGGAGATAAGGAATTTTTAGAGTCTCTGCCTTCAAGGAGCTCACAGTTATGTTGGGAAAGACAAGCAGGCACAGTCACATGTGACGGGCTAAGTGCTAATAGAGGTAAGCACGCAGTCTTATGGGAATGCCTGCCTGTACTGTTTGTTTATGATGGAAGAGACCAGGATGGTTTCCTGGAGTATTCACCCTATAATGACACCCAAAGGAAAAGGAGTTTTCCAGGAGATGGGCATTCCAGGCAAAAGAAATGAAGCATGCACAGGCATAGAGGAAAGAGCGTAAGCAACTTGTTTGGAATGCTGCTGGTAGGTTGAGGCCGGGGGATTGGGTCCAAGTTGAGGAATGCCAGCATGTGTAGCTGTTAGGAAGGGCTGCCCACATGGCATGCACTTAGGCATCATGGACAATCTACCAATGGTTCAAGGGCAAGAGATGAGAAAGTGATGGGAGATAAAGCCAAGATCATACAGTTACTTTTCATAAGTGCTGTAAATGAATTCAGATTTTATTTTGGAAAACTGTCATTTTAAAGAAGTTTAAGCCAGGATCACATTTCTGTTTTTAGAGTCATGACGGGCAAGATAAGAGTGGAGCGAGATGAAACCTACAAGGTCTAATTAAGAAGCTGTTGGAGCGATCTAAGCAAGAAGGAGAGGCTGAGTAAAGGCAGTGATAGTGGAAGAGGGTTGGAAATGTGAAGAACATTAAGGAGGCAGAGTCAACAGGATTTGGTGACCATTGAGATATGGGGGTAAATCCTAGCTCTTTGGTTTGGGTGGCTACGTAGTTGGAGGTTTATTATTAATTTAGAAAAATACAGAAGGGTAAGCACTTTAGCGGTGGGAGGAGATACCAGAACTTTTGACAGATTTACCAGTGGGACACCTCATATGAAAGAGAACCTAAAGGTGACCTTTAATCATGTCTTTAAATGATTGTACCTCGTTTGCCAGAGAGGTAATGTGGAATTATAGAAACAATGTGGGTCTGGAAATCCTGACCTGACCCGAAGTCAGACGCTTAACTGACTGAGCCACTCAGGGGCCCTGGGTGGGTCTGAAAATCAGATTGGATTGCAGCTCCAATTCCAACATTTGACAGTATGATGAACTTAAATGGTCGCTTTATCTCTGGCCCTCTTTCCTTGTTTGTGTAAATAAGGGCAATAACTTACTTTACAGGGAAAAGCACTTTGCAGGCTGCTGTCCACACATCTAAAGTATAATTAATCTGTTGCTATTTCTAGACTTCATCGGACTTCCTAAGTTTTTAAAATGCGAAAGCTCAAATGACATAAAAGCCGAAATGACAATGAAAAATGAATCTCTTTTCTACTTCAGTAGATCTCTCCAAAAGCAGTTACTGCCATCATTTTCTTACTTATCCTTCCATATCTATTCTTTGCATTTTCAAGTAACCATACACAGGCATGCACACAGAGGGTTTTTTGGGAAAAAAATAGAGGCATGTAGTATACAGTGTGATGCCATTTTACACTATTTAATTTTTTTTTTTTTTTAACATTTTTGAGAGAGAGAGAGGGACAGAGTGGGAGAGGGGCAGAGAGAGGAGAGAGAATCCCAAACAGGCTCCACACCCAGTACAGAGTCTGACATGGGCCTTGAACCCACAAACCGTGAGATTATGACCTGATCTAACCAACTGAACCACCCAGGTGCCCCTGAAGTCTTTTAATACATGAAAATTCAGGAATCTACTTTTTTTTTTTTTTTTCCCCCCACTGTGGCTGCATGGTGTTTCAGTGTATGGGTATACCATAATTTATTTATATTGATACACATTTAGGTTGTTACTAGTCTTTTACTGTTACAGGCTATGCCTCAGTAAGCATACTTTTGCATATATCTTTGTGTACATGTTCAAGAGCAGAATTGCCAAGTCAAAGAATATGTACATTTTAAATCTTGGCATTGTTATGAAATTGCTATTTAAAGGAGCTATACCAATTTATATTTGTAGGTTTTATTTATAGTGAAAAATTATGTACTACTGAAACCACAAAACGTAACCATTGTATTTAGCAGTATCTTGCAACATTGGGGGATATGATAAGGAATTTCTGTACCAGCACTAATTCTAGGTGATTAGGTCTTTCTAATTTTCCCATCTCATGAACATTATACAAAAAACAGAGGGTTTTTTTGTCAGGGAAAAACTATAGCTCGAAGTAACTTGACTAGTATGAAGGTCACAACTAGGATCTCATCACTGGAGCCTGTTTCTCTGCAAGCGTCATGCTGTCCCTTGAATCCTCTCTCTTCTTGTCTTACTCCAGACTGCTGGAGTCTACCTGTTAGCCTGCCAGTCCTTTCATATCTCTTTCCATCTAGCTTATTGCCCTATTTCTGACTTCTCTATCTTACCTTGTCCTCCTTGTATACAACTTGAATCACTTTTTCTTGTACTCTAAGCACATTCCCTTGGCTTTTGAACCCACTTGCTCTAAAAAGGCCTCTAAAAAATCCTGGAATTATTGCGGTCAATTACCCCTACTCCCTGCTGAGCACTGTTGGAAAAAATTCATATCAGACCTTAAATTAGGCCTTTTTGGTGTCTGATTTAAAGCTTTCTTTGCCAGATTGCTATTTTGGGCCTTCAGCCCGATACTCAAGACTCTGCCCACACCTCACCCCAGCAGATGACATATCTGTCATCTTTCAAAACCCTCCATCCCCTTTACTGTTTTCATGGGCTTGCCTCTCATCCCACTGTAGTCTGGCTTCTAACCCCACCATATTACTTACACTATTCCTACTAGAGTTAGTACAATCCCCTGTTGTTATTCTACCTGACATCTCTGTTCAGTTTAGCACTTGTTTACTGCCCTCATCTTCCTGAAATTTCTTAATTTCCGCAGTGTTCTTTCCTTCTGCTTCTGGCTGTTCTGTTTCTGTTCTCTTTGCTGCTTCATTTACCTGGTGTTTTAACTTGGTGTTTCATTGAGTTCTGTCCTTGATTCTGTTATCACATAACATACTTAGAGTTTTCACCACATCAAAGGTTTTTATTACTACCTAAAGTAACTCCTGATCTGTATATCAGTCTACCTTCTATTTGACTTCAGAGGAGTCTGTTCAACTATTTACCAGACTTTTCCACCTTGAGTACCTTCAAATCAACAGATACAAAACTAAATTTATAATCTTTCTCAATACACTGCATTCCAAACCTACTTGGATTTCTGTGTTCTTGATTCTGATTGGCATTCTAAGCTAGAGGTCTGAGAATCATTATTGATACCTTCTCCCTCTTACTCCTCACCCATGTTGTTCTGTACCTCTGTGTCTCTGCCTAGAATACATTTCCTTCTTTCCTTCACTTATTCCATTCCAGGCAGAATTAATCCCTCTCCTTTTGTGCTGCTGCCTTACATTTTCCATTGCCCTTTATTCTGAAACAGGTTTTCTACAGTACATTGCAGGTGTTTATTTGTATATATTTCACGTTCATAAGATACTGTGGCCTGTGATACGAAGTTTTTAAAGAAGGGCAATTTATCTTCATCACCTAGCACATGGTCTGGCACATAGTAAGCGCTCAAAAAATACTTGTGGAATGGATAGTGATGCATTTCCCCAAAATAGAGATTGAGCTTGATTTTTACCTAAGGGAAAATTTGCACTTTTAAGAAATGCTAAAACATAGAACTCAGATCCAATTTTTATTTCTTCCTCAGAGTACAGATTCAATTATAATAATCACTGAAAACTTATTATTTTCACCTCTAGAAGAGTCTTCTGGATGTGATAGAAAACATCTGAATTACAAATTCAGACCTTCCTCTCAAGAAAGTGCTATTAGAATTAACCAAAAAGAAAAAAATTTATTTGCTTTTTCTGTTTTTCTTGATTTGCCAATAGAATTTTTTTTCTATTCGAATAGGTGAAAAACCTTTTGAATGTCCAAATTGTCATGAAAGATTTGCTAGAAATAGCACCCTCAAATGTCACCTGACTGCGTGCCAAACTGGAGTGGGGGCAAAAAAGGGAAGAAAGAAGCTTTATGAATGTCAGGTACGTGTGGGTGTATTCTGTCCTTAGCAAAGGAGTTGGGTGTTTGAAATCATTAAAAGTGAAGGGTAGCAGAGTCTAGAGTAAAAGTATAGAGCTGGCAGTTTGGAAAGAATGAGTAAAAAACATCATCCATCGTTTTGATTTTATTTATTTATTTTTTTCATCGTTTTGATTTTAGAAGGGAGATTAGAATAGGGTTTTTTGGGTTGTTGCCTTTTTTTTTTTTTTCCAACTCAACTCTAGATGACATCAATGTCAATAAAATTATGTCCTAAATAACAGGTAACCTGAAACTATTCTTCACCGTTGAGCAAACAATAGAATTAGGGAGTGGAGCAGTGGAAGGCTCACTGGCTGTGATCAGCTTTTTTTCCATGATTAGTGTATATGTATCCCAAATAATGTAATGGTTCTAAATGCTAATGATATATTGTAGGAAATTATAATATTGGTACTTTATATCCCTTGAATTTATATGACATTTAAGCAATGAAAGCAGTATTATGTTTCCTACATTGCATCTAAGTTGTTAGCTACATCAGCTAAAAGACCAAATAAACAACATAATTATGAACTCTCTTAGATCACATTATAAATGTCATATTCATAACATTTTTCAGAAAAATCTTCAAATTTTTCCTTAACAGAGAATAAATGCATTCATGCTTTCTTCGGCTTGAATATTAGTAGTGTTAAAACCATATGTTTGGTTATTTCAGGTCTGTAACAGTGTGTTTAACAGCTGGGACCAGTTCAAAGATCATTTGGTAATACACACTGGTGATAAACCCAACCATTGTACTTTATGTGACTTGTGGTTTATGCAAGGAAATGAATTAAGGAGGCATCTCAGTGATACTCACAATATTTCAGAGCGTCTAGTAACTGAAGAAGTTCTTTCAGTAGAAACACGTGTGCAAACTGAACCTGTGACATCAATGACTATTATAGAACAAGTTGGGAAAGTGCATGTGTTACCATTGCTTCAGGTTCAAGTGGATTCAGCACAAGTGACTGTGGAACAGGTCCATCCAGATCTGCTCCAGGACAGCCAAGTGCATGATTCACATATGAGCGAGCTTCCAGAGCAGGTTCAGGTGAGTTATCTAGAAGTGGGTCGGATTCAGACTGAAGAAGGTACTGAAGTACATGTGGAGGAGCTGCACGTTGAACGGGTAAATCAGATGCCAGTGGAAGTACAAACTGAACTTCTAGAAGCTGACTTGGAACAAGTGACCCCTGAAATCATGAACCAGGAGGACAGCGAGACCACCCAAGCAGATGCTGCTGAAGCTGCCAGAGAAGATCATGAAGATGCTGAGGGTTTAGAGACCAAAACAACAGTGGATTCCCAAGCTGAAAGGGCAGGGAGTGAAAACAGAACACCTATGCCTGTTTTAGAGTGAAATAACAAATGAATATATTTTTAAATTAATGTGTTGGGTTTTTGAACTGATCATGGGCAGTGTGACTGTCCTTAAGCTAACAGACAAGTGGACCAAAGTTAAAGTCTTTCCTGTTGTGAACTGTTTCTATTGAAACAAACTGATTCCAACGCCCACCCCCCCCCACACACACACTTAATGCCACACAGGAGGGATCTTTCCCATAAGTAATGGGAAGCTTTGAGAAGTATTATTTCTGGAAACTTAAATGGATTATATTCTTATTATATAGTTGGGTACGAATGTATCTATTTTCATTGTGATAAGGGTTCTCCCTCTCTCCCAGGTCACGTCCTTTCTCAGATTTTTTCCATGTTGTAAAATCAAAAGTAAAATCATTAGAATACAAACTCGTGTATTCTAATGCATGTTAGAAAATTGAATATATAGGAAACACAAGGCTGCATGAAGAAAAGTACATTGTTACTGTGCAGTTAAATTTTGGCTTCTGGCTTTCTTTAGTTTGAACAAACTTCTTGTCTATACTGATAGTCACAAATGTCATCTCTGCAACGGAAACAGTGGTGGTGGCAAAATTTGTAGAATGTAAAACAAAAAAAAAAAAACAAAAAAAACCCACACACACCCATGTGCCTTTTCAAAGCCAACTAAACTTCTATAAAACATCTCTGGTTCTTTCAAAGTTTGTGTTGTAAGGAGCGATGTAGGTGATGCTGTAGTACTTTGTTTTTGCTTATAATGGCAACTAGCAATCTTTTTCTTGGTAACTTAAGGTAGGGTGAGAAATAGCATTTAATGGCAACTGAAGGGCCATTTCCGATTGGGAAAATTCATTTATATCTGTGGTAAACTTTTTTTTTTTTTTTTTTAATGAAAAGTTGCACTAATATTTTACCACCAGATGAAAAAAAGGAGCATCATTTAAAAATTAATGTATTTAAAGTACAGAGAAAAACATGTATATAATATATCAGGCTTTGTTTTGAATGAATCTTTTTCCCCGATCCTTAATGTAAAGATCTTGTGCTATAACTTTTAAAGCCATACAAATAAGAGTGCTAAACTGTGGACTTAAAAGTAGGTGTGTAAATATTTTTAATCAGTATTACTTGGAAAATAAAATATAACAACCACATAAAATAAACCAATATGCTATTTTCTTTACCTGTTAAATATTGGGAGATATTTACATTTTTAAAGTAAAGTTTAAAATTATGTGTTCATGACTCGTTTTTCTCTTTACTAGTATAGAAGTGGTTTCGTGGTCCAAGATCTTCACTCATTTGTATTAACATGACTGATACATGAATTAAGATATGCCGTTCTCAGTATGCACCTCTAATCCCCAAAAATCAGTTCAGAAGAACGGGAGGAGGAAGAGGTTGGCATTTGTGGTTCTTCCACGGTGGGGCACAACAGCCAATGTAATTTTTTAGGAAGAGCCTACTTTTAATGCACTTTCTCCTCTTACCTAGTGTGTTCAGTTTAAAAGATCAGTTCAGCTTCTCCTTTGGTAATCCTAGTGGTTCAGTGGTATCACATTTATGACCTGTTTCAAAGGGAATGGCTTCCCACAAGTGGAGAGGTCACAGATTGAGAGAATACAGGAAGAGGAGATGGAGTTTTTATTTTAAGGTTAAAAAAGTATATGAATATTTCCAAGTCTGTTCTGTTCGGCAATTGGACACTTACACAAAGCTTACATAGGTGTTTTCTTTCTTCAAAGTCAGAAAATGATAGAATTAAATTATATTACATGGAATTTTCAGTTTGCCTTAAGATATCCAGGTTCCTGAGTTAGTTATAACTTAAAAAGAAAAAAAAAAAAATTCCTGACAGATAGTGGTTTCAGGTATGTAAGTTACTAGTTAGTATCTAGCGAATTTTGAATGCTGAAAATAGCTCATGATGTCCCCTTTAAGCCAAGATATGAAGCGAGGTTTATTTTTAAACATAATCTTAAAAAGGCTCTGACCACAACGTCGAGATCATGGACAAAGGCACAACAAAGTATTGAAAAGCACAACAAAATACTAAAAATTTAACATTTGAGCGAACCAGATTTGGCAAGGCCTTTCAAAACAGGTTTGAGGATCAGATACAGTTCCTTTTACTTTTCCCAAAAGGTATATAGGCTTTATCAGTGTATCCTGAATGCCGGTAAATTTGATTGCAGAAGGAGAGGAAAACTACCCACTGGTGGTAAACCATATGTTGATTAGGCTTTGCAGTTTGCAAAGCATTTTACATATAATAAAACAACTATGAAAACCCATGATGTGTATTTAAGAACTGAACTGAATATATTGTTTCCTCTCATTTTACTCCTAGTGGCGTTTTTAGGTCTACAGTGGCAGCTGGTCCTTAGAGTGCCAGACACTGATCAGCAAACGAATCCCACGTGCACGGCAGAATGATAGATAGGAGAGCCTCTTCTGTCTCCCCTATTCCACCGATCTAACACACAGCAGTGCTCGGATTCTCTAACACCAACTGGGTGTCCAACAAGTCACTTTTGACAACAGCCCGAGTTAGCGTAGACTCCACAAGTGATCAGTAGTAGTAGCACAAGACTGCCCTTGCTTCAGACGGTAGCCAAAAATGGGGTACCAAGGATACCTGCACTTCTGCCCTGCCGACTACAAATCAGGGGTCCCTGCCCCCTTGTCAGATTCAATACACTAGAACAACTCAGTACTGAGGAAGGCACCACACTTCTGAGTACAGTTTTATCATAAAGGATACAACCCAGGGGCTCCTGGCTGGCTCAGCTGATTTAAGAGTATGTGTGCGACTCTTGATCTCTTGAGTTGTAAGTTTGAGCCCCACGTTGGTGTAGAGATTACCTAAAATCTCTTTAAAAAGAAAAAAGGAGGTGGTGGTGGGGGGGTGGGGAATCCAGGAACAGCCAAATGGTTGCAAAGGGCAAAGGGGGTTGGGGGAGTGGAGTAGGTAGAGCTTCCAGGCCCTCCTGGTGCTCCACCCTCCCTGCACATGGATGTGTTCACCAACCTGGGAGCTCTCTTAACCCCTTAATCTTTTCTTTTTTTACTAAGGTTTCATTACCTAGATGTGATTGATTAAATCATTAGCCCTTGATTACTGAATTCCCTGTCCAGCCCTTCCATCCTGGATATCTTGGGGTGTGGCTGGTAGTCCTAGCCCTCTAATTATGTGGTTAGTTCCTCCGGCGACCACTGCCAAGATCACCTCATTAGCATAAACTCAGGGATGAGCAAAAGGGAGCTTATGATAAAAGACATCAGGAAATTCCAAGGGTTTTAAGAGCTCTGTGCCAAGAACCAGGGTCAAAGACTGGATACATATTTTTTATTATACCACATCTACAATCTGAGATTCAAAGGAACACTAAACAGAACTCTAATAATACATGTAAAACCCAGAAGTCTTTTGAATATGCACAAAAAGAGAAGGTTCTTACAGTCTTACTAGTTTAAAAATGCTACCATCCTCATACACTGTTGAAAGTAGGAATATTTTCGTGGAAATGTAAATGCTTCTGTTTCTGCTACATTCAACTTGGAATTAAAGATACCAAGATTGAAAGGGTCTTTGAAGGTATAGACTACCCACTTGATAATTGGAATAAGCCAACAGTACTGAGGCCTAAATATGGATAAAAGTCTACACCAGAATATCAAGTGCGTCTTAATGAACATCTTCAATTTAGCATGGGTTGTTTTATTTTTTATTAAAAAAATTTTTTTAATGTTTGTTTATTATTGAGAGAGAGACACAGAGCATGAGCAGGGGAGGGGTCGAGAGAGGGGGAGACACAGAATCTGAAGCAGGCTCTAGGCCCTGAGCTGTCAGCACAGAGCCCGATATGGGGCTCGAACCCACAAACTGAGATCATGACCTGGCAGAAGTCGGTTGCCTAGCCTAAAAGTTTAGCCTGATTCTGTTGGACAAAATAGCTTTGCTTTCATTAGGTTAACACTGTTGGCTGCATCAGGGGAGGGGAGAACCTAAGCTCAATGTTTAATAGATATAATGTTCTGAGCTGTGCTATGGCTCTTACAGAATTTGTCATAAGAGATCTAAATGAGAAGCAGCAGGAATTAAAACTATTAAACCCTCACCACCAACAACAATCAATAGGATCCTCTGTAGTTAACTGGAGGCCCAGAAGTGTATTGCTTTAAAATGGTAAATGCAGAGGCTGTCATTATAAATGTATTCTGACCTTATGGGGATATCTTAAAACTACTCTGTGTTGTATAAACATTGCTTCATTAATCCTGTTGACGTGGTAAATAGGAAGGCAGGCCCTGAATGCAGTATTTTCTTCTCACCTTTCCTAAAACCTAATATCACACATAATTATTCACCCACCTTGTTGGGCATTGCACCAAAATATAGGCCAGGATAGAAAAATCTTGTAACCTAAAAGCATCATTTATGAATCACTTAGTATATGCCAAACAATCATCTCAATGACTTCATGAGGTAAATATAAATGGAGGAAATTAAGAGAAGGAGGAGATGAGAAACAGCTGGTAAAGAATGGAGCCAGTATTTGAAACCAAGGAAATTGACTCCATAGGCACAGTCTTGATCACTAAAATACAGTTACCTTTGTATGAGATCTCTTTGTGGTTGACAACATGGGATTGCACAGAGCAAAAGCTAAATATCCATTTTCTTTTTGGAATCCACATCAGCCCTTGATAGGTTTTGGGGTGGAGGGAGCAGGAGATCAGAAAAGCTGGCAAGATACATGCAGCAAATTGTCTTTTTTTTTTTAATTTTTTTTTTACATTTTATTTATTTTTGATAGAGATGGAGCACAAGTGGGGGAGGGGCAGAGAGAGAGAGGGAGACACAGAATCCGAAGCAGGCTCCAGGCTTTGAGCTGTCAGCACAGAGCCCGACGCGGGGCTCGAACTCACAAACCGCGAGATCATGACCTGAGCCGAAGTGGAATGCCCAACTGACTGAGCCACCCAGGCGCCCTGCGAATTGTCTTCTGATGTCTCCTTGCTGACTCCTTGCCCTGAGACCATACTGTCTAGGTAATTGTTCTCCAACTTAGTGTGTGTCAGAATCTTGCTAAAACACACATTGATAGATCCCACACCCGGAGTTGCGGATTCAGTTGGTCTGGGTTAGGGCCCAAGAAATTGCATATCTAACAAGTTCCTGGGTACTACTAATACCCTCAGTCCTGGAACCACTATCAGTTGAACAGCAGACATAGGACACTTCAAGAAAGCACAGATGAGTAGCCAGTGGAATGGACCTTTTTGACAGTCTTTTTTTTTTTATGGTGTAGTCAGGTGCTACTCTAAAAATATCCTGTTAACTATTGTTCATGTTTATCATTCATGTAATGGACTGGACTAAGGCAGTTGTCTTAGGTTTTATAATTTCAAGCAAGAACATTGTGCTTATTTTCAATAAATCATTGCTTTTCTGTTTCTAAAGTGAAAATGCCACAAAGACAAGAAATGTTAGAGAATAATAAGAAATTAAAAGCCAGAAAGTCAGAATAATGGACTAGGAATACTTTGCTTCTTCTGGGTAACTCAAATACACTTTAGACACAAAATCTTAGCTAATATCTGTTGAGAAGTAAATGCCAATATATGAATTCACTTAAGAGAACAGCTGATCATTAGCTGTGGTTTTGCGGTCTGGTAAACTGCCTATATGAGGACAGAAACTGTCCTGTAAAATAATAGTTATCTATTAGACACAGCTAGGAAACACTTTGGAGGGAATACTATGGGTTCAGAACCCTGGCCCAATTAAAATGGGGCTTATTTAAAACTAAAGACTCAAAGGTAATGGTTCAAATTTGATTTTTATAAATTTTCATAAAAAATAATTTTGCTCAAGTATCAATGGGCCTGGGGCTCTTAAACTATTCTTCCTTGCCCAATTGTAAGTAATACCCAAGTGCCAATTATAAGAACATATTACACTAATTGCTGTATGTGGTTACACGGTCAAGAAAAGTGTAGAGTAAAATTGCTACAACCGTGAGAATCTCAGCGACTCAAATTTCATGGTGAAAATTACATTTTAATGAAAATTTCTCAAGATCACAGTTTTTTTTTTTCTTTCTTTTTCTTCTCTATTTGTTGTATTTTACCTATGGAAGAAAGTTCAATATTGAACATTAGACTAAATGACGAGGCAGGAAGATCTCAAGTGAATTAAATAAAGTACCAAGAATATCGATAGAATTTAAGCTGACTGGCAGAGGCAGGGGCAGTGGCCCCTCATTCAGCCACTGAAATTTGTGACCTCTTTCTTTTTTCATTTTGTTATTAATATTAAATTACACCTATACAAGTAAAAGATTCACATATTTTAGGAAATAAGAAAGCAAAAAAATCTACTCTAGGACCCATTAACCAGAAATAACTGTTGTTACCATTACATGAATATATGAATATCTATCTCTACACACACACACACACACACACACACACACACACACACACACACACACGTGAGAGCAAGAGAGAGAGAAAGAAGGAAAAGGAGAAGAAGAAAAAGAAGAAGGAAAAGGAAGAGGAGAGAGGGAGATGCAGAGAGGACTTTTTAAAGCAGGATTACCATGCTAGTTTTAATTCTTTCAGTTTAATTTTGCTTAATTTAACAAATAAGCAGAATAAAATGGTAAAGCTCAGAAAAATCTTTATTGCAAGAAATATTAGTTCCTTTTTTTTAAATTTTTTTTTAATGTTTATTTATTTTTGAGACAGAGAGAGACAGAGCATGAGCGGGGGAGGGGCAGAGAGAGAGGGAGACACAGAATGCAAAGCAGTCTCCAGGCTCTGAGCTGTCAGCACAGAGCCTGACATGGGGCTTGAACTCACGGAGTGTGAGATCATGACCTGAGCTGAAGTCGGCCGCTTAACTGACTGAGCCACCCAGGCGCCCCAAGAAATATTAGTTCTTAAAAGATTTTTATAAAGTTAAGGACAAAGGATTTCAATAAATACTGATTGTGATTCATTTTTAAACTGTCAATTGACCCCCTGCTGTGAAATGATGAAATTGGCATTCTCATGCTTCCACCTTGTGATCTTATTGTATTTGCACTGACAAGGCTTATAAAATCAGTGTGCAGGTTCAACAGCTAATCAATTACAACCAAGAGAGAATTTGTGAAATATCAGATCTGAAGAAATTACCAGAGTGTAAAAGAAGTTAAACAGAAGGTAAAAATCTGGAAAACATGAAAAAGGACATGAGATAGAATGAGCTCTGACATACATAATGTCCAACTCGAAATCCTAAAAGAAAGGTAAAACATGGGAGAGGAGTCATATTCAAAGAGATTGGGAATTTTGGAAAGACATGAATTATCAGATTTAGGTAGCACACAGATCCTAAACAGGATAAAGACATTTTTTTTTTTCTGGAACCACATATGCCTTTTGAGTTGCAGACCCAGTTCTACAGCGCTATGCAGTCTTAGAAAAGTTTTGTTTTATCTCCTCTCCCAAGATTTGTCAAATATCCCTATCAGAGGAAAGGAGGAAGGAGAGTAGGAATAGTCCAACCCCAGGAATAGCCCAGGTTCACATTCAGCAGGGATGCAGTGTACTAGGTAACAATATCCAGAAAATGAGTAGAATGTCCCCATATGCCCTAGAATAGTACCAAATGTGGAACGATCCCTCAGAACTTGAAATAGCAAAAGTAGCTACCACTTATTAAGCACTTATTAGAAGAAGTGCTGACCTGCTTGGGGCCCCAACTACTTAGAGACTGTGATGAAAGGAGCATACTTTAAACACTTTCAGTGGGGGATACTCCCACCAACCACTCCAAGCCCATGGACTCCAGGTTAAGACAACCTAGTTAAACTGTTCGCCAGTAACTTTATCTCATTAATTCTCACAATTCCCAGAGGACAGATGAAAAAACTGAGGTTAGAAGATGCTTGCAACTAAAGAGTTCATACAGCTAATAAGTGGCAGAGCTGGGAGTCAAGGTGTAACTTTATGACTCAAAGGTCTAAACTTTTAGCCACTGCCAGGAGGCTCTCAAAGCATAGAACAAGTACCTCCTGGGTTAGAATCATCCAGGACTACTTTCTTTTTTTTTTTTTTTTTTTAATTTTTTTTTATTTTTTAATATATGAAATTTACTGTCAAATTGGTTTCCATACAACACCCAGTGCTCTCCAGGACTACTTTCTGCCAACACAATGGAGCAGGGTTTAGAAAACCGACACTAAATGGACTTTATAGGTTTTTTCTTTTGGAAAGTAATATTTTTCTGACATTAAAATATTTTTTTCTGACATATACGTCCATTGTAGAAAAAAAATGCTGAAAATATTAAGGTTATTTAAACCACCTGTAATTCCACCAGTTCACAAAAAACATTACCAATATCTAGTGTATTTCCTTCTACTCAAACATATCACAAATTTGTATCATTCTGCTTTGTAACTTTTGCTTTCACTTAATATGTTGAAAATATTTCCCCATACTCTTCAAAACAACAATTTTTAACTTCTATATGCTGTTACATTGTAATCAACCTACTGAATGGCCCTTTCTAGGAGAAAACAACACTTCTTTCAAGTGGAGGGAACTGAATGAACAGTCAGTCCTATATGACTGGGGTCCCAGGACTTTCAAGGGAAAGGAAAGCGTGAAGGAATGGTTCTGATTTGAAAGGGAGTAGACCCCAGCAGAATAGCTGCAGGAGAAATAGGGGTGCAGGAGGCTTCTGGAATGGAATCTGGCCAATGGACTTTAGAAGTCATCTCTGATGCTGAAGTTTTCCTTTTCTGTGATAGCCTCAGGTCTTCAGTAACCTTCCAAGCCACTAGAATCTAGTATTTATGATACTCCATGGGGGCATGATGCAAGGGTCTATGAGAGAGTCCATGTTCGGTTGTGAGTTTGAAGTTCTTGGCTTCCAGGCAGTTTCCTTATGAACTCCTATCCTGTGTATTGTCATGTTATAGGATTCAAGGAGTATTTTATATGACATTTTTAAACATGTAAACTGTTACCCTGCTTTAGGAGGAAAACAAGGGGCGCCTGGCTGGCTCATTCAGTGGAGCATGTGACTTTTGATCTCCGAGTTCTGGGTTCCAGACCACAGATTACTTAAAAATAAAATCTTTCAAAAAAGAAAGAAAGAAAACAAACTGATGGCATGTGCTATCTTAGAGACTGCTCTTTGATAAGTTTATTTTTGAGAGAGAACGAGAGTGTGAGTGCATATGAGTTGGTGAGGGGCAGAGAGAGAGGAAGAGTGAGAATCGCAAGCAGGCTCCACACTCAGCACGGAGCCCAATGCCGGGCTGGAACTCACAAATGGGGAGATCATGACCTGAGCCAAAATCAGGAGTTGGATGCTTAACCAACTAAGCCATCCAACTAAAGGCTGCTCTTAAAAGAAAAAAAATGCCTCTTATCTTTTAAGGAAAGGGCCTCCCTTTAAAGACAAACCTTTCTCACAGAGAACTTTTATCCTGTAAAGTAGATAACCACTCTCATCAAACAAGGAAGCAAACATTCCAGGTTGTTTTGGTTTCTCGCCAATCTCAGTGGCCAGTCCCTGGAGCTGTCCAAGGTTTTATTTCTTCCTCTTCCTGTTCCTGGTCCCTTCAATCACACAAAGAGGCATCAGAGTGAGGAAGAAAAGCACTGACTCTGGAGTCAGACTGCCTAGGTTTGAATTCCAGCACCAGCATTGGACAGCTGAGCAGTCAAATAACCTTTCTGAGCTGTTTCCTTACCTGTCCAAAGAGATGGTAATAATACCTAAAATAAGGTTATCGTGAGGATTTAATCAGTTACTCTTTTGAAAATATTTATAATAAGGCCTGGCAAATAGCAAAACAAGGAATCTTTGGGTTCTCTAATTTCTACCATAAATAGATTTAAAACTCATTCATCTACACTTTTGCTTTCGTAAATATTGCCCTGGCAATCAGGAAGACAGCATCTGGGAGCATGAGGAGGTGGAAAGAGTGCTTGCTGAGCTGTGACTTAGGGTGCTGGTCTTGGCTTTGCCATTAACCAAGCTGTGTGATCCTTGTTAACTGACCTCTCTGATCTCACTTTCCTCCTCTGTAAAATGAAGGACTTGAACTTCAGTGGATAACCTCTAGTTATCCTACGGGTTTTGCTAGTCTGTGAATCGCATTCTCCGCTCAACACTCAATTCAGTGACTTGGCTTCCTTGTTTGTAAACTGTAAAAATATTTGGCACCTACCATTAGCCGGAGGGTTATAGCTGGGGAGTAGGCAAGAGATTAGGGATTCACAGTCTAAATGACACCATAGGAACTGGATATATTGTATGGGAGGGATCCGGGCAGAGGGTGGCATTAGCACTTCTTTCTGCAGAGCCTAAACCCTGCCAGACTCACCCGAAGGAGCTGTCACGGTGGGTCTGCTGGAAACCCCGTTCTGTTGGTAAGCTTGCTGGGTCCCGGTCTACCAAGGACACGGGAAACCTTTGATCAAGAGGCTCGAGAGGCTCAGTACGAGGCGTGAGCGGACGAGAGCTGTGTCAACCCTCTTTTGGCTGTGTCGCCGGTTCTCATCCATCCCGTAGGAGGGACTCTCTCTGTGAGAGGGCCAACCCCCCTCCCCCTCCTCCAGTGTCTGCGATGGGTGTCCCCGCGCCGCGCACCCCCCCCTCCCTCCAGCCCCTCCTTCCTGGCTGCCATAGAAACCTGCCTACGAGGTCCGGGCCCGAGTCCCGGAGCCTGACCGGCCCCTGGCCCCCTCCCCCGGGCCAGCCCCCCGCTCCCTATTGGTCCTCCGGGGAAACGCTGCGGGGCGCCTCTGTCCCCGCTGCAGAGCCCGGGCCGGGGCCAGCGGGCGGGGTTTGCCGGGGCCGCTGTCGGTCAGGTCCGCGGTCCCTGACAGCTCAGGGAGCTTCCCGCGCGGCCACGGCGCCCGCCACCCACGCATCTCCCGCGCCGCGCTCGCTTCAGCTCCAACCGCCCCCAGCTCCTGGCCCCGCGCCGCCGAGTCCGTGAGCCGGGCTCGCCACGAAGGTAAGCGAGGGCCGCGGGGCTCGCAGCCAGCACCTCCACCCCTCCCGCCCCTCCTCCCCCAGGCTGCTGACCTGGTGGCGGGGGGAGGGGGGGTGGCTGCGAGCAGCGCCCGTCCCCGGCAAGCCGAGGGGGAAAGGGGGGCACGGCTCCCGGAGGGGCGAGGGCGCGAGCTGGGCGCGGGAGAAGGGCAGGCGCTCCCGGGGGCGAGCGCGAGCAGAGGGCGTTGTAGCCGGAGGCGCAGGCTAGCTGGTGCCCGTGCAGTGTGCGGCGCCCCTGGGTCAGCGCGCGCGTGTGTCCCCGCGTCCCGGCACCGTGCGGGCCCCCGCGTCGGAGTGCGCGCCCGCACGGGAGCCCGGGAGGGCGGCTTCGCGCCCGGCCCGGCGCGCACCTTCCGCGGGGACCCGAGCCCCAGGACGTGAGCCCAGGTGGGGACCTGCGTGACCCGGACTGGCAGAGAGGGCGCTGACAGCGAACGGCTGTGGCCCACCACACCCCACACCACGACGCTCCCTAAAGAATCGTGCTCTTTTAAAGACTGTACGAGTAAGGAGGAACCTCGTCTCTTCCCGGATGCCCCTTCGGGAGTATTAGGAGCTCCAGGATGACCAGGAAAGAATGGCAACGGGGTCTGTAAAATGGCATTTCTGATCAGCTTTTGTGTTCCCGACACAACACCTGGGCAGATGGAGAGGTCAAAGTAACAGATAAAGGTGCTCTTGGGGCAGCAAAGATTCAGCCTTCCGCATTTTTTTCCTTCCCTTCCTTCCCTCCCTCTTCTTTCCTCCCTCCTTGCCTCTCCTGCCCCTACCCCCTACCCCCGTTTCACCCCCCCACCCGCGTTTTCGTCCTCCAGAGTTTAGTAGACAAGAGGGCTCTCTGTTAGACCCACCCTCCCCCACCCCACTTCTCATCCCGTTTCAAAATGGGAGCAAATGAACCACATTCTAAGCTCTTACCCGAGCAATTCAGACAAGTTTGGAAATTAAACAAATCGCGTTTGCACTCGAGTCCGCCGGAATCCAAAAGGGAAACAAACAAAACCAGACCGAAAAATCTATTCCAAGTTAAGTCAAGATTTCAACGCGGGATCTAAAAGGAGTATTTGTGTATGGCAATACGTTGTGTGTGTGTTTTAATGTTTGAAAAATATGTATCACTCAAGCTTGCATCATCAGTATTCAATGTGATTCACAGAAGAGCTTCAAAAGATGGTTTCTGTTAGTGTTGCAAAAAGCACTTCTAATTTTGGTTGCCATGGTAACCGAAGAAGTTGCCCCGCGCCGTTGATGCGCAGCCTGGCTGGAACCAGGAACTGTTCGTGAGATCTCCTCACGTCCCCTCATGTCACCATGGTAATAATAAATGAGCTTATAAGATACTTGTTTCTTTTCCTTAAAATACTAAAGCCCAAGCATGTTGTTTTCAAATTTTATCTTTCCAGAGTTTGCAATTTGTGACACAGACCTTCCTTCTTAGACAACTGAGTGTAAACACTGCCCTCCAGCCAATCAGCCCTGCTGGCCCAGCTCTCTTCCCACAGCTCGCCGCAATAAGGGGGGGAAGCATGAAGGAGAAGAGTGTTTGGTGTTAAAGGAATCCCGGCCTTGCACCACATCCCCCTCCCCATTTAGCGTTTTATAATTTGGAGTCCTAATCAGCTCTCTAATTAGGAGATGGGGAATGTGGGTGGGGGTCCCAGAAAGAGGTGAATGGAGGAAAAGCTAAGTCCTGCTCTCCATGGACTCCTGTTTTGTGTGCTGTTGAATTTGCCTCATGGGTTTATTTTTGGCTTGACCACTGTTAAGTGGTTAGCCTGGAAAAAACCTTTAGAGAGGCCTTCTTCTGTGTTAGGAAAAAATGTGGATTGGATATTTAGTTTGAGGTGTGCGTTTTTTTCTAGTAACTACACTGCATTTAAAATAGAGGCAGGTTTGTATGAAATCTAAATTTCCCAGTAATAACTACATGTAGGCCATAGAGCCCTCTATGCTCTTGATTTAGCCTGAGGTTTTCAATTAAGATGGATTAATTTGGGGGAAGCAGTAGCATCATTCAGATACTTTCAGTAGCAAATGTTGGTGTCTTCAAAGAACTATAATCCTTTATACAGTACATCCACAATTCCTTAGCAGTGAATCCTATAAAATCAATTTTGTAGATTGATGGCACATGATTGGGAAATTTGGAAGCCCCTAGACTTACAGTTTTAAAAGAAGAAAAAAAAATACTTTGTCTTAGTAGGTTAATGTTTATAGCCAAATATGTAGTTTCATTTTGAAGAATTTAAAAATTAAAATATAACGTGAAATCCACCTTCATTTTTTGAGTCTCATTATGGTATTTCTCTAAGGACTAAAAAAACCTAGGGGCGCCTGGGTGGCGCAGTCGGTTAAGCGTCCGACTTCAGCCAGGTCACGATCTCGCGGTCCGTGAGTTCGAGCCCCGCGTCAGGCTCTGGGCTGATGGCTCGGAGCCTGGAGCCTGTTTCCGATTCTGTCTCTCCCTCTCTCTCTGCCCCTCCCCGGTTCATGCTCTGTCTCTCTCTGTCCCAAAAATAAATAAAAAAAAGTTGAAAAAAAAAATAAATAAAAAAACCTCAATTCATTGGCTGATTTTCTTTTGGTTGCTGAAAGGACCAGCTGTTTACAAAACTAGTCTCATTCTATAGTTGCCATCTCCTATCATCATTCTTTAAAAAGTTTTTGTGGAGAAAATAATTGTTTTTTACTTGCTTAATTTTTAAGAACCTCTGGCTCTTTCTTATCAAATATTCTAATGGCTCTGTAAAACACCTCTCCTTGGTATTTTCTATACAATGAAATGCATCAGACAGTCCTTAGATCCTTCTAGGCCCCCCAACCCCCATCCAGCCCTTCAAAATGGAGCCCCAGTCTGAACCAGTTCTTTCCTAGCCCTGACATACACCAGCATTCTGAGATTCCCCTTCACTTCCTTTTTGTCCCCATTCTCTGTTCTCTGGTTTTCCTCTTTGTTAGTTTACTGCTTCATTTTCTGAAGCACCCACTTTGGTAGCTTCTTAAGAAAGAGTTATGGGAAATAAAATTTTGAGACCTTGCATGTCTGAAAATGTCCTTATTTTACTCTTGCACTTAATTGATGGTTTGCTTGGGTGTAGGATTGACTGGAAATCAATTCCTGCCAATTTTGGAAGGTATCAGTTAATTGTTTTCAGCTTTCAATGTTGCTGAAAGTTCAATGCCATTCTGATTCTTGATTCTTGTCATGGTATCTATTTTTTTTCTGTCTGAAACCTTGTAGGATTCTCTCATTGTTTTGTGAAGTTTCACTGAATATGAACTTGCTTTCTACAGATTATGTTCATCTACCTACTGGTCCTGAGGAACTTGTATCCTGCTCTTCTGGGGAATTAATGATATAGACATACTTGGAAAATCATTCCATTTTATCGGTTACTTTTCATTGTCACATATTGATTATTCTTTACTGCATCAACTCAAGATATTTAGTTTTGAATACTTGGTTGCTGCTCTTTGGAATCATGCATGCTGCCAGACCATCCTGCATTCCATTTCTGTTTTCTTACCACTTTTTGTCTTTTAACAATGATCAGTGCTCTCATTCGTATAGGGTCATACCCTTAGCTCTACAAATAGTTTTTATATTCTTTGTATATTTGCTTTATGGGATATGTTGGTTTTACAAGTAAATTAGAGCACAACAACAGTACATTTGCTGTGGACTAATCAATGATGTGATGGCCAAGTCTAAAATAATGAGGCATCCTCCATGCCAACCATTGGTGACCTGCAAGGTAAATATTTCTCTAGAATGTAGACTTGTTCACCCTCTTGTTTTGCATGTGAGGCAACAAATCCAGAGATATTAAGTGTGCGGTCATTTTTCCGGAGTCCCTTTTATTTATTTATTTATTTATTTATTTATTTATTTATTTTAGGGTCAACAATGCATTTTATTATACATCTTAGATTTGTACATTTCACATATGCTTTCAAAGCTTCAATTAACAGACAATATAAAACAAATATATATGTGTGTGTGTGTGTGTGTGTGTGTGTGTGTGTGTGTGTAGCAGTGGTTCTCAGGCACAGAATGTAGGAGGAGACTGGAGCATGTTTTTCCCCTTAACACAGAGTGAATATTCTGAACCCAAATAGTGAAATGTTTCCATCTGACCTAGCTGCCTTTTTGATTGAATTTTATTACACTGAACTGCTTTAGTAGGCACGATGTTGCCAACAGGAAACAATGAGACTCAAATTTGTAACCTGTATTTTCTTGAAGTCTGTAAGACCTAAATGATTACTTTTCTCCTGATAGAGCTCCGGGATCATCCAGTGAAAATAATATTGCCCCTAACATATCTGGAACATCAGCCTCAGAACCACTGCCCATGGTTATTCAACGTCTTCAGGCCTCACAGGATGAGGTAATGGTATGATGGATTTCTTCTCAGTGTTTCTGGAAGGTGCTCTCCTCATATCATAAGCGTCCTCATCACGTTCCCTGTTGCTGGGCAAATAGTACTCTATGACTGTCCCTTACATGCTGTAGCCCGACTGCTTGTACATGTTGACTGCAACTTGGTTAGATACTCTTACAAAGAGATCAACAAAAAATCCACCCTTTCTTTCTGAAGTCTCCTCTAATAACTCCATAAGTTCAGCAGCCAAACCAAGGCGTCGAAATTCTGGGGGGGGTGGGGGGGGACAGAGAGAGCCGTGACATGCCCGTGCCATTCTTCCCTAGCTTCGGAGCCTTCTGCTTTACCCGCGATCTAACCCGTTAACTCTCCACCAGGTGTCTCTGCAATGATGAAATACCCTGGCCAGTGGGCGAGGTGCTGTAAGTAAAAAGGAATCCGTTACATTTCTGTAGGTGGATCCAAGTTAATGTTGTCGAAGCGGAACAGGTCGTTGCACGTGAAGGCCCAGAGTGTGGTCATCGGCCGCCTCCTAGGCCAGCTCGTTGGGATCCCCACCTGCCCTGCCTGAAGTCGTTCTGCCCTGACTCCCTTTTAAACACTCATTCTTTTACCCAGCCTCCTCTCTCTCCTCGGTTACTTTGTCATATATTCTTTTTTCATTTTTAAAGTTTACCTATTTATCTTGAGAGAGAGAAAGAGGTAGAGGGAGGGAGGGGCAGAGAGAGAAGGAGAGAGAGAGAACCCCAAGCAGGCTGTGCACCGTGAGCACGGAGCCCTTATGTGGGGCTCAAACCCACCAACCATGAGATCATGACCTGAACCAAAATCAAGAGTCAGAGGCTTAGCTCATTGAGCAAACCAGGCTCTCCTCTGTTCCTTTCTTTAAACCTTTTTTCTTTATTATAAAGAAATATTCTACTTCTTTGTTATAAACTATGTATTATAAAACAATATATATTCCACAGGTAGCAAGAAGTAGTGGTTAAGTCTTATTTAGTTTTAAAAATAAATTTTATAGTTAACGTACAGTGTAATATTAGTTTCAGGGGTACAGTATAGTGATTCAGTAATTCTGTGTGTTACCTAGTGCTCACCACAAGTGCTCTCTCTAATCCCCATCACCTATTTCACCCATCCCCCTGCCCACCTCCCCTCTGGTAACCATCAGTTTGTTCTCTATGCCAAGGCTGCTTCCTGGTTTCTCTCTCTCTCTTTTCTTTGCTCATTTGTTTCCTAAATTCTACATATGAGTGAAATCATATGGTATTTGTCTTTCTCTGACTTACTTCACTTAGCAGTATATTATCTAGCTCTATCCATGTCATTGCAAATGACAAGATTTCGTTCTTTTTATGGTTGAATAATATTCCATTGTATATACATATGCCATTTCTTTATCCATTCATCTATTGATGGACATTTGAGCTACTTCCATAATTCGGCTATTGTAAATAATGCTGCTACAAACATACAGGAGCATGTATCCCTTTGAATTAATGTTTTTGTATTTTTGGCATAAACACCCAGTAGGGTGATTTGTGGACTGTAGAGTAGTTCTATTTTTAACTGCTTGAAGAACCTTCATACTGTTTTCCACAGTGGTTGTACTGGTTTGCATTCCCACCAACAGTACACGAGGGTTCGTTTTTCTCCACATCCTCACCCACACGTGTTGTTTCTTGTGTTTTACTTTAGCCATTCTGACAGGTGTGAGGTGATATCTCATTGTAGTTTTGATTTGCATTTCCCTGATGATGAGTGATGCTGAGCATCTTTTCATGTGTTTGTTGGCTATCTGGATGTCTTCTTTGGAGAAATGCCTATTCATGTCTTCTGTCCATTTTTTAATCAGATTATTTGTGTTTTTTTGAGTTGTATAAGTTCTTTATATATTTTGGATATTAACCCCTTATTGAATGTGTCATATGCAAGTATCTTTTCCCATTCAGTGGGTTACCTTTTAGTTTTGTTGATTGTTTCCTTCACTGTGCAGACGCTCTTTATTTTGATGTAGTCCTAAGGGGTTAAGTCTTAATTCTGGAAATAGCTTTGCTGCGTTTGAATCCTGGCTCTGTGACTTACTTACTTACTATAAATGTGACCTTGGGCACATAGTTTGATCTCTTTGTGCCTCTCTTTTTTTTGGGGGGGGGGGCATAATAACAGCAGGTACCTTCTAGGATTGTTGTAAGACTTAAATGAATTGGCTCATGTAAAGCTCTTAGAATGGTGCCCGGCACAAAATAAATGTCATTGTCGCTAGTATTATTGTCAAAAATACAGAAATAAATGTTAAAATGAAAGAAATAATTATGTATAAATCTCTCTCTAATCCTGTGTATAATCCCAGCTAGAGAGATTATCATGGTTAACATTTCAGAGGGTTTTTTTTTTTGGTAGTTAAAAACAAAGAAAAAAAATTGAGATACCATACATACAATTTTATTTGTTGCTCTTTCCATTTATCTTTATGTTTTGAGCTTTTTTCCTTGTTGTTGGATAGTCAGTATTCTCTGTATGACATATTTGTTTTCTTTTCTGTATTGATCCTAACACAGAGCCTTACAAATTAGGCCCTCAATAAGTACTAATTGTCTGTGAAGCCAGCCCTTTCTTCTGGACCCTTTGGGCTTGGGGCAGGTGTAAAGGGAGTTCCTCCCATCATGAATTTGAGAAGTCCCCCTGCAACTAAGACAGGTCTTATCTTTTCCTACGCAATAAAAGCATTCTGGAGATGGCACCTGAAAAGTGTGGATTCAGCAGAATGAGGGAATACTCGTGTGAAAATATGATGGAGGAGTGGGGGGTGGCATGGACAAGAACCTGAATGGAAGTAGCGAGGCATGACTCAGCAGGGCCACCAAGCTGGGAGGTGTGGATCTTGGCACATGCACAGCAAAGGCCAAGAGAAATGGCCTGATGTTTTGGTTTTCCCTCACAGCCTCAGTGATTAGTTGAGGCTAGGAAGCCAGTGAGAAAGCTTCTGTGTATAGACACTTTCAGAAGTCTGGCCTGCTTTGATCTCCCCCATCTCCTCCTGAGAGATCTGACCCAATTTGGCTCTTCCACAGTACATGACAGTCGCCTGCCTGCTTTCCTCACACAGGACACGTGTGGCCAGAAACAGTCACTTAGCAACTCTTTCACGGTTTTGGAATTAAGCCTTGAGCAGCCCCAGTGAGGATTCGTGTCTCCTCAGAGCACTGCATGTAGCATGGAGGCAAATTTGTGTTGGCGTTTTTGTGTTCTGTCATGTTGCACATGCCAGAGAGTTACTATATCCCAGGAAGCAAAGATGTTATTCAGAAGAGTGTGGACTAGGTGGCTGGCTGTGGCCGGAGACATTTAACAGTTTATTTAGAGGAGTACTTCTGTCTTGCTTAAACTCAGGCTTCCTTAAGAATCACCCTTTCTGGGGGCACCTGGGTGGCTCAGTCAGTTAAGTGTCGACTTCAGCTCAGGTCATGATCTCGCGGTTCGTGGGTTCGAGCCCCGCGTCGGGCTCTGTGCTGACAGCTCAGAGCCTGGAGCCTGCTTCAGATTCTGGGTGTGTGTTTTCTCTCTCTCTGCCCTCCTCCACTTGCACTCTGTCTCTCTCGCTCTCTCTCTAAAAAATAAATAAACATTAAAAAAATTAAAAAAAAAAAAAAAAGAATCACTCTGTGTAGCACATGACACCCACGTGAGAACCATTCTGTGTGGTCTGGTGGCTGCTGTCTGCCAAGGAAAGTCAAAAAGATTTACCAAAGCTCTAAAACAATTGCATTGGTTAATATCTATAGAAAACAGGGCATGACACTTTCAAAGGTTACTATATAGCAATGCTAAGTAAGGATGCTCTTGGCTTAAACCTGTTTGTCACACTGCTAGAATATTCAGTGAGTTGCAGATCAGTGACTTAAAATTCTTCTGTTCAAGATTTTGTGCAAAATGCTAGATTATTTTGTGAACGTTGCCCACAGAGACAACGATTCAAATACAGACTATTAGTTCCATTCTTGGTTAACAAAATACACTCTGATCATATTTATTGAATCATGAGGATTTCTTTTAAAGCCTTTTAAACTTGGGGTGCCTAGATGGCTCAGTCGGTTAAGCATCTGACTCATGATTTCGGCTCAGGTCATGATCTCACGGTTTGTGAAACTGAGCTCTGCATCAGGCTCTGTGCTACAGTGTGGAGTCTGCTTGGGGTTCTCTCCCCCCTTCACCCCCCAGCTCATGCACTCACACGGACTCTCTCTCAAAATAAATAAATATTTAAAAATAATAAAGCCTTTTAAACTTTTCTGAGCTTTTAGTTTAGACAAATACTCCTCGGACATAATCAACACCACCAGTTCGTGAGCTGGTGTAGAAAGCGAAGAGGTACAGATTTGCTCACCCTTTATATAAATGCCTCAAATTCAACAAGACATTTTAATTTTTTTTAACGTTTATTCAATTTTGAGAGAGACAGAGCACAAGCGGGGGAGGGGCAGAGAGCAAGGGAGACACAGAATCTGAAACAGGCTCCAGGCTCTGAGCTGTCTGCACACAGCCCGATGTTAGGCTCGAACCCACAAACCACGAGATCATGACCTGAGCCGAAGTCCGTTGGTTAACCAACTGAGCCACCCAGGCGCCCCAACAATACATTTTTAGATGCCGCGTTTCCCTGTTTTCCTCACCTACGTTTCCTTACCTTAGTACTTGCTTGCCTTCAGGCCTCATCTGCTTCAGGAAGTTTTCCCTACACATTCACGACACGCTAGCTGTTCTCTGAGCACCCACTCTCCTGTGCGCATCTCTAGCCAACTGCTTTGTCCATTATATTTAACTGGTCTGTTTATGTATCTACTTTGTTCCGCCAGCGGATGACTTATTCTCATCCACATGGCTCTTGGCGAGCACCTCAGACGGTTGGCATAAAGTAGGCAGGCACTTAAAAATAATGTTTGCTCAACTGGACATTTCATTGATGTTGACAGAATCTTCCATAATAGAGTGTGAAGGTAGTGACCTCACATTGCTTAGGGTGGCAAGAAGGTCAGGGAGAATCATCTCGCTTTCATCCTTCTTTCTAGCAACATCTTTTCGGGGGATTGCCTGCGACACTCACGGCTCCTGCTCGTGAGACCAGGTAACACAGCAGCATCTGTTGTGTGTGAGGCACAGGCTCTGAGGTCAGAGAGTCCTGAGCTGGAAATCCAACTGATATTTCTTGTCTGTACAACTTTGGACAAGTTATCAAGTCCTTCTTGCGTTCAGTTTCTTCATCGTAAAAATGAGGGTAAATTGCAGGCAACTTTCAGGGCGGTTGTAAGGATTAAAGAAAATCTGTATCAACTAATTAGAACCAAATAATAGTAGCTATTCTAAGTTAAGGATGCTTTTGGCTGCAAGGAATAAAAAGAGGCTTATTAGCTTGGCTAAAAGAGGTTTATTTTCACGTAGAAAAAGAGATCTAGATAGGTGTCTTGGTCTGCTCAGGCTGCCATAACAAAATACCATAAAATGGGAGCCTTAAACAACAGAAACTGATTTTCTCACAGTTCTGGAGGTGGGATGTCCGATACCAGGGTGCCAGCACGCTCGGGTTCTGATGAGCACTGTCTCTGGCTTTCAGATGGCCACGTTCTTGCTGTGTCCTCACATGGCAGAGAGAGGGAACTCTCTGATCTCCTAAGGACACGAATCCCATCATGGGGGCCCTACCCTTGTGGCCTTATCTAAACCTAAATCCTGTCTCCAAATACCAACACACCGGGGCTTAGGGCATCAACGTGTGAATTCTGGGGAAGACACAATTCATATATAACGAGAAGCCATTGATAGCTTTGTTTTAGTTGCCATCAGAGACCTAGTTTATTGCTATCTTTCTGCTCTGCCATTCTTCCGAAGTCTTGCTCTCATGGTTATCATTTCAGTGTGCTTAGCTGGCCACGAAACCTCCAGACAAGGTCCACACAGGAAGAAAGGGAAAGGAGCTGGGCCACTTACAACTATGCCATTTTATCGGGAAGCATAAGATATCGAAAATCCCTTACTAAGGTCCCATTTGCCAGAACTGTGTCTCCGGGCCAGCCCTAGCTGTTGGGGAGAAAGAGCACGGGGGCCTTCCAGCTTCTATAGCAGAAGTCAAGGAAGGGAGAAAAGAGTTAGGAAAGATGTTGAGTGAGCCAGCCAGCAGTGGCTCGTCACTTATTGATAGGGTGCTCATATGTCCCAGTTTGCCAGCGACAGCCCTGGTTTGCACCTGTTGTCCCAGTGTGATTATTAATAGCAACCCCTTCTATTCTCAAAAGTGTCTTGGTTTGAATGACAAATGCTATGTTCATTCCACTTATTGAGCGCTTGCTATTTACTGTAGGCTCTTATTAAATGGTAGTTATTAATAAGATAGAAGGCAACCATACGATAAATAATAAGCCAAGATTACGTGTGTGGCAAATGCCTGTGATGCCACTTCGTAATATGGGATACAATACTACGATATTGATTTGGCCTAGGAGTGTTTTGAGGACTGATGACGCAGACTAGAAAGCCACTTACATATTAAGGCAGGTATACTTTTCTGCCGTCACAAAATTTATCAGAGAAATTTTGCATATGAGAAGAAACATTATTTTATCTTCTAGATTATTCTCTTGTGGAGAATGTAGTAGACTGTGACCTTGGGCTATTTAGTAATAAAGCCCTCCTTAATCAGGAGAAAATATTTGTATCTTCCAAATATTCTTTCGAGTTGATTTAAAATAAAACTATTTACTTAACTGTTTATTTTTTTCCCCCTTAGCTCGGTTTTAAAATCCTAACAATTTGTTTTACAAATGCATATATTCTGTTGGGCTGACACAGTGGAAACAAACAAATTAAAGAAATTTGGTTCTTGTTTTGTCCCTGGCCACCAGTTAGTAAGTCTCTTTCCTCTCTGGATCTGTTTCTCATATACAAAGTGAGAGATGAAATAATCGTGGGGGGTCCTCTACTTTGTGTTCCTAAGAGTCCATAGGTGTGTTTGGGTCATCAAGGGAAACCAGGAAACAGCCAATCTGCTTGCGGCCTCAGGTCACTTTGGTCTGAGGATGTGTTAAGAAGTAAGGCTGCAGAGGAAAACTGACATGAGGTCACAAATCGCATGCATATCCATCCAGCCAAGCAACTTGCCATTCATTTTTGGCAGAAGGAAGGCGTTTCCTAAACAGCATGGAAGGTCAGCGGTACTTGATGGGCTGGAGGGAAGAAAGACACGGAAGGAAAAGACTTGTTTTATTCCGGGTTCTGAATTCTTTACACGTTCAATGACCTAACATCTCTGGTCCAAGGAGCAGAGTGGCCGTGAGGCGTAACTCACCTGTCCCTGGGTTTGTGTTCTGAGAAATTCTAGCAGCACGTCACAGGTTAATAGTTTTGACACAGTGTGCTGTTGGTGGTTCAACCCCAGCCCTCCCACCCCCATTCTGCTGTGATAGGTATCCCCCGCTTTTCTAAGTTCACATTACACCATCCCGCTTTTACCAAAAAACCTACATCGGTACCTGTTTTCACTCACTGAGAGAAATCTGCAGAAGATTTTGGCTTTTATGAAAAAAGGCGAAAAGTGAACATGCATTCAGCATCGGCTTTGCCGTGAGCCTCTATGGGGGCAGTACACCCGGAACAGTGGCAGAGGCCACACCGAGCTCCTTCCTCGGGAACTACACTGGGCACACGAGCATCACAGAGCTTTGAGCTATTGTCTGTGAGCATCTGTGCTTTGTCGCAATTTATTTTGAGCATCTGCTAGCAAAACGTGTCCCAAAGGATTAGAAAAGCCCAAGAAGGGTATTTTGGGGGTCTGGGAATGCTAAAAAAAAAAAAATCCCATAAAAATGAATGGTAATTACTCCTTCACTTTCTGCCATGTCAGCTTATGAAAGGTTTCATACGAACCCTCTACTTTTGGAAAGTGGGAGAAAGCTGTATCTCCTTTCTAAATGACATCACCAATGTTCTACAACCTTAGTTCCTTATTACTTTTATTTTTGAAATGAAAGATTTAGAATCTAGATAATTTGCCTGCTCAGTCAACCCAACCAATTTTTGTTTAGATTTTCTCATGGGAAATAATTTTATCAAATAGCTGAAGAGATTAGTATTCCAATGTCCTGCCGCCACTTTTAGGAGTAACTGCACCCTGGATTTTGATATCTAGGTTGCTTGTTGAAACAGCGATGCCTGATTGATATCTTCAAGGTTCTAAGGACTGCTGTTCCGAGGTCATTCCACGCTCCCCATCCCTGACCACCTTCAGTGCGGTTGGCAATTATTTTGGAGTTTTTTTTCTCCTTATAAGTCCTCATTGGCACTTCCTTTCCTACCTTATCTTCCCCCTTCCTAAAAACTCATTTATTTTTATGAAATCTTCCTGAGGTAGATTTTGATTTTCTCAACTTTTTTTTTCTTTAGTTTTTTAAAATGTTTATTTATTCTGACAGAGAGACAGAGTGCGAGTGGGGGAAGGGTTGAGAAAGAGGCAGACACAGAATCTGAAGCAGGCTCCAGGCTCTGAGCTGTCAGCACAGAGCCCAGCATGGGGCTCAAACCCACAAACTGAGACCATGACCTGAGCCAAAGTCGGACACTTAACTGACTGAGCCACCCAGACACCCCATCTCAACTTTTCAACTTGTCAGGTTTCCAATCATCTGCTGAACGTTTCCTGTTTTAGCTAATTCATGGAAATGCTGAAAAAGATTCCCCCCAGTTCCATGCCCAGTGCAACTCATTGCCTTGTCCAAAATTGCTCAAAACTCTGGGTTTCTGCGGCTATTCTGAACCACCCATATGTAATAGTTTTGCTCATACCTCTTTTAGAAGGTTTAGATGTTTGCAGTACCAGTCTGTGTTGTGAAACTCAAACAGGTCTGCTTGCACGTGGGTGCCATGGAACAAAAGACCAAATATACCGTTTTAAGCATACCACCACGCAAAAACAGAGAACAGTGGAGATTTCGACTGGAATCCCTTAAGCTTATAGGTTCGTTTGGGGGAGAGTTTACATCTTTATGATGTTGAGCATTCCTTTACTAAACATGGTGTCTTTCCATTTATTAGAACTTCTTTTTTTTTTTTTTTTTTAACAAAGTGGCAGTTTTTTTTTATTTTAATTTTTTTTTCAACGTTTTTTATTTATTTTTGGGACAGAGAGAGACAGAGCATGAATGGGGGAGGGGCAGAGAGAGAGGGAGACACAGAATCTGAAACAGGCTCCAGGCTCCGAGCCATCAGCCCAGAGCCTGACGCGGGGCTCGAACTCACGGACCGCGAGATCGTGACCTGGCTGAAGTCGGACGCTCAACCGACTGCGCCACCCAGGCGCCCCCATTTATTAGAACTTCTTTTATGTTCTCCCATAAGCTTTCATAATTTTCCTAATCTATGTCTCTCTCAGCTCCTTTATTGGATTTATGCTTAGGTTTCTCAGGAATTTGATTGCTACTCTTGTCAATGGAATATATATTATTTCTTTATTGTTACCAGAGTATTATCAGTGAATACGAATGTTACTGGATTTACACTAATCTTGTGTCTAGCAACACTGTTAAACCTACTTATTAGTTCTAACAGTTTCTGAGTAGGGACTCTGGGATTTTCCATGTTTAAAATATGTGTCTGAAAATAAGAATAATTTTATTTCTTTCTTTTCAATATTTAGTTATCGCCTTCTTTCATTGGCTAAAGGTTCCAATAAACATTGAATAGAAGCAGGACTGGAAGGCATCCTTGTTTTCTTCCTGACTTTGTAGGAAGAGACAGCTCGTTGTTGTTTTTTTTAAGTTTATTTATTTTGAGAGAGACAGAGATAGCACAAGTGGGGGAAGGGCAGAGAAAGAGAGGGAGAGAGAGAGAGAATCCCAAGCAGGTTCCATGCCGCCAGCGCAGAGCCTGGTGTGGGGCTTGAGCCCACAAAGCCGTGAGATCATGACCTGAGCCAAAACCAAGGGTTGGACACTCAACCGACTGAGCCACCCAGGCACCCCAAGACTGCTTCTGATATTGAGCCACTTAAAAAGATATTTGCTATAGGTCTTTGGTAGATAGGCTTAACTTGCTTGAGCAAGTTCCCCTCTGCACCTAGTTTGCTGATATTTTATTAATAATGAGTGTACAGTTTTAGCAAATGTTTTTTCTGCACCTGCTGAGATACCCTTTTGCTTTTCTCCTTTAATTAATTTATGTGCTTAATAAAATTTGTACATCTTCTGTTGTTAAGCAAGGCTTATATTCTTGGGAGACATTTTATTGAGAGATGCCTTTATAAATATATTGTTGGATTTGATTTAGTACTACTATTTTATTTTACATTTTTGATATCTATGGTTAGGGAGTGAAATTGGCTTATAATTTCACTTTCTTGTAGAGGCTGCCAAACTTTCAATCGGTATTCTATTCCAAAATGACCTGAGTTGTGGTTGTAGCTTAAAGTATAGCTTGTTTTTTCTATGGTGTGTACATGTATAGCAAGGATTGCTCTTATTTATTTATAACCTCCTTTGAGGCATTAGGACTCATTTAGCAATAATGATAATAATCATGACCCATTTTGAACTTTCTCACTATAGGTTGTCATTCAAAAGCACAGAGTTATCTAGAGTTTCATCAAGTCAATTTGGCTGCTTTGCAGTGGTGATAAGCCCATTACGAAGTTGGGAATGAAGAAAAAATTAATTTGTGTATTAACTGTTACTGATGTTGATCGGGCCCAGTGGTTTATCCAAAAACAAAGAATACTCCTTTCTGATTCTCCTGCCTGCCCTCGCTACTATGGCTGATTCATGTCATGCCCAAGTCTGGACTTGGTGGTGGTTGCTGGTTCCCTAGAGCATTAAGTTCCACAGTAATATACACCAAATAGAGGCAGCAAATGGAGTCAGGTAGGCTTGGGTCCCTTGCTCTCCCTGCTACTTGCCAGCTCGTTGAGTTTGGACAAATTCTTTCACCTCTCTAAAATGTTAGTTATTCATCAGAGCAACGGGAATTTTAATATCATCGAACAGAGTTTGTTACAATGATTAAATCCATAATAGAGTGCAGTATCTGGTATAGTGTAAACGCTTAAAAGAAGTACCTTTATTTTTTCCACTGTTAGAATGAATAAAATGCTAACAATACTATGCTAACACCAACTGAAAGTGTGGCTTCTTTCAAATGCCCTTCAAAAGGTGCTATTAGTTTGCAGTTTATAAGTTTCTGTTACAGTGCCTTTCACATATTATGTCTTAATCCTTTTTCTTTTAAAAAATATTTATTTGGTGCCTCTCATATCTTAGGGTTAGATGCTGGGGAATATTGAAGATATGAGATAAATAAGCAGCAGAGATCAGTCTAGAGAGACAAAATACAATTAAAATATGAACTGATAGAATGTAAGATGTGGGATATCAAGATGGAACATAAGATATGGGAATATCAAGATTGAACTCAGTGGGACTGAGGAAGAAGCAACTAACTCTCTAGGTAAGTAGAGCAAAGAAAACATGAAGAAGGTCATATTTCAGTAGGGTCTTAAAGGCTGAAAGAGGTAAGGAGCAAATGTGTTCCAGTCCTAGCAAGCTAGGTAGGTAAAACTACCCCGGCAGGAAAAAGATATTTTATGATAGGAAAAGTAAAACTTCAAGAATAAATTGCATAATTGATTCTGATCTCAGAACTTCCCTTCAGGGCTGGATATTTAACTATGAGTCTGAGCCTGTGGGAAGGAGAGCAGGGATGCCTTGGAACCCTGGGTAAACACTGACCCTCTGGTGTCCTAGAGGTAAGATTTAATTCACTGCTAATTAGTGTTGGCTTTGGCTCCCCTGGGGAAGTATAAACATAAAGAAGGAAAGGAGTGGGGAGAAGGGCAAAAGGCAAGTGCATGGATGTGTATTTTGCAGAACTGCTCTGGAGGAATTGAGAAGTGCAGAGAAGGTCTTGAAAATAGAGCAGGGATTATTTCGCATGCTTTAAAATAAAGCAAATTCTGCTGGAGGCTGCTAACATATCACACCCTAAAAATAAAAACAAAGGAATATGGAGCCTTTTTTATTCTTACTGTGATCATTTTAACCTTCCAAAAGGAAGCCATAATTGGGCTGTTTTTATTGTCTGTGGGCTGGAGCAAATGCTGGTCTGTAAACATTCTGATGCTTCCAACTCAAATAGCCTTCTTAGGAATGTCTACCCACATTTGAGGTGTGCTTCACTGGGAACCTTAGAATGTTGTAGAAAAACAACAGGGCATCTCACCAAACCCACAATGTTTCAGAAATTTTCCAGCCAGAGTTATTCTGGCTGGGGGCACATGTAACAAATGTGCCCTTGTTTCAAGAGAAGATACTTCAAAGAGTTTTGGGATTTTGTTTGGTTGTTTTCAATTTTTTTTTTTTTTTGCCTTTATATTTTCTTTATCATAGAACAGTTGTTTTAGTGTTGTGGTTGCTGTTGCTGTTGTTTTTCCACCAGAGAAGTATATGAAAGAAATATCTATTTCTGTATCTTCTGGGATCCACACTACCCTTTAAAATATCTGCACAACTCAGATCAATTCACGTGGCATTTATGAACTCCTCCTGGGTACTCGGTGTCCAGAATCCTGAAGTTAATAAGATTGAGGACTTGCCCCATAGAACCCCACATTCCAGTAGGGAGGACAAATATGTACACAAGTAGCACAAACACTAGACAGAATGTGAAGATGTTCAAGGAAAACACAGAGTTCATGTGGGAAATACCAGAGGAAGAGCTGTGTTCTGCCTGAAATATCGAGAAGAGAAGAGAAGAGAAGAGAAGAGAAGAGAAGAGAAGAGAAGTTTGAATAATAAGTAGAATTTTAACCATTAGACTATTGAAATAAGAAAAAGAATGGAATTAATCTCTTGTAAAACAAGAATTTAAAATAATTGTTGTGCTTACCAACAAAATAACTCTGTTTTAATTTGTTTACTCATTCATCTATTCCATAAACAAGTATTGAGTACCTATGATGTGTCAGGCACTATTTAGAGAGAGAGGTGAATAGAACATCCTCCCTGCCCTCAGTACCCTTATTGTCTAGACAGATAGAGATGTTCACACAAGAGACGGATGTGCACAGACAGGCGCATGAAATACTCTGAGAGTACCACAGACTTAAAGGAGTCGAGGAAGACTGCACAGCGGGGTAGAGTTTGGAAGGTTCGACGGGGAACAGGTTAAAGAAAACAGTCCATGTAGAAGGAATGTCATGTACAAAGGCTTGGAGGCGTGAAGCAGCATGGGGTGCTTGTGGGCCCTCAAGTATTTTGATGTTCTCAAATATAGCGCTGTAGGGGAGGAAAAGTGCTCCTGGACCTTCCTAGAGTCCTTGGCTGGGTCTGAAAAGTAAATTGACAAAGATTAACAGGAGAAGAATGTACACATGTGTTCAACCTAAGTTTGATGCGACATGGGAGCCTTTACAAGGAAATGAAGACCTACAGAAACAGAGCTGAGTATTTTATGCTGGGTTTGATGAGGAGTGGACAGTCGTGGAAGAACACTATGATAAGTCAAGTGCAGTGGTCCCCCCCTTATCCTTGGGTTTGCTTTCCACGATTTCAGTTACCTGAGGTCAAGTGGGGCCCCGAAGTAGAAGATTCTCCTTCTGTCTTATCTGCAGAAGGTCAAGGGTAGCCTAATGCTAGGTCACCACGCCTATGTCATTCACCTCATCTCACCACACAGGCGTTTTATCATTTCACATCTTCACAAGAAAGGTGAATACAGTCCAGTAAGATATTTTGGCAGACCACATGCACATGGCTTTTATGACAGCATATTGTTGTAATTGTTCTATTTTATTATGAGCTATTGCTGTTAATCTCTTACTGTTCCTAACTTATAAATTAAACCTTATCATAGATATACACATATAAGAAATATCATAGTATCCACAGAGCTCAGTAGTCTCTGTGGTTTCAGACATCCACTCAGGGTCTTGGGACACATCCCCCAAGGATAAGGAGGGACCACTGTATGAGGTAAGTGTATAAATTGGGGGAAGCTTAGCAAGGCCTAATTGTTAGGATTCTAACTGGTGCCCCTTGTCTTCAGAGATAAGGATGCTCCTTTTCTTCAGGTACAGGGAGGGCACCCCTCACCTGAAGATTTTATAGCATGTTTCAGGGGAGAAGGAAGTCAAACGGACTCTCCTGCTTAAAATACTCAATATATCAAAGTGCCGTATTTGGGGTAGCATGCCCTGAATCCTATCAGGGCATATGGAGTGGGGCAAGTGGGAGCAGGGGACATGAGAAATAAGACTAGAAATAAAACCAAAAGCCAGATCTCGAAGAGCTTTCTAGACCATGCAGTGGAGATTGAATTCCACCCAATATTGATTTTAAATTTTGTTTAAAAGTTTACTTATTTCTTTTGAGAAAGACAGAGTCAGCACGAGTAGGGGAGGGGCAGAGAGCAAGGGAAACAGAGAATCCCAAGCAGGATCCGCACTGCCAGCACAGATCCCAATGTGGGGCTCGAACCCACGAAGCCGTGAGATCATGACCTGAGCCGAAACCAAGAGTTGGATGCTTAATCAACTGAGCCACCCAGGTGCCCCTGTTCCATATTCATTTTAGTGAAGTTCGTTTAAGCAGAGCAGTAATACCTAAATTTTAGAAAGCTCCTGCAGATGGTTTCCTGGAGGATAAAGTGGAGCTGGGAAAGACAGCATGCAGGAAAGGCTGTCAGGAGGCTGTTTCAGTCAGCTAGGTCCAGGGCAGGATTTAGACCATTAGGGGGCAATTGCCCTCATCAGCCTAACGTGCAATTTAGAATTTAGGCAAAGATAACCATAAAATGCCTAATAAAGTGCATGATCTGATTTTGCTTATGATGATTATTGAGGTGCCTTGAAAAAGATCAAATTTCAAAATATTTTAAGACTTTTATTGGCTCGTCCCTGCATGTGCCTCTCCATCTGCTGTGGGATCCAGTCGTGCAGGAGTCAGGCCGATGGGTGAAAGGACTGGGGTGATATTGAAGTGGGGGGGGCTTACAGGACTAGGTAAAGGGAAGAGAGAAACCTGGGATGGCGCTTAGATTCTGACCGGGCCCACAGGGTACTGGCCAAGCTCTGCCTTTGGAGTGCTACTGCCCCTCTGAGGCAGGCACACCTCTCCCATCTGTTCCCCCTGCAGAGTCCCTCGATGTTTTGCACTTCGTCCAGCCTCCAAAGGGTGTTTTAAAATGCCCTCCTCTGGGGACCCTCACAGACTTTAAAATCCTCAGGACCAGATTCAGCCTCTGACACGACCACCATTTCAGCACAGCTCTGTCATGAGGCTCCTGACTCAAGTTGGCTCAGGAGAGGAGGGCTCAGCAGGGCCTCCCAATCCTCTCACCCATCGCTTGTCCCCCCCTGGCACGTGCTCCTCCACGCAGAGGTAACCTGGTCCCCTTACTCACTCTGGGACTCCTGCTCAGTGGCACAAAACAGAAGATGCCGCCTGACAGAGACTCATCTTTCTCCCAGCGTCATGCACCACCCACTCCCAGCCCCCAAATCTGTCTGGGAACAAAGCCCCAGGCAACAGCTAAATATATCTCTGGGATTGTTCCTGAATATTCCAAAGCATCAGGGACTGAGAAGAGAATTTTCCCCATGATCCTGGGCCCAGGGCTCATTGCACTGTTTTCTTCAGGATTCCCAAAGCCCCAGCTTCAAGAGAAACAAACAACAAAATATTTACAGATGCCTTCTCGAATAGAGGCTTAGCTCCCTCTCCATGGTCTTCCAGGCCCAGTGCGGGATACTGGCTCCCTAAGTGTCATGTATGTTCATCACCAATATTTGAGTGTCTACTTCTGTTTGGGAATCTATTCTGTATAAGCAATGTCACCATTTCAACCACTTGATTTAATGTGGTGCCAGGTTTCATTTCTTTCTAAGCCATCTTATTTCTGAATTGCAAACTTTTAAAAATCGTGACTTTGGAGTACTGGACTAGACCATCTCAGTCCGGGGTGGGGGGAGTGGTTTACCATATCGGGGAGGAGTCACTTTTACATCCATGGTCATCAGAGACAGGCCACAACCTCCAGATATTGGTGGAGATAAATGTATATTTTTAGCCCGTAAGCCAAGAAAATCTCTGTGGTGATCATAGTAAAAACGGCACACGCAGAAGTATACAGAGTAAAATATGATAGAGCTCCTCGGATTCTCCACCTTCAGCCCAATTTCATTTCACTGTCAAGGGTTGGGAACTCGTGGGTCCAGAACTTTTCCTGCACTTGGCAGATATCTTTCCTTATGTATGACTAGATCCCTGCTTCAGTGAATAGTGACTATTTTCATGAAGCTCTCAGAAATGTGCCCATTTCGTGGACCTTATGGCTGTTCGCCTATACACACCTTATCTTTACAATTATAAATAATTCATAAAATTATTCCAACTAAGGTAGTACAGGGCCGGGAGAGCAGAGTGTGGGCTGAGAATCACAGTGGAAACCTTGATGCACCTACCGAATCGTTTCGTGTTCAATCGGTGATCTTCTTGCCATTTGATGCACTGAAATAATATCTAGTCTCCAGAGCTCAAACTCTGCTTCTGAACTGCTCTGTGAGATGAGAGATCCTCATTATCTACTTTAACACCACTCCTTGGGGAAATTTTTTCATCCAGAAATACCGGGTCAATTAGCAAGCACTATGGAACAGTATGTAATTCTCAGAACTGGCTTCCAAAGCCTCCTGGCTCCCTGGTGGGCAGCACTTAACCTGCCTCTTCAGCATTGTGTAATCACTCCCTCAATCAGCCCCCAAACGGTGCCGCTCTAGGGAACAAAGTGTCTCTAATTACACTTGCCTTTCTCTTCCTCAATCACGAAGGTCCTCTGTGCAGAAGCCTGTGCCAAGCAGTTCTTGGAGCAGGAGAGGCACAGTCAGACGTGGGAAGGCCCTGACTCTCCTTTTTTTTTTAATATTTAAATTTTTAATTATTTTTAATTTATTATTTTTTTTAATTTACATTCAAGTTAGTCCGCATATAGTGCAACAATGATTTCAGGAGTAGATTCCTTAGTGCCCCTTATTCATTTAGCCCATCCCCCCTCCCACAACCCCTCCAGTAACCTTTAGTTTGTTCTCCATATTTATGAGTCTCTTGTATTTTGTCCCCTTCCCTGTTTTTATATCATTTTTGCTTCCCTTCCCTTGTGTTCACCTGTTTTGTATCTTAAAGTCCTCTTATGAGTGAAGTCATATGATATTGTCTTTCTCTGACTGACTAATTTCGCTTAGCATAATACCCTCCGGTTCCATCCACATAGTTGCAAATGGCAAGATTTCATTCTTTTTGATTGCTGAGTAATCCTCCATTGTGTATATATACCACATCTTCTTTATCCATTCCTCCATCGATGGACATTTAGGCTCTTTCCATACTTTGGCTATTGTTGATAGTGCTGCTATGAACATTGGGGTGCATGTGCCCCTTTGAAACAGCATACCTGTGTCCCTTGGATAAATACCTAGTAGTGCAATTGCTGGGTCATAGGGTAATTTTATTTTTAATTTTTTGAGGAACCTCCATACTGTTTTTCAGAGCAGTTTATTTTGCTTTTCCAAGCCAGGTAGGCCTGTGTGATTTTTGACTCCACAACTCGTGTTCATTAATGGATTTACATCATTATATACCAGGCTCCCTTCAGATGAAAGGCCAGTGGGGTTTTGATGTATTTTCTCTTCATGTAAAGTCCAGAATGACTGCATGATTTATGAATTTCCTGCCCCCCCTAGAAGCTTTTCTGTTTCCCATCAAGATGAATACTTACTTGTTTTTTAAAAAGCAACTTAATCTTTCATCCTGGTATACTTCTAGGTATAAATGGATAAAGAAATGTAAATGCCCTTTGTTACCATTTTCTTTCCTGAGAGCATTTAAAAATGTAGAGATGCTATATTTTACATGCACTAAAGTGCTCTTTTATGAAGACCTTAGGAATGGTTCTCTGTGAGGTGAGTTGAGGGGGTGTCCTTTATGGAAACCAGGCAGGGAGTTGATCCCTATGTCTTCTCCTGGCTGTCCAAGCCAGGAGTCAACTTGGAGCTCATAGGAGCCAGCCTCCTGTGAATTTTGAATTGTTCCTCGTAACAACAAATGAAAAGCTGCAGCAGCTGAGAGCAGATGTAGTGGCTACAGAGATCAAAGAATTGCTTTTATCCTCTGGTATGCAAGTTTTGAGTTTAAATGTGAATGATGTCTTGTAATCAACGCATTTGATACCTGTGACTAATGCGGTAAAGAAAAGTATCAGAGGTTGGGTAGAAAGATAAGGAAACATTTGCTTAATTAAAGAGGGCTTTTGGGGGAAGGTGAGCAAGGACAAAGTATTTTGGAGACCATGAACAAGTCATATAACCTCTCTGGGCCTTTGTCCTCTCATCTCTGAAATGAAGAGGTGGGAGAGAGGAGCATGGAGATGTCTTCCATTTCTAACATTCCAGGATTGCATAATTCTTTATTCTATGCATTTAGACAGTCTGGGCAAAGACCTGTAGGCAAGAAAGGGGAGATAGCTATTAAGAATGTGAACAGGAATGGAAGTTACAGGTAGAGATATAAATGGCCGGAAAGAGAACATGAATCGTCTGGGAGCAGAAGGATATTTAATCCCAAACATGGTCGAGGTAGTTACAGAAAAAGATTTGGAGGCAACTGGCTGGGTAGTCTGCATTAAGTGAATATTTTCTAGTGTAACATTTTAATTCCTCTCATTATTTTAAGTGTATTTTGGTAGCTTCATTGAGATATATTTTAAATATACAATTTACTCATTTAAAGTATACGATTCAATGGCTTTTCATACATTCACAGAGTTGTGCATCCATCACCACAATCAATCTTAAAAAGAAACACTGCTCTGCCTAACAGCATTCCCAACCCCTCCCCGAAACCCCAGTCAACTAATCTGCTTTCTCTTTTTAAAGATTTGCCTATTTTGAACAGTTTACGTACATCGTATCATACAATATGTGGTCCTTTGTGACTGGTTTCTTTCACTTAGCACCATGTCTTCAAGGTTTGTCTATGTCACAGCATAATGTCAGTACTTCAATTCTTTTTATTGATGGCATAATAATATTCTATCACCTGGATATACCACATTTTATTGATCCCTTCATCAGTTGATGGATATTTGGGTGTTTTTACTTTTTAGCTATTATGAATTATGTTGCTAGGAACACTTGTATAAAAGTTTGTGTGTCGACATATGTTTTCATTTGTTACAGGTATATACCGAGGAGTGAAATTGCTGATAACTATATTCAGCTGTTTTTAAAAACTGACCAATTGTTTTTCAAAGGGCTGAACCATTTTACATTCCCCTCAGCAGGATACAAGGGTTCTGGTTTCTCCACATCCTTGCTAACACTTGTTAGTATGTCTTTTTGATTCTAGCCATCCTAGTGGGTGTGAAGAGGTCTTACTATGATTTTGCATTCCCTGGTGACTAATGATGTTGAGCATCTTTTCATATGTTTATTGACCATTTATGTATCTTCTTAGATAAATGTCTATTCAGGTCCTTTGCAGGTTTTTAATTGGATTATTTATCTTTTTATTATTGCGTTCTATTTCTAGATTCTAGATACAAGTCCCTTACCAGATACATGATTTGCAAAAAATTTTTTTTCCTCCATTCTGCAGCTTGTACTTCACTTTCTTGATGGCATCCTTTGAAGCATTACAGTTTTTAATCAATGAGACCAGTTTCTATTTTTGTTTTTGTTGCTTGTACTTTTGTCACAGGCTGACAAATGATTGCCTAACCCACAGTTGTGAAGATTTATGCCTATGCTTTCTTCTAAGAGCTTTATAGTGTTAGCTCTTAATTTGGGTCTTTGATGCATTTTGAGACAACTTTTGTTTACGGCGTGAGGTAGAGGTCTAACTTCACTCTTCTACATATAGATAGCCTTTTAATGATTTTTAACTATATATTTCTAGTTATTTTCTGAAAGGTTACTCTAGGGCTTAAAATATATTTTTAACTTATCAGAACCTAGTTTAAATTTATACTAACATAATTGCAGTGAGGTCTAGAAATTGTACTCCTTTATAGCTCCATTCCCATCCCCCCTTTGTTTTGCTATTATTGTTATAATTGTTACATCTGTATGTGTTAAAAATGCAACATACTGTTGTAATTGTTACTTTATGTAATTTTATGTTCTTTAAGGAAACTGAAAGAATGAAGGATAGTCTTGAATGAATAGATAGTCTTGGAGGTTTTTATGAACCCCTTTAGTACAGAAATGCTTTCCACGTTGCTCATTATCATATCCCCTACACCTAGAACAGTCTTTATCACATAGTAGGTACTCACCTAATACATAAATGAATGAATAATGATCTCCATGCAGGTAGTAAGTGGAGAGAGAGAGAGAGCATCCCCAAAAGATGTGGAGATGAATAATGAAGAGATTAAGAGAATAAGATTACATGATTGTGGAGCTGTTGTGGGAGAGGTAGTGATCACAGTAAAAAGTAAGACAATGTCTTTCTCATTCAATGTCTTATGTGTCTGATGTGTCTGATGTCGGGCACAGTTGACATTTGGGAGAGGCTCAGTAAATGTTTAATGAATAAGTGAAACATCCTATGGCTGGTGCAGATCTTGGGGGATGAGGCAAGAGAGTTTCAGTCTTCGAAGTCCCTGTGCTCCCCAAATGGACAACCTCTGCTTCTTCTCAGTGACCCTGGTGCTTCTTCTGGGCTGACAGACCCCCCTGGATTGTCAGCTGCCTTTGTGTGTTCTCAGCAGGATGTCTGATCACTGAAAGATGAGAAGTACAAGCCTGTTGGTTAGGACTTAGCAGAGGGAAGCCAGGATAAATTTATCATTAACCAAGTTGGTAGGGTGGAGGGTGGGCAATAAGAAGAGGAAGAAGGAAACTATTGGTAATAGACAGTGAGGTAACTAAGAGGAAGCCTATGATAATTCTAGACTTAATTAACTCATTCATTCACCCACAACACCTATTGAAAGCCTGCTTTGTACTAGACTAGAGATGGATATAACAACGTATTCAACTTTCCTTATGCCAAATGTTAAACCCTAAACAAAAAAATGTACTTCACTGTTGTAAGAACATTCTGGAAATAACTATATAGACCTTTATAGTGGTTAAGATGCCCAAGACTGAAGCCTCACTGACTGGGTTTGAATCCCAGATGGGTAGAGTTGCCTGATGACCTCCCTATGCTGATTAAACCTCCCTTTTCTGTAAAGTAGAGATATTAATACTTACCTCCCGGACTTCTAGATTAAATCGTTAGTACACATAAAGCACATAAGATATTGCCTACCATGTAATATGTAATACATAAGAGCTGGCTATTAATATTGCTGTAACAATTATTATTAAACAACGACCACAATAGTTAATTGAGATCATCTAGTAAATTTCAATGCAATTTTAAAGTTCCCATTATCCATAGTACCTAGCTACCTACCTAGAAATTTTCTTAGTAGCAGCCATTTATGTATATATGAATTGATTTTGAAGCTTGAGCTGTTAAGAAGAAACAACCCTCTTCTTATGTGTGCTTGTTTCATTTTGTTTAATGATTACTATGGCAAAGAGCTGTTTTCTACCTTTAAAAACCAACTCCATTCCAGAGGTTACCAGAACAGAGAGGAGCCCTCATAATTCAGAGGGCTGGAAAGCAGTTGATTTATTTTCAAATTAGGTTAATATGAATGGATTGCTGTCTGAGATTTCAAAGCTGTGGCAGATCAATTGGCTCAGGAATCAAAGACACCAAAGGTGATGCTGTTAATGTAAATGTATGAGTCATTCAAAATACTAATTAAAGACTGTAGTTGGTTTTATCATGTAAAAGAGCAGCATCATGAAACATTCTTTTTTTAAAGTTTATGTATTTATTTTAAGAGAGAGAAGGAGAGAGAGAGAGAGAGAGAGCTACCAAGAGCCAGGGAGGGGGCAGAGAGAGAGGGAGAGAGAATCCCAAGTAAGTTCCATGCTCTTAGCACAGAGCCTAACATGGGGCTTGAACTCATGAACAGTGAGACCATGACCTGAGCTGAAACCAAGAGTCAGATGTTTACCCGACTGAGCCACCCAGGTGCCCCTGAAGGATTCTTTTTGAGACTTACAAAAGATATTTAGATTAGAAAGATACAGTAGAAAGGTTGAATGTTATTTCCATTACTGGATGTAAGAACCTCTTCCCTCTGCCCATCAAAGTGCTCCATAACCCACTCTTGCTTGGACCCCTAAAGTACAAATCGGGAGTACAAGTAAGATTTGTCTTACTGCAGGGCCACCAGGGTGGCTCAGTCGGCCAAGTGTCCAACTCTTGATCTCAGCTCAGGTCATGATCTCACAGTTCATGAGTTCAAGCCCTGCATTGGCTCTGCACTGATGGTGCGGAAACTGCTTGGGATTCCATCTCTCCTTCTCTCTGCCCCTCACCTGCTTGTGCTCTCTCTCTCTCACTCTCTCCAAAAATAAATAAATAAACTTGAAAAAAAAAAAGATTTGTCTTACTGTAGAACTGCAGGTTCCTTCTGGCCAATTTTTTTTTTTTTTTTTTTTTTTTTTTTTTTTTTTAGTAGAAGCATGGAACTTACTTCAAACATTGAACATTAGCACCTGACATTCTTTTCTCAGCAACAGATTGCCTATGTTAGACCATGCGTATGCAGTGACTCTCCGGGACTTAGGGTCCTGAATAACGCATCGTGTGGAGAGGACATTGATGGCACATAATAGGTGTTTAATACGTGTTTGTTGAATGAATGATGGTGGTGAGGGCGAACTGAAAATAAATTGATCATAAATAGGAGTCTCATCTGATAATTTTACCCTAGATTATGATCCCAAACAAGTCATTTAACTAGATCATTCCATGCCTCAGTTTCCATGTCTTTTTTTTTTTAATTTTTTTTTAACATTTATTTTTCAGACAGAGAGAGACAGAGCATGAAGCAGGGAGGGTCAGAGAGAGAGGGAGACACAGAATCTGAGACAGGCTCCAGGCTCCGAGCTGTCAGCACAGAGCCCGACGTGGGGCTCGAACTCACAGACTGCGAGATCATGACCTGAGCCAAAGTCGGACGCTTAACCAACTGAGCCACCCAGGCGCCCTTCAGTTTCCATGTCTTTAAAAGAGAGTCCTGATGAATAATATATTGTGGTTTAAATTAAATTCTGGGTTAAAATATTGATTAAAAAGTTGGTGCTTTTCGGAATAAAATAGAACTATATAATAACACTGAAGACTCCCCCTGCCCAGCTCACCTGTTTAGAGTAGGGAGCAGGGAAGCAATTTAAACACCAGCTTGTATAGTTCCTCAACCCAGTCTTACACTGGTCATCAGAATGAACACTCACTTTCATTTGGCCTGAGGTTCCTTCCAGAGAGTGATGTGAATAGGTAAAACAAATAATACAACCAATATGCAACTACGTGATTATTTTTATCCTCAGTGACTACCCAAATAAGAGGAAGAAGAAAACAAAGTAAGAGGAAGGAATGCCACATATAAGTAGGATGATCATGTTATATATGGAAACAAGGACACTTTTGAGAGTGAAAAAGCAGCTACTGTTAATTGCATCAGGACATGTTTAGACAGTCTTATGCAAACCAGAATGTATGTTTAGCCTCGGTCTATGCCATGCCCAGAAGCAGTTTCTTAAGCATATAGGATCAATTTAACCCTTTTTACCCAATGAAATTTTTTTCCTTCCTGACCCCTTGTTTTTGTTGATAAAACTCCTCCCACTTCCTCTAGGTAGAACATTGGTAGCTTCACCATCATTTGCTAGTTTCAGTGTCTCTAGTTCTCATTATAACATCATTGGCATTACTGAGGCAATGAGGAAGGAGGTATATGCGTCCTGCTCCATTTGGTGAAATTCCACCTGTATTCTTAGCTAATTTACTCATGTGAATGTTCTGCAGTTACTGACTCCTTATTTTGTGTGATTCACTACAGGTCCTTGTAACCTGTAGACAAGCTCTTGAGTTTGCTGACTTGACACATTTTATCTCAACTGATAAATAGCCTTGATAACTTTTCTTTCCCTCCAGTAGGATAGATTTTCCCTCTAACCGGCACTGCCCACTCAACAGTCAGAGTGTTGACATCTCTTGCACCTGTCAGGATAGCTGTATGTTGTGACAAGAAGGAGGCAGGTCTTTTATACATTTGTTCAACAAATACTTAATTGAGCATGTATTGTGTGCCAGATGCTGTTTAGAGCCCTAGATTTTTAGTGTAGTCTGTGATTTCTCTATTGGTTTTCTTAATGGTATCTTTTGATAGCCCAGAAAATTTTAAGTCTGATGATGTCGAACTAACCAAATTTTTTCTTTTCTATGGTTTGTGCTTTTTGTATCTAGTCTGAAAAGCTTGCCCTACTTCAGCATCATGGATTTATTATCCTGTGTATGCTTCCGGAAACATTTTGGTCCTAGGTTTTAAGTCAATGATCCGTCTCAAATTCATTTTTGTGTATGGTATAGGATAAAAGTCAAGGTTCAACTTTTATTTACACAGACATCTAGTTGATTCAGCACCATTTGTTAAAAAAAGACTTCCTTCTCCCCATTAAATTGGCTTGGTGCCTTGGTGGAAAAAACAACTGACCATGTATGTGTAGGTCAATTTCTGGACTCTTTATTGTGATCTTTTGGTCTATCCTTATACACCGTCTTGATTACTGTAGCTCATATGAATATAGTTTAAATAAGTCAAACACAATTACTACCCTTAATGGGTTTACAATCTGATGAGATGAAAAGTCTGATGTAGAAGTCATAATAGTACAAAAAGATGGAGAAAATCACAGTACTAGCCACAGATGTTGGAAGTACAAACGAGAACTCCACCAGGTTTAAGGTGGGCGGATGGGGAAGATTCCTGAAAGAGGTAATAAAGTGATCCTTAAAGGCTAAGGAGGAGTTTGCAGAAGGTAGGAGCAGGCTTGATACCCTCAAGGAAGAGCGAGAAGGCCAGTGTGGCTGGAGTGGAGTAGGTGAAAGGGAGACTGGAGATGATGCCGGAGGGAGGACCACCTTGGGCAGAGCTTTGAAGGCCATTTTAAGGGTCTTGGCTTTTATTCTGAGGAAGAAAGGAAGCCGCCAAAAGGGTTTGAATGGAGAAGTGATTGGACATCCTTTATTTATTTACTTGTAAGTTGATTTATTTTGAGAAAGAGAGAGAGAGAGCATGTGCATGCCAGTGGGGAGCAAGGTAGAGAGAGAGGGAGAGAGAATCCCAAGCAGGCTCTGAGCTCAATCTCACGAACCATGAGATCACGACTTGAGATGAGATCAAGAGTCAGACGTTTAACTGACTGAGCCACCCAGGCGTCCCTGCTCTGACATCTTTTAGAAGCATCTTCCCAGATGTTGTGTTCAAGACAGACCATGTTGGGGGTCGGCAGGGGGCAGGTAAAGACAGAAGCTCTGAAACCAGCTGTGAAGACCACAACCGTAATCCAATTAAACCCGGCTGTGGCTTGGACTCTGGTAATAATGTGATTAAATCAAATAATGTGATTGAATCAAATACTGTGATTTGGGTAATAATGGGATAAAATGATCCCGTTCTGAATATATTTTGAAGGTAGAGCCAAGAGGATTTGCTGACAAACTGAACACAAGACATAAGGTAAAAAGAAGAATCAAGGGTTTTGGCTTCAGCTATAAAGATGTGTTGCAATTTACCAAGATGTGAAAGAAGCACATTTGGAGAAGAAAATCAGAAGCTTGATTTTTCTACTTTAGAGTAAATATGAGCGATTGCTACCCAAAGTACAAGCAATTTCCTCTACAGAGGATGTAGTTGGAGGATGCAGTAGAGATAGTCATCTTGTGAGTCAAGCCCCATGCGAGCAGCACTGTTCTAGGTGATGGGGAATGGGAGAGGGTGGACGTGATGCCCTGCACATGGACCCTGCTCTCAAGGAGAGTTTGTGGGAAGGCTTGACTCCCACGAGATGGAAAAATCATGAAGTCAAGGACCAGATTATGAGATGCAGGTCTCAAGTGCTCCAGGATAGTAGTGGGGCCGTATGAAGTAGTCAAGAATGCTTCTAGAAGGAAATAAGAAAGGAACCATCTTCATAGGATGGGAAAGACTTAGAGGAAAAAGGGTATAATTGTGGGAATAATCAGGAGCCGCTCAGGACACAGATTGTTCTTGGCCTGGCTGGAAGAATTGTTGGAAGGATTTTTTTAATCGGTTAAAAAATTGGTTTTTGGCACATAGTAGGCATTTGATAAAGACCAGCCAATACCACTTATTATATTGGGGGAAGAGATGGAGATAACTACTGTGTCCTGAGTCCACCCTCACCACCATATCAACACCTGCACCTGCTCCTTTAATGCTTTTTGCCCTTTCTCTTTCCTGGCTCGTCTTCTATTACTTCTATTGGAAAATACTCAAACTGGGTTTTCTAAATTGTTTGTGAGGGGGAAGGAGTTGGACTAAAATATATTCAGCATCATCATGTAGGCTTATGGGTTTTTAATAATCTCATTCAGGTGAATGTTACAAAGGTCCAGAAGGGGGCAATGTGACACTTGGACTTCAGGAGGGCTTTTTTCCTATGCTAAAATCAAGAATCTCACGTCAGGGAATGATTCTGTAGACATCATGGGGTCCATCACTCTCACTTGCCAGTAGAGAAACTGAAGCCCAGAGAGGGGAAGGGACTTGCTTAAGGTCACACAGGCATTTAGTGGGAAGGTCTAGACCCTAATCTCTTTCTAACCCTAAGTCTTTTTCCTTATAGCCTCTATACAGCTGTGAAGCAAAACAAATTTTATCAAGTTAAATACAAACAAAACTTCAAACCAATGAAATTTAGATTAACAATGTTACTTGAAAAGTATAGATGGTATTGTTTTGTTGAAATTAATTTGTTACTCATAAGTAAATTAAGTAAATGTGGTGCTTTTAAAAACAGCAACATAGTTATTCATATAACCTTAGTTTCTTTCATATGACCAGTCCTCAATAAATATTTGTCAATTTTCTGTGTATGAAAGTATAAATAATTTGGAATATTTTGGGATATCAGAAAAGCAGTACCTGACGTCTGCACTTCTTATTCTCTCCTTGACCTAGGTACTTTCTATCTATAGATATGTACATTTCTAATTTTTAAAGTAATTATACATGTTCTAAAACATTCAAACAATACAGAAACCTAGGAAGTAAGAAATGAAACAAGTTCATTTTGTAAACATTATAAACATTATATAACATTGGGTTGTGTAAACATTAAGTTGCTTTAGCAAAGGTCAAAACAACGGAGACTTAAAGAAGGTAGAATCTTAATTCTCTCACAACCAAATCTACTAGTAAGCAATCCAGGGCTGATATGGTGGCTGTGTAGTGTTGCGGGCCCAAGTTCCTCCTGTCTTGTGGCTCTGCCATTCTCAATTCATGGCTTCCATCTTGGTCTAAGATGGCTATTTCCATTTACACTGTCATATCCATATTCCAACCTACAAGAAGAAGGGAAAAATGAAGAGGAGAATGATATGTTTCTTTCCTTTTAAAGGCACAACCTGGGGGCGCTTGAGTGGCTCAGTCAGTTAAATGTTCAACTCTTGATTATGGTCGTGAGTGTTGGGCTCCATGCCAGGCCTGCTTGGGGTTCTCTCCCTCCCTTGCTCTCAGCCCCTCCCCTGCTTGCACTCTCTCAATAAATAGAGACAAAAGAAAGAAAGAGAGAGAGAAAGAAAGAAAGATGATAGATAGATAGAAACTTAAAGGCACAACCTGGCATTGCATTTATCACTTTTGCTCACAGCTCATGATCAGAACTCAGACACTAGCCAAACTAGAATGGAGACTGGGAAATATATCAGTTGGATAGCAGTGTTCCCAGACAAAACTTTGTCGTAGAATAGTGCTTTTCAAAGCTGGCTATGCAATAGAATCACCTGAGAAACTTAAAAACAGACAAAAAACCATGCCCTCTCTCAAGATCAATGAAGTCAGCATCTTTGGGAGCAGGGCTTGGGATTACCCATTTAAAAAAAGCTCGAGTGACTTTGATGTGGGTCAGAGCTAAGAATCAGTGCCATAACAAAGAACCAATAGAGATGGGACAACTCACAGCCTCTACCATACCCTCCCTTCACTACTCTGCCCCTTCGGGTTGTCATCCACTAGTTCAGTCCAGATCTTTTACTGTGAATATGCAAATACTTTTTCTGTGGACACATACATACATACATACATATGTGCATGTCTAAACACCCAACACTGACTAGAATTTCTATATGTATGGGTCTTAGGGTAGTAATATTACTGGAAAAGATGTGAGCCTCTGTGTTAGTCTGCATGGCACTTTATATTAATTTAAGAAAATATGAATATCAAAGAATGGAGACATCTGATGGAGAATTTTGGGTGTTGGATGAGCTAACACCTACCTGAGCCAGCTTTTGGGTCGGTCTCCACAAGCATCATGTACTAAATCATTTATCTTTTGCCAGCGGTTTGGAATGCCATGTCAATTACATAGGAAATTTCCATGTCTATGAGATTTTTGTTTTTTTAATTCTCTATTCTGTTAGTGCAGATTGCTATTGTACACCATCCCAGGTCATTTTTTTTTTAAGTTTTTAAAGTGTATTTATTTTGAGAGAGAGAGAGAGAGCAGGATTCGAGAAGGGGCAGATAGAAGTGGAGAGAGAGAATTCCAAGCAGGCTCCATGCTCTCAGTGCAGAGCCCAACACGGGGCTCAAACTCTCAAACCGTGAGATCATGACCTGAGCCGAAATCAAAAATCTGACACTTAACTGACTGAGCCACCCAAGCGCCCCCGGTTCACTTTTTTATATTCAATAACTTCTCTCCTGCTTACTGTCATCACTACCCCTCATTTACTTCCACTACTGGGTATATTTATGAATATTTAAGAATTTATTTATTTATTAAATATTTAAGAATTTATTTAAGAATTCTTGGATTTGTTGTTTATACTGTGTGAAGGGATCACTTATGAGGTATGGGAGGCTTGTGATAAAGGTTTCAAATCCACCTGAACTTTTTATATGGTAAAAGTAAGAGCTTTTCTTCTGGAACACTGTTCTCTCCCTCCCTGACCATAGCCCTTCAGCCTCCTGTCATGACAGACCTTCTTGAGTTCTGCTCAGATAGAGAAGAACAATGTTTTCCCATCACCTCCTAAGGCCATGCTTCAAATGTTCTTCCCTGCTTCTCAGTGAACATACTACATCAGAGTTGAAGGAAGTTCTAAGGCAGCAAAAGAGCAATGTCTGCTTTGACTTGCAAATATTTTTAGACCCCTAAAAATAAACGATAAGCTGCAAATAGGCATGAATGTTCGCACACTGTTTCCTAAATTCATTATTTCTGAGGAAACGAAGACTACATTTTGTTTTTCTGGTGTGATTCAATCCATGATTCCGTTCTGTACCTTAATGCTGTGCCTTACTCAACCCTGTGCCTTAATGTCCTTCCTTATTTCTTTAGAGGCTGGCATATTCCCTCAGAGGAGATGGGAAGATTTGTGTTTTGGAAATGAATTATGTATGAGATTGAAGTCTTTATGGGGAAGGCCCTGGGTTTCTGCCATGTCTTGATTGGAGCATGACAATGTTCTCTTCCCTATGTGTTTGAAATTCCTGGTTCCACATGTTATAAGGTTTACTTACACAGCCTCCACTCTTATGGAGTTAATAATCAGGACATCAAAGGCAACTTTCTTTCTCTCTCTTTCTCTCTCTCTCTCTTTTTACTTAAATGCATATTTCCATTTTTCTATCATTTTATTTTTTTCATCACAATAAGTGTACTCTTTAATCCTTTCCCTATTTCCCTCATCCCCCCCACTCCTCCCCCTGGTTACCATGAGTTTGTTCTCTAGAGATAACAATCTATTTCTTGGGGTTTTTTCCTCTCTTTTTTTCCCCTTTGTTTTATTTCTTAATTTCTACATATGAGTGAAATTATATGGCATTTGTCTTTCTCTGACTTATTTCACTTACCATTATACTCTCTAACTCTATCCATTTCATTGAAAATGGCAAGAGTTCATTCTTTTTATGGCTGAGTAATATTCCATTGTATTTATATACCATATCTTCTTCCTTATCCATTCATCTATTGATGGACACTTGGGCTGCTGCCGTAATTTGGCTGTTGTAAATAATGCTGCAATAAACATACAGGTGCGTGTATCCCTTTGAATTAGTGTTTTTGTGTTTTGGGGGTAAATGCCCAGTAGTGTGATTCCTGGATTGTAGGGTAATTCTATTTTTAACTCTCTGAGGAACCTCCATACTGTTTTCTACACTGGATGCCCCGCTCTACATTCCCACCAACAGTGCACGAGGGTTCCTTTTTCCCCACGTCCTCGCCAACATTCGTTGTTTCTTGTGCTTTTGATTTTAGCCATCCTGACAGATGTGAGGTGACATCTCATTGTACTTGTGGTTTGTGGTTCCCTGATGGGCAATGGTGAGCGCCTTGTGATGTGTCTGTTTGCCCAATTAGCTTTTTTAACTTTCCTAGGGCTTCGTTTTGTTTTTTGTTTTTGCTTCAATGTATGAAAAGAGAATGACAACCCCCCACATCGTAGGACCCACATCGTAGGACTGTCGTGTTACGCATCCATCCATCCGTTTGGCACTGTCACCTGTTGTAAAATACCTAACATTTTAAAACTACGAATGTATTTTTGATCTAGTGGATTGTAGCAATCTTTTTCTGAAGCGCATTATAGAGTTTAAACAGATGCAAAAACGGTGCAAAGCATGTGATAAGTCTCTGGGAGCTCGTCATGCAGCTTTGAAAGTGATCAATTCATGACCCATCTTGTTTCATTTAAGTTTCCATTATTCCCTTCACTCCTGATCATTTTGAAGGAAATTCCAGGCGTATCATTTCACCTAACAACGCTTTTTCCCAGAACTTTGATTTTTTTAAATTGACTTATAGCTGACACACAATGTTACGTTAGTTTCAGGTGTAGCACATAGGGATTCAACAAGTCTATACCTTATGTTATGTTCACCACAGGTGTCGCTACCACCTGTCACCACACATTTTTACAACACTATTGGCTATATCCCCTATGCTGTACCTTTTATCCCTGTGACGTATTTATTCTATAACTGGACACCGTATCTCCCACTGCCTTTCACCCATTTTGCCTATCCCTCTCACCACCTCGGCCTGGCAACCATCCATTTGTTCTCTGTATTTATGGATCTGTTTCTGCTTTTTGCTTGTCTACTTGTTTTGTTTTGTTAGCTTCCCTATGTAAGTGAAATTATAAGGTATCTGTCTTTCTCTGTCAGACTGATTTCACTTCACATTCTACACTCTAGGTCCATCCATGTTGTTGCAAATGGTAAGATCTCATTCTTTTTTATGGCTTAGTAATTTTTATGGCTTATTGCTTGTATATATGTACCACATCTTCTTTATCCATTCATCTATCAATGGATACTCGGATTGCCTCCAATCTTGGCTAACATGAATAATGCTGCAATAAACATTGGGGGCGTATATATCTTTTTGAATCGATGTTTTTGTTCTCCTTACGTAAATACCCAATAGTAGAATCACTGGGTCATATGGTATTTCTGTTTTCGGAGGAACTCCATACTGTTTTCCACGGTGGCTGCACCAATGTACACTCCTACCCATAGTGCGTGAGAGTTCCTGTTTCTCCACATCCTTGCCAACACTTACTATTTTTGTCCTTTTGATTGTAGCCATTCTGACAGGTGTAAGGTGATACCTCATTGTGGTTTTCATTTGCATTTCCCTGATGATTAACAATGTTGGACATCTTTTCATATGTCTGCTTTCCAGCTATATGTCTTCTTTGGAAAAATGTCTGTTTAGGTCCTCTGCCCATTTTTTTTTAAATTTTTTAATGTGTATTTATTTCTGAGACAGAGACAGACAGAGCATGAGCAGCGAGGGGCAGAGAGAGAGGGGGAGACACAGAATCCGCAGCAGGCTCCAGGCTCTGAGCTGTCAGCACAGAGCCTGATGCAGGGCTCGAGCTCACAAACCGTGAGATCATGACCTGAGCCGAAGTTGGTCGCTCAACCGACTGAGCCACCCAGGAGCCCTGATTCTCTGCCCATTTTTAATGAGATTATTCGTGTTTTTATTGGTGTTGAATTGTATAAGTTCTTTATATATTTTGGATCTTAAACCCTTATCATTTATATCATTTGTGAGTACTTTCTCCCATTCAGTAGGTTGACTTTTTGTTTTGTTGGTGGTTTCCTTTGCTGTGCAAAAGCTTTTTCTTTTGGTGTAGTCCCAACAGTTTATTTCTGCTTTTGTTTCCCTTGCCTCAGGAGTCATATTTAGAAAAATGTCGCTAAGGCCAATGTCAAAGAAATTACTCCTTATATTTTCTTCTAGGAGTTTTATGGTTTCCGGTCTCACATTTAGGCCTTTAGTCCATTTTGAGTTTATTTCTGTGCAAGGTCTAAGAAAGTGGCCCAACTTCTCATCTAACAATTATTTTTAAAGATTTATGTTTGAGCCCACTTAAAACTTTAAACCTTTTTTTAAAAAAAATTTTATAATGTTTATTTATTTTTGAGAGAGACAGAGACAGAATGTGAGTGGGTTAGAGGCAGAGAGAGAGGGAGACACAGAATCCGAAGCAGGCTCCAGGCTCTGAGCTGTCAGCACAAAGCCTGATTGTGGGGCTCGAACTCACAAGCTGTGAGATCATGACCTGAGCCGAAGTCGGTCGCTCAACTGACTGAGCCACCCAGGCGCCCCTAAACCTTTTAAACATTTTAAACTGCATTTATAATTTATTTCATTTCCTTTTAAATAAAGCATTTTATATGATTAACAAAAAACTTCCAAAATACTAATAATTTTTTTAGTATAGATGACTTAAACATCTAAACAGGGTAAACCTCATGTTTTCTTAAATACAGTCCAATGCTATTTATAAACAATAAAATTCCAACTCAAAACCACAAATCTAAACCAATTATTCAATTCTTCATTGAAAATTAGCATCACAAAACTTTTTTTACTTTATTCTGCTAAATTTTCTTCACAAGTACATAAAATGCCAGTTTTATACATCATCAAAACGAAAGTATTAATACTATGGGATTTGAGTCTCTTAAACATTTCTGTTTTTAATGATAAATCTTCCCAGAGTTAAAAGATACTCGATCACTGAGGAACTACTATGTCATTCTAGATGTCACAGAGACAGGCATTTCCCAAGCCAGTCTGCTATGTGGATTAAACTCAACAAATTTGTTTTCTGTTTCGTTCTATACTGAACAGTTTTACTAATCTTCTTGGGACCCAAATTCCTACAGATATTTTAACCAACAGTTGAGCATTTTATAGCTTTGTCTAACTCTGAGGTCAGAATTATAAGAAAAATGCCCATGACAAAAAGATATTCTGGGAGAACAAATTACATGGCTAAGTAAACTTCGAGGACACTGCATTAAACAAATTAATAAATAAAACACTGTGTGTGTGTGTGTGTGTGTGTGTGTGTGTGTGTGTGTGTGTGTTAAATATTACAAGACTGTAAGGTACTAATGCAGATATCTGTGCCACTCCCAGGTGACCTTGACTGTGGACCTCTGGATGACCCTCCCCTTTTCTTCTGGTGATGTCCCTAGAAAACCTAGAGCAGACTGCAAATTGGCAACCTGAATGCCAAATCTGGCCTGATGGTTCAGTTTCACTTGGCCACACAGTATTTTAAAAATATTTAATACACACACACACACACACACACACAAACTCACACACTTAATCTACCATTTAAAAATTGAGAGAGTTCACCAAAGATTTCTTGATTTCCAGCTGCTTTTAACAAAAGGCCAAGCAAAAGTAAGCCTGCATTCTAGCATGGCCTCTCTGGCTTAAACTGAGTATGGACTTCCTTGTCATGCCGAGTTGGACACTGTGGAAGGCATGGGCCTTGCACTAAGCCCCATAGAACACCTGCATGGCCCTCTAGGTGTTTGAGTCTGTGACCTTGGTGGCTGAGGTTGACCTTGATGGCTGAGGGAACCTCACGTGTGGTAGAATTCTGTGGGAGAAGAGCTGATGTCATAAGCTCGTCAGACTGGGTGGATTGGCCATGGACGGTGGGTGTCCGTGGAATGGAGGAGACCTGGGCTGAGTGGCTGGCAAAGTAGCCTGGGATGTCAAGCAGGGCAAGGGGTAGTATTAAGAACAGCTCTGCTATTCATCAGTAGGGCACACCCAGTTCATACTGATTTTCCATTTGCTTCAAAATTTCCCAACTGCTCCCCATGGAGATCTTGACATGTGTGTTGAGAAATAAAGAGCTAAGAGCAAAAGCTAAGACAGTGCAGATGATTTTTAAGTTGCAAAATATATTTTTTAAATGAAGCCTATTTGGGGCGCCTGAGTGGCTCAGTCAGTTGAGCCTCTGACTTCGGCTCAGTTCATGGTCTCACGGTTCCTGGGTTCGAGCCACACATCTGGCTCTGTGCTGACAGCTCAGAGCCTGGAGCCTGCTTCAGATTCTGTATCTCCCTTTCTCCTGCCCCTCACTGCTCGTGCTCTATCAAAAATAAATAAATATTAAGAAGAAGAAGAAGAATAAATGAAGCAAACTATTTGCTAAAAGTTCTCCCAGAAATGCACCATGCCTGAGAAGGATTACATGGGATTCGGCTATCAGTGCAGCCAGTTGCCGCACAGAAAACCCAGCTTTTCTTCTAAGCAAACCAGTGCCTGCCCTTGCCAGCCAGGGGAAAAGGTCCTCAGAAAGCCTTGCCTAGTTTTGTAATTTAAACTCAGACAAAGAGAACAAAGGCCAGATGGTTTTCTTTGATTTACTCTTCGCAGTGGGTTGCAAGTCAAGAGCATGAATTACTAAGTAAGTTCAGTTTTCTTTAATCTTAACACATTGCTATGCAACAGCAGTAAGCTAATAATTAAGGACCGATCTGCCTCCTCCGGAAGCTTTGAGCTACAGTGATGTGACTTCATGTTTTTGGCTGATTGGGTTTCTAAGCTTTCATAAACATTGGTCGAAATCAAATGGGCAAAAGGGAAAACCCTTAGCAAATGCATCTGAGAAAAGGAAGATTTCATCCACAACTAGATATGTCATCATTTCCATCATTTGCATATTTTTGGCATGATGTAACTTGACATTTTGGGCCACTACTAGAAAGTAATGTAAATGCAAGCTATTTGTAGCAAGCCCACGACCTGCAGTCAGGATTTCTACTTCCAAACATCTAAGAAAAGTCTTTAGGGGAAAAAAAAAACTTTCTGCAAAATAAAAACGAGTATTCATTATACACATATCCAAGTGGGATTTATCTTTCCGTTAGATTTTTTTCTTCTACTTTTTTGTTGTATTGGAATATCTGGGAATCTGGAACTTTCCCTCATTCATTACTATTTTTGAAATTTGTTGGCAATTCGAGTACAATAGGAGTCATATGTCTTACTTTACTGGGGACACGATAGTGTGACTCTGGGAACTCTAATAATTAGATGTTGGACTTAAAATTTTTTTTTAAATATTTATTTATTTTTGAGAGAGACAGAGACAGGATGCGAATGGGTTAGGGGCAGAGAGAGAGGGAGACACAGAATCCGAAGCAGGCTCCAGGCTCCGAGCTGTCAGCACAGAGCCCGACGTGAGGCTTGAACCCACGAGCTGTGAGATCATGACCTGAGCAAAGCCAGACGCTTAACCACCTGAGCCACCCAGGCGCCCCTCTTACATTCTTGCTATCCCATTTACATACACTTTTCTGTCTTCTTAACAGGACATTTTGCAGATTGCAACACATTCTTTTTCACAAGTGCATAGCAATCCATTATATACGTATTATCATTGATTTAACCTGTTCCCTATTGATGGCCACATAAACAATTTCCAGCTTTTGCTGCAAAACAACCCGGTAGTGAGTATCAGTCTCTCAATCCTCATATTAGAAATAGGCATATTTTTGTGCAGCGTGCGTAAGATAAACTCCAGAAGGGGACTCCCCGAAGTGAAGGGTATATGCACGTGTGCTTTCAGAGCTAGAGCCCAATCGCCCTCCAGGCACGTGGACTCAGTAGTAATGAATGTAATGGATAAGAGTCCCTGTGTCCCCAAACCCTATCTTGCCGGGACATTACCAAAAATGTTTTTGTAGTTTCCAAATTTCTTTGTAAAAAAATCTAATTTCCGTGTAGTTTCATGTGTATTTCTCGGTTGTAAGTGAGGTTGAGCATCTTCTATATTTTAGAGCCATTTGTATTTTCTATGCAGTGTCTGCTCATGTTCTTTATGATTTTCTTTGGGGATATTGGCATTTTTCTAATCAATTTGTAAAAATTCTTTATCTAAAAATTAGGCCTTTGTCATACTTGCTGGAAAGCTTTTCCTACCAGTTTATCATTTAATTTGCCTTATTGGTTTATGTTACCTTTTGGCAAACAGAAAGTAAGCATTTGATGTAGTCAAATTTAATGTTTTCTTTTCTGACCTTCTCTGAGATCATAAAAAAACTTTTTTTCTAGTCTTTTATGGTTTCATTTTTTTACATTTACTCAGGTGGTCTGTTTGGAATTTATTTTGGAGTAGGATGAGTTAGGGGTTCAGTTTTTTCCAGTCAGCTTGCAACTTGTTTCAACAGGTTGCAATTCATCCTCAATACAAACCCATGGCAACATTTTTAAAATTACAAAATTTCTTTATCTGATATAAACAGAAGACTGTCTCCCTAGCCATTGTGGAAAGACAATTGGTCTTAAGGTCATTGCGCAAGAAATTTAATTTGCAGGTAGAGTGTGTGTTATGCAAGATAACGCCTGACACCTGACAACTGAGTCTGACCTTCTTTTCTCGAATTAGGAAGAGAAAGAGGAGCAATTCCTGGGGGCACCTGAAGCTAATCAGGGTAGCAAGCCTAAAAGCCAATTGTAAATCCCAGGCCTGAATGGGGTTCAAGATACGGAGCCCAAATCAGGAGACGGGAGAACCAGCAGAGATGGCCGAGCTTGGGGAGTCAGAGAGTAGGTTCCAGGAGGCCTGGGTGTGGCGTGGGTGCCTGAGGAGAGCTGATCCTTTGGAAGGGGCAAGGAGGAGGAAGATTTTGCATTTCTAAGCAGCCCTATTGTAATTCTCCGTGGGATGTCGGAATTCCCATTAAACTCTCACCTACACTAGGTTGGGCCCAGAATCCTAACAGCTGAGAGAGGTTAGCTCTGGCCTCAGAAGTATGGACTGAAATAAGCTTTCTGAAATAATTCAAGTAAATCTTGGGATAGCGTTATTATTTTATAAATAAAAATCTTTACCTCTACTAAATCATATCCAAATGTAATGGTTGATAAATTGGTAAATTAATGCATTCCCTCTTCGTCTACATTTATCAGATACGTGCCAGGCAATGTGCTGAGCTCTGGGAAATAGAATAAGGTGCAGGTCCTTTCCCTCCAGGTGCGTATCTAGATGGGGTACGAGTAGGTCAGCAGCAGAGACTGCAGAGCGGTGAGGTGCTCTGGAGTTGCATGAAAGGCCCAGGAAGGACACCAAGCCAAGTTCTTCATAGAGTTTGCTGGAACAGGAGGTGATCAAGCACTGCTTCTTGTCTAAAATCCCTACTCTCTTTATGTAGGTAAAGCTAGAGTTATAATTTCAGAATTATAATTCATGTTACTCCACTTGTCATCTGTGTGGTAACTTTCTGCCGGGGATCGGGGGAGATCTAGTGCCACTCCATCTGCATAGAGATTCTTAGTCTGAGCATGGATTTCAGAGGGTCTGTTAACCCCTTAAAATTGGATGCAAATTATACGTGCGTGCTGTTTATTTCTGGGGATAGGATCATAGATTCCATGAGAATCTCAAAGGAGAGTGCGATCCCAGAAAGCTTAAGAACCAGTGACTAGGGGCACCTGGGTGGCTCAGTCGGTTAAGTGTCTGGCTGGTGATTTCAACTCAGGTCGTGATTTCAGGGTCATGGGATTGAGCACTATGTTGGGTTCCATGCTGAGTGTGGAATCTGTTTTGGATTCTTTCTCTTTCACCCTCTGCCCCTCTCCCCTGCTTGTGCTCTCATTCTCTCTCTCTCTCTCTCTGAAAAAAAAAAAAAAAAACCAGTGGCTAGATTTTCTTAAACCTAATTAAGGATCTCTTATCTTAACATTTTAAAAACATTGTAATCAGACCCTAATCTAGAGATGTGTGTGGTTCCTAATACCTGGCCCCTTTTAAACCTCTATCCCTTATCCTTTTTCCAGCTTCCTCTCTCCCTGTGCAAAAAGAGGAACAGAGCTGGGTGGCACTTTACTCTTTTCCTGTCTTTATCTTATTTGGCAACCCCATACTTAACGACAGTAATAATGTAAGCAACTCTGTACTTAATTGTAATAATGTGATATTATCAAACAGAATTGGAAATTCACATTCCCAAGACAATCTCTTATGTTCACTCAGGCTTTTGGTTCAGAATGCTCAAGTTCAAAAATCATGTTCAACACACATTGAGCAAAGACTTTGTTTTTTTTAGTTTTTTAATTTAATTTAATTTTTTAAAGTTTACATCCAAACTAGTTAGCATATAGTGCAACAATGATTTCAGGGGTAGATTCCTTAATGCCCCTTACCCATTTAGCCCATCCCCCCTCCCACAAACCATCCCGTAACCCTCAGTTTGTTCTCCATATTTATGAGTCTCTTGTGTTTTGTCCCCCTCCCTGTTTATATTATTTTTGTTTCCCTTCCCTTAAGTGTATCTGTTTTGTCTCTTAAAGTCCTCATATGAGTGAAGTCATATGATATTTGTCTTTCTCTGACTAATTTCACTCAGCATAAATATCCTCTGGTTCCATCCACGTAGTTGCAAATGGCAAGATTTCATTCTTTTTGATTGCCGAGTAATACTCCATTGTATATTTCTTTTTTTTTTTTATTTTTTTTAATGTTTATTTATATCTGAGACAGAGAGAGACAGAGCATGAGTGAGGGAGGGGCAGAGAGAGAGGAAGACACAGAATCTGAAGCAGGCTCCAGCCTCCGAGCTGTCAGCACAGAGCCCGATGCAGGGCTCCAACTCACAGACCACGAGATCATGACCTGAGCCGCAGTCGGACGCTCAACCGACTGAGCCACCCAGGCACCCCTATACCACATTTTCTTTATCCATTACATCCATCGATAGACATTTGGGCTCCTTCCATACTTTGGCTATTGTTGATAGTGCTGCTATAAACATGGGGGTGCATGTGTCCCTTCAAAACAGCACACCTGTATCCCTTGGATAAATACCTAGTAGTACAATTGCTGGGTCATAGGGTAGTTCTATTTTTAGTTTTTTTAGGAACCTCCATACTGTTTTTCAGAGTGGCTGCACCAGCTTGCATTCCCACCAGCAGTGCAAAAGAGATCCTCTTTCTGGCATCCTCACCAACACCTGTTGTTGCCCGAGTTGTTAATGTTAGCCTTACTAACATTAAGGTGGTATCTCATTGTGGTTTTGGTCTGTGTTTCCCTGATGATGAGTGATGTTGAGCATTTTTTCATGTGTCGGTTGGCCATCTGGCTGTCTTCTTTGGAGAAGTGTCTATTCATGTCTTTTGCCCATTTGTTCACCGGATTATTTATCTTTTGGGTGTTGAGTTTGATAAGTTCTTTATAGACTTTGGATACTAACCCTTTAACTGATATGTCATTTGCAAATATTTTCTCCCATTCTGTCGGTTGCCTTTTTAGTTTTGCTGATTGTTTTCTTTGCTGTGTGGAAGCTTTTTATTTTGATGAGGTCCCAGTAGTTCATTTTTGCTTTTGTTTCCCTTGCCTCTGGAGACATGTTGAGTAGGAAGTTGCTGCGGCCAAGATCAAGGAGGTTTTTGCCTGCTTTCTCCCCAAGGATTTTGATGGCTTCCTGTCTTACATTGAGGTCTTTCATCCATTTTGAGTTTATTTTTGTGTATGGTGTAAGAAAGTGGTCCAGGTTCATTCTTCTGCATGTCGCTGTCCAGTTTTCCCAGCACCATGTTGCTGAAGAGACTGTCTTTATTCCATTCGATGTTCTTTCCTGCTTTGTCAAAGATGAGTTTGTGGGTCCATTTCTGGGTTCTTTATTCTGTTCCATTGATCTGAGTGTCTGTTCTTGTGCCAGTACCATACTGTCTTGATGATTACAGCTTTGTAGTATAGCTTGAAGTCTGGGATTGTGATGCCTCCTGCTTTGGTTTTCTTTTTCAAGATTGCTTTGGCTATTTGGGGTCTTTTCTTGTTCCATACAAGTTTTAGGATTATTTGTTCTAGCTCTGTGAAGAATGCTAGTGTTATTTTGATAGGGAAAGACTTTCTTTATGTAAGACATTGTGCTCCATGCTGAGGGAGAGAGGAGGGGAGCAGGGAATACAGATGAATTAAACCCAGTGCCCACTTTCATGGCGATAAGACATTTTGGAAAAAAGCACAAAGCACAGTAGGGATTCAGAAAGTGATTATTTCTTACTAGAAGATGCAGGAGAAAAAGTCATGAAGATATTCACGCTGGACAGTATTTCTTATCACTGAGGATGCCATAGACTTTTTCCCTCCAGTAACATTATCCTCTGTTTCTGCACCTTCAGAATGAGCTGTTGGGCCTGGAGGCTAATACCTGATTAGAAATACCCAGAAAATAAGCTTGGAGAAAAATTAGCCTTTTCATGGCTAATGACAAATGGCACAGAAAAAAGGAGTGGGAACAACCAATATAGGAAAAATTGTAAAGAACATTGTTCTTTGAATCAATGTAAGAATTTTTGAAAACTGATATTAATAGGAAATCTTTATCATCATTAATGCCATATCATTATTTTAAAAGTCTGGCTTTAAAGCAATTTAAGGCAACATGCATATTTCCTAAACATCAAGAAACAGAAAAATAGTTTTGCTAAAACTATTTACAGGCTGTGAGCGCTTTTCTAAAGTGTAGATTGAGGAGTGTGTGTGTACATTTTCTTCTTACTAAATCATCTATAATCAAGCATTTACTACTGACAGTCATAACTGAAATTTGTACAGTGCTTTTTTTTTTCTTTTTAGATCAATGCTTACAAGGCAGTTTCACATTCATTATAAGTCCTGTACAGTACATTGGCGTAGGCTAATAAATTTTCTTATTCTCTGTTCTTAGGGTGAATCAGCACCTGCCAAACTTTTGAGACAGCTCATGGCTTAGAGGAAGCCTCATCTAAATAAAGGCCGGCTAAAGTGACATTGCAGGGATTTAATCCTTCTCTGGCAGCCCGTGTGACCAGAAGGCTGATTTGCAAGTTTCCACTCTCCTAGGGTCCAGATCACTGGGTCTCGGGGGCCCTGAGGCTGGCCAGCAGGAGAAGTGCAAAATGAAGGAGGTCAGAAGGGAACGCCAGCAGCAGGGACCCGGGGGCCTCCACGGGGCTCTTATACACCACAATGAAAGATTCTCCGGCCATCAAAGGAAATAGCAAACTGGAGGCTTTGTCTTGGGACGCAGCCACCTTCCACAGAGCATCAGACTGCATGGTGGGCCAGAAAGTTCCTGGAGCCTGAGCCGGAGAGTGGTTATGGTAACTGGATGTGCGGGCCTATACAGTGAGAGCTGGGAAGTGCCACGTGAGGGAAGGTGGGAAATGTCTTGAGTGAGGTGGGTGGCTCCTGGCCTGGCTGGGCAGACTCTGCTGGCCCGTGTGCCTCTGCCCCCCTCAGACCAAGAAGGGGTCTGCTCATCAAGGAGCCTACCCCGATCTGCAGGCCAGCTGTCACAGACACGGGGCTCTGGCAGGCCCTAACTCCCATCTCCCATCCCCCGGGCCCTTGGCACTGCTCCCCGAGCCTGCCTTCGATTGGTGCCCTTGGCCGAGACGGAGATGTGAGCCTGGGGTGGACGATGACTGCAGTGTACGTGAATGGAGGCGGCCTGGTAACCCCCCACTATGCCAGGTGGGAGCGGCGGGATAGCGTGGGAAGTGGCTGTCAGACGGAGTGCAGCAAGGAGGATGAGGAGGGGCAGCCCCGCCAGCTGACACCCTTCGAGAAGCTGACCCAGGACATGTCCCAAGATGAGAAGGTGGTGAGAGAGATCACGCTGGGGAAACGTATTGGCTTCTACAGAATCCGAGGGGAAATTGGAAGTGGGAACTTTTCCCAAGTCAAGCTCGGGATTCACTCCCTAACTAAAGGTAGGATCTGACCTTCCTGGATTGTCTCCTGTGGTATCAGGACCTAGTGTGGGGACAGGGTTAGGAGGCCAGAGCCAGGGAAGCAGGTGAAGCGACATTCCGGTGGCCCTGCTGGGCGCAAGCCCTGTGCCACACGCCTTCCACTGTTCCCTCAGTTGGTTTCCACAGTAATGGTGTGAGGTCAGGATTTGTATTTCCATTTGGAGATATGGAGACTAAGATCCAAAGAAGTCAAATGTGGTTTTTGGCAGTTCAATCTCAGAGGATTTTGACTCTAAAACCTCTCCCACTGTACCGTGTGGATGAGCTCACTCAACGTTGAGGGGACTGTGTCCAGTCAGGCCATGGAGAAGTGGGGTGGGGTAGGGCTTGGTTCCCAGGCAACTCATATTCCAAGTCCTTATTTATCACTTCTGTTTGTGTTTGTGTGTCAATGCAAATGGCACAGGAGGCCTCCCAGGTCACCACTGCCAGTAGCTAGCAGGGTTCAGTCTCCCCTCCTCACCTGAGGCTGCTACTTCTGTTATCTCTGGGGGAAAGACTTTTGATCTCAGGACCTTCTCTGCTTCAGTCTACTCTGTTCTCGTTGTTGCTTGGCTCCTTGCCGTCTAGCAAAGACCCATGTTTCCCTGGATCCAGACACTCAGGACCCCAGACCAGCAGTGCCCACGACTCTGGCTTCAAGGAAGAACTCTACAGAGAGCCCAGCAGCCCTTTGTTGGCTCAGCCCAGTGTGGACTCTCCCCCATGCCACGTGTAACTTAGCCGAAGCCTAGGGATTATCATAAGGGAGTTGTAAGGCAGGAAAATAACATTTGTGACTTGATATAATTTACCAACTTCCTAAAGCCCATGGACTCTATCCTGTTCCTGAGAGTACTGTACTGACATCTTCTCACCATAGGCCCAGCCTGCTACCCTATCTCCAGTGTCACTCTTCTCTCATATTAGAGTTGACTCTCATTTTCTTCTCTGCTCCAACCTTCAATTCCATCTCTATGTTTGGCCCCTATATAAAAGTCACCCCCGCCCCCCAACACATATACACACATGTGCACACATGCATAGTCCCAAGTCACTGGAGCTCCAAGTCTCCTGCCGTCTTGCTCAGAGCCCAAGCATCTGGGTTCACATCCTCACATCTCGGCTACTCACCTTGCTTCCCTGGGTAAATGACAGTACTTCAGCAGACAGTGACAGTGCTGACTTTATCCACAAAAGTAGGTCTAGTGCTGTAACTCGAATCTAATTGGGACATGTGTTGCTTTTCAGTGGTCTGGAGCAAGAATGAGAGACAAAGGGGACACAGGGAGACGAGGGGCCAGAAACTGGGAGAGAAGACATGATTAGGAAGGGGAGAAGAGAAGTTGGGTAAAGGCAAAACAGGGGAGGAACTCAGAAAGGGGAGCATGTCCAGTGCATCAGAAAGGCCACAGGGCAAAGGCTGAGCAAAGGCTACCAGATGTGGCCAACTTGGAGCTTTTTCCTGGGTGTGAGTTCAGGTGTTAGATTCCAGTGGTGAGGAAGCAGCGTGGGGCAGTGGAAAGAACAGGGATTCAGAATCAGATGAATTTGTTTCAGGTCCTGGTTCAGTCCCTTCCTAGGCACTTACTCTTTGGTCCCTAGTTGCCTCAGCCATAAAATAGAGATAATGATTCTTACCTTAGAATTGTTGGGAAAATTAGAAAAAACATATACAAAGTATATGGCACATAGTAGCCACTCAATAAAGGGTAGCTATCATTGGTGCAACTCGATTTTTTTACTTAAATACACTTACTTCAGAAGGAAATGTAATGTTATTTAAATAATGAAAAACCAACGTCACTTGCTATGAATAGAAGGTAATGGCAAAAACAGATATGATGCAAACAAATTTAAAAGACTTATTTTTTATTTATGTATTTGCCCAGCTTTATTGAGACATAATTGGCATATAACATTGGGTAGGTTTAAAATATGCACCACAGTGATTTTATTATGTCTGTATATATTGAAAAATGATTACCTCAGTAAGGTTATTTAAAACATCTGTCACCGGGGTGCCTGGGTGGCTCAGTCGGTTGAGTGGCCGACTTCGGCTCAGGTCATGATCTCGCGGTCCGTGGATTCGAGCCCCGCGTCAGGCTCTGTGCTGACTGCTCAGAGCCTGGAGCCTGTTTCGGATTCTGTGTCTCCCTCTCTCTCTGACCCTCCCCCGTTCATGCTCTGTCTCTCTCTGTCTCAGAAATAAATAAACGTTAAAAAAAAAATTAAAAAAAAAAATAAAACATCTGTCACCTCACGTAGTTAGGATTTTTTGTGTATGGTGAGAACTTTTAAAATTTAGTCTCTTAGGAACTTCCACAAAGTTTTGAAGGAAAACCGCCAAGTAACAAAAAAGTAAAACATTCCAAAAACCGATCTGAGACTTTCTCTTTGCCTTAATTAGGAGAATTCAAGAATAACTGAAGCAGGAATAGTGTTTTTATGCTGTGCATCAGTGCCATTTAAGGCAGTTTCCACGCACAAAAATCATTTTGCGCCCCGTGAGTGTTACCGGCTCCACTTTGGGAAACACGGACCTCATCTAGCCCTCCCGCGTGTCCCAGAAGTGACATGGGTTCTTCCTGCAGCCTGCTTTCTGCCGGCCCTTCTCCCTGTTCAGACGGTGCCTAAGAGAGAGCCATGTCATTAAGTAGCAGAAGGGCATGGAGTGAATATTGTGGAAAGACACTGGCTTTGGAATCAGTGAGACCTGGGTGGGATTATTATTCTTTTTACTTCTGTGTGACCCAGAACAAGTTACTTTATCATTCTGTGCAATTTTTTTAATGTTTACCTATTTATTTTGAGGGGGCAGGGAGCACGAGCCGGGGAGAGGCAGAGAGAGAGGGAGAGAGAGAATCCCAAGCAGGCTTCTCGCTGTCAGTGCAGAGCCCGATGTGGGGCTCAGTCTCACAAACCGTGAGATCATGACCTGCCCCCAAGTCGTGTGGGACACTTAACTGACCGAGCCACCCCGGCACCCCTGCGCCTCAATTTCTTCATGAGTAAAATTTAAAAAGTTAACACACTGAATATCTACCGTGTGCCTAGACAGAGCCACACTAACCATTCATCAAATGCTATTATTAGTCTGATTTTTCGAAAAAGTCTCTGTTCTTTAGGCCTGCCGAGTCACACATAGCTGGGTTCGTGGAACAGAAGCCTACTCAGATTAGCTTGTGTGTACGAGGGGAATTCTGTGGGCCCACAGCAGGGAAGCAGAGCCGGGTCTCAAGATATCACACTCTCCATCTCTTCTTTCTCTGGGGCTCGCGGTTGCTCATTTCTGCGTCCCTTGATGAAAGTCTTGCCTCTCTATACTTCCTTCTGCAGAGTGGCTTTCTCTGCGTGATTATCGGAAGACGCACGGCCACGAATGGTTGTTGCCAGTTCCACGTCTACACGATGTCCCAGCTTTATTACCCATCTCCATACCACCAGTTTCATTCTATGACAGCTCGAATTTTGAGGAGAGAGAATGTGACTGCTCACCCGCCAACCGATGACAGGCCGCCACTGAGTTCAAGGGCACGCCTGCATCGGGTCAGCGGCAGCCTCTAGGGCCACAGGTCCCACGGCTCTCTCAGCAGAGCCTGAGGTCCAAAGTAGTGTCTCTGAGAGGGGAGAGTAGAGAGCACAGCAAATCAACGGACACATCCGCCGTAGAGCCGATAAGCAGCTAAGCACAGAAATCAGCGCAAGCCCTTAGCAAGCAAGCGTCTAAGTCTGCAGACAGGCTGTTAAGTAAGGAGGGCAGAAGAAGATGCATGACAGCAACAACTGGCATTTACATGGTGACTTCCTGCTCAAGTGCCGAAGGCTTCTCGTCTGTTGTATTACAAAATTAACTGAATTCTAGTTCCTTGAGTTTCAGAGAACACGGCATTTTTCTGCTGTGCAAGTTGGGTGCCTCAGTGGCCTCACTGACATGCTCTCCTCAGTGCTGACCCACCACAGAGTAGCCCTGTTGTCAAAGGTTCAGTGTCACCCTCTGGCTATGGGACATATGTGCAAAAGAGGGGGACGGAGGCCAAAAGCACAGGGGGTGGAAAAATCAGTTCAACAAGCAAGTTTGAACAATAGAAAACTTAATGGCAGGTAATTGAGTGACAGAAAAGGAAATCCTGGGCCTCACTGGTAGGCCCATCCTGTAACGGGCTCGTCCTGGCTCCGTGCCCCGCCTCTCTTGGGTTCTGCCTTCAGTGGGCCCCCGGTCAGGAAGGAGCAGGAAGGTGAGCATAAAGGGAGCTGAGAGGTTGGGCGGGGGAGCAGGGGGAGCCCCCAGATGCAACGACAGGGAAGGCTCAGGAAAGAGGAGGGTGGTTCAGGTCCTGGGAAGTGGAGTCTCAGGGACCCGAAGAACTGGCCTGAGGAAAGGAGGAGGGACATTTGGCCACCCTGAGCTGACTGGAAAGGAAAGAGAGAAGTAACGTTCCTTCCAAATCTTTACCTCTGAGAGAGGAAGGAGATTTACCAGCAATTGGCTTAGAAAGGTTCGCTGGGAATTTCAAACAGCTGTCCCATTGCCCAGCCACATCAGATTGTACAATGTGGACAGTGATTGTGTAAGTATGGTCCCCATCAAAGCCAGCTGGCCTGGAATTGTCGTCAGGCTTTCTAGGCCATGGGGACAGCCTGGACAAGACAATGGAGGAGATTCCCAGGAAAGCAGAGAGTTTCAGTGCAGGGGGAGGGCGGGGGGTGGGGCAGCTCCTAGGACAGTCGTTTTCAAAGGGCACCAGCTGTTTTGGATCTCTAGAAGGAAGGCTCCAGTGGAGGCCCCTGTTGGCTGGAGTTTATTTTTATAGCTAACAGCTTAGATTCCCTTGGGCCTTGCAAGCTGATAGGGCAGAGCTATGAGTCCCCTTTTAAGCTGATTAGAAATTTCTCAAAAGAGATGATGCACTCAGCCTCTGAATATTTTATGTTCCATCTGTTGTCACAAACAAAAGTAAATGAGGCCACGGGTGCCTGTCCCTTTCTCTGTTGCTGCCCTTCCTGACCTCTTCTTCCCTGGTCTTCCTGTGTATTACTCTAGTCTCATGTTTCTAGAACCCTTTCTTCTTCTCTCTCAATTTACTTATTCATCAGTTTATTCATGCCCCCTCACCTTCCTTTTTAAAAATATAATAAACACTCCCGTACCGATATTTTGTTCTGGGCCTTACAGAGTCGAGTACAATGTGGTGGTAGCCTATTAGGAACTCACAGTAGGTACTGGAGATGGGATATGACTGGAAGGTGTGGCCGCAGAGTAAGGTAAATGGGTGTGTTCAGCTGTGCTCAAGGGGAGCAGGAAAGGGTCATTGACCGGGACAGGCTTGCAGTAGGCCTAGAGGTTTATGAAGCGCATGGAGGTTTGAGCTAGTGAGGGGAGTATTTGGAAATTTAAAAGGAATTCGGCAAGGGGGATGCAGAAGGTGACACAGGCAGGGACTAGATCATGGAGAGTCTTCCTGTGCATTTGGGTTTTGTCATTTAGGTATTGGGGAGCCACCGAAGAGCTTTAAGCAAGCAATTAATACAAAGTGATTAATATGATCAACTTTCAGTGAGGAAAGCAAATTGAAGTTGGGGCATGACAAGAGTCAGGGAAGTCAGAAAAAGTATTAGTCTAATAGTCCAGACGAATGATGATGTCCATCTCAACTAAAGAAGTGACAGGAAGGATGGAGAGAAGGAGATGCATTTGAGAAATATTTCAGAATATTGGAAAACCCTGTGGCCAGTTGCATGGGTGACAGCAGGAAGGGAGAAGAGGTATTGAAAGTGATGCCCAGGGTCCCATTTATTTAGCAACTCAGAAGTGGGTAGTGACTATAGAAAAAGAAGCAGATTTGAGAGGGAAGATTTGGAAGCACTGATTTGGGGGAACATGAAGGTCATGGAGTCTAACGGCCACCCTGGAGCCTGAGGGAAAGTAGGAACGGGAAATAAAGATTTGGGGCTTAACACATCCAGGGGGTAGCGAAAATCTTGGGTGTTCTGGTTACAGGCTCCTTGGTGTCATTGTATCATTTTGATCCTTAGAATTTCCCCACATGGGTTATAAATAGTAAACGTTCAACTAAACATTCAACGAATATTTGGTAACTTAAGTTAGTATAAAATGCCTCATGAGAACCCAGTGGGGGCAGGGAAGAGATTTTAGAGGGAGCAAGGCATGGCAGTACTCTCTGGTAAGTCCTCTCTGTTGTCACCTCCTGGCGGACAGGACTGGGGACTAACTCAGTCTAGAGTAAAGCTTCATAGAGAAGGCTCATGGATTTTAAAGAAATGATACCTCCTCTTGAACACATTCATTAAAACAGCAATTAAAGCTTGTTTTCTTATTTTAAAAACGGTTTAAAGCGGCTTTGGTGAATCCATCCTAAATAGGTCCAATATTGGAAATACTGTAACCAAAAAATGCTCATTGTGGGTGTTATTTATCATGCAAAGGACTAGAAATCCCTTATGTGATCCAATGATATAAGAATTGCCAGGTAAATGAGAGCATATACACTGGATAGAAGGTTACACAGCCATTAAAAATCAGGATTAATGAAGAGTCTACAGTAACGTGGAAGGTGCACGGAAAAGAACAGTCAATGAAAAAGCAAAGTGCCAAACTGAGTTTACTCTGTGACGATATTCCTCACCCTGGGTTCTTGTGAGGTTAGATCAGAGCCTTCATTCCACAAATATTTGTTCAGCACCTGCTGTGTAACAGGTGCTCTTCTAGGGACTGGGAATACAGCGGGGAACAAAATAGACACCAGTATGTGCTATGAAGCTTACGTTCTACTGGGGAGAGACAGACAAAAATAAGTCAGGAAAATATTCATTATGTTACATAGTGGTGAGTGATAAGAAGGAAATCAAGCAAAGGGGATAGGGAACAGAGAAGGCCACATTTTTAGATACGTTGGCAGGGACAGCCTTCCTGAGGGGGTGATCCCTGACCTGAAAGAAGGTCACCGCCCACAGATGTGGGGGAGAAGTGGTCATGCGGAGGGGGTAGCAAGCCTAAGGAGGGGGTGTGACTGTAGTACTCCAGGAACGGCCAGAGGGATGAGGCCATGGGACAGCAGTGACCAGATCATGTGGGGTCATTATGTCATAGGAAGGACTCCGGCTTTTCCTCTGAGTGAAACTGGAGCCAAGCATGGAAGTGACACGATCTGGCTTATGCTTTAATAGGATCGCCCTGGCTGCTCTGTTGAAAATAGACTGCGAGGGGTCAAAGGCAGAAAAGGAGAGATCAGGTAGGTGTCTGTGCCAGTTATCCAGGCAAGAGATTAGTGGTGGCTTGGAGCAGGAAGTTAGCGGTGGAATGCTGAGAAGCGGCTGGATTCTGGCTGTATCTAGTAGGCATCTGCTGACAGATTCAAAGCGGGGTGTAAGAGAAGAGTCAAATCCTCAAAGGTTTTGGTCCTGACAAGTGTAAGAATAGAGTTTCCGTTTACTGAAACTGGGGAGACTGTAGGAGGAGCACGTCTGGGGGTGGGGGGAGGAGACCCAGAGTACGGAACATGTTGTGTCGTACGTCCTTTTACACATCCATTACGCATACGTGTTGCGGCCTCACCCACGTCTCCAGGCACCTTACCACCTCGGTGCATGCAAGCCTAACCTTCACATGCCAGTCTCGCTATCTCTCTGCCTCTGGACTTTCTCTGGGTTCTGGAGCCTGCTCTTCCCGCAGGCATGGGAGGCCAGAAGGAGAGGGGAATTTACATCCCCCAGGAGTGGCCAAAAACCAGTTACTGGCAGTAGTTGATCCATAAATACGCCAGCTCTTCTTGTGATATCAAGGCACAGTAACTCAGCAGGATGACCGATAACTTGCTTAGTAACACATCATTTACTGGCCGTCTTTCCTTTCCCATCTCGGTTTTTCATTCTTCTATCTGTATTTCCTGGGGTTATCTCCTTCGTAAACTACTTGCACCTGCATCCCTGCCTCGGACTCTGCTTCAGGCAGAATCCAAACTAAGACAACTAAGTGGAGAGGTCATGCAGGCAGACATGCTTCTGCATCTGGAATCACCAGGGAAATGGTTGTAGGGAGGGAGTCCAAGGACTGTGCCTCCAGGTAGCCAACACTCAGAGGCTACCGAGATGAAAAGGACACAGCAAAAGAGGCTCAGAAGTAGAAGAGGCAGGAGAAAAGACACATACCATGTGCATTCACTAATATGTGGAATCTAAAAAACAAAACCAACAGACAGACTCTTAAATATAGAGAATAAACTGGTGATTACCGGAGGCAAGGAGGGTGGGGGGGGGGGATGGGTGAAATAGACAAAGGGGATTAAGAGGCACAAGCTTCCAGTTATAAAATAAATAAGTTACGGAAATGGAAAGCACAGCACAGGCGATATAGTCAATAATAGTGCAATAACGTTGCATGGTGATGGGTGGGGAGTACTTACCGAGGTGAGCGTTATGTGCAGAACTTGAATCACTATATGGTACACCAGAAACTAATATACCATCGTATGTCAGCTATGCTTCAATAAGAAAAAAAAAAAAAAAAAAAAACACAAGAAAGAGGGAAGAGAAATGCCATAGAAACCAAGTGATAAAGGTGTTTCAAGGAGAAGGGATAAAGCCTAAGAAATAACAATTGGTCTTAGCAAATTGGGGGTCATTGCTGACCCCGAGAGGCCTCCAAAGTAAGGTGCACATTCCCTAGGGGATGCCCAAGATGATCACTGGATAAGGGAAGGCAATATTAGAATTTCCGGGGGCACCTGGGTGGCTCAGTCAGTTCAGCGGCTCACTCTTAATTTTGGCTCAGGTCATGGCCTCTCAGTTCGTGGGTTCAGGCTCCACACTGGGCTCTGTGTTGACAGCTCGGAGTCTGCTTGGGATTCTCTCTCTCCCTCTCTCTCTCTCTGCCCTTCCCCCGTGCTCTCTCTCTCTCTCTCTCAAAACAAATAAATAAACTTGGAAAAAAGAATTTCCATTTATATTTATTTGTCACGATATCTTTTGAATTTCCATGATTATATATACATTTAAAATGTGTATATTAGTACACGTATATTATATATATATACATATATACATATATATGTGTGTATGTATATATGTGTATATATATATATATATATATATATATATATATATGTATATATATATATACACAGAGAGGGCCACATTTATTTGAGATAAGTTGGCAGAGACAGCCTTCCTGAGGGGGTGATCACTGATCTGAAAGAAATAAGGTTGCTGCCCACAGATGTGGGAGAGAAGCGGTCATGCAGAGAGGGTAGCAAGCCTAAGGAGGGAGTGTAGTACTGTAGTTCCTGTAGTAGTCCAGGAACGGCCAGAGGGATGAGGCCAGGGGACAGCAGCCACCAGATCATGTGGGGTCATTATGTCATAGGAAGGACTCTGGCTTTTCCTCTGAGTGAAACCGGAGTAGTGCTCAAAAATATTTCATGGGTAAAGAAAGCCAATCAAAAGTTGTGTGGACCAATACCCCAAGGTATCAGGGCCTTTCCTGCTTCAAGATCTTCTTTCCTATACATCCCTACCACTAGAACCTTCCCTCATTGCCTCTCCACTACATTCTTCTAGCTGACACTTAGTCAGATTCCAGGGAAAGCACAGCCTCTTGCTTTTCACCCACATCACCTCCCTCACCTTTACCCTGCAAGCCTGCTGTGCCTAGCATCTTCCACCTGCCTCTCCAGATCCACTCTCCACCCCCCATTCTGCTCTCTGCCCCAGACTGTGTTATGTCTCTGTAGTTCTCTGGGTTCCAGTTGGCTTTGGTCTCTTGCAGGGGATCAAAGGAACGAGAGGGAGGGCCTGATACCTATTCTCCCAGCCCCTGGCTCTGTGTCTGTAAAGACGATCTTAGATCCTCTTGTGGCAAATTTTTTACACCACACTCTGTGTTCTAATATCGATTTTCTCCCCTTTTCCCTTTGGTCCTCCAGATATATTCTGCCTGGTTCACTTTAAGTTTAAAAATGTGAATTAGTTGCTGTCACTTAGCGATTGGAACGTTTGCATAAAAATTCAGAGGTCTGGCTTCTCTTGAAAAAAATCAGCTGTGACAACACCGAGTCTCCGTGGCAAACAGCAACAAGTGTCTGGAGTTGAGTTTGCACCAGGGCATGTCCTCCTCAGGACACCGTGGTCCCCACTGTTCCCGGTTGCTTTATGCAAGCTCGCCACCCTATCACCACCCTGGCCTCTCGAGATATTCAAGTCTGCAAGTCCTAGTTTAAGGAATGTGTTGCCCACTACATGGGACCTGTGTCAGACTCCTGACCAGATTTGGAGAAAGGGGAGGGTTACTCAAGTGTGTCCAGTCTCTCTCCCTCCTGCCAGCACCGGGAGAGTCCTCTCTCTGGGATCTCCCAACCCGCCAACCTGCTCCCAGGCCTATTCTTCTATCCGTTTCCCTCAGTGCAGCCCGAGTACTCATTCAGACACGGAAGTCAGATTATCACTCTCCCGAGAACCGTGGACTGTCTTCCCGCTGTCCCACAGGCAAAGCCTAGGTTTCTTAAGGCAGCCTCCAAAGCCCCAGATTTTCTGATCCCGCGTACCCCACTGGGCTCCCTTCATTCTCTGTGTCCAGCACAGTGGGCTCCCGCTCGAGTCCTTGAGCACACATGGTGTCCCTCTGTCCCTCGCCTGGGCCTGGCACACATGTGATCCCACAGCCACGTGCCTGGCCTCCCTCCTCACCTCTCGGTCACGGCTCAAATGTCCTTTCCCAGGGAGGCCTTTCCATGCTCCACCCGCACCCCTTCCTCACACGTGCTGCACTTGTAATATGGGCTTTTTAAAAGTCTCTGTCCCTTGCTGAGCTGCAGGGACTGTGTCTTCCTCACTGCCTGGCACGTTGTGTCCGTGCTCACGGAACCCTTGTTGAAAGAGTGGATTTGGAGACCTCGCTCTCCTTGGAAGAGCAGTTTCTTTCACTTAGTGACAATCCAGGATACTGGAGCCTTTTTCATGTTTTCTATGATCATACATTTATGTTAGGAGACATGGCAATAATCTGATTCGACACCAAGTAGAGGAAACAGGTGGACAGGAGTAAGGCCCGGGGGGATCCAGGGCACAGAGTTTAAGAAAGGCCTCCCTAGGGGCGCCTGGGTGGCGCAGTCGGTTAAGTGTCCGACTTCAGCCAGGTCACGATCTCACGGTCCCTGAGTTCGAGCCCCGCGTCAGGCTCTGGGCTGATGGCTCGGAGCCTGGAGCCTGTTTCCGATTCTGTGTCTCCCTCTCTCTCTGCCCCTCCCCCGTTCATGCTCTGTCTCTCTCTGTCCCAAAAATAAATAAAAAACGTTGAAAAAAAAAATTAAAAAAAAAAAAAAGAAAGGCCTCCCTTGGGGCTCCTGGGTGGCTCAGTTGGTTGAGCGTCCGACTTCGGCTCAGGTCATGATCTCGCAGTTTGTGAGTTCGAGCCCCGCGTCAGGCTCTGTGCTGACAGCTCAGAGCCTGGAGCCTGCTTTGGGTTCTGTGTCTCCCCCTCTCTCTGCCCCTCCCCTGCTCATGCTCTGTGTCTGTCTCTCAATAATAAATAAACTTTAAAATAATAATAATAATAAAAAAGAAAGGCCTCCCTCTCGCAGCTCCTCTCCTGCCTTATTCTGGTCCAGGCTCTGGGAGGGCAGCCTTTGCCAAGAGCCACTCAAATATAAAATAAAATAAAAAAATGGGGCACCTGGGTGGCTCAGTCAGTTAAATGTCCAACTCCTGACTTCGGCTCAGGTCATGATCTCATGGTTCATGGGAATGTGTCGGGCTCTGTGCTGTCAATGCAGAGCCTGCTTGGGATTCTCTCTCTCTCCCTCTCCCTCTGCCCCTCCCTTGCTTGCTCTCTCTCTTAAAATAAATAAACTTTAAGAAATAAAAGAAAAACAAAAAATAAAATAAGACTCGAATTGTGCTCAAAGGAGGTTTGTGACAGCAGCCTGACCTCACCGCGACCTGATTCTTGGGTGCCCGCCACGTGGGTGACCACGTGCCTCTGCCTGCCACGCAGCAAAGAGGATATGCACCCTAACAGGAGTACGGGTCAGGTTCAGGGTCAGGATCAGGGAAGAGCGGCGGTGGGGGCTCTTCTGCAGCCGATCTGCCAGGTTAAAGATGGGGCTCATCATTCCAGCTGTTAAAATAGCAGCTCTACCTAACAGGCTACCCAAAACCAAGAGTTTCTGCTTCTGGTAAGCAGGTGGAGTAAATCTTATTCCTAAGGACGGAACAGTAGAAAAGACATGACGTGGAGGCAGAAGGCCCAGACGGCTGGTAGTGGCAGTGCATCCCTGGGGCCAATGGCCCACTGAGGTGACACAAAACCCCAAGGGTTCTGCTCCGTTGTGACTCGCCTCCTTCTTCCCTAGTGTTGCCTCCTCTAGAGCAAGCATGACCTCAGAGACCAGAGAACCCTGCCCCTTTCCATTCCAGAAGCCCCGAGGACCTACTTTAATATATAAACAGCACTCCTATTTTTAACTAGCGGCATCTATTTTTGCGCCCACAGCCACTGTGCCCAAGTTCTTCAAAGCAGTTGTGGGTCTTCAGGGGCCCTGCAATCCTGTTTTCCCATTTACTTGCCTGGAAACTTCTTTCTTCCTAATACAAAATGTGGTCCAATTCGAACCAAAAAAAAAAAAAAAAAAGAATTGTTTTACTTTGGAGTAGATTCACCGTGTTCAAACAGTAACCATTTTTATTATGCAATATATGTTAATTGATTAATTGTAGGAAAATCAGAGAATACAGATAAGTTAAAAAAAAAATTAACGGAAAACCACCCGCGATCCCCCTATTAATAAAATAAGTATTCTAAACTTTTTGGTGAATAACTTGCCAGACTTTTTTCTATGCAAATGTGTAGTTGTATTTTTTTCTCACTTGTTCTGTATTGAACATCACTTCATGTCAATTAATAAAAATCAGCATCATTAATTTGACAGCTGCATGGTGTACCATTATAGAGATGGATGGACCACACTTCATTTTAGCCGTCTCTCTTGCTGGGTGCTGTTCCCAATGTCACCAAAGTCTTCTGACATAGGGAGTCTTGTGCCCATGTCAGATTATTTCTTTAAAGTTAATCAACCAAAGCAAAATGGCTGGCTTAAAACATGCAGCCATGCTTAAGGCTCTCAATACATAACAGTAAACTGCAGTCCAGAGCCATCATACCAGCGAACCCTCCCGCCAGCCACACGTCACCCTGCCGGTCAGTCTCGTGCACCCCCTGACCTCTGCACAGACCTCTGTGTGGCCCGTACTCTTACATTATGTGCTTTGTGCTGCCAAAGTCAGATAAAACGTAGCCACGTGGGAAGAGGGAGGAGGGGGAGACAGACAAGGAATCAGCATCTATAGGCCGGTGTGCTGAGATTATCGTAAGGAGAATACACGGAATTGACGTCCTGGGACTGGTTCTGAGGCTAGCCTTGAAGGGTAATCAGGAGTTACCTGAGTACAGAACAGGGAAGCAGTGACGAGCCAAGCAGAGGAAATGATCCAGATGGAGGAAAGGTCCCAGCATGGATGTTCAGTCCCTTTTCAGGGAACAACAAACAGTTGTGTAACGTTGTGCGTGGGGCTGCGGGGACTGTGGACAGGAACGATGCAGGATGAGGCAGAAGAGGTGGGTTGGGTCTGATGAGGGGGAGCTTTCTGGGCTAAGCAAAGAAGCTTACACTTTACCCAGACAACTAGATAAAGATCATCAAACTGAAACTTCCTTGGAAGACAGGAGTCTTGGAAGTCCGGAAGTCCTAGAAGACAGGAAAACACACAAAAGCTGTGTGTGGAAAACTCACACCGATCCCAGGAATGAGCACTGTTGTGAGCTCAAGGAACTCCCGTCTGTCTGTCATCACCACTGACGAGCTCCAGGAGCCTGGGAACAGCCATTTAACCTCTGTGTCCAGTAAAACAAAGGGGCCCATGTGGGTTCCTCACACTTCTAACTATCTATGTACCTGTGAACATGGGCACATCGTCTCTCTCTCTCTTTTTTTTTTTTCCCCAGAAAAGGTGGCCATTAAGATCCTGGACAAGACCAAGCTGGACCAGAAAACCCAAAGGCTACTGTCCCGTGAAATTTCCAGCATGGAAAAACTGCACCATCCCAATATCATCCGTCTGTATGAAGTGGTGGAGACCCTATCCAAGCTCCACTTGGTGATGGAATATGCAGGGGGTGGGGAACTCTTTGGGAAAATCAGCACTGAAGGGAAACTCTCAGAGCCAGAAAGCAAGCTCATCTTCTCCCAGATTGTGTCTGCCGTGAAGCACATGGTGAGTGGATGTGAGGGATGGAGTCTTGCCCCCACGCGGCCCACAGTGGGAGCGTGGGCTCCAGTTGGCCACTCTCCAAGCGTCCCGGAAGCTTCGGTCCTGCAAAAGGCAGACAGTAGTCCCTTCTGTGAGAGTCTAGACGAGATTACACTCTTTGCCCCCATCTCGTCACTGCCAGACAGCTGGCTCCACGCTGCTTTGGGGCCCTGTCTCCCTGCCTCTGTGTCTCTCTGCCCTCTTACCACGTCTCACATTCCAAATCCTCTCCACCCTTCATGATTCTGCTCAGTTTTGTCTCTCTCTGGAATTTTCTTCAATGTCACGTCAGCTCATACAGACCCTTCTTGCCTTTGGTGAATTCCTCCAGCTCTTGCTGCCTCTGTGCTCAGCAGATTAACATTTATTATGTCATTCTTACTTTAGTCCTCTGATCATTTCTTTAGGTAAATGTGGACTCCTAAAACACACACACACACACACACACACACACACACACCCCTAGTTCCTCCCAGAACTGGTTCTGCTATGCCTTCTCCACTGTTGGCTGTTTTGCCCCCACACACTGAGGAGCCTGACACGTGGGCCTGACCACCATCTTTATGGCTCCATTAGTGCAGAAGTCTGGGCTGTCCTCTTTACCTAGTACAGTCTCAGTACAGTTGGCAGGAAAGAGACACTCGTCTGGGGTCTATGTGAGGTGAGAGGCTATTTCTAGTTCGTTCTTCTGACTGGATGCTGTGGAGGCAAGACTGTCATCAGTGACCTTCTGGACAAATTACTAAGGGAAATTAGTGACCCAGGGACCCGAGATAGGCATTGGGAGGGAGAAGAGAAGGAAAAAGAAGTGAGTGAGAGAGAAAAGCCCAACCGTAATGGGGGTGGGTGCTTCAGATCTTCAGTTCCACCAGGTGTCATTTAAGTGGCCCCATGCTGTGGTGAACTGTCCCAGGGCCAGGCAGTAAGCCAGACCCACATTGAGCAGTGGAACAGATGGGCAAAGAGTCTTCCACATCCTACTTGGAAAAGAAATTGGGTGGGAGAGCAGAGGGAACTCAGACTGAGGCCTCTGAAGCTCCATGCCCTGACATTTCTCCCATCTGTCCAGTGGTGAGTCATGGGCACAGATCCAGATTCCACTGAGTGTGTCCACTCTGGGCCGGGACCTTGCTGAGCACTGCAGATACAGTACCACTGGCCACCCTCACAACAATCTCATGAGGTGGCTCCTGGTATCTCATTTTACAAAGAAGGGAAACACTCCTATTACACTGCTGGGATCATTGAACCTAAAATTAACCCAGCCATCAGGCCCCAAAGCCCAGATTCTTACCCCAGGAAGACCAGCAAAGTCACATTAAACCATCCCAAGAGCCCTCGGGACTAAGTAGGTCGGGGTCTTCAAGGTTGTCTGTATGGATCCAGAATGTGAGAGTGGGGGTGGGGTACATGCTCGCCACCCACAGTGGGACTTGCTAAAACTTGCTGAATATAGCCTCTTTCCTTCTACTGGATTCTGGAGAGGAGCCCCCACAAAGGAGCAGGGTTGAAAAGTTGGGGAGGGCTCTAAGTCTTGTTGGTGTTGGCTCTAGTCAAGAGCTGCTCAGCCAGAAAAACTCATTCATGGCCTCAAACATGAAGGATTACCATTTCGTTGTGTTTTGGATCGTGTAGTTTCAAAAGATCTAAGTTTCATTTCTGGCACTGATTCCTGAGTCACAAGTGTCAGACAGACTCCAACCATTGCCCCACGGAAGAAAAGAACCTTTGGTCTGTTTGGGGGATGTGTGGGTGTCACGTTGGCTAAAGGGCATGGCCGGGCGGCCCTCGAGGCTTGCAATCTGAGTTAGGTTGACATCCGCTGAACTGGTTATTACTCCGTCATCTATCACTTCACTGTTTCAGAGCAACTGACACATTTGCTTCTGTTAGTATTATTCCTTGAAAATGATAGCTTTTCCCTGTGTCTTCTTCCACAGCATGAGAACCAAATTATTCATAGAGACCTGAAAGCAGAAAACGTGTTTTATACCAGTAATACTTGTGTGAAGGTGGGTGATTTTGGATTCAGCACAGTAAGTAAAAAAGGCGACATGCTCAACACTTTCTGCGGGTCGCCTCCCTACGCGGCGCCCGAGCTTTTCCGAGACGAGCATTATGTCGGCATTTATGTGGACATCTGGGCCTTGGGGGTGCTTCTGTACTTCATGGTGACCGGCACCATGCCGTTTCGGGCAGAGACCGTGGCCAAGCTGAAGAAGAGCATCCTGGAGGGCACATACAGCGTGCCTCCGCACGTGTCCGAGCCCTGCCTCCGCCTCATCCGGGGCGTCCTTCAGCCCGTACCCACCGACAGGCACGGCATCGATTCCATCATGAGCAATGAGTGGATGCAAGGGGTGCCGTACCCCACCCCTCTGGAGCCTTTCCAACTGGATCCCAAACATTTGTCCGAAACCAGCACCCTCAAGGAAGAAGAAAACGAGGTCAAAAGCACTTTAGAACACTTGGGTATTACAGAAGAGCACATTCGAAACAACCAAGGGAGAGATGCCCGAAGCTCCATTACAGGGGTCTATCGGATCATTTTACATAGAGTCCAAAGAAAAAAGGCTTTGGAAAGTGTCCCGATAATGATACTACCAGACCCGAAAGAAAGGGACCTGAAGAAAGGGTCCCATGTCTATAGAGGCATAAGACACACATCTAAGTTTTGTTCAATTTTATAAATTGCGTTAACTGCTGATAATTAACCAAGAGCATTGTTGCTGCTTTTAAATTTTTTCATGGACAACTTGGGTGGAGACATTTTTGTAATTTTTAAATAAATTTAAATTTAAGATCTGCATTTTCCCCCCAGAAAAGCCTAGATTTGCTTTCTTGTTCTTCAACTCTAGCGTTCATTCATTTATTTAATCAAGAAATATTTCTGCCAGGAACTGTTTAAGGTGCCGAGGAAAGAGCGAAGAATGACACAGTCCCGGCCCCTCCCCTCCTGTTCAGGATAGTCTAGTGCCGGACAAAGGCAGCGACAAAGACATTTTTTACAGAAAAATGTCAGATAGTGATAGATGCTTTAAAGAGAATGCAAATAGGGTGATGTGATATTAGAGGTTTGCTACCTTGGATGGGACCGTTAGGAGAGGATACTTGGAGTAGTCTGAGATCTGAATAGGAAGCAGCAGTGACCCTTGGAAAGCAGGCCAAGAGCATTCCAGGCAGCTAGGGGTTCAAGACTGGGTTCCTCCCAAACAAAGCCTAGGACAGAGGCTCCATGTAGAATAGTTTCTTTGGGAAATGATCCTGGAGAGGAGAGAGGGGCAGGGGAGAGAAACAGGAAAAGCCAACACACATTGGCCAGAGCTATGGGTGGTCGGCACTCAGTCCTGCAGGACGCTCTGAGGAGCCTTATGGAACACATCTCAGGTGTCTGCCTAGGGCACAAATGGAGAAACATTTACCCATCACCTCCTGTTCACCACTAGTCAAGAGTGGTCCCATGGTGTCACCTGCCCTGCATCCCCAGAATTTGCTGTGTGTAAGTACCCCTGGAGCATGCTTTGGAAGAACATTTGCAGATTATGATGTGTGAACTTACCAGATGAGTTCCTGGTGCTTCCCATGCCATAGTGTCAGAGAAGCCCCGGAGGTGGCCAGGGTCAGGTGACAAGATACGATCAAGTAGGACCTGCATAAGGTTGTTCAAACTTGTATGGAAACAGTCACAGCCTCAGTGGCTGGAGGGAGAAGCGTGGCTGGAAGGATCCGATGGGCACATAGCTGCTACCTGGCACACACACCACCCCAGGCTCTGCCCCGACCCACTCTCTGTTAAATCCAAGTCACTGCTGGCACTCCGTGCAGGAGGATTAGTAGGACAAGTTACAACAGTGGTTCTCAGGTCCGGTGCATCAGAATCTCTTGGAGGCTTTGTTAAAACAGACCGTGAGAACCCACCCCCAGAGTTTTGATTCAGCACATCTGGAGCGGGGCCCAAGAACCTGCGTTTCTAACAAGTTCCTAGGTGATGCCGATGCCATTAGGGACCACGCTTTAAAGACTATGGAGCCACAGTCACTACCGCAGCTGGTCCCGAGGCTAGGATTGGATTCATCCCTCCCTCCTCTGTCACCCATTCTAAAGGTCCCTCACCTTTGGCCAGCATTTCAGCTGGCCTAGATTGGTCTAGTATGGTGTAAATCTTTATCATCAAAGATTTGAGCCTCTAGGGGTGCCTGGATGGCTAAGTTGGTGGAGCATGTGACTCTCGATCTTGGGGTTGTGAGTTTGAGCCCTACATTTAGTGTAAAGATTCTACAAAATCTTAAAAAAAAAAAAAAAAAAAAAAAAAAGGATTTGAGCCTTGAGTTGCCTTGCCCTTGTCAGGCCGTGGTTCCTGCAATTGCCTGTTCACTGGTATCATGAGGCCCCAAAGTTAGGCTCCAGTGAACTTCCTGGGTTCCAGACATTCTCCTCTTTATCCCCTTATGATGATCAGAGTGAATAATCTCCACGAGTATGATAGCTCCTCTCTTTGCTTGTCAACTGGCACAGAGACCTCAAAGTGACCATGCGATAGTCATGGGTTCCAGTTCACTGGACCTTTACTGGGTCCCCTGGTGAAAGCATCCCCCTGCCCCTGGGAACCCAAACCTCTAATCTAGCTGAACCTGGGTTGTAGGAAAGAGAAGTACAAATTCTGCAAGTGGGTCACTCTCACATCACTGATGTGAGAGAAGGCTATCCTACTTTTACCTGTTGATTCCCAGGCCTATAGTTTTTTGTTGTGTTTTTTTTTTATAAAGATTTTCTTAAGTAATCTCTACCCCCAATGTGGGGCTTGAACTTACAACCCTGAGATCAAGAGTCCCATGCTCCACTGACCAAGCCAGCCAGGCACCCCACCAGGCCGGTGTATTTTAACAACAGGGGACACATATCCATCAGCCATGGTTAAAGTGCTTGTACCCAGTCCTGGAGACTGTCAGGATCCAACCTCAACCCTGCAGGATACTGTCCTATAGAGCCAGTGCCTTGGCTGAACCACTACATTGTCCTATTTATGCTGGCTGTTTCAGGTGTTGAGGTTTATAGTGAGATGAGTAGATCCCATGGTCAAGTGCCCATTGCCTTTGCCACGAAAGTCTTTGAGGAAATGCCATGAGAGATACCATGAAAACGGATCAGATATTCTCTGTGTCATAGCATGATTGTGTTAGAGGGTACGCTGCGGGCAGGAAAGGCAAACCTGTATCCTGAGTAGATGTCAATTCCAGTAAGGTCGCTGCTGTGCCATCTGCTTTTATGACTCCATGGATCTGATAGTGACCCAGTGCATGAGGAGATGGCTCCGTTTGCTTTGTCTCTTTGCGTCCCATAATCAGGTGCTTAGTCTCTACTAGGGCCCCGTAACACACCAGGAGCCCAAGCAGTTCTCTTTTGCAGAAAGTGTGGTGTCACTCCAGGACCCTACAGGGCTGTGCTGTAGCCGTCCACTGGGATTGCCGGACCCCCCACAGTATCCCTCACCGTCATGTAATACAGCCAGGGTGGCAATGCAGTTTGCTGCAAAGCCTGAAACTGGATCGTGTGTGTGTGTGTGTGTGAGAGAGAGAGAGAGAGAGAGAGAGAGATCTGGAAACGGGCAGCCATGACAGAACTGGAAGAATGTACTAAACATAATGTACTTCCAAAACCCAGAGAGTCCTACTAAACCCTGTGCCTCTGCCTCAGCACTAAGGGGTAAAAGATGCAACAAATTGTCCTTTACCTTAGAAGGAATGTGTAGGCCTGCCCCAGGTCATTGGGCCTCTGAATACTTGGTCAACATAACAGGCCCCTGATTCTTCCGGGCGTTTATCACCCACGCTCTGGCACACATAAGTCTCACTAGGGCATCTGAGTTCTTGCCACTTTCTGATGCTAAACCCACCTAGGACGCTGTCACAATACAGTGGGCTAGGGTGATATTCCGCACTGTCAGGATAAAGTCCTTCAGACGATATTGTGACCTGGAGCCGGAGATTGACAATTGCCTGGAGCAAATGAGACCAGCTGCCCGTCCTGCGCATTGTTTTGATCCTCCTTTCTGATGCAAATTGAAAGGAAAGCATTTTCCAAAGTAACAGCTGCCTATCAGTGCCAGAGGCTGCCAGTGAAGATGCCGCATCCGCATCCTGCGTGGGGGCGACAACAGAGAACAGCCATCATCCTTTCTTATCTGCCTGCTCTCTTCTTAGAAGTCTGATGGATAAGTTAAAGGAGGTTTTGATGGAGCCCATTACCTTTGTGACTTTAAATTTTTTTAGTAGTGAAGCTGAGTTTGGATGGTAATACTGATGGCTGCATTTCCTCGTGTGCTTGTTCGTGATTTACGAACATGGCCTGGGAGAGGGTACAGCCCTGGAGGTTTCCACGTGGCTCTTCCTCCACAGGTCAGTGGTCTAAAAGTATCGATCCCAAGTAGATAGTTGGAGACTGGGGAAGGAACCCCAAGGTGAGACCCACTGTGAGACAGACTTTGGCCAGAACTCCACTCATCACCTGGTTTCTAAAGACGCCCATCCACACTTAGGGTCATAATAGTGTTTAGGATTTCCTGGTATCCAGTTCAGTTTGGACTTTTTAGCCAACAGTCCTTAAAAATTCTGGGCACGTATACCGTATATACTTGTGCCAGCAGGCTTTTCCTCAAGACCTGGCCTCCCAGTCACTGCACTGGGTCTATAACTTAGCTCTGGGACCATGATTTTCTCGTGACAGGCTATATCAGCCTCTCCTCACCAGCTTGCCTCTTTTTCTTTTCTTTCTTTTTCTTTTTTTTTTTTTTTTTTTTTTTTTTTTTGTTATACAAGTCAGGTAACACTCTAGCCAGCTGTCACTCAGAACTCTGAACTATTAGCCTTTGTCACAAAACAAAGGCTCCTTGATTTTCCCTCCAGCCAGACTGTCCATTCTATTATGTCCACCTCACCTCTGACATTTAAGTGATAATACATGGCCTCTGTCATTCTAGAATCCCATCATCCCCGCTGATCATAGCACGCCTGGTTCCGTGGCAGCATTTCCCACTGCCAAGGCCTGCTGGCAGTGTGTAGCCATCACTGACCTTTACATAAGTGCTGGTACACCCCTCCCAGAACATTCTTTATTGCCTCAAGTGAAGGTAACGTCCTCCTGGGGAATGTACGTAGGTGGTTCTTCAGTCTCACTTAATGAAACCTTTCTAATATTCGTACCTCCCAGAACTTTCTTACCTTTTCCTTAACACTGTGACATCTCTGCCTCATTTACTGCAGGCCGCACTCATGTCCAAACCTCTATAGCCATCCCGGCTGCATGTTAGGACCAGTTTATGGTGTCCTCTCCAAGTCATGGGTAAATGCTCCCAGGATGATTAGCTCTCCCTTATCCCACCTGCTATTCTTCCTCGACCTCGACCCCTGGCCCAATGTCTTCAAGATCCACTCGAACACATTTTGCCCTGGTTCCTGATAATACATATTAGCTTGATTCTGCAATTCCTCCTGTGCCCAAGCTACTTCTTCCCACACAGACGCTGTATTTCTCTCCTCAGTCTGTGTGGCAGCTGTTGAGGCCTGACCTGGTTCTGGGTTTGGAGAATAATAAGGGTATTGGAAGATGGTCTCGAGGAGGTCATGCCTCAGCTTGCAGGCATCTGCCTCACCAGAGACCTTGGCAGGGGCTCCAGGCAAGGGAGAACAGCTGCTTCTGCCAGTCCTGTGTAAGCAGAATCTTGTTCTCAGCATTTTCAGATTCATCTACACTGTGGTTACTAACTCAGGCCCCAGTATCCCAATCTCTTCTTACCAAGGCTTGGACTTTGATAAAGAATTGTCAAATTCCTTGTCCACATTCCTTGGTTTGTGGCCCCGGTCCTCCATCTGCAAAGTCAGCGATGTTACATCTCTCTGACCATCTTTCTATAACTCACATCTCCCTCTGATCACAGCCCAGAAAAGTTCTCTGCTTTTAAGGGCCTGCATGGTTAGCGTGGGCCTATCCAGATGACCTAGCATAATCTCCCCAGCTCAAGGTCCTTAATGACATTTGCTTCTGCCAAGTAAGGTAAACATATTCACAAGTTCTAGAGATGGTCATCTTTGGGGATTCGGGGGGAGTCATATGCCTACTACAAACAGCAATAGGGTGATTGCCATGACTGGTGAGTAAACCAGCCCTCAACTCCTACCCTGAGGGTCTGCATTATAGGGCTATTCTGGGTATCAATCGTCTTAGCCTGGATTCTAAAAAAAAAAAAAAAGAGAGAGAGAGAAAAGAAAAAAAAAGCCCGAGACAAAAGCTTACATGCAACTCACATATTTGGGAAATGACCCAGGATACAGAAGATGCACAGGAGTAAAACCGAATAGAGGAAAGCCACATAAGGATGCACTGCAAATTGGCCACGGGCCAACTGGTGGTTGATTCTGTAGGATCTTCTGAGGAAACTTCTGGAACGTTTCTCAGAACTGTCTGCCCAAGGGAGAAAAGGAGGAAACATCCGCCAGCCAGGTCCATCATTGGTCAAGGGTGGCCGTGGGAACTTAACTCCTCTGCACTTGCAGCCTGTTGAAATTGTGAGTGCCACGTGAGTTCTGCGGGGACCCCACATCACAGTGAGGCTGAAGCGAAAGGTCTATAGCGGGAATCCAAAGGGAGATGTTATCACATTCTCCGGGGTCCTGGGCAAAGACTGGAGACAGTTGCCACCCTTGTGGCTGGAGTTGAAGGCAAGGCAGAGAGCATCTGAAATGTGTCGAAGGGTTCTGATGCATAGACCAAAGGCTTTAAGGCCTGAAGAATAAACCTGGCACATTTTGAGGAAGGGAGAAGACAGGGTAGATGGAAACATTGTAAATCTTGGTGAGTGTGGTACTGAGTTGAAGTAGGCAGAGAACAGATCCTCTAGGAGTTTGCAAGCCTGAATAAGGAATTTGATAAGAGTGAAATGTAAGCACATTTGCAGTAAGCACATATGCAGTCTAGGCAGCCTTCAGGGAGGAAGCAACTCTTGCCCTAAAGATCGAGAGTTTTGCTAAGGTGGGTTGGAGGTGCTTGCTTAATAGCATCTGAAAGACATGGAGGCACAGGGATGCTTTTGTAAAATCAGTCTAACAAAACTTTAATTTTTCCTTTTTTTAAAAATTTTTTTTTAACGTTTATTCATTTTTTGAGAGACAGAGCATGAGTGGGGGAGGGGCAGAGAGAGAGGTAGACACAGAATCCGAAGCAGGCTCCAGGCTCTGAACTGACAGCACAGAGCCCGACGCGGGGCTCGAACTCACAAACCGTGAGATCATGACCTGAGCTAGTCAGACCCTTAACCGACTGAGCCCCCCAGGCGCCCCTCATTTTTTTTTTTTTTTTTAATATAGAGGCTTGCACAATGATGAAACATGGGCAAAGAAAAGATGAATTCCTTTTTACTTCTAAACGTTTAAAATAAAAATGCATTATTATTATAAGCCAGAACTCTGATGATCTATAAACTTCTTGAGGATTGCTATTCATAATCTTCAGCACCAAATTACTACCATTATAATAATTTGGGGGAGGGGAATCACAGGACGACTGTTTTCTTTGACCACCAATTTGGAAAAACACAAGGAACCTAGGACTTAATTAAAAGTAGTTGCTGGAAAGTTTAAAGAAAAGTGTTCATTTTGATGTCAAGATTACCTCGCTTGAAATGATTTCAAGCCCTGTTACATTCATTCCTTGCTCTGTTTACATCTTTAGTGTTTCTTTCAGGACATTTCAAACAGGAGGTAAGGGAAGAAGCGTTTCAACTGAATCACAGGAGGATCAAAAGTAGCTGTTTGCATCCGTCTGAGTTTGATCTACTGCTAATCTTAAACTTACTCACTAGTGTTCATAAAAACAAAAACCCAGAAGGTTAAGAAATTATCACTAAGTATTGAATGTAGACATGACACAATGATATGAGCTGATTGGGATTAGCAAATAATCTGGATTAATTCCTAATTCATACAATCCTAAAAGTTGATACGGCTCCTAGAGATGATCTGGTCCAGTATTACTGCCAATGTGAAAATTCTCTCTATAAAACCCCTGGGAGCACCAGCACCACGTGACTCTTACGTTGGAGGCTCTTGCTGGTTGGAAGCAGTTCATTGGCTGTAAAGTTTGATCTTTAATTGGTAACTCTTAATCTTAGGTTGTTTCCGGGAAAACACAGTAACTCTCTTCATAAATATTTACAGCCAAATTTATACATGCTGACCACCCACTTTGTTTAAAAGGTAAGAATAAATTATGAGTACAAATTCTTCCACACTAGATGAATAGCTCCTTGACGACAAGACATTATGCCTTATAACTCTTTAATTCTGACCTAAGCAGAGTGCCTTGCTTATATCAGGTTTTCAAATGTTTGCTGAGTGATGAATGAATAAATTAGTGAATGAATGAAATGAAATGAAACAAATGCCCATATTTAGAAATAGCACCTTGGCTGATTTCTTGCCTGAATTCTTAGTTCAGGAGGGAAAAAAAAGAATAGTCAAATATCTGATATATTTCTCTAAAACTTTATTCAAAGTTATTCACCTCACTGTTGATGAGGTGTACAGTTAATGCTCTGACAATTTCACCAGGCTTGCCCATTGCCGGCAATGGACTTTGAGAAACCCATTTCCTGACACCCAAAAGTTAAATTAACTCTTTTCAAAACATACCAAACTCCCAATACTTGTGAAAGTATTACATGCACCATTTTCCCATTAATCTTTAAATGTGAACTTACATTATTAATCTACATCAGTAGATGTTAAAATGAAGTCATTTTAACAAATTATGACTGTACAAATCAAAATACCACTAGTTAATATTAGACAAGAGTATTTTACAAACACTACATTACATATTACCTTGCAATCTGAAACATTACAGTTCATATTTGTGTAAGTTTATCTGAGATAACTGAAACTTCACAGAATTTAACAGCAAATAAAGTTTAAAAAATTGAGTTCTGTACATTAGTTCCAACTATCTCTATGTTACAATCTATAAGGCTCATGTCATATTCAGCACCAAGAAGATCTACAAAACGATCTAACCAGTCTTCTTATTCATCCTATGTGATAGTTTTTGTTGGTTTTTTAAGGTGAAAGTCTAAAAAAATGCTTTATAAATCCTACTTCCAGAACTTGAAATGGAATACTCTTTTTGGCTGGTCATACTATATAAAAACGTGGGTTGCAGTTTTTTGTGTTTTTTTTTGTTTTTTTCATTGAAAATATACCCAAAAAAGAAAAAAAAAAAAAAAAAAGAAAAAAAAAGGAATACTTACACCATGAATTTAGGCTGTCAGTCTTTAAGTTGAATTTGTAACACTGAAGCATCAGAAGTAACCTAATAATGCCCTGCCTCATCCTTCCATTTTGTTTTAAAAGTTTTAAAGGCAGCCAGAAAGATGTTTTACTTATTCTTCAAAATAAGGTGCAAAGAAGGATCCCAACACTTCCTCATACACAGCTCCACCGACATCTCAGTGTTGTTCGGCATAATCCACCTTGAGCCAACGATCCAGAAGCAGACCCAGAGGTACAGCCATAGCTCCCAGTGCAGCACGCTGTCTATGCCAAACGTCCACTCAAGGCTAGCATCTCTCTGTTCACAGAGGTCATTGCAATAACTCATCCCTGCTGGCCTGGATTTAAAGCGACATTCCGGTTTCCAGAACCAGTGCCATATCATCCCAACTCTTCTCCCTCTTCAGGATTTATAAATTATAGAAAAAGAGCAGGTTTGTCTTGCCATTTTTAAACAGGGTTTGTGCATATCACATTTTAAGACCATACGCCCTGAACTAGAAACTTTTTTCAAAAACCACAGGTACTTTCAGTAAGCTTGTTTGTTCAAAGTACAAAATTCTTACGTGTTTAAAAAAATTAAAATCGGAGACCAGTACCTCTGCTTTCTTCGCCCAAAGCGCACAATTCGTCATACCACATTTAAAAACTAAGCTTCATGCATACAAATGGCCAGAGAGGTATGAAGTTTACAGAGCCCTTAAACATCATTCCGGTACATTAAGCATTGGCTAGACCACGACAGGAAGCATGTTAGCAAATTGAGCAAAGAGACTTTCCCAAGAACACGATAGTTTTCCAGGCTCCATGTCAGTCACATAAAAAGTTACATAACATGTAATCCTTTAAAATTGTCCCCAGACATCCCATTCCCAGAACTGTTCCCATACATACCCCCCACCCGAACCCACACTGAAGTCTTCCACTTCACACAAGTATCTTAATGCTCCCCGTTACTAATGACAGCCGCTTCGGGTTCTGCCGCTGTTGCAGGGAGCCTTGGCACTTTCTTAGCAGGACTTGGAATGTGCTAAAATCGAAGGAAAAAGAGTTGTTGACTCCTTGGGGTTTTTTTTAGAGATAGAGTGCTAATTAAAATTCTCATTAAAGAAAAACCTGAGAAAGGACAACTTTGGAGAGGTTGATGCTAAACACATATCCTATAGAACCTTTCAGGGAAGGAACTAAATAGCGATTCTTTACCTAATGGTGAAGTAATACACAAATACTCAGAGCGAGGGAGAGAAGACCACCGACACCCTCCATACACAGTATTCTACTTGCTACTCTTGCGTTGCCAACTCTCACTCTAGCGCCACGACTTGCTACCTAATTTGTGTAAGAGCAAGAAGCGAGCCTATGCATTCATCAAGTTTGTGATGAGCAGATAAAATAAACGACTTCAAGGTCATAAAGTCCCTAGTTTAAAGCGTGGCCTTGACTTGGCAAATCATCTAACTTCTTGCAGCTTCATCTGTAGAATGGGGATAGCATCATTTACTCAAGATGGATTTTGTAAGGACTAAATTAGAAAATGCAAATAGGGGCGCCTGGATGGCTTAAGTCGGTTAAGCATCTGACTCTTGATTTTGGCTCAGGTCATGATCTCACAGTTCGTGAGTTCGAGCCCGACATCGGGCACTGCGTTGACAACACAGAGCCTGCTTAGGATTCTCTGTCTCCCTTTCTCTCTGTACCTCCCTGGTCTCTCTCTCTTGCTCTTTTTTTTTTTTTTTTTTTTAATGTTTATTTTATTTTTGAGACAGAGAGAGACAGAGCATGAACGGGGGAGGGTCAGAGAGAGGGAGATACAGAATCGGAAACAGGCTCCAGGCTCTGAGCTGTCAGCACAGAGCCCGATGCAGGGCTTGAACTCATGGACCGCGAGATCATGACCTGAGCTGAAGTCGGCCGCCCAACCGACTGAGCCACCCAGGCGCCCCTCTCTCTTGCTCTTAAAAACAAATAAACATTAAAAAAATAAAATGTAAATGAAGTTCCTAGCATATAATAGGAATTCAAATCATTGCTATTATTGTTGCTGCTTGACAATTTATAGAGATTTGACAATGGCCTGAAGAGACGAGGGGGGCTCCTCTCTCACCAAGACATTACCACAAAATGAGCCTTCTCTCTACATCAGTTTTCCTTTAAGTGTTGGTATTCTTAATAAAACCTAGTATTTACTATCCATTTTCAAACTGCTAATAATTTGAGTGCAAAGCACTTCATACAGTAGAAAATGGCACAGCTGGAATCCAACACCAGAGCCCTAGCTCTGAATTACTCTGCTTTCTCGACATTCCTTTAGGTGGCTCAGTCTCGGGTCCCCCGGAGATGTGGGGATGGAAATTTCTTACGCTGTCAAAGGCAGAGAGCAAGCACGACGAGCTTTACCCACCTCAGTGGCTGTACTTGAATGCACAAGTCCCACTCCTTCCCCCAGGGTGTCGTCACTGGGAGAGGGGCGCCGGGCATAGGTCCTCCTGTGCTTCTCATCCACTCTGACCAAGTACCATGTTCCTTCAAAGAGTGAATCTACTGAACTCTGGGGAATATAGTTGACTAAAGGAAAGGAAGAGAATATGAAACGTTAGTTATGATATACAATTCACCTGGTAATAAAACTAGAGATAAAAAGTTGCGTATTTCCCCACAATTTTTACTGATACCGGATTAGTATCGAATAAAGCCTAGATATCCTTATCTTACATGTAACATGTTTCATATTATTAGAGCCCTCCAATAGGCTTTTGGGTATATACCTAAATGTTTAAACACAATTTAGTATTTTTACCCAAGTGATGAGTGTCCTCTCTGAGCTTCATGTTTTCAGCAAAGACATCTGGTGCCACACAAGTTCTTGAGTCAAGTCTTGATTTAAGATCACATAAACTTGCTGTTATTTTATCAAGAGCAGACCCTAAAACAGTAAACACCAAAATTAAAAGACAAAAGTAGCATGCCCCAAAGCCTGAACAAAATGCTACCAAATGGAAAAACAACTTTTTGTTCCTTGTAGAACTACCTGATATTGTTTAATTGAAAGATATGATAGTATTTGTTTGGTGCAGCCTCCCTATGACATTTGTTTGGTATCAGACAATAGACAAGTCGGGAAATCATTGGGATCTGAAACTATAAGTAACTTGTCTATGGTCAATACATGATCCAGTCTTAGAGTAATGCCAAGTCTTCCACCAGTTTTTTTCCATGTTTTGCTCCTTCCTACTCAGGGAAGGGACAAAAGTTTCTCAAAATATAAGCCAAAAACTAGAAACCTATAAAAATCAAATATCTTAGTATAAAACCAAACCAAAAAGAAACGGTTTGCTATTACTCGTATGATCAGACTCAAAAGTTGCCTGTAGTAAACAGATATGCATCCCTTTCCCTACCTATATCCCCTGGTTATAAATGCTTTAAAACTGACACAAAGGATAAAAATAGTTACTTGCTGAAGAAGGAAAAGTCAAACACTGTGCCATAATAAGATTTTTTTTTTTTTTTTTTTTAATGGGGCGCCTGGGTGGCTCAGTCGGTTGAGCACCCGACTTCAGGTCAGGTCATGATCTTGAGGTTTGTGAGTTCGAGCCCCACATCAGGCTCTCTGCTGTCAGCATGGAGCCGGCTTCTGATCCTCTATCTCCCTCTCTCTCTGCACCTCCCCCCTTGAGCTCTCTCTCTCAAAAATAAATAAAACCTCTAAAAAAATATATTTTTTAAAACTGTTGGGGAAGAGGAAGTATAGTGCAGTGCTGTGTTCTTTCTTTCTTTTTATTTTAGATTGAGAGAGAGAGAGAGAGAACACTCGTGATCAGGGGAGGGCAGAGGGAGACAGACAGAACCCTAAGCAGGCTACAGGCTCAGTGCTCAGTACAGAGCCCAACATAGGGCTCGATCTCTCAGACTATGAGATCATGACCTGAGCTGAAATCAAGAGATGGTCATTCAACTGACTGAGCCCCTAGGCACCCCGCCATAATAAGATTTTTTAAGCTCATTATATATTTTTTCTGACTCAGATGAGAGGGAAAAAGATCTCCCAACTCAGACATAATCCTGCCATTTATTTACCCAGTTAAGGCAGATCATTCAAGAGTAAAACTCTGGCGACGTTGAAAGAAGTGATGAAGATTCAAATGTAATTATCTGCGGGACAGATTCAAGCGCTCACTTGGGAAGCCCGCTGAATGGACCCTGGTACGGCAGCTTCTCGATACACACTCGTTGGGAGTGTTGGCATTTACCTGGTGTGGCATCTTGTGTAACTTTAAGGGAATACATGGTGGCAGCCAGGCCAGAACCATAAGAGAACACACCGATCCTCTTTCCTGCCAGCTGCTGAGGCGTGTACCTGCGCAGAGGGAAGAAATGTCATGAAAAAGTCCCACTGACCTAAAACTACAAGGTGTGGGAAGACTGAGTTGGGAGTCAAAATTCATCCTGTAGCCGCAGGAAGCCAACCTAGCGCTTTACAACAAGCACACTGGAAACAAGACTATTCGCCTCTTTGGGAATGATGGGGCTTTATGAAAGTTATCGTGTCATAAAATAAGTTACTCTGCCAACCAGGGATTTACAGTTCAACTGCGGGTCAAGAGTAAGAAGACCACGAGAACAGCAGCCAGGAAAGCCAGTATGAAACGAAGTACCCAGGAGTAACTGCAGCCTCGTCCCATTTCTCTTTAGGTCAATGGACAGTAGGTAGAGAGCCTAGCAATAAAATGTCATCCTGTGACCTGCCAACAACATGCCTGCCAGCAGCTTCAGTCTTCGAAATTGAACATCCCCAAATGAGAGGAGTGAAGCAGCCGAAATGGGTACTTACTGTGCCAGAACAGAAGCAAGGGAGCCATACACTGATGATGTGTACATATTTCCATTTTGATTTGACACAAGCAAAGATGCCTTTGTTTTCTGATTAAAGAGTTCAGAACTAGCCTTCATAAATGCCTTTTCCACATCTCTATCAAAGTAGGTATCTTCTAATTTAACATCCCTGAAAGATTAAGAAAAAAGACCATCTTACAATGCTCAAAGACTACATTTTTATTATACTAGTGGATGTAACTAATATTCTAATCTGTGTGTATGATTTAGTTTCCTTATTTATTAAAAGCCAAGTAGCAACATGCTAATGGTTATGGAAGATGTAACAGTTGCACACATACAGTCTTTTTGGTTGAAGTTTTTTATAATCATGTTAAGACAACTTAATTCTAGTGGGTTTATAAACTCACTAAAGCTTCGTCGTCACCAAGCTGAACACACTACTCTTTCAAGTCCATAATAATGTCTACTTAGTTAGAAAAGTCATGATATTACAGGAGCCAGGTCTTAAAAAGTTGAGTAGAATTTTATTAGACGTAGAAGGGCCACAGGCAAGAAGGAACAGGCATGGCATTCTAGGGAGCCCCAAGAGTGGGGAAAATGTGGAAGGAGTAGGAAAGGCGACTTTGATAGCTGCAGCGTGTGAGATGGGATGGGGCACAGGGACTTGAGAGGCAGGGAAAAGATTTAAGAGGCTGCAGTAGTAAATATGAGCACTCATCAGGCTATATTATTATGGTGACAACAGGAACAGATCTAAAAGGAGGAAATCAGAAAATATGAGAAATAACTAAAGAATTCATGTAGATAAGCCACCTCCTGCCTGGGACTCCGTTTCTTCACTAATGACATAGATGGGTTAGACTAGATGACTTTTAAGATCCTTTTGACTCTAAAATTTTCATGTCTGTAAAAATAATGATACTCTCACACAGAAGGAAAAAAAATCACAACAACTCCTCTTACCCAAAGGCTTCCAGGCCACTATAGGTACTGTTTTTATCTCTGTTCTGGTCATTAAGGAAGTCATTCAGCAACATCCGAGCTAGAGATTTCTGAACCAGCTTACAGTAGGGTGAGTGGAAGATCATGAAACCAAAATCATTCAAGGTAAAATCTCTATCATTTCCCTCTGAAAGAGAAACGCAAAGAAATTATGAAATTCATTTAAACCACTATCTTTGGAAGGCTGATTTTAGAACAAGGCTACGATGTTCTTATATCTTTAAAAAGCAACCAAAAATATACTGTATAATGAAATAATCTCTAATGGCTTAAAATGCAGATCAAAAAGACATCCAGAGATAGAACAATATCCACTACCACATCACTGTTTCCATACTTAAGAGTCTGTAATTAATTTAGTGGGTTGGGGCCAGCTTTTTTTGTTTTGTTTTGTTTTAACCTAAGAGTATTTTTTTAATGAAAGACAATACAGTAGAAAATAGCAAACTGTATAGCTTGTGGCATGGATGAGTAATTTCATGATATTTTTGTTTCCGTTTAGCAAGCATAGACAAAGTAGAATGTACTTCTCACTATGGATCCTAATAAAAAGCTAGAAAATCACTGTATTGTTAAATACTGTTAAACAGTATGACATTTTACACAATGTAAGAATGCTTCTTCTCCAGGACCACCATGAATCTTACTATGTTATTCAATCTTACTATGTTATTCAATTTTTAACCCTCTCTCACAACCTCTATAAAGCGAAGTTAGTTTATGGAAAAAGCCTGATTTATAGGATACTGTGTGTTTTAATAGCACTAATTCAAATACTGTACTTTTGAATATATCTCAAGAACTTTTTTTAGGATTAAAGATAGAGATTAATGAGGACACTGAAAAAACAAGTATGAATTCACAGGTCAAATGCAAACAACCTATGGGGTGGAGGGAGTCACTTCAGCAATTTATTTTCATTAGAGTTTGCTCTGGATCACAGTTGCAAACTAAAGCCTTATAAAAGTACCTCTGTCAAAAGATGAACAAAATTCAAGTTTTTTTATTTTGAAAGAGAGAGACAGACAGACAGATAGCACAAGCAGGGGAGGGGCAGAGAGAATCCCAGGTAGGCCACAGAGGGAGGGAGAGAATCCCAGGCAGGCTCTGTACTGTCAGCTCAGAGCCCAACACAAGGCTCGAACTCATGAACCGTGAGATCCTGACCTGAGCTGAAATCAAGAGTCGGACACTTAATTGCCTGAGCCACCTAGGTGCCCCCAAGTCACTTTCTTTAACCCTAGTTTTAATTTTTTACTGAGGATAAATCTAAGTATTTTTGCATAGACATACCTCATTTCCAAAGCTTACCTGTTTTCCGAAATTACACATTCCCAAAAACTATGGGAAAATGCAATCTGGTAGGTGAGGAAGAAATGGTTAAAGGACACTCCTACAAAGCAACATCTCACTAAAGATACTTAGTATATCACACTGCCCTCAACAGATACCAAAACCAAGGAGAATGGATGAAACCCACCTTTCTGCCACTGCGCACGGATCTTTTTGCAGTAGACAGCATAGCAGCGGTCTAATGCACCGAGGTAGCACTGTATGGAGAGTTTTCCATCTACTATAGGATATTCAGAAAGCATATCGGGCTTGTAAAAGTCATAGGCGTGTTGCATATGTGTCCCACGAAGTCCTATTAGAACAAAAAAGGAAGATGATATGTATTTCTGCTTCTTGATGTTTGTATGTTAGTAAGCATATCCCATTATATGGGGACTTTCCTTAATAATCTACTCTTGCCACTTGCAGTATAGAAATCACAAGGTGAGACCAACATGTAATTGAAATGAAACAACAGTATCCATGGATGGGCCTAAGACTTCTTTCATTGCAACATTTTACACAAGCTTCATATGTCTAAATGGGACATCACAATTGCTCTACTGAACTGAAAACAAATTAAACTTGTCACTAATGAGTGACTATGGGCCAGTTGCTCTTTTTGGTTGTTACTTAAACCCATCTTACTTCTCTGTAAAATGAGAATGACATTACTTACCTCATAAAATTGCTGTAAAGACTAAATACAATAACACAAAGCACTGAGCAGGCAGTACCCGCATTTAATGAACACTCAGTAAATACCGGCTTCTGTTTCTGTTTTCAACTTTCTTGGCACACTTTGCTAATAAAAAAAGAAATGCTCTCTCAAACACTCACCTCGCTCAAAAATTAAAGGAGCATTTGGCCCAATGAGCAGAGCAACAGCTCCAACTCCCCCTGTAGGTCTAGCATTTCCTGTGGCATAGACAGCGATATCTCCTGCAACCACCAGGGCATACCGTCCTGAAAAATATTTTTGTTAATACATAAGAAGGTGATCACCACTATAAATATCACACATATAAACTGAAGTCTTCTATTTTTCTAGAATGTGCTTTCCTCACCTTTGGCAAAGAAAAAATATTCCAAATTTTTATAATTTTGTCCTACATGATAAAGATAACAAGTTTATAATTCAGATAAGTTGAAAGAGCTATATTTCTGAGCATATTCAAACAAGCGTAACCGGCAAGATTGCACATGGCATTAATTAAAAGGTCGTTTGGGCCTATGCATCCTCAAGGAGAGTTTCTTTGGAATAACATGTAACATATAACATGTAACATACCATCCCAAGAGCTGGACTCAATCCAGTTAACGGCATTAAAGACAGCAGCTGTGCCTCCATAGCATGCATTAGTTGTATCTATTCCTTCTATATCTGTGTTCCCAGACTCCTCAAACAGCTGCATCAAATTAGTCTTCACGGACTTCGATTTGTCGATGATTGTCTCCGTTCCAACTTCTAAACGCCCAATGCAATCATACGAAAGGCTATTTCTCTCCATAAGATTCTGAACCACAGTCATGCAAAGAGAGTTGATATCTTCTCTATCGGTGCAGAAGCCCATTCTGGCCTGGCCCAAGCCAATAGTATACTTTCCAGCATCTACACCATCATATTTTTCCAACTCTGCTTGATCAACATATTGAGAAGGAAAATAGATCTCAAGGGCAACAATTCCCACATCTTTTGGCCAGCAGGCTTCTGCATTCAAAGGAAGTGACCCAGGCATGGTGAAAGAGCTTGAGAAAGAAAAACAGAAAAAAAATGTTGTTTTAGGTTATAAATTCCAGATTGTCAAGTTCAAACTTAAGACATCAACATTAAAAGTTCAACTAACACCCAAAATGTTAATTTAGGGTCTAAGTTTAGTATATTTTACTTAGGGCAGTCAAGTTTATTTTATAATAATTATTATTATTTTAACTGAAGTATAGCTGACACACAATGTTACATTAGTTTCAGGTGTACAACATAGAGATTCGACAACTCCATGCAATATGCCCCACTCACAAGTGTAGTTACCATCTGTCACCACCAATGCTATTACAATACCACTGACTATATTAGGGGCAATTTTAATACGTGAAAGTAGTCATTGTAGTATGAATGGAATACTATTATTTAAAATTATTGTCTTTTACAAAGATTTGCACCTGATTTAAAACTAGACCTTTTCAGGGGTGCCTGGCTGGCTCAGTTGATGGAACGTGCGACTCTTGATCTCGGAGTCATGAGTTTGAGCCCCATGCTGGGCACAGAGATTACTTAAAATAAAATCTTTAAAAAGCAAAAACAAAACCCTGGACCTCTTTAGATTTAAGAAATGATTATTAAAGGTAAAGAAAACTCAAATAAGATTCTTCTGTTGTAAAGAACTATAAGATAAAATACAATGACAATTAGTAATATGGTCCACAAATCAGAATTCAAATACCTAATCCATTCCTGGCCACCCAAGAGCGTTTAAATAAGTCAGTCAGTCAAATACAATGACAATTAGTAATATGGTCCACAAATCAGAATTCAAGTACCTAATCCATTCCTGGCCACCCAAGAGCGTTTAAATAAGTCAGTCAGTCACTCATCATAGATATATGGATTATTCACAGCTATTGACTTTAAGGGACTTTAAAAATTGTTAAATCAGGCGCGCCTGGGTGGCTCAGTCGGTTAAGCCTCTGAATCTTGATTTCGGCTCAGGTCATGGTTTCACAGTTCATGAATTCAAGCCCTGCACTGGGCTCTGAGTTGCCAGTGTGGAGCCTGCCCAGGATTCTCTCTGCCCCTCCCTGCCTCTAAATAAATAAACAAACAGACAAACAAACTTAAAGAAAAGCCATACTATAGAAGTCTACCAAATCAATCTGTACAAGGCCCCTGTTATTATAAAGAACCCCACTCCCTCACCCAGAACCCATATGATTAAAATTTTAAGCAAAAATAAGTTCCAGGACCCATCACAGGGTGATATGCCAATATCCTATACTTTCTACAGCCAGTATATAGGCAACAAATGATCACAAGGTATCACTTAGCTTCTAAATCAGGGAAAAAAAAAAATAACTGATTCAAATTTGAAAACTGGTAATCCATATATTATTTATGTGGCATCTAGATAACACCTCTTAAAACCACCCCTTCTTGGGGCACCTAGGTGGCTCAGTCGGTTAAGCGGCCGACTTCGGCTCAGGTCACGATCTTGCGGTCCGTGGGTTCGAGCCCCGCATCGGGCTCTGTGCTGACAGCTCAGAGCCTGGAGCCTGTTTCCGATTCTGTGTCTCCCTCTCTCTGACCCTCCCCCGTTCATGCTCTGTCTCTCTCTGTCTCAAAAATAAATAAACGTTAAAAAAAATTTTTTTTAAAACCACCCCTTCTTTTTTTTTAAAGAGGGCACTATAGAAAACTGTTGCCACACTATACATACTTTCAGTAGTGCCTAGATTTATTTACTAACAGTAAAATAAATGTGCTAGCCACTCAGCACCATTGCTACGTGCCTGCCTACGGGCAAGTCACATGACCTATCAGAGTCTCAATTTTTTTAAGAGATTGTATTCATTAAGAGAAGTTATTCTAAATTATTTCTCACAGGGGAGAATTTAATAGAGGGAAATGGTTTCAAATTTGTTGGCTGGGCTAGAGGAGCAAAAAGGGGAAGGTGGTTATTCAAATCCCCAGAGCTCACACTCCTGCTGAAGCCGCTGGGGCTGTCAGCACTAGCACCTCTGCTACCGAGCTAGAGCCAAGATACCCCTCCCATCCCAACCCTTCCTGCCACCGCCACTGACAACAACAAGACCGCCCCTCTCCCCACCTTCCAATCTCTCTTGAGTACTTCCATGGGCAGTCTACCCAGAACCCAGCTGGCACAGGAGTCAGAGGAATATAGTCGTCAGGCTTTGAAGAACAGCACAGCCTGTTAGTTTTAGAGAAAGAACCTTTTCTTTGTTTAACCTTCCACAACTTGGGGAGCCGGGGTGGCTCTCAGTCAGTTGAGCATCCAACTCTTGATTTCAGCTCAGGTCATGATCTCGCGATTGGTGGGTTCGAGTCCTGCACCAGGCTCTGTGCTGACAGCATGGAGCTTGCTTGGGATTCTCCATCTCCCTCTTTCTCTGCCCCTCCCCCACTCTCTCTCAAAATAAGTAAACTTAAAAAAGATAAACTTCTACAACTCAATTTCCTTTTTAGGCATCACACAATTGGAAGGTGCTATTTAGGTGACAGAATTTCAGGTTTTCGTTGACCTAAAGGTCTTAGTTTATGAGAGTTACCTGGGTCCTACTGGTTCACCAACCTTCTACAGCATTGACCAACTCACTACTTTGACTCCTAAACGTGAAAATAAGATCCTATATTTATGTCATTTGTCCCCTGCCACTCTGCAAACTCTGGTATATTATCAGGTATAACAAATTACAAACTACGGCCATAGTGAGTTGTTAATTATGGAAATCTTGACAGAATATCTATAACAGAGAGGTTATCCTTAAATCATGTAATAATCTACTCTGAGCCCATAAGCCATCAAGTCATGAGTATATTAAAACTTAAAAAATAAGCCCCTAGAGATATAATCACAAAATCTAAGTTAAAGGTCTTAAGGGTGGGGCGCCTAGGGGGCTACGTCAGTTATGTGTCTGACTCTTGATTTCAGCTCAGGTCATGATCACACAGTTGTGGGATCAAGCCTCCCACGTCAGGCTCTGCACTGACAGCACAGAGCCCGTTTGGGATTCTCCCCGCCCCTCCTCCGTGCTTACTCTCTCTAAAAATAAACAAACATTAAAAAAAAAAAAAAGGTCTTAAGGGATATCATTGAATCTTCCTTCTAAATCATGCTTACTCTCTCTAAAAATAAACAAACATTAAAAAAAAAAAAGGTCTTAAGGGATATCATTGAATCTTCCTTCTAAATCATGCTTACTCTCTCTAAAAATAAACATTAAAAAAAAAAAGGTTGTAAGGGATATCATTGAATCTTCCTTCTAAATCATGCTTACTCTCTCTAAAAATAAACATTAAAAAAAAAAAGGTCTTAAGGGATATCATTGAATCTTCCTTCTAAATACAAGAATCTTATGTATATGTTTTTTTATTCACCTAAACAATGACAACATGTTATATGCTGAACATTTGGGACCAGTTTCACAGGAGATAACCCTTGCCCTTTCAAATAAATATTCACCACCTTGTGTGTAAGATACAAACACCTAATACTAAACAAGTGAAACAGCAGAGACAGTCAGATTATGTTATGGAGAACTACCCAACCCAACGTGGTGGTGGGGCAAGAGTGGGGAGAGAGGCTTCTTGGTTACTGGTGCTGACTTGAGTCTTAGGAATGAGTAAGGAGTAATCAGTAAAGCTCTACAGAAGCAAATGGTGGTAGGAGATTTTCAACAGGGTGAACAGCATACATAAAGGCACAGAGCAAAGAACTATGAAAAGTTTTACTAATTTACTAAGTGAAATGTGAGGCCCAGGGAGTAGATCAGACAAGTAATAGGTCAGTAGAACTAGGTCAGGGTCAGGTCATAACAGTTCTGCTACGCTAATGGTAAGGAGCTTCAACTTCATCATAAAGACATTAAGGTGCCATCAAGGTTTTAAACAGGAGTGACCTGGGTCATATTAGTGTTCGGATCAGTGTTTTTCCAACTCTGGAAATCAATTTAGTGGGTGGCAAACAACATTTTTTAAAATGTAATAGTAAAGAACAGAAAACATCAGATTGCATGGCACACAGTAAATTTAAGAATTTTTTCATGAAAATTACGTTTCAATTATTCACACATACCCTGGGTTGCAATATAAAGTATATTTCTTACTGAGGGTCATGGTCAAAAAAGTTTGAGAGTCAACATTTTGCACAATCACTGGTGTTGTGTAGAGAACAGATGTGAGTTGGGGAGCAGATACAGCAGTCCAGAGAAGACAGGTCATGAACCAGAGCAATTACTACATGATGGGTGAAGAAGGAACAGCTTCAAAAGATATGGAAGCGAAAAACTAGCAGAAATTGTGATTGACTAGAAGAAAAGAAGGAAGTGTTTAGGATGGCTCCCAGATTTCTATCCTCAACCGTCATGACGAGACAGACATTCTGTCAAATTGGCTACATGAACAGAGAGGCATCTGTTTTCTTCTTCTATTCTTTCCCCTCTTCCTTGGAAACCTAGCAGTTTATGATCATCTAAACTGCGTTACACTGAAGTTGAAATAAAGACATAATGGAACTAAAATGTCACTAGGCAGATTCTCAGTTTATAGTAAAATAACATGAAGTCCTCTGCATAATCCACAGAAAAGAGTTCTATAACGTGTTTAAAAACAAAGACCAGTCCATATCCCTAGAAGAGGAACCCCTCCTACATGCTATCCTCAAAGTCACCAGGGGCAGGAGGATCACCCACCTTCCCAGCCTTTCCCACAAGCTGACACTTTAGGTTCTTTACAACTCTCCAAACTGCTCTAAATGTCCGGAGGACACTGCGATTTCCCTTGCCTCCCTTCCCTCGCCCAACAGCTTGCAACGCTTTTGGAAAGAAAATGGACAAGTATATACAATCTTCTGAAGGTATAAACCAGTTTATAAGAAGCCATAATGCAAGGCTTTGATCCCAGAATTAATCCATATTTACCATAATCTGACCAGCTCTGATCAGTTCTTATATTACGGTACTTAAGAAATAAGGTATAACTGTTATTCTTAAACCTTCGAGGGGTTAACTAAGTACCTTGCTTCATTTGGGGTAAAAAGTGTAGCTTAACTAACCCACTCACATCAGGTTGAAAGTCAATCATGACCCTAATCTTGGTATGGAAAAAGTTTTACAGTATCTGACTCAATCAATACTGCTCATTGTTTGAGGGGTTTTGATGGCCAAGATGTTTATTATATTCCCAATAAAAAGCCATCTAATTTGAAATATTTAGCTTTTGGTTGAAATTAAGGGAGAGTAAGATTAAGTAGGAAAAGAATGGAAAATTAATACAAGGAAGTAATTGCTTCCATGGCATTTCAAACAACAAAAAATATGGTATAGTTTCTGATCTGTAATCTTTACTTTTAACTATCCTATTAAGCATATGCTCTTGTGTTGTCCTCTTAATGCTCTCTGAAGCAGGCCAAAAATAAATTATAAAAAGGAAAAGAAAAAAGCCAGCTAAAGATCTCCGATTTTCACATTATGGTGTTAACTCCATACAGAATGGGTTAATTCACTATTCTAAATATCACAAAAAAAACTCTAAATAGAATATAGTTTAAAAATCTGACAGTTTAGGGGCGCCTGGGTGGCTCAGTCGGTTGGGCGGCCAACTTCGGCTCAGGTCATGATCTCGTGGTCCGTGAGTTCGAGCCCCGCGTCAGGCTCTATGCTGACAGCTCGGAGCCTGGAGCCTGTTTCAGATTCTGTGTCTCCTTCTCTCTGACCCTCCCCCGTTCATGCTCTGTCTCTCTCTGTCTCAAAAATAAATAAACGTTAAAAAAAATTAAAAAAAAAAATCTGACAGTTTAGGGATGACTGGGTAGCTCAGATGGTTAACCATCTGACTCGTGATGTCAGCTTGGGTCATGGTCTCACAGTTGAGGGATCGAACCCCACATCGGGCTCTGTCGGGTCTGCACTGAGCATGGAGCCTACTTGGGATTCTCTCTCCCCTCTCTCTCAGCCCCTCCCTCACTCGCACCTCTCTGTCTCTCTCAAAATAAATGAACTTAAAAAAAGATCTGACAGTTAAAAAATCACCTTCAAATATTTTTAACCTTTTGCCGATAAAAAGGTACTTCGTTATTTTTCAGAGCACTGTATGTGCAATTAAAAAATATGTAAGTGAGATAATGGGGATTCTATTCTGCATTTATAATAAAATACAGATATTTTCTTTCAAATTTTTAAAAAGGAGAGAAAAGGCACACTTCTTAAAAAAATTAGTTTCTAGATTTTAAACATCAGTCTGACAATCACAAAATTGAAAGGTCTCCCAAGGCACTACAGCATTAACTCGTGTTTGAAGATAAGGTATAACTCTGTAATGGATTTTAAGAGTGTGTGGGGCACACAAATGGCTATTAGCCCTGGGATGAAAATTAAATTTCCCCCTTCTGTTGGAGAGGAACGCTTTCCTTCGGCAGCACGACAGGATGCCATACCTGTGTGAGGGATAAAGGACTGCAGTCTCCAGGTCTGTCACTCTGGTTCCTCCTTCAGGCGCTAGGAATTTCAAATAAGAACTTCTTTTAAAGTCATAAACCACCACACGAATTCAAATAATGACTCCAATTCCAAGTGTGTTGAAATAAGCATTTCCTTGCCCAATCACATGACATAGAACAAATTTGACTTTGCTTGGAAAAATGGTACTTAAAGCTTATTAAACATCTCCGCCTTATTTCATTAGTGCTTATAATGGTAGGTTCCGTCCCGGTAATGACCTGACATACGAAGTTCGTATTACCGATTCAGGTTTTAAATCAAGTGTGATACTGGGAGAGTTATTAGTTGTCTTTACTAACTTTGAATTATTAAGAATTGAAGGAAAGAAATATCAATAAGTTGTACAGGACTAGCAAGCTCTGGAGTAATGAGATTGATACATTCAAGAGCTTGCTCTACACTTTTAAGAGTTGGTGGCTTTAGTGATTTGTGCCTCTTTGAGCTTCAATTTCCTCTTCTATAAAATGGAGTGAAGGGACTCCTGGGTAGCTCAGTCAATTAAATGATCGACTCTTTGATTTGGGATCAGGTCATAACTGCACGGGTTCGTCAGATTGAGCCACATATCAGCTCAGCACTGGGGCTCAGTGCAGACAGTGTAGAGCCTGCTTGGGATTCTCTCTCTCCCTCTCTGCCCCTACCCTGCTCATGTTCATTCTCTTGTGCTCTCATTGTCTCAAAATTAATAAATAAGCTTAAAAAATGTTTTGTAATATCAAGCACCAACTCATCGTTATCCTAGTTCTTAGAATTTTTCAAATGAAATATGTATCTTTCTAGCAAGACCTAATTACCTTCCTGTATTTAATCTTGTGCTCCTAGTTTTCAACAGGTCCACCCTCCCCCTCCCCAACTTTTTAAAAAGTAATTTTCCCTATAGTGCTTGTGTTAAAAAGATAAGCATGCAGTATCAAGACAAATGAGCATTAAGCTTTATCATCATTTAAATTATGTGGAAATGCAATGGGAAGGTGACACTGGAGCACTTTCTTCAGGCCATCTGTTCTGAAGGAGTATTGCTCGAGACAATAGTTCCTATATTAACGAAAACACAATTACCTTTTCTCTCTATGTAACTATTGGCAAATTTAGCGTCTGCCCTTGACTGATTAACCAGAGACCGCATTCAGTAGTCTGAATTATTTTTAGTAAATAATTTAGTAAAGATTTATTTCTTTTACATGATTACATTTAAGAGCTCCTCCCAGATTTAGTTCCTTTTATTTCATTAAGTTTAGCCCCCCCACCCCAAATAAATAAACCCTGATAAGACTACTACATTCCAAAAAATCTCTTTGGGGCACCTGGGTGGCTCAGTTGATTAAGCATCCAACTTTGGCTCAGGTCATGATCTCACAGTTTGGTACGTGAGTTTGAGAACCACATCGGGCTCTCTTCTGTCAGTGCAGAGCTCACTCCAGATCCTCTCCTCCCTCTCTCCCTGCCCCTCCCCTGCTCATGCTCTCTCAAAAATAAAAAACATTAAAAAAAAAAAAAAAACTTTTCAAAAGATCTCTTTGATTACAGAATTATACATACACTTTGAGAAATAACCTGCATTTTGTTCTTTGCTATTTCAATTATGCTTTTGTAACCTGCAAATTAAGCAGACTACAGGGACTAGTCCTCACTGGTGAGGGGAAAACATGATTCCCCTTCCATGTTGAGACTATTTAAATAACTTAGTAATATTTCTTCTTGAAACCATGTAGGCATATGTATTTGACACTATTTTCCCAAGGAAATTTCTCCTGAACTTCCAATATTCCCTCTTTCAATTTTGATTATTTAAATTCGGGGGGGGGCGGTGGGGGGAGACAGGCAGAGAGAAGAGGAGGGGAGGAGGAGAAAGGGGAGGAAGAGAAAGAGAGGAGAGGGAAGAGAAAGAGAGGAGAGGGAAGAGAAGAGGGGAAAGAAAAGGAGACAGAGAAAAAGGCATTAGAGCAAAGAAAGAAACACAAGAAAAAAGATTCACAGAGGACTGCTGTGCTACTTAAGCTCCCAGGAGAAGAAGAGGCCAGGAGACCAGGAAAGGAAATGGAGGGTGTAAATGCCACTTTGGGGAATAACCCATTAGAAAGGGATTTCCTTTCTCTTCTGCAACTGCTAGAAGGGTTCTCTGTCCTGACTGAAACAGCAAGGCCAAAGTCTCCAGCTGATCATCAGCATATTTCTAACAGAAGGTCCCTTCAGGGCAAATCATGGAGCAGCATGGGTCAGGATAATAAGCAGTTAATAAACAGCAAGCGGCTGGGCACTGTTACCACAAAGCCCGTTTGGAGCCTCCAGAGGCCCAATATAGGCACTTCTAGTTTGGCAAAGATTAAAACTGAAAACTGCCAAGACTGCCAGGGCCAACCAGGTTCATGCAGTGATGCTTTCTCCTGGGGTTTATTCAGAGTTCTGAATTCCATCTTTGGCATCCCTCTACAGCCTTGATTCAAACAAGTAGTCAGAAAAGTTCACCCAGCACACAGTTTGGTCCATGATAAATGGTAAGCAGTTGCCTGCTGATCTTTTTCGCTATAAAAGGAGAGAAATCCAGGACATCCTCTCTCATGAGAAAGAGCTGGCCATCTTTCCCCCTTAGGAGCAAGCAAGCAAAACTACGGTGAAGGCTTTGGCAACGCCTGTACACTCTGGTCTAGTTCTCTAAGTAAAAAACAGACATTCCTGCCTCTCCCCAGAGTTACTGGTCTGCTTATAAATTCTACTCCTATTTCAAGGCCCTGTTCTAAGCTACCTCTTCCAGCAAGGTTTCCTAGAGTTTTCTCATCAGGGTCCCGCACTTCTTCGGCAAGTATGTGATTCACTCAAAGTCTTCATATTCTACTCTCAATGGAAAACTAGTTATTGACAGTCTTCTTATCCATACTAGATTCCTAGGCTCCTAATGGGAGAGGGGGTGTATTTTGATTCTTTTGAAATCCCTTTGAGACCTTGGAGTAAAGGGCATTCTACTGCCAGTTTTTGAGGAGCTAAATTTGGAGTTATCACAATTAGAGGACGAATAGTTTAGATTCAAGTACACAGAGCAGCCCTCATTAGTCAGTTCCTTTTGCTATCGCTTTGTAAATGAGCTGCAGCACCAAATAGTGCCTAGAAGGTGTTTCAGAAGAGTGGCTTTCTACTGAAAAATGTAAGGAGTCCAAACGGAATAAGAGGACATCTGTTGGTCTTACCAACATTCCCGTACGTATACATCCCCAGGCACACACCCTGCCAAGATGAAGACTGTGAGCTCCTCTACTCTATCTACACTCGATTGACAGACAGCAACTGATCATCACATGCCAAGTGTCAGAATGAATAGATTATTAAGAATTGAGTCCTACCACCCTCTCATTAGATTGAGTAACATGTTTTCAAACCTTCTGAATCTATACCACCATCTTGAGAAACATAAAAATATCACACCCTTCTATTTGGTTTGTTAGTAACCCAACATAAAATTAGAAGACTCTGTTCCTTTCTACATGAAACTAAATATAGATTCTGAATATATAGCCAATCAAATTCCTCGAACCAGAACCTCAACTGCATCTCCTTTCAGCTCCACTGCTTTATGGGTTTAAATAATTTTAGGGTACCCAGGAAACACACATTACATCAATATCAGGGTTTTGCACTTCCTTCCAGAAAAGCTAGCTAAAATCTCAATTCAATCAAAAAATCTTAGTCATTCCCACAGTTAAGAATAACAAAGTATTCCATTTGCAACTATGTGGATGGAACTAGAGGGTATTATGTTATGGTAAGTGAAATTAGTCAGAGAGAGACACACATCATATGACTTCACTCATAAGAGGAATTTGACATACAAAACAGATGACCATAAGGGAAGGGAAGCAAAAATAATATAAAAACAAGGAGGGGGACAACACATAGAGACTCTTAAATACAGAGAACAAACTGAGGGTTGCTGGAGGGGTTGTGGGTGGGGGCATGGGCTAAATGGGTGAGGGGCATTAAGGAAGACATTTGTTGGGATGAGCTCTGGGTGTTATACACAGGGGATGAATCACTGGAATCTACTCCTGAAATCATTATTGTACTATATGCTAACTAACTTGGATGTAAATTAAAAATAAATAAAATAAAAAAGAATAACAAGATATAAAAGCACTCTAGATAAATACTTAAAGAAAACAAAATGAAAAGCAAGGCCCAGAAACTACCAGTAGATGATGTGGCCTCTTATGGCCTCAAACATAATATCCCATAATTTCCCCCCTTTGGAAACACCTTCCTGAGAACTGGGGTTCCTGACTAAACTAGAACTGAATAAAGGATAAACCTACACATTTAGGAGAAAGAGACTTGCAAAGGTTAAACACTAAGGAAATAAAGTCTTTCTCCTCTTCCATAAAATATGCTATCCCTACCCTCCTCACCCCACAAAAATAACTGAAATTTTAAAAACAAAGTTTTGATCAAAGAAAGAACACAAACAGCTTAGACGTCTCAAGATGCAAAGAACCATTTGGCACAGATCCATGTTAAGGACTTCCAATCCGACTTCTAACAGAATCTGTACAATGAAAGCCCAAGCTCCATCGCAGAAGGAAAAACCTGTTAACTATATGAGCACTTCCATTTGTCTTAATTTTGTCACGTATCCTGCCACTGTTTTTCATAGTTCATCCGTGTAATCGAGCAAATGTTACTTAGCAGCAGCCAGAACATTTCCTTCTACTGCAGCTGGATGACAAGAGCATCAGGAGCAGGGAAGACATGCCCCAGAGGTGAGCCTCGGAAAAAAAGCCTGTGATGGCCAAGGCCATAGGGCAAACATGACTAGCAGAGACAATCTCATTATCTGTTGTCCAAATCCCTCCTCCAGCGTAGGTGAGAGTAATCTTTTTCTCCACCACCGGTCAAAGCAGGACGCACCTTTTTCAAAGACACCATATACTTGGCTTTGAAATGTCCCTGGCTTAATCCAAAACCCACTGTGTGTGAAGGCCCTGTGGGTGCCTCCCCATTACATCACCATATCAGGTCGGGCTGGCCCCGAAGCTATTAGCAGGAGGGAGGTACGGGATTTCAGAACACCAAGGAAACCTTTTTTTTTTTTTTTTTTTTTTTTTTTTTTTTTTTTAATATGGGCATAAAAAATATGGAGGCGGGAAGGTGGGAGGCGGAATCTGTGATAGCTGAAGCAAGCTGCCTGAAGCAGTCAAGAGCCCAAGTATTCCTCCAGGCTAAATCACGGTTGTGATGCTTTCTTGCACCTGAGCCAGGGAACAAAAGTTATGCCCACTTCCCAGCAAATCTCTATGTGGCTGCAGGAGGACACACCCACTTGCCAACCTACAAGCTTCCATCTAATTATAATCTTCCCCATCCTTCAACGTCCACCCTTAACCCAGAGCTCCAGGAACGTCCTGGCAGCCCAGCTCATCGTCCCCTCCTGATGCGCCTCCCTGCCCCCAAATCCCCCCCCCCCCCTCCGGCGATCACAGCCATGTCCCCGGCACCTCCAGCACCTGGCTATGTCATTTAGAACCCTAGCCCTCAACGCCCCTTCGCCTTCTCCCTTTTGCGACTCCTCGGCCCCTCGTCAGACCTACCGCGGTGAGCCCCAGGGCCCCTGGCAGGGGAGGCCCCTCACGGCCCTGCTCGCGGCGCCCCTTCCTCTCGGGCCGGGTCCATACCTCCTCCCCACCCGAACCAAGCAGGACCTCCTACGGGCCTAGTCAAGGACACCGCCTCGGCTCGGCCCTCACCTCGCCCACCCGCAGCGCCGCAGCAACTTAGCTCTCTTCCGCGCGGGGCACTCACCCAAACGTGACCTCCGGGTGGTGGTCGTGGAAAGGGAGCGAGCCACGAAAGGGCAGTACGCGGGGCCTCCCCTCCACCACCAGCTTTATAGCCGCCGACCCACCCGACTCCGGCAAGGCCGGCAGTCGGTGGGAGGCTGGACAGTGGTTCCAGCAGCCAATCGTGGCCCACAGAGTAGCCCGGCAGCGCCCGCCCCCCAGCCCGGCTTCTACCAATCCGAAGAAAACTAGAGGCGGGATCTTGCTAGGGTTTTCCCTCGTGGCTGGAAGGGCGGGGGAAGGGGCGGGGATAAAGTTGGAGGGCCGAGGAAGTGGGGTGAGAGAGTGACGTGGGGTGGCCCGAGAGCCGGCCTGCCAATTACAGAGCGGCGAGAGACAGCGAGAGCCAACAGGAACGGAGTGAGAGGTTCTCCGACCAATGGGAGTTTAGTGAGAGGAGACGGGAGCCAATGAGGTCTCCGCGTCCCACCACTGGGGAGAGATGGTCAAGTGTGGGAGGCAAGTTGGTCCCCACTTGGGACTCTGTCAGGTTGCCTAGCAACAGATCTGGGTTTCACCTGTAAGATTTCTGAAATACTTATTCTGAATTCAATCTTAACGTTTTCTAGTTTCCAGAGAAGCCAAGCACGCCTACGTTACAAGTTGGAACAGGATATCACTCAGAATTTGTAAATGTGTAAATATTCTAAACACCCGATTTGTAAGTACCTAATACCTCTATTCAAAACTACCTTGACTTAATTTTAAGAGACTGGTATTGGTACAATTCTTCCTAAGGAAACTGGAAAAAAGTTTGGGGTTAGACACCAGTGAGGACGCCAGTGACTTCCTGGCCTGAGCAGGGAAGTTGATCACGCTTGTAGGAGTTTTGGTAGCCCACGCACTCTGAGGAAAGGAGCTCCATCTGACCCCACTGTACCTTCTGAGCTTGATATGTGGTAGATGCCAAATAAAAGGTTGTTGAAAGAAGGAAGGGCCCCATAATTGCAGGTTTAGCGAATCTATGGGATACAAACTACCTAACTTCCCCAGGAAAGAAAGGAGCAAGAGAGGAGCAAGCTGGAGGAAATCGCCGGGAACACCATTTGGGAGAATCCAAAGGAGGATAATTATGGCCTTAAATTAGACTCTGCCCCATCTCCTCCTCAGACTGAGAATCCGTAAACTTTGCTTGGGTGGGGGACCCTGAGAGTTGTTCCTATTCCTCCCCCTCTGTTTCGTTGAGACCCAGGAATGCTGCTAACAAGTGGTCATTGATGATTCTGTGCATCGCACAAGTACTGTTATATGAAATTTATTATCCGCTATAGATATTAACCTAGTGAGAGACATTCTCAACAGCGAAGTGGCAAAATATGCTGGCAATGGAACCACTGTGAACTGGTGGCATCAATTACTTGGGGAGAACAGGCCACTCAATGGCTGTCACTCCATAGTATTGCCCAATTCATACACTCAAAAAGTAGATGTTAAAGAGAGACAAAAATTGCCTAGTTGTGATCAACAGCAATTTGGGGGGGGGGGGGGGGGAATTAAACATTCTTGGCATAGAATGCATTGAAAAGCAGTAAAAACAACCAGAAGAAAGAAGATATAGCTTTATTCTTAGAAAGGGAGAGCAAATAGTTCCAACTCCGGGAGTTCACAGTAGGAAATGATTAGCCAGATAGTCGTGAGAATGATCATCTTGCACAACAGGAAATTCCCACAAGGCACAGATTGTCTTTTTGATCGAATTAATCTTCAGTTAAGCAAAATGAGCACAGTTATTGATAACTGGGAAGCTAAGCAATAAACCATGAAATGGGTTAATAATTAGATACAGAGCATCTTGATTGAATTTTTAAGAACAAGCCTCAGAGATTCTGTGAAACATAATAGATAATACCAAGCTACACAAATATTAGCTCTGGCCCATGCAGTTGAGGACAAAATATACATATATTTATCTCGGAAGGGGCTGCAAGTTTTTTTTGAGTTACGATTTTATACAAGCATAGTCAAGTCAACGTCATACTTGAATGTGCATTTTTAAGACATTAAGATCTATGTTTCCTTATAGTTTCTAAGTTGAACGCTAAGTCATGTTGGTCAAGCACTATAGATGCTACACATCAAAGGCAAAATATAGTTTATTGTTCTGCCCTGCTTTGAAAGGAACAAAAATTTTATTAGAGGCAGGAAGATGTTATGATAGCATTTAGTATTATAAATTCACCCATTGGACAAACACTTACTTTTTTACTTGCTCTGCAGCAGGGATTGTGCCCGGCCTATGCTGTCCAATAAAACAAGGATTAGCTGTATGTGGCTCTTGAGTACTTGAAAAGTGGCTGGCACAAAGTGAGAGAAGTGTAAAATACATCCCCGATTTTAAAGACTTAGTACAAAAAAAGGAAATATCACCTTAATTATTTTCATATTGGTACATGTTACAATAATACTTTGATTATGTGGGGTTAAATAATATATGTTATTAAAATTAATTTCACCTGTTTCTTTTTAGTTTTCGTGTAACTGCTGGAAAATGGAAAACTTTGTCTGGGCTCCCACTTGTGCTAGACGGTAGGAAGACACAACCAAACACTCTTTCCTCAAAGAGTTCATAGTCTAAAGAATGGAGAAAAGTAAAAATGGCAAAAGGCTGGGTTTCCAGCCTTTATTTCATTAGGTAAAGAGTAGGAGAGGGTGGGGTAGGAGGAATTTTCAAATTTGCAATTCCGTCTCTTCAGGTTTAACAGCTCTATTTTGCCTCAATATTCCATAGATTGAAAGTTTAATTCCTTCTCAGGGCTATTTCTCCACAAGTCCCTCTACTGGGCAAGATGGCACCTGGATTTGCTCACTGGGTTGTTGTCACATCAGAGGAGGGTAGGGCGCTCAGCCATGCTCATGGGTCCTCATACTGGCCTCCCTGTGCTCACAGGAACCCGGGCTCACCTCTGCATAGTCCTAAGGCTCATCACGGCTTTCATTGGATGCCCTACCAGCAGTCCTACAGCAGACCTCTGCTAGAGGCTCCCTCGGCCCCTTTTGCAGCACAGCCCCTCAACATGGTCAGTTTCAGCTCTTCTGTGCTCTGCGCGACGTGAGGAGTTTCTGTACTGCTTCCACACAACTCGGGACCTGTCCCTACCTGACAGCACAATGACACTAGTTCACCTCCACTGCTGCACTCCAAAGTAGGCTTGTGGTGCCCAGGGATATAGTCTCCTCTCTCCAGAACCATCGCCTACCCCCTTCCCAAAATTTCTTAATGGGAACTTGATTGAAAACCCTACTGACTTAGCACTTTTACCCCCACAAACAGGTGGTGTTTCCAACACAACTCCTCTCTAGGGTTTTATCTCTTGCCTTTCCTCTTTCCCACCTTACCCCTGAAAGGGTTACTACTGTGTGAGGACGCATGACAGGTATTTCTTCAATAACACAATTAATAATCACAACATAGTTCAAGCGTTATACAAAGAAGCATGCCCAAAGGACACTGGAGGTTCAGAGGAGGAGGACCTAACTCATCCTGGTGGCAAAGCAAGGCTTTCCAGAGCAAGTGGTGTTTGTCCATTTATCACATTCAGAGATCTTTATTGAACACTACAGTGTGCCAGGCACTGTTCTAGGCTCAAGGGTTCATTGTGGCACACAAGACAGACACAGTTTCTGATCCAGTCAAGCTTAGTGGAGGAAAACCAAACATTATGTAGGAAAAAGAATAAGTTGATGTCTCTTCAGGCAGTGATCATACCGTGAAGAAAAGAATGCAGTGGAGTAATGAGACAAGAAAATGCCTGTTGGGTGGACAGGTCCATGAGGTGGAGAGGAAGAACCTCTCTAGCTCTGGAGTCAGAGGGATGCCGAGTGAAAGGGCCAGGAAGGGCAAAGGCTTGCCCGGTTGAAGAATAGAAAACAAAAGGCCCATGTGTCTGAGCTGAGTTTTGGAGGAGTGACCGGAGATATCTGGGTCGTGGACCAGGGAGGGGGCATCATTTCAGGGAAAGGGAACCATCAACTGTATAACGTGGGAACTGCAACTTCAATCAAGAGTGATAGCCTAAGTCCAAGTGGTGGCGAGTTCCAGTAAAATTTCCCTCGTGCTGGGTTTTTCAGGTAAAAGGAGTGTTAAGAGAGCAAGAGTATGATATTTTTTCCATATAATTTGGGAGGCAAGGGAGTGAGTTCAATGGAATGTTCTTCCTACAGTGTGATCTTGAGGTTAATCTACTTCTCACTTGTCATTTGTAGTAAGGGTTTATTGAGTGTATAGTGTTTTTCAGAGATTATAATATGTGTATTGTGTACACTATCCCTCTAATTCACCACCGTGTAAAACCCAATTTACAAACGAGGAGAGTGAGGTGCAGAGAAGTTAGGTAACTTGTTTCAAGTTAATTAAAAAGTAGCAAAAATGGAATTCAAATCCAGGTCTTGTGATGTCAAAACCCATGTTCCTTCTACTATTGTGTATACAGAAACACAGTTGTGTTCAAAGAGGGTAGACTGGGGTGGGGTGGTAGATGTCGAGGAAGGCAATGTAGGTAACTTCTCCCAAGAGGCTTCAGAGGACAGCACCGAGTACCCTGGGGACTCTTTTGGTGCCTGGCTCCTGGGCTCAGCAGACGTCCTCTATCAGCCTGCTAAGAACAAGTCCGTCTCTGAGGGGTGCACTACATTGACCATGTTTATGATGCATAAATCAGAATGCCAGTTCACTACCGATAGTACAAAAGGGACCCCAGCCCTCGAAGTCCGCATGACTCACCCTCTAGGTTAACCAACACGGGAGGTCGTGTCATCCTCGGACATTGATTGTACACATGGAATTGGGAAGAAAATTAGAAACACAGCTCTTTCAAGCTCCTCTTCTCATCAGGTTACGGTGACATGGCGCATCCATTTTTCAATAGGACAGTCTTCCAAATAGGAATGAAGATATGCCAAGGCCACGAAACTACCAATGAACTTCGCCCATGCCACTTGAAGACTGGCTTTGCCAATGGCTCAAGAACACTGGATACACAATCCACTCCTAATCTCTTCTGTGACCCATTCTTAATTGGGCACGGTTTGCGTTTGTATCTGTGACTTCTTTTTTATGAAGCCATGACTGACCATCTCTACTTCCCATTCTGTTCCCTAAACAAGTCAGTACAATCAATCAGGTTAAAGTCTAGTCTTACTGCCTGAGTAACATTTGGTTTCTTTGAAGTGATGTTTTCTATCTCTGCTTCAGTATGTGTCAACTTCTTAAAGGTTATTCTTCAGTGGATGACCCAGTTTCCGGGTCCTTAGGGGGTACCTCACCGAAGACTCCACCTCCTGAAAACACATACTGCCCTCACTGTCCCTCACAGTAGTGTATGGAAGGAATATGTTAAGATAGTGTCCAGCTCACAGATAGCCTGAGTTACTCAATGTGAGTCACCCTAGATTTGGAGCACCCAGGCCGGCACTGAGCACTGGGGCCCAAAGCTGAGAAATAAAGACGCACTAAATACCTTACAGTCTATAAAGAGCAACACTGGAGCCAGTTTCATTCCTACAAAGGGATTTTGAATTGGTGAAAGAAAAACCTTTCTGCAATCAACCACCACCTACTATACCTCCACAACATAAAAGAAAAGAGGGTGGTGAGGGTAGGGAGAGGGGGAGGTCAAGAGACATAAGTCCAGAGAGAAGTTTGGGATACTAGGGAGAGGGCAATTTCTTCTTGCCCTTTGGAGGAAGGGTGGTTCTTTCTCCATTGCTCCCAGGTTAAATTAAACTTTTGGTTATTGACAGGAAGAGAATACTGACGTTCCCCTCCTCGACTGCCTGATTGCTGAGCTGCAGGGCCTGAAGTCCTGTCCCACGGCAGCCTTAGGAGCACTTTGGGGCATGGAGGAAGAATTGGAAGAACTTTACATACATCCCCCGGGGGGAGAGTGGGAGCACATTAAATATAAAGATTAGTGCCTACTTTTGGTCTGTAGATTTTTTAAAGAAAATGTGTTGGAATGGTCGCATGAGGAATTGCCTGCGAAGGAGACAGAGGACGGCTCCTGTGCTATGACACCATGACACTAAACGAGTATGAAAGAGAACCTCAGAGCTTCCCACAGATGCATGTAAAGGGTCTCATAGCACACAGGGAGTAATTGTTGCGGGAAGATCCGGCCATGGTTTCGCTCCGCTACCCCCATGGCTTTGTTTGGCTTTTGTCTTCAGGCTTATTTAGTCACATCACAAGATGGTTGCAACAGGTCTAAGATTTATGTCTTTGCCTAACAATACCCAAAGGCTGGAAGAAGGGGAAAGGGCTTCCTTCCCAAAATCCCTTTGGAAGAGCAAAGACAAGTTTTCCAAAAGCCTCTCTGGATTCTCACGTATTTCATTGGGCAGAATGGCATCACATGCCCATTCCTAAATCAATCATTATGGGGGAATACCATTATCATTATTAGCTTCAGCCTTCTCTAAAAGAAGTTCTGGGTTCTATTTATAAGGAATACGGAGCAAAAGACTAAAGCGTAGGCAGGAACTGTATCTGCCGTTTGGAGGAGTTCTACTTGAACAGCCACCTTCCTGTGTGTGGATATGGGTGTCTGGGAGCTGCCTGAAGGTTGAGTAATCCCAGGACTCTTCCTGCCAGACGTGGGATTTTATGGCAATTATACACCCTTCAAACCCTAACTGGTTGCCTAACTGGGTGATTTAATTTGGAGAGTCCATTCACTGGTGTATTAGTCAATACTCTTTTGGTTGCAAAGAACAGAAACCAACATCAACTAACTTAATCAATGTGTTTGTATAATGAAAAATCCAGGAGGTTTGTTTTTTTTTCTAGGAAAATTGGATCCAAGAGGTCAGTTGATGTCTTTACTACTATAGCACTCTCCACAACTGTGGAGAATGATTTCCTTGGTGTTGGCATTTTTCTCAGAAAGGCACCTTCCTTGCTCAAGATTCCCATCCCACAAGGCTAACAGTTTGAAACAAAACAATGTCCTTGTGCCCAGAGAACTTTCTTTCTAGTGGGGTGGTCTAAAGAAAAACACACTGCTATATGTTTCCTCCATTTTCTCTAACACAACTTCACTTCTGACACGCATTAAGCAATTCTTTGACAACAGTTGGATGTCCTGCAATTTAACTCAATTTTGACACTATCTACCTGGAGACAGCATCCAATCTTACAGGTTAAAGGCTCAGTCTCACAAGACTGCCTCCCTCTCAAACCACTTCAGGCACAGTCACAAGTCCTGATTACTACCTGTGCTCCTCACCCACCACTTATATAAATCAGAGATTCCCATGGCACCCCCTTTAGGTTTAATTAATTTTCCAGAGCAACTCACAGCACTCAGTAAACCAGTTTACTTACTAGACAGTAGTAATTATTGGCCTATTACAAAGGATTTTAAGGCTATAAACGAATAGCCAAATGAAGACAACGTAGGGAAAGATCCATAAATGTCTCAAGTACAAGAGCTCCTGTCCCCATGGAGTTTGGAGTGTGCCATCTTCCCAGCATTAGGTAGGTTCTCGTTCACCAACCCAGAAGCTCTTCAAACCCTCTCCTTTTGCGGTTTTATGGAGGCTTCATGTTTTAGGCATGGTTGATTGAATTCAATCTCCAGCCCCTCTCCCCTCCCGGGGGGTGGGTGACAGGGGGCGGATAGAGGGACTGAAAGTTCCAATCCTCTAAACACAGGGTTGGTTCCCCTGAAAACCAGCCAGCATCTTTAGGTGCTTTCCTAAAGTCACCTCATCAACATAAATTCAAGTGTGGTTGAAAGGGGTTTGTTATGAATAATGACACATTTATCGCTCTGACCACTTAGGATATTCCAAGGGTTTTCGTAGCTCTGTGCCAGAAATGGGACACAGACCAAAAATACATTTCTAATTATAAGTCACAGTGTTAAAGATGGGGAGCAGCCAGTGAAATATGTAAGCAAATCGATAAATAAGTTAATAAATAAGCTGCAATGTTTCCAGAGACAATACTAAGAAAATGAAGCAGGATAATAGGATGAAATATGATTGGCTGGGAGGAGGATGGTGATACATGAGGGGGCTAGGAAAACAGTCATTTCTTGTGAAAGTCGAGCTGAGAAATGAATGATCAGAAGGAGCCAGTCATAGGAGGCCCTGGAACTTGCAAGAAGAACAAGTACAAAGGTTCTGAGACAGAAATAAATGACCCCTGTCTGATGAACAGACAGAAGACAAGTATGACTGAGCTGAATTTAAAGAACTAACAGGCATTAGCCAGACTTGGAGATGGGGCAGGGTGGAGGTGGGGCGGGGGAGGGGAGAAGGATCCTAATTTATTTTAGGCAAAGAGGATAGTAGCAGTGTGGGAACCATAACTTTAACCAGAAGTGCACTCACATCAGTCAAGTTTATCATGCTCATTATGATATATTCAGAACGCCAGTTTCAAGTATGGTTGCCTGGAGAAACGTGCTGGCACATAAAACGCGTAATCAAGAATAAGGAATGCCAATTCGCAAACGTATTTTAAAAAATGTTTTTGAAGCTCTCTTTGACGCATGCAGGTATGTCCGGTCTAGGACTGACGAGTTGATGTGGGAAGAGTGCAGCGAGTTCCATCTCACGGCTTCCAGCCAAGGAAAGGAAGTGCTACCGTGCAAACGTTGTTTTAAAATAGTAACTGTTTATATTCCAGCATAACCTTACTCTCAAAATGAGAGTCCTGAATTGTAGCGAGTGTTAAAATAAAGAATAATTAAGGGGCAATCTGCCCAGAACACTTATCAACATTGTTACTAAAGCTGAATACTTAAGAAAAAGACAGGAAGAAATAAAACAAAAGTTTGGTTGCCATTTTTAAATATTGGCCTGAGGTTCCATTTCTGAACTGAGAAGAGGATGTTAAATCACTGTACTCACATGACGAATGCTTCGAGTTTAAAAAGTAGCAAAAATGTGTGATATAGTGCACATGAGAACTTCCATATTTCCTGTCTTAGCTATTTTCTTCCTTGATTCTCCTCCTTGGAACCAAGATTTATTGTTGTACTAACATTTTGTTTTGTGGACTTTAATTCCTGATAAATTGCACTTTGTGTTTATCTCTCTGGTGATCATAACAGCACTATAGAATACAAAATGGTGGGGTTAGGCATGATTTGCCTTAATACACAAGAATATTTGGTTGTAGGCACCACTGCCGAAAAGTGTCGTAGTGTCCATTTGTCATTTTTCTATCTTCACCTCTGAGCCTGTGGACCTCATTCCTATATTTAGGAAATTCCCCATGAATGGTCTCCCTCCCACAATCAGGTGAGAACAGCAGATACCGACTTTGTCACATCACCTAACAGGGAGAGGGTACATGACCTGGATTTAGCCTGTCAGATGCATGCACCTAGGTCTTTGAACCTGAAGTTAGCGTTGGAAAGAAGCAAAGCAAGTAGAGCATTCTTTCTGACAGTGGCTGCACCATCCATTTTCGTGGGGTGGAGCGGGGGTTGGGGAGGGGTGATGGTGAGCAAAGGCCAAAAATGTGTTCGGGATCAGTGATGCAAGCTGCAGCCCTGGTGTGTGTTCGGCAGGGGAGGCAGGCCCTTCCTGGCTGGCTAGCCTCCTTTCATTTCTGCCCATTTTCCAATCCTGCCTTTAAGCCTTCCCTGAAGCTCTCCATGAGGCCCAACATCACTGCAATGAATCCCTTTTCTACTGAAACCAGCCAGAAATGGTGGCCAATACAATGGCCAGCTATCTATGGTTGTACTTTGCTGAATTTATTATACTTAATTTTATGCTAAAGAAAAATCCTCTGACGCTATTTCATTCTCTATTTTGTTATTGGGAGATTCTGAATGTGGGGTTTTAACTGATATGTGTTATAATCCAACTGTGCCTGTGCCTTTTTAAAATCAGTCCTTGTGAAACCCAGAAAAAACATAAAAGTGGCATAGACCTTAGGGCACCTAGTGGCTCAGTCGGTTAAGCATCCAACTCTTGACTTTGGCTCAGGTCATGATCTCATGGTTCGTGAGTTTGAGCCCTGCGTGGGGCTCTCTGCTGCCAGTGCAGTCTGCTTTGGATTCTCTCTCTCTCTCTCTCTCTCTCTCTCTCTCTCAAAAATAAACACTTTTAAAAAATGGCATAGACCTTATTGGGGGGGAAGGGGGTGGCATGTGGAGGACATGACTGTATAATTCTACTGGCCTCTCCATACCTACTTTCTCTCTCCCTTCCCCTGGCAGGAAGGAGTAACTTACTTAACTAGAGGCTTTGGGAGAAGACACGAGGGATAAATTCTCCCTTCCTGTAGGCAGTCAGCCTGCAGAAACAGCATGCCCCCTGTTCTCCACCATGCAGTAACTTGCAATATCAGCCTGGCCCTTCAGAGAAAGACCTTCTCTGGTCCACCACAGGCTCTGCTGGGATTTTTACCACAGCTTTATCCCCTTGCTGCCAAGATGTTGTTCCTGTTGTCCCTTTTTCTTTTTTTTTTATTTTTTTTTTTAACGTTTATTTATTTTTGAGACACAGAGAGACAGAGCATGAACGGGGGAGGGTCAGAGAGAGAGAGAGGGAGACACAGAATCCGAAACAGGCTCCAGGCTCCGAACTGTCAGCACAAAGCCCAATGCGGGGCTTGAACTCACGAACCGCGAGATCATGATCTGAGCCGAAGTCGGACGCCCAACCGACTGAGCCACCCAGGCGCCCCCTGCTGTCCCTTTTTCTAGGCTTCCTGTCTTTATGGATTTATGGCTTTTTGTTTTTCATTTATTTATTTTTTTTTACGTTTATTTCTTTTTGAGAGAGACAGAGACAGCATGAGTGGGGGAGGGGCTGAGAGAGAGAGAGAGAGACAGAGAGAGAGACAGAGAGACAGAGAGAAAGAATCCCAAGCAGTCTCCATGCTGTCAGCACAGAGCTCGACTCAGGGCTCAAACTCATGAAACTGAGATCATGACCTGAGCTGAAACCAAGAGTCAGAAGCTTAACTGACTGAGCCACCCAGGCGCCGCTGGATTTATGGCTTTCTGGAAAATCCATGTATGATCATTTTAGTAAGCTTTCACTAGGAAGCACATGTCAGTATATCTTTCATTCATACCTTTACCTGGAAGCTTCTGTCCTGGGTTCAGGGGCTCCTCTGCTAAAGGAGCAAGCCCACCACTCAGCCTCTGAGGTTGCCATCAGTCCAGGCTGCCCCCACTTCAGGGAACGCAGGTCAAAATCTCTGTCCAAAGATGTTATCCTCAGTAAATTGTCTCTCGAGCATCCCTCTTTCAACTCATTCGGTCAGTCAGGGTTCAGCCAGAGAAACAACCAATAGGAGATATATATATTAAGAAATGTATTGCGGGGCGCCTGGGTGGCGCAGTCGGTTAAGCGTCCGACTTCAGCCAGGTCACGATCTCGCGGTCCGTGAGTTCGAGCCCCGCGTCAGGCTCTGGGCTGATGGCTCGGAGCCTGGAGCCTGTTTCCGATTCTGTGTCTCCCTCTCTCTCTCTGCCCCTCCCCCATTCATGCTCTGTCTCTCTCTCTCTGTCCCAAAAATAAATAAAAAACGTTGACAAAAAAAAAAAAAATTAAAAGAAATGTATTGCAAAGCATTGACTTACATGATTGTGGAGGCAAATCCATAGGGCAGGCCATCAGGAAGGGCAGCCTAGAACTCTCTGGCAGTAGTCAAAGCTGCGTCCCACAGGTGATGCTTCTTTTCTTCAGGGAAACCTCAGCTCTGCTCTTAATGCTTCTCAACTTCAGTTGAACCAGGCCCACCTAGATTATCTAGAGAATCACACGAAAAATAACTGACTTTGGATTTTGATTACACCTGCCAAATACTCTCACAGCAACACCTAGGTTTGTGTTTGATTGAGTGGCTGGGGACTGTCGTCTGGCTAAACTGATATATGCGACCGTCCATGACACCCTTATTTTGGGGTGAGTATTTTTAGAATTATGAAACCAGTGGTTGAGCATTTCCTTTGAAAATCTGCAACTTATTCCAGCACTCACTTTGGAATTTTGTTTCTATTGTGTCCATTTCATTTCCTTAAGTACCCTCTTGATGCTCAGCTTGAGAGAATATTCCAGAAAAATGAGCCCCTTATTTGTAGTGTCCTGAGCCTCCCAGCCTCACCCTCATCGTGTTGCATAACTCACTGCTCACACATTTAACTGGCTATACTTGTGTTGTTCCACTTAAGCCTCATGTCTTCATAGAACACTCTGGGTTCCCCAGTTGTTCCCACCTCATTCAAAGGACATGCCTTCCTCCAGTTACTCTTACGCTGTGTCTCCGCATTGGAGGTAAAGTGTGGCTCTGACCTTATTACTCTGTAGTGATAAACACCACATCTTCATTACCAGTGGCACAAACTGGGCATCCCTTATTAGTTACAGAATTACCAAAGCCACATTCACCGACAGCCCTCTAGAATACTATTCTAATCTATTGAAGATTCTTCTTACCAAACCAGGTGGTTTGTTTTTCCTCGAATGCAGTCTACCCTTTCTCACATTTCTGACTTGGCTTGTGATCTTCTGTTTCCAATGTCTTGCCCACTCCCCGCCTCTGCCCCCAACACTACCCATCAAGATCTCACCCATCCTTCAAAGTCCACCACAAATGAAACCCCCTCCATGAATCCTTTTCTGATATCCTCAGTTGGATGTCATGCCTCCCTCCTCACAACCTTATAGTACTTACGACACATGTATTATTCTTGCTTATATTATGTTTATTCCACATATTGGTGTTCTTTCCCACCCATCCCTACATTGAAAGCTCCCTGGGGCAGAGACAGTTCTGGATCATGGTTCTATTACCTCTAGCATCTAGTACAATGCTTTGCCCAAAGTAGATCCTTCGTTTCTGATATGAATGTAATTGATCTGGGTCATTATTTCTCTTAAAATGTTGTGCAACTAACTGCACATATGATCTCTGAATTAGGAAACCTGGTTTTGAACTTAATCCTGTTCACTTTATTTTTCTCCCTGCCTTCATCTTTAAAATGAGAGCATAGGCCAAATGATTTTCAGAGTTCCTGCCATGATGTTCTTAACTTCTAAGGTTTTTTTAGCGCCTGAGATGAGAACGCTATGTTGTCAGTTCCTCAAAGAAATAATCTCTGCTCAAAGAAGACAAGATATGCTCTTTCAGGTGACAAAGTTGGAGTTGCTGAGATGATAGTAGGTTGGCAGCCCAGACCTGCTCTGTCTTGCCCTGCCCAGGGCAGCACGCTACCGACACTCACAAATCAAGGAGCAGGAAAACTGGCCAGATGTACTAGGATAAGAGCAGGTGACATGGGAGCAAATGAAGGGCAAGAAGAGAAATTGAACACACTCTCAAAGAGAGGTGAGTGAGCTAGAATTTCCAAGCCTTGAGGAAAGAGAAGGAAGAGATGTCAATGAGTGAAATCAAAGCAAAAAAAAGAAGGTCTTTGAGGCAGAAACTGAGAATCTGGTTAAGAAAATCTACTGTTCTAATTGTTTAAAAAATATCCTGTTAATTTAGATGAGTTTTAGATTTCCAGAAAAGTGCAGATATTGTGCAAAGAGTTCTCCTATACCCCACATCCAGATTCCCCTATTGCTAATGTCCTACATATGGTACATTTGTCATGATTAATAAATCCATATTGATACATTATCATGAACTAATTTAGATTTCCTCAGCTTTTACCTAATGCTCTTTTTTCTCTTCAGCATCCCGTCCACGATACCACATTACATCATCATGTTGCCTTAACTATGGCAGTTTCTCAGAATTTCCCTGTATCATTTTGCTTTGCTTTTAAATATTTTTTTCCAGTTTAATTGAGATATAATTGACATACAGCACTGTATAAGTTTAAGGTATTCAACATGATGTTCGCATGACTTCCATATGTTATGAAATGATCACAATAAGTTCAGTTAATATCATTATATCATATAGATCCAGAAAGAAAGAAAGAAAGAAAGAAAGAAAGAAAGAAAGAAAGAAAATGTTTTTTTCCTTTTGATGAGATTACTCTCTCAGCAACTTTATAAAATTTTTTTATGTGTATTTATTTATTTTGAGACAGAGACCGCAGGGGGAAGGGCAGAGAGAGAAGGAGAGAGAGAATCCTAAGCAACTCCATGCCGCCAATGCAGGACTCGATCCCACGAATGGTGAGATCATGACCTGAGCTGAAATCCAGAGTCAGCGGCTCAACCAGATGAGCCACCCAGGTGCCCCTTTAATGTTTTATTTTTGAGAGAAAGAGAGAGAGCATGCGTGTGCACGCAAACAGGGGAGGGGCAGAGAGAGAGGGAGACAGAGGATCCGAAGCAGGCTCTGTGCTGACAGCAGAGAGCCTGATGTGGGGCTCGAATTCATGAACCGCGAGATCATGACAAGAGCCAAAGTTGGACGCTTGACCTACTGAGCCACCCGGGTGCCCCTCTCTCTGTAACTTTCAAACCACAGAGCCGTGTTAACTAGAGTCACCATGTTGTGTACTCCAGCCCCAGGACTTCTTTATCCTATGACTGGAAGTTTGCATCTTTGGACCATCGTCATCCAATTCTCCTCCTCTCAGACTTTCTCTGTTTTTGATGACCTTGGCAGTTTTGAGAAGTGCTGGTCAGCTGTTTTACAGAATGTCCCTCAATTGGAGTTTGGTGTTTTTGCCATGGTTAGACTGGGTTGTGGGTTTTTGGAAGAAGACCAGAGGCAAAGACACCATTGTCATCCCATCATGCCCAGGTTGTACACGATCAGCCTGACTTACCAGTGGTAACGTTGACCGGTCACCTGGCTGAGGTAGTGTTTGTCAGGTTTCTCCACTTGCAAGTTACTCTTTTCTCCCTCCCCATACTATACTTTTTGAAAGGAAGTCACTTTGCACAACCCAATCTTAGGGGTGACACTTATTTTTTTTTTTTTTTAAGATTTTTTTTAACGTTTATTTATTTTTGAGACAGAGAGAGACAGAGCATGAACGGGGGAGGGTCAGAGAGAGAGGGAGACACAGAATCTGAAACAGGCTCCAGGCTCTGAGCCGTCAGCACAGAGCCTGACGCGGGGCTCGAACTCACGGACCGCGAGATCATGACCTGAGCCGAAGTCGGCCGCTTAACCGACCGAGCCACCCAGGCGCCCCAGGGGTGACACTTATTTTATTTTCTCTCATCCTCCAGATTTATCTTGTTCTTCCTTAAGAAAAATTTTTTTAATCAAAAAAATTTTTTTAGCATTTATTTATTTTTCAGAGACAGAGCACAAGCAGAGGAGGGGCAGAGAGAGAGAGAGAGGGAGACACAGAATCTCAAGCAGGCTCCAGGCTCTGAGCTGGCAGCACAGAGCCCGACGTGGGGCTCGAACTCATGAACTGTGAGATCATGACCTGAGCTGAAGTTGACGCTTAACCGCCTGAGCCACCCAGGTGCCCCTATCTTGTTTTTCTTATAGTCTCCTTGTCACCCTGGCCCAACTACATATTTTCTTCTCCTCCAGCCTTTGATGGAGCAGCATTTCCCCTGTGAATCCATGAATCCATATGAATCTGTGAATCCATATGAAAAAGTATTCCTTTCTCTCTACTTCTCTTCCACCAGAAATGTGGTGTGTTAGCTACCACTGTATAACAAATCACTCCAAAACTCAGTGATTTAAAACAGCAATCGTTCGGGGCGCCTGGGTGGCGCAGTCGGTTAAGCGTCCGACTTCAGCCAGGTCACGATCTCGCGGTCCGTGAGTTCGAGCCCCGCGTCCGGCTCTGGGCTGATGGCTCGGAGCCTGGAGCCTGTTTCCGATTCTGTGTCTCCCTCTCTCTCTGCCCCTCCCCCGTTCATGCTCTGTCTCTCTCTGTCCCAAAAATAAATAAAAAACGTTGAAAAAAAAAAATTAAAAAAAAAAAAAAAAAAAAAAAAAACAGCAATCGTTTATTTGTTCACACGTCCACAGGTTAGCCAACTGATTTAGGCAAGGTTCAGCAAGAGCTTCCGTTCAAGCTGTGGGTCTGGCCCGCTCAGATCTCTTCTCCGTGTGTTTTCATTCTGGGACCCAGACTTGAGGGAGCAGCTGCACAGAGGGGAGGATTCTTCTCCAGTGACGGTGCAGGAGGCTCGGCCTCGCCACATAAGGACTTTTGGAGTTTCTATTTACCTCACATCTGCTAACTTGCCAAAGCAAATCATGGGGTCAAGTCCAAAGTCGAAAGGAGGGGAAATACACTCTGCTTTGGTGGCAGGAACTGCAAAGTGACTTGTGGATGTAGAGAAAGACAAAGCACTGGGGCCCATAATTGAGTATACCACGGATGATCATCCTACACTTCAATTTCAGTGATTTGACGCGCTCCGAGAACACTGGAGAGCCCGAAACAGTTACTGCTGTCGATCTTCCGCTATGGCTTTGGTGAAAAGTGGAAGCAGAGGGAAAATAAACAACAAAAACATTACAAACTCCCTTATCACGAAGAGCTGTTGCTGTACTTTACCCTTTATTGTGTTCTCTTTCTCTCCAGCTCTTCCCATCCAGGTCTCTTGATAAAGAAAGGGCAAGGGGGGCGGGTAGGCTGTGACACATTCTCAAACTTCTTCCCTGCCCAGTGCAAATCAACGAAACAGAAGCTGTTTTCCTGCTGGGGAACAAATAGCACGTGTGACTAAAAGATAGGGACACATTATTTTGATGCTCAATTCAGATACCGTGTAATTCCACCGACCTCATGGTCAGATGTTGCTTTTTTTCAGTGTGGATGCCCCCCTACCCCCCACCCCAGGGCCCAAGGGTATTATCCCAACTGCGCTCAGGAACAGACGATTTGTCTACTTTTGCTCTGGCCTTATTCCCGCTGCCCTTTGCTGCCTCTGCTACCAATGACCCACATGAAGGTGCTGCTCTGAGGGGCACAGAGGTCCTCCGTTCTATTGGTGATGGCCCCCGGGTCACCACTCAGGCCTTGTGAGGACACGGCTCTCCCTTCAGTTATTCTCTCTGAGGCACAAGGCAGACTCTTCCCAGCTCTCCACAGCAGAAATGAGGCCGGGTTGTAAGGTCTAACGGGTGTTCAAGTGTTAGGAATCAGAGGGAGTCGAGTTGGGGAGAACATCTTCATCTCAGAGGTTTTTCTCACGTTAAACAAACCAGAATACAGTTTTCCTCAAGACAGAACTAATAGTTACTGGCCGCCTCTTAGATATCAAGCACTGTGTTTTACAGTAAACCTTCACAATGATTCTTTTAATGACTTAAAACACAAATTTATTACCTTAAAGTTCTAGAGGACAGGAGGTCTGAAATGAGTCTCACTGGGCTAAAAGCAAGGTATTTGGGGGGCTGCATTCCTTCTGGAGACCCTCGGGAAGGATCCCTCTCCTTGCCTTTTCCGGCTGCTAGAGCCGGCATCCATGGGCTTGCACCCCTCTTCCCTCCAGCCTCTAAGCCAGCAAGAGTCGGTCAGATTTTTCTCACAGCGCATCACCGTTCTTCTCAGAGACAGGCTATTCTTTAGGTGTTGTATCTCCTTCTCTAACTGCACAATCTGTTGAGCTAGGTTTGCTTATTGCCATTTGCAGATCAACAATCCAACATTCTCTACAAGGCTGTAAGTGAGGTCTGATCAAAACAATCCAGTACTCTTTTCCTACCACGTTATGCTGAGCAAACGAAAAATCAAATATCGACATTAGCTCTTAAAAAAAAATAATACTCATTTTTACCAAATGACATATTTGGAAACATTTCTTTAAGAGACTCTCTTACTTCATTTAAAATTTAATTCAGCTTACAACAATAAATTCAATACTGACATAGTTTCTAAGTATTTCAGAGTACTTCAGGGCCTTTTAGTTTATAAAAACAGATTCACATACAGTTTTTAAGTTGCATGTGTAGGTTTTAAGTAGCAGTTTTTAACTCCCTAAAAACTCAAGCAAGGCTACTAAAGTTAATATTTTATTGGAATTATTTACATAATGATTACTGAGAGTATAGTAGTTAGTGCCAGATAGTATTTTTGCTGTCGTCTTTACTGCCTCTGATTTCGCATCCTGAAATAAGGGAAAGCTGACCTGATTTGGGGATTTGGTTTGGGGAACTAAAAATGCTGAGTTTTTCCTTTTACCCCTGAAAAGTAACTTGAGCCCACTGAGGAATCTGGAGCTATTTCTAACGTAAAAAAAAATTAATGTGGGTGTGTTAAGGACAAACCCAGTTGAAATAAGCCTTGTTCGGGCACGTCCCCTCCAGGAATCCGTCTTGGAATCATCACTTGTGATCTACAGGGTTCAAATATTTGAAACAATACCTCATGTAACCAGTAAGACTTGCTCCACTGGCTTGGGGGTGTAAACACAGTTAGATTTCTTTATTTTTCCAATCAACTGATTGCAAATTAATTTACCTTTATTCACATTTTGAGTATTTCCTTCTCAAGGCCTCTCTCTCTCTTCCACCTGAATCGTCTAAGAATCCAGTGCAAAGTAGAACACTCCTCCTTTGCAAACACCAGGTAAAGAGAGAGATTGGAGTCTCCCAGCACAGCCGCTGTGCTTGCTACCACAAATGTGCTGCTGCTGTATTCTGAATCCTGTATCCTTCATCATGCTCAACTTTGTGCTCAAATATTCACGGAGCACCATCTGTGTGCCAGACACCGGGCTAAGCACCAAGAATGCAGCTGGGAACACAGGACACATGGCTTCTGTCCTCATGAGTCTTTCCCAGTACTATGGAGCCCAGAGAGGATCACCGGCCCGGAGGCACAGACCAGCGTATGGAAATGCTCCGCGCTTTGGCTCCCGCAGCATGGCTCTCCGGGGTCACACACAGGCTCAGACACTAACACTTAAGAGGCAGGGTCTTGAGGGCTTTGCCTCTCAACCACACACTGAGGTAGAAAGAATCCACTTCCATACTCGGACACGGAGCCTGTGTTTACCAAGCCTAAGTCACCAGCTGAGAAGAATCCTGCCCTTCAGGTTAGTTTCTCTTAGTAGCGGTTGGTGCCTTGCCTGCCAGTGGGTTTTGGCAGGTTACCCTGAACTTCCATTTCGGCCGTTCCAGTTAGAGTGCTGATCCCCTTTCCCAGACGTATACTTCTTTCCCAGAACATTGCATAGATCTGTGGAAGAAACGGCTGCTAAGCCAGAAAGGGGGAGAGGGAGATCTTGCCGTGACCTTTGCCTTCGCCACTGACCTTTCAGTTTTGTGGTAAATGGAAGCCACTCAAGAAACCTTTCACAGAACAACTGAGACTAGTGAATCACCATTGCAAGGTGACTGCCCCTTTCTGCCTAGAAACAAAGAGGCTGAGATCATTGAAACAATAACAGCACTGCATTCTCCAGAGAATTCTTATGTATAGTCTTTATTTGCTAATAAACATTGAGACTTTTTTTTACTGAGATATAAGTGACATATAGCATTGTATTAGTGTTAGGTGTACAACAGAATAATTAGATAGATGCATATACCGCAAAATGATTACCACAATACATTTCATTAACCACCACATAGTTACAATTTTGTTTCCTGTGATGAGAACCTTTAAGATCTACTTTCTTAGCAACTTTCAAATGTACAATATAGTGTCCACCACAGTCACCATGCTGTACATTATATCACCATGACTTACTTATCTTATAACTGGAATTTCGTACCTTTTGAACCCCTTCACCCATTTCACTCACCCTCCTGCCCCCTGCCTCTGGCAACCACCAGTCTATTCTCTGGATCTATGAGTTCGGGGATTCTTAAATTCTACATACAAGTTAAGATCATAGGTGATTTTTTTTTCCAAAAGTTTATTTATTTATTTTGAGAGAGAGAGAGAGAGAGAGTGAGCAGCAGAGAGGGAGAAAGAATGCCAAGCAAGCTCCATGCTGTCAGCACAGAGCCCAACACAGGGCTCAATTCCAAGAACCATCAGATCGTGACCTGAGCCAAAACCAAGAGTCAGTTGCTTAACTGACTGAAAGACCCAGGCGCCCCATAGGTGATTCATGTTTAATTAGAGCAACACAGAACAAAGTGATGCCTTGGGGGTGGGCTTAGGAGGGGAGAAAGAAAGGACAGTAATTTTTCACAAAAGCAAAATGTGTGTGTGTGTGTGTGTGTGTGTGTGTGTGTGTCGCATAGGGTGTTATACATAAATACAAAATATTTTATATATGTATGCCATTGCATGTTTTATTTATGAAACTTTATTTGCCTATCTGCTAACCCATGAAGTCTAGAAATGGACATTTTTGATGTCTCCCATACAAATCTTCAAATCCCTAACCAGAGCTGACAATAAAGTGAATTGAACTTAAGCAAAAAGCTAAGCCTGACAGATTGCTCCTTACTGGCGTTTGTGATACTGATTCCTTTGCATTGAATCTTGTTCCCTCGTCAGTACACCCATATTGTTGCATGAATTATAAATTGCCCTTCCTCGTTGTCAGATAGTATTTCATTTTATGAATGTAACATTCTAAATCTATCCATCCTGCCGTTGATGGGCACTAGGTAGTTTCCCATTTTGGGGCTGCCGTGAACTTGTACGTGTGTCTTGGTGAGTATATTCACTTAACTGGATATTACTTAAGAGTAGGATTTGGGGGCCATAGCATAGGTATGTAGCCTTAGTAGATACTTCTAGACAGTTTTCCAAAGTGATTTTATTACTTTACAGTCCCTTCAGTAAACAGATGGGTTCCAGGTGCTCCACATCCTTGTCAACACTTGGTATTTTCATCTTTTTAATTTAATTCATTCTGGTAGGTCCAAGGGCAACTCTACAAGTGGAGAATCAAACAGGGAATCATCTGTTTTCTTCACTCTTTATAATTCCCTAAGCCTCCATGATCCCATTTTCTTCCCAAACCTAGATTTTCTTGCAGATGGTACAATTTGCCTGCACTGTGATCTAGGTTTAGCAAAATCAACCCAACAGAAACCACCTCTCTTGCTTTACCTCCTCTGCAAAGGAGTTTCTTTAACTCACTGATACAGATTACTATGCCCTTGGAGAAAGATGAACAAAAATGGAGATAAGGTCCATTTTATGGACAGGCTTGTATCAGAGCTGTAGGGAAGAGATAAAGAACATAAAAATTCTGAGATTAAGAAAAGCTTGAGAACACTGGAGCCCAGTCCCACTGGTTTATTAAATATACTCTCCCAGCCCAGGTCTTGGCAGAATTTAACCCTTAGTACCTTTCTCACCCTTCAGTAGTGGGTGGTTGTTATTAGGAGGGCATGACTGTTCTGTGGTTTCATTGTAACTGGCCAGATGAGAGGTCTCTTGCCTACATAAGTTTTATCAGTAAATATTTACTGACTGCATACTAAGTGCCAAACCCTGGACGAAGGAAGGAGATATTTACTCTTTCAGTGGTTTATGCAGAGGTAGAACAGGCAACAAGATGGAAAAGCTACAGGGGCGCCTGGGTGGCTCAGTCGGTTGGGCGGCCGACTTCGGCTCAGGTCATGATCTCGCGGTCTGTGAGTTCGAGCCCCGCGTCGGGCTCTGTGCTGACAGCTCAGAGCCTGGAGCCTGTTTCAGATTCTGTGTCTCCCTCTCTCTGACCCTCCCCTGTTCATGCTCTGTCTCTCTCTGTCTCAAAAATAAATAAACGTTAAAAAATTAAAAAAAAAAAAAGATGGAAAAGCTACAATATGCCATGTAAGCAAATTATTTTTCAGTGATTTTTGAGAGAGTATAATCACAGCATTTGGGGTAGGATGGGATGAACTTGGAGTTCTCTTAAATTTACCAGAGGGAAAACCTTATTTTATAACTGTTGTTTTTTGTTTTTTTTTTTTAATGTGCTATAATGGGGCACCTGGCTGGCTCAGTCAGTAGAACATGCAACTCTTGATCTCAGGGTTGTAAGTTCAAGCCCCACGTTGGGTGTAGAGATTACTTAAAATAAAAGAAAATATTTTTAAGAAGTGCTACAATTGTCAAAAGAGCATCAAATTGGTTATATAAATTGTGAAGCACACGCCATAGTTCTATTTGTTCTGTGATCATATAAAAATCCAGATCTTATAAGACAATAAGCCTTAGGTCATCCTTGCCCACCTTCCCACACTTGCTAGTCAAGCTTCCTCGTGATGAGTGGAAGTATTCTAGATTGTCTTCTAGCAAACCCAATTTGGACTGGAATAGTTAGTGGACATTTAATGGTGCTACATAGAGTCCATATTTACAAAATGGAAGATCCTTTTCAACTTAGATTAGACTGAAAGCTTCAGTAGTCTTCCCGCCTCAAAAGGGACAAATATAAAACTCATCCACCACCTCAGGGTGACCAGAACACAGAGGCAGCTTTTTATCTCACAAAGGGAAAGCTGGGGGCTATGCTGTTAGAAGGCCATTGCCAGATTTTATGTATTTGGAGGCAGACCTATTGCAGACAGTTTGCATTATTGAAGAGCACAGCTCTCTCCAGCAAAAGAGATAAGAACACTATTACTTGAAAATCTTAGAATTTTGAACAGCTTCTAGTGCACAAATGCAGATTTCTCTGTAATTAGTAGGGGGAGCCTTGATACCTCAAATGAGTGACTGACAAAAACAAGAAGCAGATATACAAAATCTGCATGCCTGGCCATACCTGAGAAAGAAGCAAAATGTCTACGCCACATGAATAACCCAGAAAGACTCCATCAGACTCCGGTTGCCTGAATAGTGAATCACATATGGTTCATTGTTAGAGAAGGGTAGTAAACGAACACACTTCTTGGCTCAGCAGGAAACAAAACTTATATAGTCAGGACGGTTCAAGTGCCATTTTTTGACTGTGTTAATTTTCCATTGCTGCATAATAATGTACCACACACTTAGCCCCTTTAAATGACACCCATTTATTAGCTCACAGTCTGTAAGTCTGAAGTCCAGACATGGCATGACAGTTCTCGGCTTAGGGTCTCACAAAGTTGAAATCAAGACATTGGCTGGGCTACATTCCCTCTGGAGGCTCCATGAAAGAATCTGCTCCAAGTTCATTCCTGATCCTGGCTAAATTCAGTTCCTTGTGGTGGTAGGACTGAGGTCCTTGTTTCCTTGCTAACTGCCAGCTAAAGGCTGCTCTCAGCTGACTTGTTTCAGGGAGGAAGAATTCCTGTCCCCTCAAAGATCCTTCTAGCTGGACTGAGAATCAAATTGACATGAAAGAGATTAGCAGGAGAAAATCAAATTTAGTAAGTGTACATAAGGGAAATCCACATAGACATGGAAATTCCAAAGACAATCAAGCAAAAGGAAGTACATATGTCATTCTGAACTAAGGAGAAGTGGGGAGGGGTCTGGGATTTCAGAAGACGGGAATGTATTTCACAGGGTGATAAGAAGAGCAAATGTTTGGGAATTAGATATTCCCCTACTATACAGGTGGGTCTCTCAGATAAAATTTATCTCTGATAATGACACTTATTCTGGGAAAGACTCCCAATTTAGATTCTTCTCTGTAGGTAAGGGAGGGGCAAAAATTTCTCTGGAGGCCGCAGGGTCTCAAGTGCCTTGAGGTCAAAATAATCCACATGTCAAAGTGTCACTTTGGTGGGGGAGGTGTGGGGAGCTGCCCTGAACCTCTTCACTTGGCCCCCTCCATCTCCAAAGTCAGCAGTAGCATGTTGAGTCCTTATGTTTTGAGTCTGACAACCTTGTCTCTGACCTCCAGATTCAGACTTAAAGAGCTCCTGTGATTAAGTCACGCCCATGCTGATAATCTCCCTGTCTTAAGGTCAACTGATTTGTGACCTTAATTACATCTGCAGAAATACCTTCACTGCAACGCCTACATTAGTGTTTGGGAGAAGGCACGTATGGGAAATTCGTTTCTGGGGGCAGGGGGTACTTTAGAATTTTTCCAGCTATTCTGGTTTTCAATTTTTGAATATACCATAGATTCTACTAGACCAGTGATTCTCAACTGAGGGTAGGGAGTGATTTTGCTCCCCTCCCCTAGGGAACATTTGGTAACATCTGGAGTCATTCTTGGATATGATCTACTGAGTAGAGGCCAGAGATATACTGATAATCAATCTACAATGCATAGGAGAGTCCCCAAAATAATTATCCAGCCCGGTTTGAGAAAGCCCACCTTGAAGAGAGCATGAAAGAAAATTCTTCTTCTTCTTCTTTTTTTTTTTTTAGCTTTAAAATTTTCTTTTAATGTTTATTTATTTTTGAGAGAGGGAGAGAGACAGAGTGCAAGCAGGGGAGGGGCAGAGAGGGAGACAGAATCCTTAGCAGGCTCCAGGCTCCGAGCAGTCAGCATAGAGCCCGACGCGGGGCTTGAACTCATGAACTGCGAGATCATGACCTGAGTCGAAGTTAGACACTCAACCGAATGAGCCACCCAAGTGCCCGTCTCCTCCTCCTCCCCCTCCTCCTCCTCCTTCTTCTCCTTCTTCTTCTTCCCCTCCTCCTCCTCCTCCTCTTGCTTCTTCTCCTTAGCCTTAATGTTATTCTACAGAATTATCATTATCACTCTCAGTCACGTAAATATAAAAGTGTAGCTGATGTGACACAGATAGAGGATAAAAAGGAAAGGGGTCTGGAATACTGTCTATATCTTACATACAGAGGAGACTTAAATTCTAGAATGCATAGGCTAATGGATGGGAAAGTGGATATATTATTCAAAATTACAAAGATAGAGGCGCCTGGGTGACTCTGTTGAGCGACCAACTCTTGATTTCAGCTCAGGTGGTGATCTCACAGATTCATGAGTTGGAGCCCCACATTGGGCTCTGTGCTGACAGTGCAGAGCCTGCTTAGGATTCTCTCTCCCTCTCTCTCTGCCCCTCCCCTGCTCTCTCTCTCCCTCAAAATAAATAGATGAACTTTTTTATTTTTTTTTTTAAGTTACAAAGATGGGGCGCCTGGGTGGCTCAGCTGGTTAATCGTCTAACTCTCCGTCTCGGCTCAGGTCATGATCTCAGTTTACGAGCTTGGGCCCGAATCATGCTCTGTGCTGAAAGTGCAGAGCCTGCTCGGGTTGTCTCTCATCTTCTCTCTCTGCCCCTCCCCTGCTCATGCTGTCTCTGTCTCTCTCAAAGTAAAAAAAATTTAAAAAAATTAAATTAAATTTAATTAAATTAAAAAATAAAAAGTTATTGGGGCGCCTGGGTGGCTCAGTCGGTTGAGTGTCCGACTTCGGCTCAGGTCACGATCTCGCGGTCCGTGAGTTCAAGCCCCGCGACGGGCCCTGGGCTGATGGCTCAGAGCCTGGAGCCTGCTTCCGATTCTGTGTCTCCCTCTCTCTCTGCCCCTCCCCCGTTCATGCTCTGTCTCTCTCTGTCTCAAAAATAAATAAACGTTAAAAAAAATTAAAAAAAATAAAATAAAAAGTTACAAAGATAAAGAAAAGTAATAGTGATAAAACTCAAGATGGGGAGGGAGAAAGGAAGGGAAATTGAGAGTAGTAAAGAGACAATAGATATTGCCGAAAACTGATAAACAACCAAATCACACTTTCAGCATTCACCTGAAATTGTGGAGGTAACCACCAATGGGTTACCCCAAAATATGGCATGTTAACATGTAGAGTGTTTTAGGCTGAAGGAGTTTGAGAAAATGCCATAAGCGAGGTCACTCTGCTCTTCTCCCCATTTTTCTCCTTGTAACGGGTCACAAAACCCTCAGATAGAAGATGAAAACTTTTATTAAATAAATGTGTATGTTTTTCTGTTAATGCCTTTGTCAGCTTATTTTTCAGACCCATCTGGGGACCTTAAAAAGATCGAGGAAATCTTTTCCTCCCCTGTAACACCAGAACTAAAACTTTTAAAAAGGTTAAAAGCGGTTGCATCAAAGAAGTAGGTCTGGGGGCACCTGGGTGGCTCAGTTGGTTGAGCCTCCGACTTAGGCTCAGGTCATGATCTTGAGGTTCATGTGTTCAGGCCCCACACTGGGCTTTTTGCTGTCAGTGTCAAAGTTGTTAGCGGGGAGCCTTCTTTGGATCCTCTGTCCTCTCCCTCTCTCTCTGCCCCTCCCCTGCTTGTTCCCCCCCCCTCAAAAATAAATAAACTTAAAAAAAAAAGGAAGTCTGGAAATAAGAGACAGTGAGAGAATGTTTTTAATTATAAATTCTGCTGAACTTTAGATTTTTTTTACTACACACTTGCAGTGCTTTATAAAAAGGTAAACTTAGAAAAAAAACTTAGGGGTTAACCTGGGTGATCTATTCATATAGGAAAGGTAACAGCAATGGTTATATAATAATGTTTTAGTAAAGTGTGATAGCGTGTAAAACAGAATTTAAGAAGCTGCTCTCCAGGCACGCGGTCCTCATACAAAGTTTCGCTTACCCGCATTGCAACAAAATTGCATTTTATTTATTTTTATTTTTTTAAATGTTTATTTATTTTTGAGACAGAGAGAGACAGAGCATGAATGGGAGAGGGTCAGAGAGAGAGAGAGACACAGAATCCAAAACAGGCTCCAGGCTCTGAGCTGTCAGCACAGAGCCCGACAAGGGGCTTGAACTCACAGACCGCGAGATCATGACCCGAGCCGAAGTCCGCCGCTTAACCGACTGAGCCACCCAGGCTCCCCAGCATTTTAAAAATATAGCCTATCTGTGCTGACCCCTTGCTCGGAGCCTGGAGCCTGCTTCGGATTCTGTGTCTCCCTCTCTCTCTGCCCCTCCCCCGCTCATGCTTTGTCTCACTCTGTTTCTCAAAAATAAATAAATGTAAAAAAAAAAAAAATTTTTTTTTTAATATAGCCTATAACCTGTCATTATAGCTGCCCTCAAACTGTGTAGAACTCTGGATCTGCACTGGTAAGAGAGATAAAATTTAAAATAATCCAAATTGTTATAGCAGAGAGACTTAGAGACCGATTGTTTTTTTTTTAAAAAAAAAAATGTATTGACTATATTCCCTATGCTGTAATTTTCATCTCCAAAACTTTTATATTTTATAACTGGAAATTTTACCATTTAACCAATGTTTGTATTTTATCCTGACTTTTCACCAATGTTGATTATTAGGACTAGTTTAAAAACTTGTGATTTCTTTTTAAGTTAGCCTCATATTACTTTATCATTTTTTTCTTTAATGTGGCTTTCTTCAGCTTTTAAAACCTGTAATTTGAGGACCCTGGATGATAGTACTACACAGCTAAAAAGGAATATTTAGTGCTGTGGTTTGAATATTTGTGTCCCCGTTAGAGCCCATGTGTTGAAATCTAACCCCCAGAAGAGGATGGGAGTGGAAAGTGGGGCCTTTGGGAGGTGCTGAGATCATGAGGCTGGAACTCTCATGAATGGGCTTTGTGCCTGATAAAAGTTCAGAGACACCCCCCCCCCCCTTCCCCCGGTCTTTTCCACCTTGTAAGGACACAGGGAGAAGTCAGCCATATGCAACCAGAAGAGGGCTTTTGCCAGATACCGAATCCAGGACTTGCCAGCCTCTAGAGAGGCCGAGAAATAAATGTTTGTTGTGTATAAGCCGCCTTGTCTCTGGAATTATAGCAGCCTGAACAGGCTAAGACGTTTAAGAACCATTTTCCTCATGATCGTATTAGCATATTAAAAAGCTTGATGGGGGGCGCCTGGGTGGCTCAGTGGGTTAAGTGCCCAACTTCCTTGCGCTCAGGTCATGGTCTGGCGCTTCGTTGAGTTCCAACCCTGCATCGGGCTCTGTGCTGACAGCTCAGAGCCTGGAGCCTGGTTCGGGTTCTGTGTCTCCCTCTCTCTCTGCCCCTCCCCTGCTCACTCTAGGTCTCTCAAAAATAAATAAATGTTGAAAAAGAAATTTCAAAGCATGATGGATTTGAGTGGAAGAATGCTGTTTTTTTGTTTGTTTGTTTTTACAAAATCCATCTTTAAGTTGAAAAGAACAAGTTGCTGAGGGAGATTTTGCAACAGAGGCTACAGTGTGCCATCTCCTCCACTCTGCCTAGGAGTGTGAAACCCAGTAAAATCAGGTTGGGGCCTGTTTGAACCCACCAAGGGGGCTGTTGTCGGTATCTGCACCAGCAATGCCAGTAGCAGCATGTTTTAATACCAGGCTTCCAGGTGAAATTGTCAGCTGGCATCTCCGAGCCCTTCGTGAGGCACCAGATACACAGATCTTTATCTAAATTCCTCTCCCTCTGCCCCACCTCCTTGTCCACATCTTCTAGGGTCCACTGCTGGGGGTGATAGAACCGAGGAGGGTCTGGAGGCCCGGGCACAAGGCTTGTCTCTGCCACTTCCTGCATGATCTTGGGCAAATCATTTTATCTCCGTGAGCTCCAGATTTCTCCATCCACAAGGTAGAAATATCAATACAAAGCTCAAAGGATTGCTGGTGAGAATAAAGAAATCACGTGCTAAATTAGTGTCCATGAGGGGAATCAGACAACAGCCACTTGATATTTTAACCTACATCAGGCTCAGCACTTCGTGTGACCCATTATCACCTCCGAGTCAGCCTGGCAACACCACTGCTTGGAACTGGCCAGCAGGGAGGCACAGGACACCGGACACCTGGTAAAATGGACACTGTGTTCCTGCCATCTGATGGCTATTTATGAAAAGTAGGTCTTACTCTGCATCTGGAAGCCTCTGTGGACAAGGAGGCCAAGAGATGAGCGATACAGTGGGATCCACCCACAAGGTGTGGGGAAGATGGGCCAGGAGTTAAAAGATACAGGGCTCCTGGTTGAGGAGAGTGTAAAATCATTCCACATGGGTTCCAACTCTGGATCCCTCCCTAGTGATCCAAGAACTCAGTTTGGGAAGCAGATGGCTTCCTGAGCAAAGCAGGATCAGAATTTATCAATCCAAACAACAGTAGTTAAACTAGATGTGATATTAAAGTGATATTCAGTTAAAACGTTTCTATGTAGAGAATGAACGCCGATGTTCACAAACTCTAAGTAATGCAATAAGAAATATACAAATTCACATAGAAAGCATTCTTTCTTACCGAAAATGTTAAACCTGAATGTGGTCGTGAGGAAACAGGCTAACCCAGAATGTGGAACAGATTCTGCCCGAGACTCTCTTTTAAAAAGTCTGTGCCATGGGAAGAAAGAAAAGAAAAAAAGCAGAGGGACTTTCTTCTAATAAAAGATACTAAAAAAATGTCAACATTAGTTACAATATGTGAATCTTGATTGATTAAAAAACCTATACAGAATTTATGCTCTGAAGGGTGCCTGGATGGCTCAGTCGGTTAAGTGTCTGACTTCTCCTCAGGTCATGATCACGCGGTTCATGAGTTGAGGCCCAGCTTTGGGCTCTGTGCTGACAGATTCTGTGTCTCCCTCTCTTTGCTCACGCTCTGTCTCTCAAAAATGAATAAACAGTAAAAAATTTTGGAGACACAGAATTGGAAGCACGCTCCAGGGTCCAAGCTGTCAGCACAGAGCCCAAGACAGGGCTCGAACTAGCAGAAGGCAAGATCATGGCCTGAGCTGAAGTCGAATGCTCAACCCACTGAGCCACCCAGGTACCCCCCACCGCCGACTAAATTTTTTAAAAAAATTTATGCTCTGGAGGGGTGCCTGGATGGCTCAGTCAGTTGAGCTTCCGGCTTCAGCTCAGGTCACAATCTCATGGTCCGGGAGCTCGAGCCCTGCGTCAGGCTCTGTGCTGACAGCTCAGAGCCTGGAGCCTACTTCAAAGTCTGTGTCTCCCTCTCTCTCTGACCCTCCCCCGTTCATGCTCTGTCTCTGTCTGTCTCAAAAATAAACATTAAAAAAATAAATTAAAAAAAATTATGCTCTGGAAATAGTTGGGGAAATTTAAAGGTGGAATACATCAAATGTTAATATTTTAGACATAAACCTGATAACATGATTATATACATACAAAATGTCTTTATTATTGAGGGATGTTAAGTTGTAACATAAAAAAAATTAGAAGTGAAGTATCATGATGTTTGCAACTTGTTTTCAAATGGTTTAGCAAAAAAATTACATATTTATATATAAAATGTTTTATACACACAAGCAAAGAGAGAAGAGAGTAAATAAACGTGGCAAAATATTAGCAGTTATTAATCTAGGTGAAAGGTGTACGAGTGTTCATTGTGCTAATCTTTCAACTTCTCCGAATGTTTGCAAACCTTCCTAATACAAAAGTTGGAGAAATTCTATCTGTATGCTGCTCTTAAAACATTGTATGAAGAGAAGTATCTTTTCATTTCATTTTCAGATGAGTACAATATTGGTTACATTTGTATCCTGTATAATTGTTCCTTTAAAAAACATATTTTGTTTTGCCCTGCTGTCTCTCAATAAGGAATATTTGATGTGATACATTTATAAGCAACCAATGGCCAAGTTCACTTCAGGAACTGTCTGTGTGGATTCATTTGTAAACGCTTTAATAAGGAGTTTTATAGCCATGGGTTTCGGGTTTCCCCTGATGTGCCCCTTTGCTGTTCCTCTTGCCGTCCTGTTTCTTCTTGTGGCAAAGGTTGCCTTTAGCTTTTTTCTTGGCCTCTTGTTCTTTCATCCACTGCTTAATAACGTGACTGTGCGGGCTGACGCAGACCCTCCTGCGCCTGATGTGAAGGCTGCCGAGAAGGGAAGAAAAACAAAATCACTGATAGAAAGTGCAAGTAAGTAAAAATTTAGTGACTTCTAGGCAGTTCCCACTTTTAGACACAGTGTACTCTTAGAGACTGAGTACCACCAGGATGAATCTTTACTATACCTCTGCCTGCAGTTCCTCAAACATCAGTATTAAAAAGAGAAGAAGGAATCTGAGGAGGGGAGAGGGGGTGGAGGGGGAGGTGGGGGGGAGAGGAGAGGAGAGGAGAGGGGAGGAGAGGAGAGAGGAGGAGGAGGAGGAGGAGCAGGAGGAGGAGGAGGAGGAGTGGGAGGAGGAGGAGGGGGAGGAAAGAAGGAATGAGGGAAAGTAGTAAAAATGATTGTCTTTCCTGACCCCGAGCTTCACCCACCAAAACCAATTCATACCTCACGGCCCATCTCAAACGTCTCGATAAAGTTTTCTAGATTCTCTCAGCTAAATGCCCTTTTTTCCCTCTGAGCCTCTCAGCATTACCTCTCTTCTGGCACTTAACTTATGCTGTCTTTTATTTGACTTTCTGTTTCAAAGCTTCTCCTTGTCCTGTGGTGTTATGCTCCTCGAAGGAGGAATAGTCTGGAACTGTCTTGAAAAGGCCTTGTTCAGTAGGAATTCAGTAATTAATTATAGAGATGAAATGAAATTGTTCCAAATAAGAACAGTCTGGTTTTGTTTCCAACAAAACAATCAACTAAAATATTCTAGGCATTTGTTAACATTTTAATAATAATTTTTTAAATGTGCAGATGCAGGAAGGAGGGAGTGTGTTTAGGGAATAGCACATGGCCTGGATAAAGCATGGCAGGTGATGAGAAAGAAGCCTGGAAAGATACATCACAACAGGTTGATGGAGGCTTTTAAAGGGCATGTTAGAGAATTTAAACTTTATTTGGTAGGCAGTGAAAAGAGAGAGAAGATTTTCAAGAAAGGAAGGGACAGGACTGAACACAGATTTGTCTCATAACAGTATGTGGTAAAGGTCGAAGTAGGAAAAGAATAGAGAGAAACCATTTAAAAGGCTACTGCAGGGGCGCCTGGGTGGCTGTCAGTTAAGCGGCTAAGTGTCCAACTTCAGCTCAGGTCATATCTCGAAGTTTGTGGGTTCAAGCCCCACATCGGGCTCTGTGCCAACAGCTCAGAGCCTGGAGTCTGCTTCAGATCCTGTGCCTCCCTCTCTCTCTGCCCCTCCTCCACTTGCACTCTGTCTCTGTCTCTCAAAAATAAATAAACATTTTTAAAGCATTAAAAAAGAAATAAAGAAAGGGCTACTGCAGAAGACAAATATGGCCTCAACTGGGTGGCGGCGGTAGAAATAGAACAAGAACACCAAACATGAGAAACTGGAAAATCAAATAAAAACGACTTATCAACTCATCAAACACTGGAGGATGAGGAAGAGGAAGGGTTTGAAGGTGAGTTTGAAATTCCATTTCCGGAAGCCTGGATTGATGTTGGGGTCAGAAGTTGAAGCTTCTGGGCAGGAGATGAAAAGTTCCCCTTTGGGATGTACTAGCATAAGGAGCTTGTAAGGTGTCTGATAGGCAAAAAAAAAAAAAAAAAAAAAGTAAGTTTGCATTTAGGAGAGTAATCAGATATAAAGAGATGGTTATGGGGTAGTTGTCTTATAGAGAATATAGTTAAAGCCATGACAGCAGGTATGATAACTAAAGCACAAAGAGAAAACTTTTTGAAGAGAAGAACTTGGGACATACCTATATTTAGGGATGAAAAAGGGCAAGGGGAGGTAAGAACAACTAAGAAAGAGCATTTAGTAAAAGAGAGGAATCAGAAAAGTTTAGGGCAATGGAGGCCAAAGGAGAAGAGTTTCAGAAAGAAGATGAGCAGCGGTGTTAGGAGCTCCGAGAAATCATCCAGGCATCTGTTAACATTTTAATATACTATAGATCTACACCCCATCTGAGATGTTTTCGTTTTCATCTTGACCTTGGGGTGGGAGAACCCTAAAGCAGCATTCACAGTTTCTAATAACTGGAAGAATTTGTGACAAAACATTTTGTGACTTTTAACTTGCCATCAGGTGCCATTTAGTTCTTGTTAAATGTCACGGTTCCTGCCGGCTCTACATACACAACATGTCTGGATCAAGTGAACTCCTGTCGTGTTATTGGGAGAAGAAACAGGGGTTTGAGGGTAGGCTGCCATTTCCCCAGGTGACCCAAGAGGAATCATCCACTAATGTGGGGACTCGAAATGAAGGAGAGTTGGGACAATGTCTGAATGAGCTGAAGTATAATCAAGCCAGCATGTGGGAATATTAATTTGAAAGAAGTGAGGCTTCCCGATAGGAAGACAATACATTCTCTAAGTGTATTACATTGAGAGGTCTTCCAAAGGAAAGCACCCTCTCCCTGTGGCCAGCTGTTTTCCCTTTGGCTGTGATAGAAGAGAACCTGGCTGTAGCATTCAGTGGAGGAACAAGAGTCGAAGCTCCCCTATCTTTCCCAAAGGACTAAAACTCTCTCCCTTCTGTGTGGTGTCAGCAAGGACCTGAGCAGACATCCAGTGGAGAAAGGCTCCACGGACAACCAGATAAGCCCACAGGTTATGCAGGAGGGAACTAGCACTCAATTCCCTTACTCCATGAGGAATGAGGCACTCCCATGAGGGGCACAGGCATCTGGCACCAGATGGGGGCAACACAGACAGAGGACCAGGGAAGTGGAGATCCCCAGGAAAACAGGCAGCAGCAGCTACCATGCAAGACTGTTTCCTTCCTTTCTTTCTCTTTAAATTTTTGCTAACATTTATTTTTGAGAGAGAGCAAGCAAGAGAGCGAGTGGGGGAGGAGCAGAGAGAGGGAGGCAGGGGATCCAAAGCAGGCTCCACTCTGTGAGCACAGAGCCTAATGCGGGGCTTGAACTCACAAACCGTGAGATCATGACCTGAGTCGAAATCAAGAGTTGGCCGCTTAACTGGTTAAGCCACCCAGGTACCCCAGGACCCTTTTCAAAGGCCTGCCCAGTTGGGCCTCAAACTCTCAATGTAATACAATGGGAAAAGATCAGCTACCAGAACACAGCTCCCAAATTTGAGATTCTACGATGTTTTCAAATCCCAAAGTTTGAAGACTGCTTACACTGCACTCTGTCCCCTGTGTATTCCATCTCAGGATAAAGAGACGAGGCAATCATGCTAGACAAGGAGATGGTCTATTCCACACTCCCTCAGCCACCCCCAACTCCACGGTATTCTGATGGGCACTGCCCCACCCCATTGTGTACTCTCTGGTGGAGAGTTTGGGCTCTAAGAAACCATAAAGCTGATCCCCTGGTTCTTTTGCCCAAAAGAGAGTAGCTAGGGACCGGCCAATGGACCGATGGGGTTGGCCCCGCCATAGAGATTAAACCTGTAATTGTTCCCTAAACCTTTTTTCTTTCCCCTTTCCCCCAAGCAGAACAGCCCCTCAACAATCACTTCTGAAAAAATAGTCAAGTCTCCCAGACAACTTTAATAACCCCAAGTTTTCCTCCCAACAGATAGTATCTGTGAGCTTCAAAACCTCAGCCCTCTGCCCAAGATAAACAACTTTGCACTGTGTTTATGTTTAGAAACTGCCAGAAGCTCTTTAATGAAGTTACTGTAGAAGGATTTAAACAAACTCCTCTCTCAGAGAACAAAAATTACAATGATCACTTATAGGGTATGAAATAAAGGACCTATTCTAGGCAGAAAAGGAAAAGGGAAGAAATCTAGTGAGTTCACCATAAGCTAATTTATATTAGTTAGTTGTGGTTAATAATAAATGCTTTTTGGGGGTTGTATTGCCAACACTTGCCATGTTTTCTGCATCTAAAATACTATTCTCGAACCTATATATTCAAAGTTAAGGGACTACATTTTAGATAAGTAAAGACATGCTCTGTAGTAAAACAATTTGAAAACAAGAGAACTTTATTTATGTTGAATGTCAGAAAAAAACAACAAAGAAGATCTGTAATTTATGATTTAAAAATACCACCTAGTCAAATTCATCTTATGTGAGATGAGGTCATAACTAATCTATTTTTCAGTTGTCTTATAGCACAGAGAGACCAATTTACAAACCTGTACTTTAATAAAGTTTTTTTTTTTTTTTTATGGTTTATTTTTGAGAGACAGAGAGAGCACAAGCGGGGAAGGGGCAGAGAGAGAGAGGGAGAGACAGAATCTGAAGCAGGCTCCAGGCTCTGAGCTGTCAGCACAGAGCCCGACCTGGCCCTTGAACCCACAAACCGTGAAATCATGACCTGAGCTGAAGTCTGATGCTTAACCGACTGAGCCACCCAGGCATCCCAACAGTAAGCATTTTTAGATCCAAGACATTGGCTTCATAGTTTCCCTTTAATTAAAATCAAGTGCTTTCTAAAATTTTTTTTTTTTTTTTTTTTTTGAGGGTGGGAGAGGGGCAGAGAGAGAGGCAATCCTAGAATCTGTGCTGACAGTATAGAGCCTGACACAGGACTCTTTCCCACAAACCGTGAGATCATGACCTAGCCAAAAGCAAGAGTGGGATACTTAACCCACTGAGCCACCCAGGCACCCCTCTTCCTTTGACTAAGAATCCTGTCTTGGAGCAGTGTTTTTCAAAGTTGGGTAATGGATGGATTCCTCTGAAAGGGAAATAAAAATGTATCTTAAATCTCAGAGAATGGTCTGTAGGACCCAGCTGAATAGAATCTCTGGGGACTGCAGGAGGGCATAGTCTGTTTTGTGTCACTGGTGCATCCCCAGCGCAAGCTGAGGATAGAATGGTGCTTGGTACATAAATGTTAATCAATAACTATTTGTTGAATTCATTGAATAAATAAAGAAGCTTCTCAGTGACTCAGGAACTCAGGCATAAGCAATGGCCTTATTTGGAGCTAAAAGAAGGGGTTACCAAATGGCTCATTAGCACCCCCTGCAGCCATAAGTGGAATTTAAACTAGAATTTAAACAGAATCCATGAAGTTTGGAGAGAGCATTTTATGGTCGGTTGCATCATCACTTTTGAGAGATCTTTGAGGCATGTGGTGTTCCTAATGGAAAGACCTGATTCACAACCCGTCTCTGCCATTCTCTAGCTGTACGTCACCCAGGTTAACCATGTAATCTCCTCAGCCACAGCTCTATCCTGTGTGACATGAAGATAATGCACGCCTTCCTCACAGCATTGTTGTCAGAATCCAGATTTGGTTTTAAAGTTTCTATGGAGACATGAAGAACACAGAAATCTAAAATTTTTAATAACTGAGCCAGAGGTAAGGGTGAAAGGGTTCGCCATGAGCCAACAGCCCAGAATCAAGAGCAAAGATGAGCATTCATGCTTGATTGCATGTGACAGGTACAGACATCTCTATACTTCTGTTTTTTTCAAGTTAAAAAAACACTTTTAATCTTTATTTATTTTGGAGAGAGAGAGACAGAGACAGAGTTGAGTGGTGGAGGAACAGAGAGAGGGAGACAGAATCTGAAGCAGGCTCTAGGTTCTGAACTCTCAGCACAGAGCCCAACGCGGGGCTCAAACCCACGAACCATGAGTTCGTGACCTGAGCCGAAGCCGGATGCTTTGACTGAGCCACCCAGCCGCCCCCATTTTTTCAAGTTTTGTTTAATTTCTAGTTAGTCAGCATACAGTGTAGTATTGGTTTCAGGAGTAGAATTTAGTGATTTATCACCCAGTGTTACATGTAAGTGCTCATCACAACAGGTGCCCTCCTTAATACCCATCACCCATTTAGCCCATCCCCTACCCAACTCCCTCCACAAACCCTCAGTTTGTTCTCTACAGTTAAGAGTCTCTTATGGTTTGCTTCCCTCTCTCTTTTTTTTTCCTTCCCCTATATTCACCTGTTTTGTTTCTAAAATTCCACCTATGTGTGAAATCATATGGTACTTGTCTTTCTCTGACTGACTTACTTCACTTAGCATACCACATTCTAGCTCCATCCACATTGTTGCAAATGGCAAGATTTCATTCCTTTTGATAGCCAAATATATCCCATTGTATATACGCCACATCTTTATTCATTAGTCGATGGACATAGGGGCTCTTTCCATACTTTGGCAATTGTTCACAGCGCTGCTGTAAACACTGAGGTGCATGTGCCCCTTTGAAGCAGCGCGTGTGCATTCTCTGGATAAATACCTAGTAGTGCAATTGCTGGGTCGTAGGGTACTTCTATTTTTAACTTTCCGAGGAACCTCCACACTGTTTTCCAGAGTGGCTGCACCACTTTGCATTCCCACCAGCAGTGCAAGAGGGTTCCCCTTTCTCCACATCCTCGCCAACACCTGTTGTTTCCTGTGTTGTTAATTTTAGCCATTCTGACAGGTGTGAGGTGCTACCTCTTTGAACCTTGTATATACCCCTGATGAATTCAGAGAGTAAAAAAGACAGCAACCTGTATACTTGCCTGGAAAAAGCCACAGTTAAAGTCACAAAATAAAACAGAGTCACCTTCTGTTTTTCTTTTTGTTTTGTTCTTTTACTCAGAGTGTGCCTAGTTTTGTTTAGAAAAGTCACGCACATTGTCCAGTGACTGAAGATATTTATCCTGAATCACAGCACTGCAGTAGGGGCAGCGGAGGCCAGTGTGGGGCTCTGAACATGCAGGTACTCAGAGACTGTGTGCTCACTCCAGGGAGCCTGGTGCCGGAAAGGTGGAGTATTTACTCTTCCCCCCCTCGTTTGAATGATCGCTTGTATGTTGCACTCAGGCAAAGCCTTCCCAACCTACTGCTCACTGGCTGAGAAATGATCACTGGACAGTTTTAGACCTCCCTGAGGCAGGGCACTCACATGACAGCAGCCAAGTCACAATCCCCATCAGCTCTCTGAATGCGACATATATTCACTCTCTCCAGAAGCCTTCTGGAAATATGACGTGAAACCTCAGTGCAACAGCTGGAGGCAATGGGAAGTATGGCTAAAAGAAGAAAAGAAAGAAAATGTTACATCTTACAATTTATAGAACAATGGCCTGGATGCCAAAAAACAAATAATCCAATTTAAAAATGGGCAGAAGATAGAAACAGACATTTCTCCAAAGAAGATATCCAGATGGCCAACAGACACATGAGAAGAGGCTCAACATCAGTCATCAGGGACATGCACATCAAAAATACAATGAGATATCACCTCACACCAATCAGAATGGCTAATATCAACAACACAAGAAACAACAAGTGTTGGCAAGGATATGGAGAAAAAGGAGCTCTCATGCACTGTGGTGGGAAGACAAACTGGTGCAGCCACTATGGAAAACAATATGGAGGTTCCTCAAAAAGTTAAAAATAGAAATATCTTATGATCCAGTAATCAATCACGCTACTGGGTATTCACCTGAAAAATACAAAAACACTAATTCAAAGGGATACATGCACCTCTATGTTTCTAGCAGCCTTATTTACAATAGCAAAATTATAGAAGCAGCCCAGGGGTCCATCAATAGATGAGTGGATAAAGAAGAAGCAGTATATGTATATACAATGGAATATTATTTGGCCATAAAAAGGAACGAAATCTTGCCATTTGCAATGACATGGGTAGAGCTATAGAGTATAATGCGAAGTGAGATAAGTCAGTCAGAGAAAGACAGATACCATATGATTTCACTCATATGTGGAATTTAAGAAACAAAACAAATGAGCAAAGGTAAAGAGAGAGAGAGAGACAGAGAGAGAGAAAGAGACAAGCCAAGAAACAGACTCTTGACTATAGAGAACAAACTGATGGTTACCAGAGGGAAGGGAGTGGGGAGACGATGAAATAAGTGATGGGGATTAAGGAGTGCACTTGTTGTGAGGAGAAACTGGGTGATGTATGGAATGGCTGGATCACGATATTATACACCTGAAACTAATACAACACTGCATGTTAACTCTGCTGGAATTTAAAAACAAAAAGTAAAAACAACAAACAACAAATAGACAACCACCTGGTCCTGGCTCTCTTTGTAGATTCCAGAGAAACAGAATGCTAATCCACTCAAGCAAGGCGCAAACACTCACTGATGGCTCTGTGAATGCAGACCTGGGACAGGACATGTCTCTCCCTTCTAGAACTTACACTGTATTTGGGAAAGATAAAACATTAAGTTCACACAAAGACACAAAACAAGTGAAGAGATGAAAAATAGCTCCAGACAACGATGCTAGCAGGGTTGAAGACTGACCTGATTAGAGTTGAAAGAAGTGAGGTTGACAGAGTATCCCACACAGTTTAGAAGAGAGGGACCACACGGGTCCCTGGAACAGGTTTGAAGTTCCTACCAGGGAAGGACTTGGATGAATCTTTAAGAATTTGGATGGGTGGAGAAAATGAAGACTTGTCAAGACTAAATAAAGTGCATGGTCAAGAATTCCGAGATAGGAAAGACCAAGATGTATTTAGGGAATGGAGAAAAATAGACCACACTGTTTGAAATGAGTAGCTAGGAAGGTAAGCTATTGGGGATATGGTTCAAAAGATAGACTGGTCACACCAGTGAGGCCCTGACTGTCAGTCTAAGGAGGTTTATCTTTTATGAAATGGGTATCATTAAAGATTTGGGAAAGGAGAAGAGTTTTAGGGAAATCCATCTTGCAGTGATAATAAGCAAGATGCATTAAGGTGCAGAGTGACTGGAGAAGGAGGTCAAGGTAGGAGGAGCTTACGTTACCCAGATGTAAGGAAGGCAACACAAATATGAAAGGGAATCTGATCCCCGACTAAAACGTGTATCTGGGGGCGTTTTCTGGGGTGTATCTGAGCCTGGGTGGCTCAGTAGGTTAAGCGTCTGACTTCGGCTCAGGTCATGATCTCACGGTTTGTGAGTTCGAGCCCCGCGTCGGGCTCTGTGCTGACAGCTCAGAGCCTGGAGCCTGTTTCAGATTCTGTGTCTCCCTCTCTCTCTGCCCCTCCCCCACTTGCACTCTGTCTCTCTCTGTCCCAAAAATAAATAAACATTAAAAAAAAAAAAGTTAAAACGTGTATCTGCAAACTCCTACATGCCACATGCACACGGTATTCTCCTATGCTTCCCAGTCCACCAAGTGGGCAGTGAATTTTAAAAATATTTTTTAGAAATTACAGCCCACAGTGGGTGCAGGTGGCAGCCTCATGATAACAGAAATTAGCTCCTGAATTAGGTGCTAAAAGAAATGTTTTGACCTCTTCATAGTGTCAGCTCTAAACAATAGAGGCACCTACCCTTAGGATAGGGGAAAATCTCAATATCCATGCTTTGTCCACATGGAAACATCAGGTCACTCACAACTATGGAGTAGAGGAGCTGAATATGAAGTTAAGAATGTTTATGTGACTCACTTTTTGAGCATCAAAACTTTCCATTATTATTCATTTATTCACCTATTCATTAATTACTCAACAATATTTATTGTGCAGGTAAAATGTTCTAGGCACAATGCCAGTAAGTGGGGGATACAAGAATAAATATAACAGTATGTCCGTGTCCTCAAGAGGCTATAGTAGTGGAGGCACATTTAGAATTAAATGTTTAGGATACAACCCTCTTAGCCCACTATAATTGAACTTATAGAATTCTGTTCTTCCAAAAGGCTCCCACAAGTCATAAAGACAGATGCACAGCTGTTCACTATAGCAAAAAATTAGAGACCATCTGAATGTCTACCAACAAATAAGTAATAGTACATCCAAATGGAATAAAGGATGAGGGGTGTGTGTGTGTGTGCACTAAGATATATGAATATCCACAATTTATTGTTTTATTGTTACGGGAGAAAAGCTAGTTTCAGTATAAGAACTATAAATGACCCCATTTTTATAAAAAGAATGTGACACATACACAGAGGAAAAATCACGGAATTACATATGCCCGAATTTATAAGCAAAGACCACTTCCAGAGGGGGGGCAACTTTTTAACTGGCATGCAATATTTGTATTTTTTTAAACCTCCAACGCTATGGAAATCTGAACCAAGTCCTATAGAAACACAGAAAGAGAAATTAACTCTGAATAGGAAAGACAAGGTAGGCATCAGTTTGGACTCAATTCTAAAAGTGGAGTAAAAATTCACCTGATTGAGAAAGGGAGTGGAGCAGTCCAAGTGGAAGGAACTATGTGTCCAGAGCACTGGGGTAGGAGAGAAAAGAATGTTTTTATTGCTTGTATAACTCACAGAGTCCAAGTCCAACACATAGAAGCTGGTGTCTTAGACCAGGGCAAGGATACTCTGGCAAGACTCTTATCAACTATGGTACAAGAACCTCTATGCTGCCTTCAGATCCTCTCCAGAGCCTTAGGGAAATGCCTTGACCCTAGTCTCATAGCCTTAAGGAGGAGAGCCTCTTTGCTCTGCATCTAGATGCAGTAAAGGGCTTTTCATTTTGTTACGCATATAAGGAGTGTGCATGGAGGCACATCCAAACACCAATAAACCAGACTGACTGGAATAGGAAGATCAAGCATTTATTGAGTGTCCATTCTGTGCCGGGTCCTGAACATTAGAAATGTTGAAATAAACAAGGCAAACTTTCTGCCCTTGCAATGTTTAATAGTCCAGTGGGAGGTAGGGAGGTAAGCAAATAACCACAACATAGCAAAACAAACGTTAGCAGATTAATGTGTAAAGTGGAATGGGTTTACAAGTGAAAGAAACCAGATTCAAAAGGCCACATATTGTGTGATTCCATTTATATGAAATGTCCAGGATAGGCAAATCCACAGAGACGGGATGTTGTTGCCAGGATTTGGGGGTTAGAGGGAGTGGGGAGGGACTGTTAACAGGTACATGGTCTCTTTTGGGGGAGACATGAACATGTTGGAATTGGATAGTAGCGATGGTTGTACAATTCTGTGACGATACTAAAAAACCACTGAATTGTAGGCTTTAAAATGGTAAATTTTATGGTATGTGAATTGTTTCCATTTTTAAGCGCTATAGGAGCACAGGACATTGGTTGTCCCTTCATTTATTAATGTATTTATCTCCTAAAATGAATTGTTTCTTCAGCTACACTATGGTACCTATTCTCCAAGTCAAACTATTTTAAAATCCCAAAGTTTTGGGTTTATTCGTGTATCCGTCCATTCATTCACCGTCTTACTACATAAGAATCACTCTGTGAATTCTTATAGAGTAATATCCAAATACATATACTTGTAAATTCTTATAGACTGAGTTGCTAGCTAGACCCTGGGAGTAGACAGATGAAGAGTTACTAGCTTCAGAGAGCTAACACTCAGACCACTGCTATTAGTTGTGACCCAAGCAACTATAATATATGAAATGGACTTTCAGAAGCATTGTGGGAACTAAGAAATACTGGCACATCTGTGTGATTAGGAATTTGAGTTATCTGAGTGCTGACATCAATTCAAGGAATAGTTTTAAGCCAGAAAAGCACGCAGGACCTATATGCACTTAGTAAATTGGATTACATTTCTCATAAATGAAGGTAGGACAGGCTCACCTGGAGATCATTTAACCTAAATCGGATTAACTATCAAAAGGCAAGAGGCAGGCCAGATTTATTTCATGTTGGCAGATGTGACTGGTGCCCTCCTGAGGCAGCTGGAAATATAAAAAGTCAGGAGAGATGGAATCCTCTGAAGAATGCTCAAAAAGTTAGGCAGCGTAGACTGTTAACAGGGTAGTTTGGGCAAGGGCAATGCCAAGATTCTTTTGGAGAACCGCACCCTCTTCAGGTTTTCTCGATCAGCGTCCTGTCAGTATTTCCATTTCAAAGAATGGTCAGCAACTTCCTCTGATTGCAGTGATGATCCAGAATTTCCAGACAGGATTTAGAGGTGGCAATAAGGTTGAAAAGAGGGATTAGGTGGTGTTTCTTCTGCATTTACAGAGTTTTAATTCAATTTATACAGTTACTTGGTTGGGGAAGCAAGCTGATCAGGGATTAGAAGACTACGCCTTCCCCAAAAGACCACCCTAGGGCCACCACTACACAAAGCACGGAATCCCACGGGAAAGAACCTATTTTTGTTTCAGAGCTGGAGTTTACACACAGACCTGTCTGATGGAGTAGTGGTTCCTTGAGGGAAATATGGGAAAATTTTTGCAAATAAGAAAGAAGGCTTTGCAGAGGGGGCTTAATAAAGCTGCAGGGCCCAGAGGTATGAACGAGCAAAGATCTGAGGTTTATTGTGAGGCTTTTTCCGCTCCACCCTCACCCTCTTTCCTAACTGCCCCAGACATGCCCTTTTGCTTTGGAAAGGACACTCCGGAGTGTGTCATCCCAATTGCTCCACCTGGGAATCTCTTTGAAAAGGTGATTTATGAGAACAGTGGATGCATTTCCCTGCCCGTCTAAGGTCAGCCCTCTGGGGGAAGGAGGCAACCACCAGTGAGTAGGCAGTGGGTCAACAGCAGCTGCCCAGTAGAGGCACCCTAATACTGCAGGTAGGGGCACTGATCACGTGAGAGGCCAGCATCCCTACCCTATCAGACCACCTCTCCCAGATTCCTAGAGGGAAGAGCCCTTTTTCTACAACCCACAATTTGAGAATTATCAAGAATATTTGGACTAGAGAATCCTGGGAAAAACACGTGGGATGACTGACTAAGCAACAAGGTGGGAACTCGGAACATCATAATGGCTATTCACCAGCCAGTGGAGCCCGGACCATATAGTTTCCATGCGTAGCATCTGATGTGTGTATTCAGTAAATTGAACTCAATACTTGAATCATTCTCCAATTTTTTGTAGACTATACTAATCTTTGCCCCATTAAAAGACAATTTGCTACTGTATAAGAAGTGTGAGACAAAGTAGGGGGGAAACACTTCTAACATAAGGCAGAATGTGGCAAGGGCTATGTGAGAAATAGAATGAGTGTCCTGCATTCACAGGCAGAAAAGAAAATTATAACAGAGATACACGTACATCTTTATCAAGGAGGTAGCATTTGAGCTGGGGACTTGAAAGATGGAGAGTTTGAATAGAGCAGTAGATGTGGAGGAGACAATGAGTATAAAGGCACAAATGTGGGGAAAGATAGAATATATTCAAATTTGGTGAAATTATACATTGTGAGTGCAAATTGTAAGAGGAATATGCCAAAAACACAAGTTCAGTAATCTCGAGGACATTTTTTTTTTTAATGTTTAGTTATTTTTGAGAAAGAGAGAGTGAGAGCAAGCTGGGGAGGAGCAGAGAAAGGGACACAGAGGATCCAAAGCAGGCTATTCACTGTCAGAGCAGAGCCCAATGTGGGGCTAGAATTCACAAATCGTGATATCATGACCTCAGCCAGTCAGAGGCTTAACTGACTGAGCCACTCAGGCGCCCCTACGGAAATATTTTTAATGAAGACATCATGATTTACTTTAACAATCTTCTGTGGAAATCTAAGTGTGGAGAGAGAACTGATGACACCCTCTGCTCTCCTCCTTTGCTTCCAAAATACTCAACATATAGAGAGGTGCCTGGATGGCTCAGTCGGTTAAGCACCTGACTTCAGCTCAGGTGACAGTCTCATGGTTCATGAGTTTGAACCCCACAAGGGATTAGTGAGTTTAAGCCCTGTGTTGGGCTCTGCACTGGAGCCTGCTTTGGATTCTCTGTCTCCCTTTCTCTCTGCCCCTACCCCTCTCTCTCTCAAAAATAAATAAAAAACAAAATCAAAATATTCAATACAGAAAAGTACAAAGAATGATACAACACCTATACACCCCATTCAAAATTTTACCAATTTTAATCCTTTTCCATGTTTGCTTTCAGCTTTATTTTTAAGAAATATTTTTCCAATACTTTACTGATAACAAGCAAGGCTGCAATAAATATCCTAATGATAATAAGAGCCTACATTTGTTGAGTGCTTACTCTGTGTCAGCCACTGCCATATGTGAATTAATTCATGCACAGCAACTATATGCAGAAGGTACTAGATTTACCTCCATCTCATAGATGGGTTACTAACAGAAAAGCTACATCACTTTCTCCAGATTAAAGGGCCAAGAAATGGTGGGGCTGGAATTGGAATCCAGATAGCCTGACACTTTTTAAAACCACTAAGTTAAGCTTTGCTTGGTCTTCTATGTCTCCCTGGGCCTTGTATGAGAATTCCTCTAAGGCAGTGGTTGTCAAAATTAAATGTGCACCAGAATCATCTGGAAGGTTTTTTAGACCAGATTGCTGTCAATCCTTCCCCCACCTGAGGTTTCTGATTCAGTACAACCTGGATGAGGCCTAAAAATGTGCATGTCTAACAACTTCCCAGGTGATGCCGAGTCGGCTAATTCTGGAACGCACTTGGAGAACCACTGCTCTGAGAATAGACCTACACATGGAATCATCTGAAAAATATTGTTTTCCCATCCATAAATATGGAATTATCACTCTAGTTATTCAGGTTTTCTTCAATGTCCTTCAAGACCTTTATGAAGAAAATAATAAAATATTGTTGTATATCTTATCCTACATCTATTCCTAGGTACTTTATAGGTTTTGTGCTTCTGTGAATGGTCTTTTGAAGAACTGTGTTTTCTAATTAGTTATTTTTGATGTGTGGGAATGCTGTTGATTGTTTTATGTTGTTCTTGTATCCAGCAACTTTGCTGAACTTTTTTAGTTGTAAGAGTTTGGAGTGGATAGTCTTTGGTTTTCTAGGTAAAGAGATGTTTTTATCTCTTCTTTCTCAATTCCTGTATAGAAATAAAAGGCTTTTCTCCTTTAATCCATTACTTTGTTAAATGCCTAGACAGTGCTTAACCCATTGTAAACTCAAAACACAAATTAAAAAAAATTTTTTTTTAATGTTTATTTATTTTTGAGAGAGACACAGAGGGTGAGTGAAGGAGGGACAGAGAGAGAGGGAGACACAGAATCTCAAGCAGGATACAGGCTTCGAGCTGTCAGCACAGAACCGGACACAGGGCTCAAACTCATGAATCTCAAGTCAGACACTTAACCGACTGAGCCACCCAGGCGCCCCTCAATAAACAAATTTTTTAATTAATATAATGGATTAATCTATTTTCTTCCTTGCCCTCCTAGGATAAACCATACTTGGTCATTATGTATTAATTTCTATATGATTCTGAGTTTGATCTGCTACTTATTTAAAATTTTGCATTTATTTTCATAGACAAGATTAGCTCATACTTTTATCCCCTGATATCAACCTTGAATGTTTTGGGTATTAAGGTTGTATTAATCTCAACAATGCATTGGGTAGCTGTCTCTATTATTCTATTATTTGAAGAGTTTGTGGATTGTCTGTGCCTCCAATGTTTGGTAAAACCTCTGAAACCATCTAGGCCTGATGTCTGTTTGAGGGCAACATGTTCAACTCTGATTTAACAGTTATTTGCTTTTTTGGGGTTTCCTATATCTTCTCCAATCTTGATATCTTAGTCTTCTAAGAAACTGTCCATTTCATCGACAATTTCTAATTTAATTTCACTAAAGGCATTCGGAAAACTCCACTCCCAAAAGTGCCACTCTATCATATTAAGTTAAAACCACTTAAAATTAGCAATGCAAAAAGGGCATTCTAACTTTCCTACAAGCAGGAGATAAAACTCCCAAGTAAAAGGTGCCCTCCCTGAACCAGGAGGAAGAGAGACATTTTTATCACTAGGGGGCGGCACTTTACCCCTCCCTGTGAGTGGGGAAGTTGAGGCCAAGAGAAATCTGTGCAAATCCTGTTAAACTAACTCTTCTCTTTCTGGTGCTAACCGCCCTGGCCCAAATACCTTCGTCTTATCACTTTGCCACAATTTACCACTCTGCCCCACTTAATTATGTCTTGACTCAAACTGCTTCTTTAGGTTTTCATTTCCTTATGAAGGCTCCCATGTCTTATATAGATGTGTATGCTTTCCCCCTTTTAATGCCTTTTGTTACAGGGACCCCAGTCAAGAACCTATTAAGGGTAGAATGAAGGGGTTTTTTTTCTCATCTACATCACAAAGTTGCATAGTATTATCTCCAGTCAGGGCTCCTTCTTCATTCTTAATAGTGTTTGAAGAGGAGGTTCCTATGCGAAGTAACCGCTTAAAAGCTTGAACCTAGGGACGCCTGGGTGGCTTAGTCAGTTAAGCTTCCGACTTCAGCTCAGATCACGATCTCGCGGTCTGTGAGTTCGAGCCCCCCCGACGGGCTCTGGGATGATGGCTCAGAGCCTGGAGCCTGCTTCGATTCTGTGTCTCCCTCTCTCTCTGCCCCTCCCCCGTTCATGCTCTGTCTCTCTCTGTCTCAAAAATAAATAAACGTTAAAAATTTAAAAAAAAAAAGCTTGAACCTAAATAATATACCAAATAGTTATAAACTTACAAATATCATGTGTTTTGAAACTAAAAAAACGTATTCGATTCATAGGCCAAAGAAAAAAATCACAAAATATTTTGAAAAGTGTAAGTGCTATTCATTATTATAACGGGTGGGTTATAAATTTAGCCTAAGTGCATTTATTTGCACACGCACGAAAAAAAAAAACAAACGTTCAACCAAGAACTTGGAAAAGAAACCTCGTAGGAAACTAAAACAAACAAAAACCAGAGATGGGGGAAAAAAAACAAAAGCACGACGTCGCGGCGCTTTACGGTCGTCACGCTCACGTGTCTGAGGTCGTGGCGGCCATGAAGCAGGAGAGGCCGAGAGCCAGAGCCTTGGTGCTGGAACCGGATCCCGAGCCCAAGGACGAGAAGGAGGAGGGAGAGCGGCTGCAGCAAGAAGCGGGTGGTGCCTGTTGTGACATACCGGAGCCACAACCCGCCGCTCCTCCTGCCTCTGCGCGTGCGCAGCGGACTTGGCGCCACTGGCGAGGCCCGGCGGCTTTTCTGTTAGCCCGTGGGTGGTGCGCGCCGCGCGGAGGAGGACGTTCGCGGAGAAGCGGCTCGAGGGAAATAAAGACCACGCCCAGGGGAGGGGCCACGGGCTCCCGAAAGCGCTAGCCTCTTATGGCGGCCGCCTGAGGGAACTGCAGGCACCTGCTCGGCGTCGCCTGGGACCTCCCCAGGCCGCTGGCGACTCCAGCCTCCGCCCCCAGCGTCCTGAGGCCGCGCTTGGGCGGCGCGGACTGAGGTCCGGAGTACCCAGCTCCGGCTTGGGCTACCGGCCGCTGCCCTTCATAGAGCTGCGGGAAATGTTTAGTTTTTTGATTGATCTGTCCGTTTCCGAGGTGGGTATGTTAAAAATCTCACACTGGTGTCGAGATTATGTCAGATTTTTTTTCTTCCGATTCTGTCCCCATTTGCAATATATCACTTGGAGTTATATTTTTCAGATGCACCCAAGTATCCTTCTGGACCACAACCGCGATCGGAGTGAAGTAGCCTCGGACAAAATTTAAATGGACGCCCAAAAAAACTCAGTAATTGAGATAAATAATATTTTCAGGCAATATTTTTAAAAACAAAAGTTTATACCAAAAAAATGATGAATAAAACACAGTTGACCCTTGGAAAACATAGGCTTGAACCGTGTGGGTCCACCTATACAGAGATTTCTTTTTGATACAGTGCTTTAAATAGACTTTCCTTAGGGTATTCTTAACATTTTCTTTAGCTTACTTTAAGAGTACAGTATATAATACATGTCACATACAGAATATGTATCAGCTGTTTATGGTACTGGTAAGGCTTCTGGTCAAGGGTAGGCTATTAGTCAAGTTTGGGGAGAGTCAAAAGTTATGTGGGGATTTATCTCTAGGGTAGGGTGAAGTAGGGCTCCTTACTCCTAGGGTGTTCAAAGGTCAGCCTTCCTACAATTTAAAAAAAAAACAAAATTTGACCCTGCACTTGCATGACAGGTCTAAATGTACCTTCTTGGTGAGCTGATACTTTTTATCCTTCTGTAAAATTCCTTTAGTCCTACTGCAAGTTTTTGCCTAAATTCTACTTGTCTACTATTAATATTGTGACACTAACCTTTTGGCTAAATTTACTTATTTGCCTTATTTTTTTGTTTTCTTTTTATCATCCTTCCCCCCCCCCCCCCTTCCTTCATTGGATTGATAAGTTTTCTTTATTTATTTTGTTTTTTTACTGAAAATTTAGCTTGGGTTAGGTCAAGGAAAAACTCCCTTGGGAAAATATCGACACTATCTCAAACATTTTTGAGTTTGAATGGTTTGAATAAACTCATCATTTTACTAATGAAAGTGATAGGTCAATAAAATTCCTTGAGCATTTGTATAGTACCTACCTTGTGTCTTTTATTGTTCTAAGCACTAAATATACAAAAATTAGTAAGTCATGGTACCTGCCCTCAGGATACCTCCAATAGCAGATGTTTTTCTAACATTATCTTACAGGACCTCCTTTCTGCATGTGACATTGGTACCCATTCCTTCCTGGAAATTTTCCATATCCCAGATTAACAAAATACGCATCTCTCCTAATTCTCCTAATACTGAGAAATTGCATTCTCTGCTCTTGAACCCCTCCTCTCCTCAACAGTTATTCCTCAAAGTTCCATCCTTGACCTTCCACTCTTCTTTCCATTCACATCTCATGCTTTGAATTACTACCCATGTCGGTAACTTTTAAATATCTTTATCTACTTTACCCTCTATGCCAGTAATCCTGACGTATGTTCAACTGCTGTGTTTTGTCTTTTTTTTTTTTTTTTTTTTGAGAGAGAGAGAGCATGAGTGGGGGAAAAGAGCAGAAGGAGAGAGGAAGAATCTTAAGCAGGCTCCATGCTCGGCGCAGAGCCCAACGCAGGGCTTAATCCCGCCACCCTGGGATCATGACCTGAGCCAAAATCAAGTCGGATGCTCAACGGAGACACCCAGGTGTCTGTCCACTGCTGTTGAACATACATCCGAATAGTCCACAGGCTGTAGATAACTCAATAAATCCCGGACTGAAGACATTATTTCCTACCACTGAAACATCCTTTCCTTGTCTCACTGAAAGGTCATTTACTGCTACCCAAGCCAGAAACCCATGTGTCATGCCATCCTCCTTCGGCACTCCACAGCCAGTCACAAACTTCTGTATATTTTACTCTCTGTGACGTTTCTCAGATTTGTCCCCCACCTTCTCATCCCTGTTACCACTGCCCGAATTCAAGACCTCATCAAATCTCCTTTCCCCCAGTCTTGCTGTTTCCTTATGTGAGTCCGTGGTGCCACAACATCCTGTGCTTTCCTGTCGTTACCGTGTATAAAATGAAGGGTTGATAGGACTGTTTTTTTTTTTTTAATTTTTTTTAACGTTTATTTATTTTTGAGACAGAGAGAGACAGAGCATGAACAGGGGAGGGTCAGAGAGAGGGAGACAGAATCTGAAACAGGCTCCAGGCTCTGAGCTGTCAGCACAGAGCCCGACGCGGGGCTCGAACTCACGGACCGCGAGATCATGACCTGAGCCCAAGTCGGCTGCTTAACCGACTGAGCCACTCAGGTGCCCCAAGGACTATGTCTTTTGACTGTGAGCTCCCTCAGTGTATCTGTGTGCCCACACCACACAGAACAGTGCCTGGTATTCGTGCTCAATAAATGTCTCTTGAGCTGAACTAAGCTCTCATGTCTTCTATTTCATTTTATCTTGTTTTAAGGCTTATAATGCTATTAAAATTATTTTCCTTTTTTTTTTTTTTTTTTTTTTTTTTTTTAGGAAATAAGATTATCAGTGTTTGGTCAAGGTCTTATGTCCCAAATGTCCTTAAATTACACAATGCTTTTAGAAACTTCATCCCTCCACCCTCAAGTAATTAGGGGTCAACTCATGATGATAAATCACTTGCCCCATTATATTTAATAATTTAAAGATATCAGTGTCTCATTAAAAGTCTTACTATTTGTCTTACTATTAAAGTGTTATCGCTCTCGATTCTGGTGGTTTGGGGTTTTGTTGTTGTTGTAATGTTTCCAGTATTAAGTGTCAGAGAGTTGGGTGGGTGATTTGCCACGATTGTCTGTCCCTGATTTGGTTCTGCCTATGATCCAATTTTGGACCGAGGCTTTAAAGATTTCCTCCCCAAGATCTGTTCAGATGAACACTAAAACACTTCACATCAAATCTGTGATGTGAAAGTTAGATTCTGGTTTTTAAGGAAATGATTCTGTTATTACAGAGAGATGAACCAGCCTCCTCTCTTACTTGGATGTATCGTATAGTCTCTTGCCACTCAAAATGTGGTTCCCAGAGCTGCAGGAATGGCATCACCGGGCGGCTTATTAGAAATGCAGTTTGCGGGGCGCCTGCGTGGGTCAGTCGGTTTAAGAGTTGGACTTCGGCTCAGGTCGTGATCTCATGGTTTGTGAGTTCGAGCCCCGTGTTGGGTTCTGTGCTGACAGCTCAGAACCTGGAGCCTGCTTCGGATTCTGTGTCTCCCGCTCTCTCTGCCCCTCCCGTACTCACATTCTGTCTCTGTCTCTCTCAAAAATAAACATTAAAAAAAGAAAGAAAGCAGTTTGCAAAACACCAGTATAAAGAACACTTTATAGAACACAGTAAAGTGGAAACAAAGCAAATGTTATGCCACTGTTGGGGAAAGGATTCCTAGGATAAAGATAAAAACAATAAGATTCATTTGCCTGCTGTCAGTTTGTCTCAAGTTTGTGAGTCCAATTTAAGAAGAGCAATATGTAAATAAACATGTATGTGTTTGGTTAAGGATACGTTTCCCTATTCTAGTGGACTTCACGCCTTAATGGAGCCACATCACATTGTGGATATAACCACAAATGGAGGTGTCCACTGCCAACATCGAGGAGGTAGGAAGGACTCACCAAGCAATGAGGCATGAGATTGCTATGCCCAAATAATATCCTCCCAAATAAAATCCTCCCAGATATTTTTGGAACCCTGGGATAATGTAAAGAGTGAATGAGGCTTTTTCTTTACCTTCATATGAAGACATTTGGTCACTAATGCTTCTCACAGCATGGACACTTGGACCGGTCAGGGAATATTCCTGAAGGGGATCAGGATAATTTTGTGCCATAGGGACATGCCCTATGGCATTACTGCACAGTGGTTAAGCATACAGAGACAAACAACCAGGCTCGACTCCTGGCTTTATCACTTACAAGCTTATGTTGGATGAGTTACTTCATTCTCTCTGTTTCAGTTTCTTTATCTGTAATACGAGGATGGTAATAGCACCTTCTTCACAGGGGTGTTGTGACAACTGCTTGAGTTTATGCATTAAGTGCTTAGAACAAGCTGACAGGGGCACCTGGTGGTTCAGTTGGTTGAGTGTCCGACTTCAGTTCAGGTCGTGATCTCATGGTTCGTGAGTTCAAGCCCCTTGTCAGGCTCTGTGCTGGCAGCATGGAGCCTGCTTGGGATTCTGTCTCCCTCTCTCTTTCTCTCTCTCTGCTCCTCCCCCAATTGCTCTCTCTCTCTCTCTCTCTCAAAAATGAATAACCATTTATTAAAAAAAAAAAAAAACAGGCTGACAAATAGTAAACACTCAATAGTTAGAAACAAAATCACATCACCTGCCCCACAGTAGGCATCCAGGTGTCAATATTAAGTTTGTGGAATGCACCCACTGTCCATTTACTGCCCCTCAGCTTCAAATTCACCCTTAATTGCCAGTTCTAGGGAATTAAGATGGGCCCTTTAAATATTTTTCCTTCACGGGCTGGCACGATGTTAAACCTTTGTCAGTGGGGGACACTGGAAAGGCATTGCAGCAAGAGGGGTTTCCTTCCAGGCTTCAGGGTGCACGCCTATCATTTCTGCAGCACCAGGCTCTGGGAGCACATGACAGCTAACAGCACCCCAACTCGGGCAGTTTGGGAGCAGAGTGTCTCCAGTGAGACACCTCCCTGTGAAGAACTTGCTCCTGAAAACTGGAAGGCAGACCAGTGATTTTCCTGCCACTCGGTGAGCCATGGCTGTGCCCTCTCTAACAAGGTCTGAATCTCAGCTGGGCAGGGAAGGGGTAATGGGATCTCTTCCCTCAAAAACTCCACTTCAGCCCTACCAGTATCAGCCCTACCCAGCCCTGTATTCTTCAGGGTTCTGTGTGCCTCCTAGCCTATCTCTTGTTATAGCTAATAATTTGTTATATTAAACTTTCCCTATTCAAATTCATGTCTTGTTTTTGTCTCTTAATTGGACTCTGACTGATAATGAATGAATAAATGAGACTTCAATGTCCTAAACTATTCCTGGAAGTTTGTATGTTATCTCTAAGATGAATGATCCAAACTTTTAAGAAATGCCTATGTGTGTGAAACAGCTATACTGTTATCTATGATTAAGTGAAAGAAAAATTAGGTAATGTGTAGATTGTTGTCCTTTTTATGTTTTTAAAAATCTGTGTGAATGTGTGTGATTTCATATTTGTAAATGCATAGAGAAAGTTCTGGAAGGATACACAGAAGCCAGAGGGGTTATTTATTACCTCTGGGTGGGGGAGAGGGATGAAAGGAATAGAGAAAAGGGACCTTCATATATTTTATTCTGTATTTTAAAAATTTACACTGTTACTTTTTTAAAAAAATTTAATGTTTATTTATTTTTGAGAGAGAAAGAGAGACAGAGACAGAGCATGAGCAGGGGAGGGGCAGAGAGAGGGAGACACAGGACAGGAAGCGGTCTCCAGGCTCCACGCTCAGTACAGAGCCCAATGCGGGGCTCAAACTCACTGTGAGATCATGACCTGAGCCAAAGTCAGAGGCTTAACTGACTGAGCCACCCAGGTACCCCAAGTATTTGTTATTTTATAATTTTTATAATTTTAGGAATTAAATTATTTGATTTTTGTGACTTTCCATAATTTTAATTAATTAATTAATTTTAGAAACTTTTTAATGTTTATTTTTGAGAGAGAGAGAGAGAGTGCAAGCAGGCGGGGTTGGGGAGGGGTGGAGAGGGGCTGTGAGACACAGAATCCGAAGCAGGCTTCTGGCTCTGAGCTATCAGCACAGAGCCCAACGTGGGGCTGGAACCCACAAAATGCAAGATCATGACCTGAGCCAAAGTTGGACGCTTAACTGACTAAGCCAACCAGGTGCCCCTCATAATTTTACTTTAAAAAGTTAGTGATAGCGATGCCTGGGTGGCTGGGTCAGTTAAGCATCTGACTTTTGGTTTTGGCTCAGGTCATGATCTCACAGTTAGCGGGTTCAAGCCCCCTCATTGGGCTCTGCGCTGATGGTGCGGAGCTTGCTTGGGATTCTCTCTGCCCCTTCACCACTTGTGCTCTCTCTCTCTCTCGCTCAAAATAAATATATAAACTTAAAAACACAAGTTAGTGATAGAACCTGGCAAGAGGAAAGGAAAGGAAAGGAAACTAACAATTAATTATTGAGCACCTCTTCTATGCCCAACACTTTCCTTGTTATCTCATATAATCCTGAGAATAACTAGGTAAGAGAGGCATTGTTATTCCTTATTCCTGTTTTACTGTTAAGAAAACTGGGGTTCAGAACGTTAGACAATTTCTCAAGTTCATGTAGTTAGAATTCTGACTTGACCTTTTGGAATCCAAAGAGACTCTTCCCAGGCTTGCCAGCATTTCTCAAACAAGGTTTCATAGCAGGGGGCTCATGAGCATGTTCTCAGGGTTTATGAGCTCTCCAGACAATTCCTAAATTTTAATATGTCATCTCGATCATGATATTTAAATAGACATGTTCTGGATCTTCTGGAAGACTATCTTAAAAGAGCACTTTCAGGACATTTGAATTTTGCTTATGTTTATGCCTAGTGCTATTATCGGGTCAGATCCTACCTTAATTGTCCTAGGCCAGTCAGAAAGGAACAGAGTGGAATTTTCTAATGCATTCATGCTAAGGGAGGGCTCAGTTATATCATCCTGGTTCAAACAAAAAAGTGGTGGGGAGAAAACACTTCTTGTTCTGAACATGCTAGCAAATGCACATAAAAGTCAAAATCTGCATCTTAAGGATCAGTGCTATATTTGTGTTTGGAACGGTGATGGTAGTTTTGGCCAAATATTAACCATTACTTTAAATTAATATTGTTTGATTGAACTCTTCTTGGCTTTGCAGTTGTGTTTTTATTTAAATTTAACTTTTATTTTGGTTTTAAAATTGCAGAAAAGATATACACACAGGGGGTTTATAACTGGTTTCATGTTTATATACCAAGTAACATAGTAAAATAATTAAAGGTTACCACTGAGAGTAAAAAGAATGTTTTCCTGTAAAGGGGCCCATGTATGACTCAGATTTGAGAAGGCTGCTCTTAAATTATTCTGTTTCTCCAGACATAGAAAAAGGACATTTAAAGAAACCCCTGAACTACAGTATAAATACTATGACTGGGTTCCTTAACCAAAATCTAGACTCTTAGTCTAACAATGGTATTGAATTAAGGAAAGCAGGGTATATTGTTTTAACAGAAGGGCATACCTGGAGAGAAATCGAAGAACAGGTTGGTGGCCCTCATGTCAGGCCCCTCATGGACCACTCCTGGGGAAGTGGAGGGTCCTGACTGTGCAGAACAACTTTCAAGCCCAAATGCATATTCTTTGTTTTTTTAATGCTTATTTATTTTTGAGAGAGAGAGAGAGCGAGAGAGCGAGAGAGTGGGGAGGCACAGAGAGAGAGGAAGACACAGAATCCGAAGCAGCTCCAGGCTCTGAGCCGTCAGCACGGAGCCCGACGTGGGGCTCAAACCCACGAACTGTGAGATCATGACCTGGGCTGGAGTGGGACGCTTAACTGACTGAGCCACCCAGGCGCCCCTCAAGCACAAATGTACATTCTTGGTAATCCTCCCTAGCGAGTGTCCTATAATTAAAACAAACAGAAAATAAAATGTCTTTTTAGGATGCAGACGACAAGTCCCCAGCAAGTGCCTGTGTGAGGAGGAACCATCCTGCTGTGAGAAAACAGATTGTCAGAACCAAGTCGGTTTGGGACTGTGAGGCAAAATGCCTCACCCTGCATCTGCCAGAGACAAGTGGAACCTTAGTCTGAAAATATCTATAGTAACAACAGCCAGCCCACAAAGCCCTAGATTGTGGCTTTAAATAATCTGGCTTAGGGCCACCGGAGTGGATGACAGACACTTTTATGGACTCGGTTTTGAGTTCTGGGAGCCAGCAGCCACGTCAGCAGGTGTATATAGCCTCCTACCTTTGGGTAGAACCCAAGGCTTTTAATTACAGGTAAGTCAACTGCTTCCTGATTCATGCAAAATGCTTTGAGAATGCCAATTACTGAGCCATAACATTAAAATGGCCATTTAAGGCACCATTAAGGCAGTGGAACCATTGGTGCCTGGAAGAACAAAATGTATTTCTCAAAGTTACCAACTGGCACAGACCACTTCCCGATCCCCTCCCGGAGCCTGTGACAATTGTCAAAGCCACCTATACCTCCTTCCCTGCACTTCCCAGTATTCCCCACCTTCCTGCCTCCTTCCTCTCCTGCTCCTCCCCCAGGTCCGAGTCCCTTAGAGCCTCCCACAGGGCACGTGGGACACACAGATACTCCATGGAAGGCTTTTATGGAAAGCAGTGGGTTACCCCTCTAGGTTCCACAACTGCTCTCAGGCCTACCCTCTCGTATTTTAACCCAACATCACTTATTTTCAGACGGCAGAGGGTTGGGCGCTTCCCAGATCGTGTGATTTTCCTGTGGCCCTAACTGCCTTAGGAAAAGCCCTGGGAATCACCCAAAAGGCCACTGCGGGGTCTCCTCAGTTCTCTTTCTTTCTTTCATCACCAACTGGACCTTTTTCAAACACCTCTGTGTTTTGCTGTCCCACCTTCTCTGCCAGGACTCGGTCCCATGGGAAGTCTGGCCTTGGGTCTGGCAGGGGCATCCCTCATCACCCCTGCCCCTCTGCCTGCCTGTCTCTCCCTCCTCTCCCATAGGACAGCTGCTGTGATTGCTGAGGGGCAGCTGGAAACACATCAGGAAGCTGAAGGGAGATACATTTCAAAGCTTTATTTCAAAGCTTTATGTGAAAAAAAAAAAAAAAGTGCATTGCCAAAACTAGAAATAAAGCCTGAGCAGGTAAGCCTTTGAGAAACAGTGAAAGTGAATCCTAAAATTTCAATGGTGAGTTCTTCTGAAAAATTTTTACAGAAACATAGAAAATGATACACTTGTGTCTTTGTCTTGATAAGATAGATAGATTGATAGAAATGAAGAAGAGATTATCCAGATAGAAATGAAGAAGAAATTATCTAGATCTTTCCATGCTCGGTAATACAAGACCAGTACATTGGTGCACTATATCAGGTCCCCTAAACAAATGCCTACAGGAACCAGGCAGTTAATAGGACGATAGCCAACTTCAGAGAAGGACAGGGGCTACTGCACTCTAGCCAATTCCTGCCAGAGGACATGGGACCGTTGTTGCCAGATGTGATTTTTCAAGAGAAGCTTTAAAATACAATTTGGGTGTATATGTGAGAATGTATATACGAAATCTGTCAGTTTTTAAGGGTTGGCAAATGCTTTCAAAAGCAGATCAGACATGACTTATATTTCACCTCTCTTCTGGATTTAGAGAATCTATTCAAGGTCAAGTTTCAGAAAAGACGACAGTGGGAAAGAGTCAAGTCAGTCAAGTATTTAGTACTTCTGTTTAGGTTTTCCTAAGTACTGTAGAAAAGATTGCCTCCGGTTCAAATGCAGTTACAATCTCCATATATATGCTAGCAATTCACAATTTGAGTTCTCTTTGATATAATTTGTATGGTTCAGTCTCCTTTATCCTGCATCCCTTCTTAAAGGTCAGATTGCAGTTTTGCTTTTCAGTATCCACAGGGCTGACTTTGTTGCTTCCCAAACCCCTAACCCAGAAGGTGACGTCTGCCTTTCCTGCAGGAACATGCACATTTGTCTCCAGTGTAGCAGGTTGGGGGAAGGAGGAGACGGATGAATAATAGGGATTTTCCTCCAACCTCTACCTGGGGATTTTCTAAGAGACTGTCATCAGCAAAGGAAACACAGCTCAAAGTTGTTGTGTGGAAAGATCTCATCCTCCATGAGACAAATTACTAATACCTGTTCAAATGAGGTTCCATCCTTCTTGAAGATCAGCAATGTAAATCTATGCCAGTCTCTCGTAGATAACTGGAAATTCCTACCTGAAGAGATCGAACTTCCTGCCCCAAATTGCCGCCAGGACTTCACTCCTTCCTGCTCCATCTTGGGGAGGCAGCACCCCCTCTTTCCACGGGAGGCTTGCATAGCCAACACCCCCACTCACCTTCTGAGGAGGGAAAAGCCACACAGGCAGCCAAGGCCACCAGAGCGAGTCCTGTCTGCTGCATTCCTGCCTGCCCCACCAGCCCCAGGCTGTACCACAGGTGAGGCTGTAGGATCAGGAAATGAGGTTGAAGGTGTCCTTGGGTGCAGAGTGTGGAGGAAAAGTAAGCCGGGCAGCCCCGCCCTGGGAGGTGCTGGGGTACCTATTTCTCATATTTCTTTCCTTGAGACCAGGCTCTTTCTTACGACCAGAACTGTGTACAGCCACCTGGGGGTCTAGCAACGTCAGCAGTGATCTGGCAGTTGGCGAGGTCATTGCGAGTTGGGGGTGTGCATCAGAATCACCTGGGAACCATTAAAAAATAGCTGTCTACTCGAATCCGTCCACACACCTAGAATTCAGGATCTGGAGTAGGGGACTAGTGATTTGAATTCTTTTGAAGCTCCATAGGTGATTCTGATGGACCCCTCCATTGAGAACTGTTGCGTAAAGGAATCCGTTTTTAAGTAGCTTGGTGAAACTAAGAGTTTCTGGGGACAAGGGTGACAAGTCATAAAAAAACAGTATTATCTGGTGGAAGGATATGGAAAAACTCGACCCCCCGCTGGCCTTGGTTTGCAGCCAAATTGTTTTCAGTGAAGCTGTTAGTTTATTTAGGAGAAAAGACAGGTAGAAAGGCTGCTTCCCTCTAGGCTATGCCTGGTAGAAAAGAGAGGCCCAGAGCAGACGTAAGCAGGAATGAGGAGGTTCAAGTTCTAGTCTGGCTTTGTTGCTAATCAGCTTTGAAAATAAGAGCATACGGTAGGGTAAGAATAATTGGATTCTAATCCTGCCTCTTTTACTAACTGGTTGTATAACCTCAGAATATGTACTTAACTTTTCTGCAAATACAAGTCAGGCTGGACGCTCTCCAAAATTTTGCCATGCTTTCTTTATAATTGCTCTGTCTCATGCAGTAACTTCTTGTCCTTATGTAGCCCTTGACCATATGAAATGTGCTCACCCAAATTCAGAGGCACTATGAGCATAAAATACACAACAGATTTCAAAGACTTAGTACAAAAAATATAAAATATCTCCTTAATAATTTTCATATTGATTACATGCTGAAATGCTGAAATGAAAAATATTTGGATATTTGAGTTGAATAACATTATTACCATTAAAATCTCCTGTTTCTTTTTACTTTTTTCATATGACTACTCAGAAAATTTTAAGTTACATATGTAGCTTACATTATATTTGCACTGGGCAGTTACTTTGTAAGGTCAAGAGCTCGAGACCAGAATTGTCCCCCCTCTGTCAAGTCATGGTACTTGACCAAACTCCAATTTCACTATCAAGAACAGCTATAGGGGCGCCAGGGTGGCTCGGTCAGTTGAGCGTGGACTTCGGCTCAGGTCATGATCTCGAGGTTCGTGAGTTCCAGCCCTGCATCAGGCTCACTGCCGTCAGCGCAGAGCCTGCTTCACATCCTCTGTCTCCCTCTCTCTCTTCCCCTATAGTATTCGCACTCTCTCTGTCTCTCAAAAACAAATAAAACATGAAAAAAAAAAAAAAACAGGCATAAAAGAGAACAAAATCTTGCTATTTTGTAACAACATGTGTGGAGCTAGAGGGAATAATGCTAAGTGAAATAAGTCAGTTCAGAGAAAGAGATTTCACTCATATGTGGAATTTAAGAAACAAAACAAAGAAAAAAAGAGACAAGCAAAAAACGCCCAAACTCTTAAATATAGAGAACAAACTGATAGTTGCCAGAAGGAAGGTGAGTGGGGGGATGGGTGAAATACGGGAAGGGCATTAAGAGGGCACTTACCAAGATGAGTGCTGAGTAATGTATAGAATTGTTGAATCACTATTCTGTACACCTGAAACTAATATAATACTGTAGGTTAATTATACTCCAATTTAAAAAATAAATTAAAAAAAAATTTTAAAGAGAAGCAAATTAAAAAGGACCAGAGTGATAATAAACTAGGAAACTGGAGCTTTGGAGTACCTGGGTATAGACAAAGACTGGGGCCCGAACGAAGACCCAGTCACGCAGAGTAGTGGTTCCAACAAGCAAGGGGACCCTGTCTTGATAATGGAGCACAAAGGAGCTGCGGAGGTGACCTGCTTCTCTGCAGTAGAATAAAGCCTCTGTTCAGATGAAATGAAGGGTGACTGTTGGAGAACCCAGAGGGATTTTTAATCCAACAGGAAGGCTGAGCTCAATTTTGATGAGCCTGGGGTTAGAAAGAGCCTGTGTTCTTACTCTTGTACCCTTATTTACTTCTCTATTTAATGGGACAGCTTCCCTTTCACTGTGTGCTGTTCTGCTAGGGAATGTCACCAGGAGCCTTCCAGGAAGAAGGCATGGGGACAGAATCCAAACACTTGGAAAACACAGGGGCTCTTCCTTGAGTGGTCTCAGGTTGTTAGCATTTTCCCTCTCCTTCCCACTTCTTCCTGGGGCCACTGCAATGAGGTGGTGGGTTGGGTAGCAGCTCCTGGAAGACAACTGGTGTTACACATGGGACTCATGAGATTACCACCATTAGAACGACAGCCCTGGGACAAGGCGTTATGTCAGCCTGGTGTTTAAAGGCAAACATGACACAGACCCGCAGGAGCCCATAAACCACTGGAAATCCCTGTGCTGTGTTGTTACGTAATGAGCATGAGAGCAATGCCGGGCAGGTCAGTTTGATTGGGGGGAGGGCAAACTGAATGGTGGAATTTTTGCCTGTGGGGAACACGGTGCGAGCTAGTTATGGGGTATGTGTGTCTGTGTGTGATGGGATGTTCACCGGGCATCATTCTACCCAGAATTAACTGGGAAGGAGCCTTGAAAGACTGAGATGAGAACAACTTTGATTATTCAAATGTTTTTATCTGGGCTTGGAGCTTCTACAAAACCAAATGAGGAGGAGACTGGGAAATGTGTGCCCTAACGACCTAGGGAATAGTTGGAGGGTAGAGCCATGGACTCAGTTTGAAGACAACCTAAAAGTACGTTTGGTTTCGTGTTTCCCACTGTGAAATGTCCCTGGCTAAGAATACCAGGAGGCAAACTTTACAAAATTTTTTTTGCAGAAGGGTGGGCGCGTGGGTGGCTTTCTCGGTCTAAGTATCCAACTCTTGATTTTGGCTCAGGTCATGATCTCCCACTTGGTGGGATCAAGCCCCAAGTTGGGGTCTGTCACAGAGCCTGCTTGGGATTATCTCTCTCCGTCTCTCTCTCTCTCTGCCCCTCCCCGGCTTGAGCATGCACTCTCTCTCTCTCTCTCTCTCTTAAAATAAATAAATAAACATTTTTTTTAAGTTGTTTATTTTACCAGGAAAAAGCAAATCGTTTTCACCTTAAAGATAATTAAGTATAAACTCAGACATTCATAAAAATACTTTATACCATCCATGCTCTAGGTAAAATGACCCATTTGGATTAGGAGGATGAAGAAGATTTCTATTTTATTTTTTAATTTTATTTTTTATTTCAGAGAGAGAGAGAGAACACGAGCAGGGGGGAGGGGCAGAGGGAGAGAGAGACAATCTTAAGCACGCTCCACACTCATCAGGGAGCCCAATGTGGGGCTCAATCCCATGACCCTGGGATCATGACCTGATTGAAATCAAGTCAGATGCCCAACCAACTGAGCCAACCAGGAGCCCTGGTAATAATATTTAAATGTTCATTTCATAGAAGGAATTGTTTTCTATATCATATAGCAAACAAAAAAATTATAGAGTTTTCCTTAGAGCATGGAGGATGATTAGTTATAAAAATATATATCACCAGGGGATTTATAGGATTGAAATTAGGACCAAGAGCAGTGTGTGTGTGTGTGTGTGTGTGTGTGTGTGTGTGTGTGATACTTCAGAAATCTGTACTCTTTCAAAATAAGATAGTACATTTTCCAGCCAAGATGGCTTTTAGCAAAACCAGGCCAGGCTGTGGTTTCATGATTTATATATACTCTGTAGTTAATTAAATGTGTGATGGGGTTGGGCATCAGATATGCTAAAGCAAACAGGGAAGAAAAAATGCAGGACTAATCAGTGGGAACAGAGTTTGAACCTAGAGCCAAAGTAGGGAATTTCCCTAGCACTGAATTTCTTATTCCTGGTTAACATTTTAGTTTCCTCTCCAGACTTAAATGTATAACTGTTTTCTTTTTTAGCATTCATGCCTTCCAGATATAGAAACAATCCAAATTCATCCCAATATCGTCATTATCAGTTTTATACTGAGTACGCTGAGGCACAAAAGTTAGGTGACTTGACTAAATTAGTCAATAAATTGGGAATTATAGAGCAGAATAGTATCACAATCTAATAAAAACAAACAGACTGCTCCCAGGAAAATCTTAAAAAGGAAAGCAATGGTGGACAACTAGCCTTTTTGGATGTTAAAATATATTGTAAATCTACTGTAACTAAAATAGTAGATTCTAGACACCAATGCATAAATCCAGAAGATACAATGCTTGGGAAAATTTAATATATATAATGAAGTTAGCATTTTACATCAGGGAAAACCGTGGTTTATTCAATGGTTTTGAAACAACTGGCTAACCATGTGAAAAAGATAAAGTTGAAGATTTAAATTTCAGACATATTAAATATCTAACGTAAAGAATTAAAATATAGAAGTGTACAAAGGAAATGTGGATGATTTTTTTTTTAAGTTTGGAACAGGGGAGGTCTTTATTTTTTTTATTGTTTATTTATTTGTGTGTGAGAGAGAGAGAGAAAGAAAGAGAGAGAGAATGAATGGGGGAGGGGCAGAGAGAGAGGGAGAGAGAGAATCCCAAGCAGGCTCTGCCCTGGGGAAGGATTTTATAAGCATAAAATAAGACTCAGAAGCCAAAAAGAAAAGAATGAAAAATTCGACCATACAAAAAAGTGAAATTCCATCATGGAAAAATAAAACTCAATTAAAGACAAATGGCAAAAACTTCGTGGGAGGGGTGCCTGGCTGGCTCAATTGGAAGAGCATGCGACTGTTGATCTCAGTGTAGTGAGTTTGGGCTCCACGTTGGGTGTAGAGATTATTTAAATGAATAAATAAGTCAAAACTTTTGTAAAAAGTTGTGTGTGGAAAAGAGGGCATTTGTAAGGCAATAGACAACAGACAAAGGGCTTGTATGTCAATAAGAAAGAGGCTAACGATTCCCTGAAAAATGGACTATGGATATGAACACATAGTTCACAGAAATAAAAAGGCTTATAAATACTTTTTTAATGCTTGGCATTCTTCAAAATTACTTAGACATCAATAAAAACAACAAAATGAGACACATTTCATACCTGCCAGTCTGGCAAAGAGCAAAGTATTTCATATTACAGGGTGTTAGCAAGTATTTAGTAGTAGGTAGCAGGAGTGCAAGTTGGTGCAAAGTCTTAGGACATTAATCTGGCAATACCTGTCAATCTAAAATGAAGATATCGGGGCGCCTGGGTGGCTCAGTCGGTTAAGCGTCCAACTCCAGCTCGGGTCACGATCTCACGGTCTGTGAGTTCGAGCCCCGCGTCGGGCTCTGGGCTGATGGCTCAGAGCCTGGAGCCTGCTTCTGATTCTGTGTCTCCCTCTCTCTCTCTGCCCCTCCCCTGTTCATGCTCTGTCTCTCTCTGTCTCAAAAATAAATAAACGTTAAAAAAAAAAAATTAAAAAAAAATAATAAAATGAAGATATCCTTTGACTTCAGAGTCCGGTGGTAATCCACATTCATTTCCTCACAATTGTTAAACTCGTGGTGGCTTCTGTTTCAAGGTCAGCGGAAGAGTCTCTGATCCCTAGATCCTCTTTTAAAGAGCTCACCTGATTAGGTCAGCTCCACCCAGGAGACCTACATCTTCGACTGACTTAAAGTCAACTTTAGGGACTTTAACTACATCTGCAAAATTTCTTCATCGTTGCCACATTCTATCGGTTAGAAGCAAATCACAGGTTCCACCTGCACTCAAGACAAGGGGATGGTACAATAGTGTGGATACCAGGAGGCACAAGTCACCAGGCTCTTAGACATCAGTATTACCAACTATAAAACCATCACAATAAAGAACATCTAATACTAAAGTAGAGCTCATTTCACAGTAGGCACTGTTTCAAACATTTTGCATACATTAAGTTACTTATTGGTCAGGACAATCCTATGGAGTAGGAATTCTTCCTCCTTTTTTACAGATAAGGAAACAGAGGCATAAGTTTACATAGTTTGCCCAAGGTCATAGAGCTGGTAAGTGTTGGAGCTAGCACTGGAACCCAGGCAGCCTACGTTCAAAGTCCCGTCTTCCTTGCTACACCATGTATGCATTTTGCAAATATGTACAGGGGTACAAAAAGAATTTAATGTTCCTTTGGCTTCAGCCCTTCTTTGTTTGGGAGATGCAGGAAGTATACGGATCCCCCTACTTCTCTGCCATGTTGGCCACCAATCTCAAGAATTTAATGTTCCAATAACTGAGACTATATAACAAATATGCCAACACTTGTAGCTTCGGCTACCACAGTATTTGTTGTTTTGCTCATGAGTCTGCTTTTTAGGCAGGGGATGGCTCCACTCACGTCTACTCCACTCAGCATCACCTGGAGTGGTTTGAGGCTGGAAGCTGGAAACATCTGGGCGGGTTACTCACTCCCACACTGGCAGTTGAGGCTGGCTGTTGGCTGGGAACCTCAGTTGTTCTTTATGTGAATCTCTCCATGTGACTAGTTTGCCTTCCTCACAGCATGGTGGTTGGGTACGAAGGGCAAGTATCCCATTAGCGAGAGAGCGAGCCGGGTAGAAGCTGTATTGCCCTTGGGGTGCCTGGGTGGCTCAGTTCGTTAAGCATCTGACCCTTGATCTCAGCTCAGGTCTTGATCTCAGGGTTGTGAATTCAAGCCCTGCATTGGGCTCCACACTGGGACTGAAGCATACTTATAAACAAAGAAACAAAAACTTTGTGTGACTCAAGAAGCTGTATGACCTGTCTTGGAATTTACACAGTTTCATTTCTACTGCATTTGATTAATCAGGATAGTCAAAAAGTCCTACTCAGGTTGAAAAGGAGGGGGAAAAAGACTTCACCTCTCAGTGGAGAGTGGCAAGGTTCAAGAAGAGCGTGAGGACCTGAAATATTGCTGTCAATCTTGCACAAAAGATTGATTAATTTATTTCTGTAGCTCAGAGCTAGCCTGTACTCAAACCATCCCAATAATTTAGCTATTCTTTTCTTCAAAAACGTCAGGAAAAGGGCTCCACAATCTTAAATAATAAAACATTAATGTCTTTCTTTTTCCTGTTTTTATACTCCTAGATCACGTTTTCCTCTTACATTTCCCTCAGGGTGGAGAACAAATGAAATTTTAAGCTCCTATCAGGACTTTGCTGTTGGCTTTGAACCCGAGTGATTATGTTTTCTTTCTTTTGGCTGACACTTCAGAGAAGGTTCCTGAGATAGGACTGTCTAAGACATGCCAGCTCTTATCTTCTAAAAAAATAGGGAAGGATGAAGGAAATAAGACCATTCAGTCATTCATCTGTTCAACAAAATATTTGAGTTTCCACCTTGCACCGAGCACAGCCCTAGGGAAAGAGTAAGAGATGAAGACAGAGGCTCTGCCCTCCAGAAACCCATGCTGCTAGAGGTGGAGAGAAAGGGAAACAACAGCCTCCATATTAATTCCCATAGTAGGGCCCATCCCCCCCTGTCGCTCAGGGTGACCCCTTTGTTACTCTCTCAAGTGTGAAAATCATGGTAACCACCCCTTACAGGTCTGCAGCTGGGTCTTTGTCTTGTCTGGGATTGATGCTTAGTAGCACCCAAGTCCTCGGAAAGAAGGCTGCCATTGCTTTAAAATTAGTAAGGCAGTTCCTAAACTGTGTGCCAAGGCACCCCAGGGTACCAAGATGAACTCTTAGGGGTGCAATAGGATATTCTAAATTACTGAGGGAGGGGTGCCTGGGAGGCTTAGTTGTTTAAGCATCCAACTCTTGATTTCGGCTCAGGTCATGATCTCGTGGTCATGGGGTTGAGCCCCATGTCAGGCTCTGCACTCGGCATGGAGCCTGCCTGGGATTCTCTCTCTCTCTCTCTCTCTCTCTCTCTCTCTCTCTCTCTCAAAATAAATAAAAAAACTTAAAGTTTAAATTATTGAGGGAACAATAGGGACATCTGTTGGATACCATCCCACAACCACTATTAAGTCATTTGGATCTAACTAAATAACAGGAGCTATCTGATATTTCTTTTGGCCTTGTGGTGCGGTGAAAAAAATTATTGACATTAAGAACACCAACTGTAAGCGAAGGAAGTTTGGTAACCTTTAGAGTACCTCATCTATCAATTTTCCTGATACTTCCTTCCTCGCATTTTTCTTCAGAGTGAACACACACTGCTTGAGCCATTCTTCATCTGGGACAAGGCCTTATTGCCTGATTCACCCGCTAGGACTTCTCCCCGGGCCTTCGGAGGGATCCTCAGACGGGCATCATTTCCCATCTCTTTCTGCTTCTGCCTCCCTTTCTGTGGCCTTCTCCCCTTAGCGTTCACCTGCTCAGCGTCCCTTCACCCCATGCTCTGCTCTGGCAGGCACCTCCCTATGGAGATAATCAAGTCTCAATCCTCACTGGTGACATGCAGATTTTGTATCCCTGTCCTTTCCTCCTCTGCCCAGTTATCGCTACTCAGCAAAAGGTAAAGGTAAAAGAGAAAGGTAAGGGCCAAGATTCATTTCCGCTCGAGCTCCTGGTGAGACGAGAAAGTCCTATCCCTCTCATTAATGTATGTTTGCACTGGTCTCTTGTTAACTAATATCCTGGGGCTACAATCTCAAGACCTCATTTGCCTCAAATGAGCATTCCATTTTGGAGATCACCAGTGGTAAATGCCCAAATGAGTCCTAACTCAAGGCTTCGCTGTGGAGGTTGAGGAAGCTGAATAAGATGGGACAGGGAAAGCATTTGGTCCTTTGCCACCACACCACAAAACAGAAGGATGCAGAGGACTAGACTGAAGCGGAGTCCTAGCTCTACCTTGGAGGCTGGATTGAGAGTTTTAAATTGATTTCCAGACAGGGGCGCCTGGGTGGCTCATTCTGTTAAGCTGTCTGACTTCAACTCAGGTCAAGATTTCAGAGTTCATGAGTGCAAGCTGTTAGCACAGAGCCTGCTTCGGATACTCTGTGCCCCTCTCTCTGTGCCCCTCCCCCCCCCATCTCTCTTTCTCTCAAAAATAAATAAAAACATTAAAAATAAATAAAAATTAAATAAAGTGATTTACAGACAGGATGCACTTGAGGTGATCTTGAAGGAGTAAGAGCTACACAGACACCAAAGTGGGGAAGGAAACGCCTTCCAGCCAGAGGGAATAGCACGTACCCAAAGCCAAGCGTGAGAACTTTCCATTCTGGGCACTCCCGATCGGCCAGAGCTCCATGCAGAGGCAGAACCCGATCTGAAAAGGCTACACGCAAGGGGAGAGGGGCCACATCCCCGGTTTGCTTAGATATTATTTCTAGTATTTTCTTCTTAGATTGTAAATAGCCTAAATTCAGAAGTCATCGGCACGGAGCCACATAGGCCTGTGCCTCTAGTCTTCATCATTCCTGATGGGAAGAGGACACGGCTGCATGACATCAGTTCCAACACAGGGGCTCTTGGCCTCAACTCCCAGTTACAGCCTCCAGGAAGAAAGGCAAACCTGCTCCTCCTACCCCTTACCCCTCTCCAGTCTTCCACATTGCCTTCAGGGTATTCCCAGCTCCTCAACCAGCAGAGGAGGATCCAGGCCCCATGCTGTCAGCTGACTGCCTTCAGCCTTCACCTCTCCCACTCCAGACACCCTAATCCAGCAAAGCTGAATTACCTGTTGTCCCACCTACATGCTGTCACTGGGGGCTTCTGAGCCTTCGTAATTGCTGTTCCCTCAGCGTTGGGGGTCTTCCCACCCTTTCCATCACCTCCCTCTGGCCTTCACTGGAGCCCCCTGCTTTTCTGTTAGTTTTCAGGGAACTCCCCTTTCTTTCCTAATGGGACTTCAGAGGCCCTGTGTTTGCTCTTGTTGCCCTACTTGCTATACGGAAATGGCCTGTCTTCTGTATGTCTCTGCCATTAGCCTACGGGTTCAAGATGCAGACTATGTGTTTTTCACCCTTAGAACATTGTTATTATTATTATTATTATTATTATTATTATTATTATTATTTTAAGTAAGCTCCATGCCCAATGTGGGGCTTGAACTCACAACCCTGAGATCAAGTTGCATGCTGCACCAACTGAGCCAGCCAGGCGTCCCCAGATCATTAATGTTTAATACGAGGTCTGCTACAGAGTAGGAACACATTAAACATTTGCTCAGTGGCCAAGTGAACCGGTGTTGTGTGAGGGCAAGTACTGGCTCCATTTTCACTCAGATGAACTATGGATGTTTAACTGGCCAAAGCTTTTATGAATTTAAATCTTTTTTTTTTTTTTTTTTTTTTTTTTTTGCATGGAGAATGGAGAAAGACTTTGTATTAAGATTCAGTGGTTCCACTCGGAGAAAATAGAGGACAAATAGAACCGTAGTGTCAATAGCAAAGGAAAAAAGGTCATTATTTTCCCAAAAACAAACTTAACTCTGGCAAGACAAGTTGGAGGTTATCTCCCCAGAATTTGAGGAGCCCCCCATTCCTGGGACAAGGAGCTGGGATTATAGAAAGCTAGAGCAGGAAGAGAGTCTTGGAAAGCATTTGGCCTATTCCTCACTGGCTCAAAAAGGACATGTGACTTGTGCAAAGACACCAGGGCTAAATTCTGGTCCAGTGCACAGGATTCAAGAGACCAGTCTTTGTTATGTGGGAAGTGTCTTGCCAGCTCGTATTAAACAAACAAAACCACCACCAACAAAACAATTAAAAATATCTAAGGGTAAGCAGAAGAGTGACCCCCGTATCTTAATCCCTGGAACCTGTGAATATGTTACCCTACATGGCAAGAGAAGCTTTGCAAATGTGATAAAGAACCTTGAGCTGAGGAACTTGGCCTGGATTATCCAGCAGGGCCCAATCTAATCACGTGGGTCCTTAAATAAGAGAATCTTCCCAGCTGTGGTCTGAGGGAGACGCGACTATCCAAAGAGGATCAGAAAGATGCATGTGAAGAAGGAAACCAACCTGCCGTTGCTAGCTTTGAAGACAGACTACGGGGGCCACTGGCCAAGGGACGCAGGTGGCATCTAGAAGCTGCAGGAGGCAAGGAAACATTCTTCCCTAGAAACTCAGATGGAACACGTCCCAGCTGATGCCTTGATTTTAACCAGTGAGACCTGTTTTGGATTTCTGACGTCCAGAACTGGAAGATAATGCATTTATCTTGTCTTAAACCAATAAATGTATGCTAATTTGTTATAGCAGCAAAAGAAGAGTAATAGGGGACACACACAGGCATATACCCTACAACCTCTAAGCAGGCCAAGGAGACAGGCTTCCCATCTCTCTTCTTTCTTCTCACTCTTTTTCTTTTTCTTAAGCTTATTTATTTATTTTGAGGGAGAGTGAGCAAGTGAGTGAGCAGGGGAGGGGCAGAGACAGAGGGTGAGAGAGAATCCCACGCAGTCTCCACGCTCAGCACGAACCTGAGCCAAAATCAAGAGTCGGATGCTTAACTGACTGAGCCACCCAGGAACCCCTCTTCTCACTGTTTTGTAGTATTTTCCCCCTTTCAAAGATCCTCTGAGGTTTAATTTAATCCCATCTCACTTGGATTGACATGTGGATATGGGAGCAGAGAACTTGCCAAGTGACTGGCTGTGGGTCTCACATCTGAGGAATGACAGAGCCCTTTGCAGAAGGAATGGCCTGGAGTCCGTGCCACCCTTCGTGAAGCCAGTCCTGTGTCAATCTGTTCAGAATCTAAAGAAACACTGGAGCCTCTACTGGCCAGGAGACCAGGGCTAACACTGAGAGACTATTGTTACAGACTCTGGGCAAACAGCCGTGGCAGTCCAGGAAGAGGGAAGGGTAGTATTTACACACGGCTCTCCAAGGAGAGGAAGGCCTCTACAGCACACAATGACGTCCTTATAGCAGGGTCTTTCATGAAGACTTTAAAAAGCTCCAATCATTTCCCTGCGACCGTGTGAAATAGCTGCTGGTAATGAAGTCTGACCGCTGTCACTGAGCTATGTTTTACACCTGCACGCGGTCTGTTACATAACCACTATCCCGTGTTTTATACTTTATTGAGCATCACCCAGATATCTAGGGAAAATTTTCTCTCTGCCTTCCACTTTATGTGCATGGCACCAATGATGCTGACCTGGGAACCTGGGTGTTGCTTCAATTAAGTCCAATGAATACTGAATGAGAAAGGGTGTGTGAATCCGGATAGGTGCTTTCTTTGAAATCTCACACAGCGTGCTGAAGAGGATCAAAATGAGTGTTAGAACTTGACGAAGACTTTCCCCTCCCCGTTGCCAGACATCAAAGCAACGTTACTTAGTGCTGCTGGGTACATAAGCCAAATAACTCCTTGCCAGGTCAGGCAAAGGGTACGATGCTTCAGAAATGTTTTTATTTGTATCTTTATTCCTGGGAAGTAAAGAAAGGCCAAGGGGACACACGTGGCAATGCCTTGGGTTTATGCAAAGTGCAAGGTCATTGTGGAGATTGAGTATTAATATAAATTTCTCAGATCAGTGGAATGCTGTGAGCCTCTTGACTTTGGGCTGGATCTAATACGGGCCAAAATTCTGAGGCTTCTCTTTTCGGGTACAGTATTTGGAAAAAAATTGTTTAGTAGTGGGCAAAGTATTATTAAGATACCCAGTTGAAGTTAGATAGCAGGCCAAGTCAGTAGGGTTTCACAAGTAAAACTGGGGAAAGCTGACTATGCGTATTATTCTAGGTCAGCTGATTGGATAGTACACAGGGCGTCTGGGCACTGAGTGCTGAAATAGTAAACAGTAACCCAGAGCACTGCCTGGGTAGAAGGACAGAGTCAAATGTGCCTAGCAGAGGACTGATGGACCTAGCAACAAAGGAAGGCTGAGAAACATTAAAGATATCGACAAGGCAAGAGTCGGCTCAAGAAGAGGAGCGAAGGAAATAAAGTTAAAGAAACAGGATGAGTCTAGAGTCGTGGTTCTTAAAGTGTGGTTCCTGAATAACAGCATCAATATTGTCAACCTAAAATCGTCAGGAGGCAATAATTAAGAATGTTTTTTTGGGATCAAAGAATTGCAGTTCAGATTTGGGTAGTAATCCAAATAGGGTCCCAATAGGGAGCAAAGTCAGAGGTTTTTAAAGCAAAAAAGGAAAGTTTGTATAGGTTGTTCAAAAGAATTTTTTTATTGGTGCTCAGGGCAGAAAGTTACTCTTGAGGGAGTATAAATTGGTTGCTAAGGCTGTTGCTAAGCAAAGTCTCTTAGTGTAGCAAGTTGCAGGTGTTTGCATGCTTGTAATAGTTGAGGTTGGCTCAGTTCAAGAGTTCATGGTTCCACCAGTGAGGGCGTGCAGGAGGCCCATCTCCTTAATGGCCTCCCAGCTCCATTTTCAAGGTACCTGACATAAGTGAGCCCATTTCATTTCACCTTTCACAGTATCAACCGGGAACTTGTTGGAAATGCAAATTCTTGGGATCTACCCAATCAAAACTCTGGAGGTGGGTCTCAAGCCATCCCTGTTCTAACAAGTCTTACAGGTGATTCTGATGTATGCTAGAGTTTGAGAACCACGGGTCTAGAAAGTTAAACAACGTTTGAGATCTCAGCAATGAGCAGCATCATTTAAAAAGCAGGCCTGCTGTACTTGTGCATGGCTGGTGTGATGTATTGATGAGTCACTGGTATAGAAGAAAAAGGGGAATATTCAGGTGGCTCATCTGATGACTGAGGGTAAAATCAAGCATTGGAATAAAAGGAAAAAAGAGATCATCAAAGAAGGTGAAAGTGAGCCTTAGAGAGAGTAGCATGTGGGGATGAGGAGGATTAAGAATGAGTAATATATTGAGATATCAAAGGAAAAACTGGGAACTAGGGTGGATAATAGGTTTAGCCATGACAATAGTGAGCAAGGACCAGAATATGGCCTATTTCCTCTCCTCTTCAGTTGGGAAAATGGGAAAAACTAAGTAATTGTCCCACTAGCCAAAACAAAATGGAACCAGGGCGTGTCCGCCTGATTGGAGGTAGTAGTGATGGTGGCTGCCTAAGTTGAAGAAAGGAAGTGCGGACACAGAGGTGTTTTAACTTAGCCTATCACTTAAAGGGAATTAGACTTGAGGAAGAGTAGAGTTCAATGGCAGGTCAATGGCGGAAGTTTTTCTGAGAAGCTACAACTAACATGCCTCTAGAAAACAGCAGATTGGAAGGTTAGATCAGTGGACCAGCCTCCACTAAGTGAGTGGAGGACTTTAGTGGATGAAGAAAACACATATATGCAAACAAGATACAATCCGATTTGTCGGAAGCCAAGCTATCCAACCAGCCTGATGGCAGGGCCCCGGGCGGTGGACGGATCGGGACTGCAGGCGGTCCACCGACAGTGAAGCTTCTCGTACTCCCGCTTTTATGTAATTTGGCCTTAATAAAAGTACCTGGGGAATTGTCTGTTGGGGAATTGCCCTCGGCAGGCCCCCTGGGAAAAGAACCATTGGGGAAAGAAATAAGGTTCCGCGAGGAAATTGTGCGGCCCAACATTTAGCCCTTGCCACCCCCTATAAAGACTCCTCTACCTAAAGGAAGGATAGCCTCATACATTTGCCAGCAAAGGAGGAATAAATGGATTTAAAAGCCCCACTCCAGCAACAGAGGAGTGTATCTCTGGGCACAAGTTACTCCAACCCCTAGGCCCACTTGGCCCCCAGGAGGCATTCCAGATGATGATTGAACCTAGTCGGTTAAGGTACAGAATGGGTCATTAGTTCCCAGGTGCATTGTCTCTCTGAGAATGTATAAGGCGTGGGTTCCTAAGGCCCTCTTGGCCCCCTCCTGGAACCTCAGACCGAGGTGAACACTTTTGCTCCTCAAGCAACAAATGGTTCAGAGAAACAACTAAGAGGTCACGTCCCTGCAACTGTTCCACTTGAGGTGTTGAGAGAGAGATGACTTTTCATGAAAACAGCAAAGCAAATGCTTTATAGATTATAGATAAACGTAGATACATAATGAAAATAATGTAAGAAATTAATCAATAAGCAAAGGGCAGGAGGGAACGTTATGAGAAAATAACCATGTTATTCCTTAAAGGGTGATTACACATAGGAACATTTTTAGAATTAGGTAATGCTAGAAAACATAGATGACGCACGCTACAAGGAAATTGCTAACAAATATAATGCCACGTTTGTCACAATAAAGCGGCCAGTTCAACACACTGCTGTTGTCTGTATCCATTTTTATTTTTGTTTTTTGCTTTTTTTTTTCACTTTTTCGCCGACGCCGTTCATCCTTCGGGAACCCCTGGACCTGCCGGAGCTGGACTCTGGCACCAATTTTCAATATAAATGTCGTATTGACACCAACTCTTTCAATGAGGTGAAAAACAAAATGGTGGCATGGGAAGTTGGCTACTATATTTCTAGAGGTTACAACCACAGCTGTCACAGACCATTTAGAAGATAAGGATCATTTCTGATGGTAGAGGTAGGAAAGAAGATAAACCCACATTTAAAATGTGCAGTTACTGGGGCACCTGGGTGGCTCGGTCGGTTGAGCGTCCGACTTTGGCTCAGGTCATCATCTCACAGTCCGTGAGTTCGAGCCCCGCGTCAGGCTCTGTGCTGACAGCTCAGAGCCTGGAGCCTGCTTCACATTCTGTGTCTCCCTCTCTCTCTGCCCCTCCCCTGTTCATGCTCTCTCTCTGTCTCAAAAATAAATAAACGTTAAAAAAAAAAATTTTTTTTAAATGTGCAGTTACTGGTTAAGCAATGAGTCATGGTCAAAGTCAATTCCCATTCTAATACAAAAACAACCCCTAAAATGCCAGTGTGACATTCCTAAATAAGGCCCTATATTTTAATAGCAGTCCTTCGTTTTATATGGAGAAAGAAAAAGTAGTTTTATAATTTAGTCAGAAAAAGCGATAGAAGATATATGCTTTATTTCCATGGATTTCTGACATCATATACTTAAAAAAAAATCCCTACCTTATTCAAATTTCCCTCCACTATATAATATTTATTATACCAACCAAAGTGACACAATCATTGCTCTCAAAAGATAATAGATTGTAAAATCTAATAGATTCTGAGATATAATAGATTGCAACCAATTGGTTAACAACAAAAAGAAAAACCAAAGTAAAATGAACATTTGCGACAATTTACAGAGCTCTGTTTAACTTAATAAATAAGAAGAATATGCTTTGGATAAGGCGTTGCTTCAGCACTTCTCAGAGAATAAGGCACACAATCACTAGCATTACAAATCACAAATGTGTGAGAAAATCTAAAGACAGCAGATGGCACATAGGATACAAAAAAACAAAGCAAGTGTCTTTAGGGCACTGATGTTTATATCAAAGTGACATTAAACTGTGAAAATGTAAAATTTTATAGCAACCAAATTTTCCTTCTCTAATAATAAAGGTTAATCATTTTTGACAGGTTAACCTGAAAGGACAAAGGAAAAGGCAAATTTCCTAAAACTCCTTCATTTTGAAAAATGTATGTTTTGTCTCTCTGCATCAGGCATATGTTTTAAAAATTATTTAACTGGTATAATATTTTTAAATAGTGTGTAAACAAACTGATAGCAACTAAAACAATTTTAATGACACCTCAGGAGTTTACATCTGAAATAACATTGCTGGTAAGTCCTTTTTTTGTGTGAATTCAAATTCCATGGTTATAAGCCATGCATTAATATTTTGTTAATTTCATTATGTTTTTTCAGAACAGTTAAAACCTTAACACATGGGATTCGGGGGCAAAGATACTAAAAAAATAATACTGGGGCGCCTGGGTGGCTCAGTCGGTTGAAAGTCTGACTTTTGATTTCGGCTCAGGTCATGATCTCTCGATTTGTGAGTTCAAGCCCCACATGAGGCTCTGTGCAACAGAGCAGAGCCTGCTTGGGACTCTCTCTCTCCCTCCCCCTCCCCCATTCATGAACACACTCTCTCTCTCAAAATAAATAGCTGAACTTTAAAAAAAATAATACTTGAGTAATGTTACTCCAGGCAACATATTACAATAATTATTTCCTAAAGTGATTCCTGAAACAATAATCTAGATCTAATATTAGTTACTATCTTTTATGAATATGATGATTTCTTACAAGTGTACTGGCACAGATTCCACCAGTAATCACAACTCACTAAAGTACCTGGCAAATCAAACTTCACTCAGGTTCAACATAGAGGAAAATGAAGAAATCTTAGTGGTCACCATACGTCTTATTCAGGATCTCATTTATTCTGGCTCTTTCACTGTTTCAGTATCTCAGGAAAATGTGGACACAAATGCCTTCAAATTAAGCACCCTACAATTTGATCTGTTTTTCATCCTGAAGTGGACTGCCTTAAATGTATACCTCCAGAAAATGTAACTGGATGTTAGTCTACTAGAGCTATTGGTAAAGCCAGATAAACAGAAGACACAATAAAAATATGTCATGGAATAAATGAAACTCTAATATTGTACTAGTGTATTATAGAAGAGAGAAGTAAAATTACAACAAATATATATATATATATATATATATATATATATATATATATATATATATATTAAAAAGGGTACATGCCTCCTAAGCAAGAGGATTCAGGAATTATAATAATTAATATATATTTTTTTAATATATAATGTCAGCTACCCTTAATTATCGTCTGAACCATTTCCTTCTCTCAGAGTGGCATACAGTTACTTCAGACGTCAATCTGAATTCCATGTTTTGCAGACATCATTTGTCTGGTCCCTGTTAAATACATAACAAATGAACAGATATGAGGTAAAGAGGATGTGATTATGACATAGAGCCAGAATGGCAAAGGAGAAGTTTTTCCAAATGGGCATATCCACAAGCCGTGACGAATTCCATCTCGGATATGATGTGAGGTCCAGGATATAAATAACATCCAGGGGAGAAAGCACCATGAGTCTTTGAGCTTGAAAAGGTGCATAGTAAACTTCAAGGTCAGAGCCACGACAGGTATCACAGTAGAACAGTGAAGAAAAGGTCTTCGTGGAAGAGTCAAAGCAGCCTGCAGGGGAAAGTAGCTGGTATCATTTCCCTCTTGGCAAACAAAATTTTGTAGATGCTTCTTAAGATTCTAAAATATTTTCCAGGAGTCTATTAGAAATGCAATGGAAACATTTTCTATGTCACCTGTGAATACACATATTAAATCTGGTATGTGTAAAGCAAAGAAGATATAGGTGTGAGTAGGATATTTCTTTGCGTTAAAAATGGAATCAAGATCTCAAGAACCTGGCCATCAATTTTTTAAAGTTTTCTATTATTTGCTTAGAAAAGTCACAATATGAACATAATTTATATATCAAATGTATGGTTTGTGTAAATTTGGAGTTTTAGAGAATTATCTGGGGCCTCTAACAGCATTGAAAAAAAATCTCACAACCAAATAAAATATTCTTCTATCAATAAAGGCAAGAAAGACATATTTTGTTGTAACCGGTTTATATTGGCCTTGAATATTTTCAGAATGCACTTACAACAACATTTAGAAAGACTGTATTATTTTATTTTATTTTTTTAAGTTTATTTATTTTGAGAGAGAGAGAGAGAGAGAGAGAGACCATGAGTGCATGTGCTAGCTGGGGAAGGGCAGAGAGATCATGACCTGAGCTGAAATCAAGAGTCAGATGCTTCACCGCCTGAGCCATCCAGGCTCCTCTCAATTAGATAACTTCGAATGAAAAGGAAGCCGAGGATAGTGAAAATTGCCTAAATCTGAATCTCCCCACACATCCTCAAAAACACTACAGACAAGGACAAATAAAACTATACCAAATCCCACTCGGCATTAGACAGACGTCAGAGAGCACCTAAAACTTCAAATACTCTGAAGCATTAAGATAAACACCACATCAGCGTGCTCTCTTGCACACCTCCACCGCAAGCCAAGAGAGACGAGGAGACCTAAGATTGATCTAAAATTACTAGAAAGAGAAACACTGAAAAGGGCCCTCATAGATCAGAGCACCGGCTACAAAGCAAAGACTTCAAAGTGTGCATGATTCAAGGCATTACAAGGCACTGGTTCTGGGGGAGAAGATGATAAAGAGGAAGGGAGAGGAACCCTTTGGGGACGGTCAAGAGGAAAAGGAGTAGTGAAAAAAACAACTTAGGTACCTATAAAAAAAAAAATTAGGAGGCATAACCTTCCCACCACACTAAAATACAAGACATCTGTTAAAAAAACTGTACCTTGGGGGTGCCTGCGTGGCTCAGTCGGTTAAGCATCTGACTCTTGATTTCGGCTCGGGTCATGGTCTCCCAGTTCTGTGGCTTCGAACCCCACATTAGGCTCTGTGCTGACAGTGTGGAGCCTACTTGGGATTCTGTCTCCCTCTCTCTCTGCCCCTCCCCTGCTCGCTCTCTCTCTCTCAAAATAAATAAACTTAAAAAAGAGAGAGACAGACACTATACCTTGCCACCCTGTGAAGTCACATGGCTGGGGGGGGGTCTCTTAAACGCACTACTTAAACCAGGGTTCTCTACTCCCACCAACTGACTAAACATCAATCAGGGAGTTTATGCTACATTCCCCTTCCTTCTCCCTTCTCTACATTTTTAGCTGTTTTATTTCTACTTTGCCGGCACATGTGACATTTCTGTATTGTTACTCAATTCTTGTCTCTACCTTTGTTTTTTGGTTCCATACCCACGCTGTATCGTGCTCCTTAACAGCAGGGTGGGACAAGGGGGCCTGTGGTAGTCCCTACTTGGAAGAAAGCAATAGCCTGAAGTTGACGTGATTAGCAGTTATGCTCTGGATATGTCTGACTCTTTACGCATTCATTTGTGAAGTCTATTTATATTAATAGATGCTAAAGAAATTTCTGTTGCTTGGCTTACTTCTAAAACTTCAATCGAGGCTTTTCCTTCATAGAAAAATAATGAATAATGGGGGCGCCTGGGTGGCTCAGTTGATTAAGCGTCTGACTTTGGCTCAGGTCATGATCTCGTGGTCTGTGGGTTTGAGCCTCACATTGGACTCCATGCTGACAGCTCAGAGCCTGGAGCCTGCTTCGGATTCTGTGTCTCCTTCTCTCTCTGCCCCTCCCCTGCTCACGCTCTCTCTCTCAAAAATAAATAAACACTAAAAAAAAGAAAAATAATAAAGAATAAAAGGACATTATCATAAAATTACAGAAGTAAAAATAGATCACTTAAAAAAAGAAGTAACAACAGACATTTAAAAAATAGTATCATAATGGGGTGCCTGGTGGCTCAGTGGGTTAAGCGTTGGACTTCAGCTCAGGTCATGATCTCACAGTTCATGAGTCTGAGCCCCGTGTCAGACTCTGTGCTGACAGCCAGGAGCCTGGGGCCTGCTTCAGATTCTGTGTCTTGCTCTCTCTCTCTTTGCCCCTCCCCTGCTTGCACTCTGTCACTCTGTTTCTAAAAAAATGAATAAACGTTAAAAAAATTTTTTAAATAGTATCATAAGTACTTAGTTTTGGTACTTATTACTGACGATCACAAACAATTTTATGGTTAAAAACGTTCATATTTCATTTTAAAAAAAGGATCAGTACCAGCACTATGCTATACTTTCTATGCACTACCTCCTTTAATCCTTACAACAACTGGATGAGTTAGAGATGATTTTACAGAGCGGGGAGCCAAGGCTTACAGACAACAAGTAGCTTCCCCACGTTGTACAAACACTGAGTCTGTCTGACTCTTTGGCTCATATTCTTTTTTTTTTTTTTTAATTTTTTTTTAACGTTTATTTATTTTTGAGACAGAGAGAGACAGAGCATGAATGGGGGAGGGTCAGAGAGAGAGGGAGACACAGAATCTGAAACAGGCTCCAGGCTCTGAGCCATCAGCCCAGAGCCTGACGCGGGGCTCGAACTCACGGACCGCGAGATCATGACCTGAGCCGAAGTCGGACGCTTAACCGACTGAGCCACCCAGGCGCCCCATTTGGCTCATATTCTTAACACTACCACTTCTAAGTGAGTCAAAGAATAGTAGGTAGCCTAAATATAGTAGGTAGCCTAAATGTTTTTAAAAATTACCATAGTTAAATTCTAGGTGAACACACTTATGAACCACACTTTCTGTGGTTTAGCTTATCCAAAGCTCTACTAACATTTATTGTGAACTATTTACCACGGTGCATCCTGTAACATGCTCTCTTAACACTCAAGACAACCCAACGAGAACAGTAAAGACAGAATCCACATTTTACAGATGAGGGCACTGAGGCTTAAAGAAGGAAGGGGCTCTGCTAACACCACCACATACCGGGATTCAAACTCAGGTCTTCTGATGCCAATCTCAAACGCAATGTTATTCTGCCTCCCCTTATAGCCAAAAAGTTACAATGTGTCTTTAATCAGGAATTAGTGATTCCTAACTGATTAAGTGTTTTCATAAGTGAGACAATCTCTGAAAAGTACCTGGTGTGTGACACATAAAGGAAAAAGTGATCATTTCTCGTTTCATTCAACAAATATCTACCGAACACCTACTAGGTGAGCCAGGCTGCGTTCCAGGCAGTGGTGAGCAAGAAAAGTCCTTGCTCTGTGGGTCTGTGTTTCTTTCCTGAAATATTTACAGGTCATAAACACGTAAAAGGTAGGCAAATCTGTTGACACTTAGAAAATATTATCTGAACAGGGGTGCCTGGGTGCCTCTTGATTTTGGCTTAGGTCATGACCCCAGGGTCATGGGATCAAGCCCTGGGTAGGTTCCATGGTGAGCGTGGAGCCTCCTTGAGATTCTCACTCACTCATTCTCTCTCTCTCTCTCTCTCCTTCTCCTCTGACCCTCTCTCCCGCTCGTGTGCACGCTCTCTCTCTCTAAAATGAAAAAAAAAAGCAAAAAGAAAATATTGTCTGAACTGTCATTTTAAGCATAGCTCATCTGCAAAGCTAGCAGGTCACTGTATAGCTAAACATCTGAAGCCTCAATGAAATTCCTCAAATTTCGCCACCAGCGACGGTGTCCTAAGGAGTCCCTTGAAATGCACACCTTTGGTTCCAAGAGGGGCTGGGGAATGAATCTACTGAAGTCATTCCCCGGGACTCGGAATCATCTTAAAGCTGCTTCACTGTTACAGAGCACGTAGGAGCTGCATACTAACTGTAAAACATGAAGCGTAAGGGGGAAAATCCTAACTGTGGCCCTGAAGAAAGAACACAGAAAAAAGAAACAGGTTAGCTCCGAGAATGACCCCCATTATTTTAAACCAGTTGGCTGATGCTTCCTTCAAGACTTGGCTAAGCACCGTCCTCGGTAAAGCCAGCACAGAACTCTTCAGGTACATTTAGTGAGTCCTTGCTCTGTATGCATCCTTGGCACTTTGTGAGGCCAAGTAACTTGATTAGCAACATGTCTGTATTCATCTTCAGGAAAGTACTGAGTGCTCAAAAAAATGGGATGAATGAGCTTTCTTACTTTAAAATAAAGATAACCCCTAGCTCTAAAATGATGCTGTGAAGGTCAATATAATGGTGTTAAAGACCAGAAAAATTAAACATGGATGCCTCTTACCTTTAAAGATAAAGATCCAGCTAGAAAAAAGTGGTCTACATCAATAACAGAGGCTAAAAATCCAGCTAAAATGATTTCTCCAAAGTCAGTTGTCTTCTTGACTCCAATGACAATTGCCCACAACCACATGCCAATCACGCAATGTACTGCATTATCTGAGAGGGCTCGAAGCCAGTCATTTTGCTGAATTATTGAAAACTGAAGAAGTCTGTCAGCTACTAGGCAAAATATTCCCAGACCGAGGCTGGAAAAAAGAGATTCAGTGCTACAAGACTGGAGTAAAGCATGGGTCTTCTCAGCCTCAGATGCCATCACAAATAATACGTCAGTATACAGCAAAAGCCATCAGGAGACAAACTGCTTATTCTTGTTTATATTCCCCAGTTGCCCTAAAATAGAAAGCAAAGAAAAATATTAATGCCACATAGCATTTAAACAAAACAAAATCAGCAATGATTTCACAAATACAAAATCAAATTGTAGAAACTGGTATTTAAAAAAAATTTTTTTTAAAATGTTTTGTTTATTTTTAAGAGACAGGATGTGAGAGGGGGAGGGGCAGAGAGAGAGGGAGACACAGAATCCGAAGCAGGCTCCAGGCTCTAAGCTGTCAGCACGGAGCCCAATGTGGGGCTCGAACCCATGAACCGTGAGATCATAACATGAGTTGAAGTCAGATGCTTAACCGACTACGCCACCCAGGCACCCCTGGTATTTCTTTTTTTTTTTTTTAAACTGTTGTCAGTAATTTCATTTTATTTTTCCCAGCTTTACTGAGATACAACTGATATATAACACTGTATAAGGTTAAGGTGTATAATGTGATGATTTCATATACGCATATATTGTGAAATGATTACCACAGTGTGGTTAACATCTCCGTCACCTCTCATAGTTACCTTTTTGTGCGTGTGGCGAGAACATTTAAGACTACTCTGTTAGTAATTTTCAAGTGTAAGAAAATCGTATTTCTTACATGTTATATACAATATGCCATGTAGCACAAAGAGAATAGGAACACCAGTTTACATGTTAGTATGTATCAAGGTGAATTTAAGAAAGCCCACCAACTGTAATCTATTACTTTGAGGTCATCCATCAGTTCTCTCTCTCAGCAATGTGTGCTACATGGCAGTGGGCATCCGTGTCTGTGTACCCAGCATCTATTTTCCATACTTCTGAAAACAGCATCTCCTTTTAGGAAAACTGCTCATCGCAAGACCCACTCTGGAGCTGACCAGCTAGAATTCCCTGTCTCTCTTAGTAGTAGTAATTAATTAGTAATTAGTAATTAGTCATCATTTTCCAGTAGTGATTGGACTAGTGGTGAATACTCTAGTGATTAAGGTGACCCAGGCTGGGCCAATCAGACTCCCTTCTAGAATTTTCCTAAGTGGAGCTGGTAGGGGAAAGTTACTCTTCTTCTTACAGACCATGGGCTTCACTACACGGAGCACCCTAAAAACAAAGAACCATAAGGACATCAAGTCCACAGGTCCAGGCTTTTAAGTTTCTCAGAGCTGGCCTCATTCCTGCAGCTTACCTTTTACTTCTAGGAGCTACCCTAGCATTCTTCCAATAAATCCCTTTTTCCTTTCTGTTGCCTCTAACCGAAGAACTTTAATTGATATAAAAAGGCAATCATAATTCTGTGCTTAGTGCTTACCTGGCATAGGATACTGAAATCATTTATACAGTTAAAGTTATCAACATTATGTGATACCTGAAGTTTTTGTTTTATATTGTTCTGTTTTAATTCTGAGACTAAAGAATAACTAAATGACGTATTAAGAATGATTCAACTTCCATTCTGTCATAAAAACTATACATAGCTCATAATATATATTCCGGAATTTATAAGGAAACATTCCTTGAATCAGAAAACAACTTGGAAAAAGATGAACTAAGTTGAAGGCCTTACACCATCTGATTTCAAGTTTTATAAAACCGCAGTAATTAAGACAATGTGGTACTGATATAAAGATAGACAAATAGATTGATGAAACAGAATAGAAAGTGGGATCAGAAATAGATCCACCCATATACGGTCAATTGATTTTTTTTTTTAATTTTTTTTTTTAACGTTTATTTATTTTTGAGACAGAGAGAGACAGAGCATGAACGGGGGAGGGTCAGAGAGAGGGAGACACAGAATCTGAAACAGGCTCCGGGCTCTGAGCACTCAGCACAGAGCCTGACGCGGGGGGCTCGAACTCACGGACCGCGAGATAGTGACCTGAGCCGAAGTCGGACGCTCAACCGACTGAGCCACCCAGGCGCCCATACGGTCAATTGATTTTTAACAAACATGCAAAAGCAAGTAAACAAAGAAAAGATGGTCCTTTCACCAAACACTGCTGGAACAACAGGATATCCATATGTAAAAATAATGAACCTCGGTCCATACTTTACTCCATATACAAAAATTAAGTCAAAATGGATTACAGACCTAAAAGTAAGATATAAAACTGTAAAACTCCTGGAAGAAAGCATAGAATATTTTTGTGTCCTTGGATTATGTAAAGAGTTCTTAGAAGCAACATCAAAAGGCCAATCTGTTTTTTAAAAATTGATACACTGAACTTTGTCAAAATTAAGAAGCTCTGCTCTTTGAAAAACATTAAGAGAATGAATCAACAAGCCACAGATTTGGGATAAAATATTTGCGTATCTCGTATTTGCTAAAGGATTTCTACCCAGAACAAAGAATTCTCAAAACACAGTAACAGAAAAATAAACGAATACAAAAATGGGCTAAAGATTTGAAAAGGTCCATTACAAAGATAATATATAGTGGTCAACAAGCACATGAAATATGCTCAATGTCATCAATTATTAGGGAAATGCAAATTAAGGCCACAATGAGATACCAGATATACCTATTGGAATGGCTAAAATTAAAGACTTATCGTCCCAAATGTTGAAGAGATGTGGAGCAACCAGAACCCTCACACACGGCTGGTGGAAATATAAAATGGTAACCACTTTTCAGTTTCTCCAAAGTTAAACATACTTCGATCATAGTCATTCTCCTCCCACGTATTTACCGGAGAGAAATGCAAGCATACAGACATACAGAGACTTGTACATGAATGTTCACAGCAGCTTTATCTACATTAGCTCCAAACTGGAAACAGCCCAACTGGCTAAACAAAACATGGAATAAAAAGAAATAAAAAAGTAATACATACGAAAACATTGATGAACCTCAAATACTTAGTGAAATAAACCAAACCAAAAAGAAAAGAAAAATGGAGTAATAGTCAAAACCCATGTAACTAGACAACACAAAGAATGAGCCTTGGGGCGCCTGGGTGGCTCAGTCGGTTGAGCGTCCGACTTCGGCTCAGGTCATGATCTCGCTGTCCGTGAGTTTGAGCCCCGCGTCGGGCTCTGTGCTGACAGCTCAGAGCCTGGAGCCTGTTTCGGATTCTGTGTCTCCCTCTCTCTCTGACCCTCCGCCATTCATGCTCTGTCTCTCTCTGTCTCAAAAATAAATAAATATTAAAAAAATTAAAACAAAACAAAACAAAAAAACAAAGAATGAGCCTTAATGTCAACTATGGACTCCAATCAATGCACCAATGTTGGTTTATTAATTGTAACAAGTGTGCCACACTAACACAAAATGTTAATAATAGGGAGAAATATGTATGGAGGGAGAGGTAACATATGGAACACTCTGTACTATCTGCTCAATTTTTCTGTAAACCTAAGACTGTTCTCAAAAATAAAGTCTTAATTTTTAAAAATGACATAAATGAAGGAAATATGGGAAATTTTATAATTGTCCAATATCGGTAATGGATACCCTGTAGTTCATTATTCTATCCTCCACTTTTCTATATATTTAAAATTTTCATTTAGAAATTTTTTAAAGAATACATAATGATTCCATTTATATAAAATCCTAGAAAATGCAAATCAACTTAAGTGACAGAAAGCGGATCAGTGGTTGCCTGGGGAAGGGAGGGACTTAGAAGGATTAAAAAGGAACATAAGGAAACTTTGGGGGAAGAGTTATGTTCACTATCTTGATTATGGTAATAGTTTCATGGTTCATAGTTTCATGTATACATCAAAATGAATCAAAGTCAAGAATGCTAGCTTCTCCTGCAGATCACCCACAGCATCAAAACTGGAGTTGGTGAGAAGCCAATGCAGATTCCATTCTGTCCTTGCTCTCCTCCACATTCAGTTTCCCTTTTTGACTGTCTGCCTAGCTGATCTGCAGCAGCTTCAGGCTCAACAATAGACTCAGAGGCAAGCGTCTGCCCAGAATGCTCTCCCAGCCCCCACAATTACAGAAGGTCTAACAGCTGTCATAAATCCCACATTATTTAGCAGGCAAGTAGTTCTTCTTCTTTGATGGAACTTAACTAATACAAGATCCAGACCATTTTATTGAGTAAGAAGACAACATTGATGGTGTTATTCCCTTCCAATGGAATCTATAAATTTAATATACTCCTAATTACAATCAAAAGGGATTTTCTTTTAGGAACTCCATGAAATGTTTCTAAATTTCATTTAGAAGAGCAAATACCGGGTGCCTGGGTGGCTTACTTGTTAAGCATCTGACTTTGACTCAGGTCATGATTTTACAGTTCATGAATTCGAATCCCACTTTGGGTGAGTTTGTGCCCCACTTCGGGTGAGCTCGAGCCCTGCTTTGGGTGAACATGAGCTCTGCTTCAGGTAAAATAAAGGAGTAAATGCCAATAAACTTGAAAAAGCAGAGTATCATAAGTACTAAAAGGTGAATACAAAGTCCAGAAACAGATTAAGTGTGTGTATGGGGGAGTGGGGAATGTGTGTATAATTCTAAACTGATAGAGGAACACTTATTATTTAACTCAGATCCTGTATCAGTTAGGCTTCTTAAGTGCATGGAAAAGAAAAGAAGTAAATGCAAAACACAAAACTTATTAAAAGGATATTGGAAATCACAGACTTGCCAGGTTTTAAGAACCAGGCCTCAAATCTATGCCTCAAGTACCTCAGTGAAAATGACACCAGACAACTGGTCTGGTGACCATCTCCCTACCACTGACCCCAGCTTACACTGCCCAACCCCCGTCACCAGATGTTACCACTGGCATTGGTGTGAAAGCTGCACTGTCTGCTGCGGCCATGAAAGATTCTTGGCAGTATTTGTTGTTTTTTTTTAATCTCAATACAAAATTTGGAGTGGGGCAGCGTGTATGTGTCTGATTGGCTGGCTCTACATTACATGACCAGACCTTTGCTGCAAGGGAGGTTGGAAAAGACAGTACTTAGCCTTTTCAGCATGTATTGTAGAAAGAGTGCTCTTTGTTTCTTCCAGTTGCATTAGAAGAGCAATCTGACAAATATACTATCTGGACAGGAAGTGAGCAGTCCACACTGGTTGTCAGTCTGTTAAGTGCCAAGTAGTACTGGAGAGAGTCAATCAGACAAAACCTGAGACTGGGTCATCTGCTTTCAATCTGTGCAATGCACAGTTCTACACAGTAAAGCTGTTAAATCAACTCTAGATTTTAAAGCTGTTAAATCAAACAACATTCAAATGGATTACAGTTTTGCAATATAATAGACCATTTCCCTGGTTGGTTAAATTAAGAAAGGGAATCTGTAGCTGCTTGGAAAATTTCTATGATTAGATAGCTTTTGTAATCAGTTTGATTATCAAGTTTGGGATATTTACATGAATTTGTAAACAGACTTCTACATAGTTCAGCCAGGTAGACTTTTAGAGGGGAGCTCAAAATTATTTTAAAAATATTGATAGACATGACTACATAAGAATGTAAAACTTGTGCATGGCAAAGTTAAAGACAAATGGAGGAAATTTAGAACCTTTATGATGGAGAAAGATTTAAAGTTTTACTTTATTAAGGGCACTTAAAATTAAGAAGGAAAAATAAGTACCCCAGTAATAAAGCGGGCAATGTCTATGGAAAGGCAATTTTGAAAAGGAAGAAATACAAATATCAAAAATTACTAGAAGATTTCAACTTTATTGGTAATCAATTGAATTTAAATTAAAACAATAAGGGGTGCCTGGGTGGCTCAGTTGGTTAAGCGTCCAACTTTGGCTCACATCATGATCTCACTGTCCATGAGTTCGAGTCCTGCATCAGGCTTGCTGCTGTCAGCGGGGAGCCTTCGCCGGATCCTCTGTCTCCCTCTCTCTCTGCCCCATCCCTGCTCATGCACTATCTCTCTCTCTCTCTCTCTCAAAAGTAAATACGCATTAAAAAATTAATTAAAACAATGAGATTTCAATGTAAGATTGACAAAAAAATTGCTAATACTTTCTGTTAGTAGTGGTAGAGAAATGATCACTCATACTGAGTATTAGCAGGAGTGTAAGTGGGTATAATTTTTAGGGGACAATTTGACAATAAATGTATCAAAAACCAAGGGGCGCCTGGGTGGCTCAGTCGGTTAAGCGGCCGACTTCGGCTCAGGTCATGATCTCACGGTCTGTGAGTTCGAGCCCCGCGTCAGGCTCTGTGCTGACAGCTCAGAGCCTGGAGCCTGTTTCAGATTCTGTGTCTCCCTCTCTCTCTGCCCCTCCCCTGTTCACACTCTGTCTCTCTCTGTCTCAAAAATAAATAAACGTTAAAAAAAAATTAAAAAAAAAAAAACCATTTAAAAATGAACAAATATTTTTGACTCAGCATTTCCAACTCTACAAATTTATCCACAGAAAATAAGTAGATTTAAATACAAAGAGGTATATATGGATATTCAGTATGGCATTGTTTATAATAAGGAAAAATTAGAAATTAAAGGTCCTAAATACAAGACTAGTGAAATTAATTTCAAACAATTAAGCAGCCATTAAAAAACACTTATTTCTGTTTTTACTGACATGAAAAGATGTTCAAAATATTAACATTTAAAAGGCAGCCTGTAAGATAATATGTAAAATATTACTTTTTATTAAAAATATGTACTTATACTGTACATTTAAAAATAGAGAAGACTGTTCATTTGGCTCCTATCTCACTCATGGGCTTACATATGATCATTACTTTTTTCCCCTTGTTTGATTCCCTAAACATTTTCAATGCCTTAATATTATGACCACAAAACCATTAAAGCTACTCTGAAAAGTTAGTCAGAAGTCATTAAACAACTCAGACCATGATGCTTGTCAGCCTCTTCAAAGTATAATTTTTAAAAAGTAAAAGTATATTTATAACATCATAAATATGTATTAATAAAAATATGAGAATATATAACATTAATAAACATTAATAGAGGTGCCTGGGTGGCTCAGGTTAAGCACCCAACTCTTGATTTTGGCTCAGGTCATGATTTCACGGTTTGTGAGTTCAAGGCCTGCATCGGGCTCTGCACTCACGGTGCGGAGCCTGCTTGGGATTCGTTCTCTCCCCTCTCTCTCTACCCCTACCCCACCTGCTCTCTCTTTCAAAAATAAACAAAAAAAATTAAAATTAAAATAAACCTTAATAAAATTTTATACAATTCTTATAAGCCAAATTTATACTATAAAAATTATTTGTTCCTATTTATGTATTAGTTGACACATGCAAAGACTACAAAAGATTTCTCTATCTCCAGGTGAAATAAACTTATAGAGATTCCTTTAATTCTTTCATATTGTGAAGAAGACTTGCTTTGCACAGAACCAACTGTGCAAATGATAATGGAGTCTACGACAATCCTCAAATTCTTGTCATTTGCAATAATGAAATCTGTTCTGAAAAGCACTAAGATTGGGTTTGAGCCTACAGATTCTTCCAGGATGAGGAAATAATGATTTCAAAGTACTTTCAAGCAAGAGATAAGACCAAAATGTAAGAATCCAAAAGATACCTCCAAGGTCATGAATCCTTTAATTAAACCCGAGGATTTACAGTCCCATAAATGAATCATTTGTTTCCACTTTACAAATAAACTCTTGACACTTGCATGGATAAAGAAGTCAACATATTTAAAGGTTCAGTGCACATAATTTTAAAGTTTATAAAATATCCCTTTGAACCAAAGCTAGATGCCAGTATCCACTTAGGCAGATGGGAATCGGGACACACAAATTTGAATTAATGACCAAGTCAGAGAGGTGCTGCACTGGCAGCAATATTCCCCTCCTTCAGTGAGCAGTGGCCTGCAAATTAGCCCGAAGGAGAAAGAAGGCCACTCAGGCAGATGAGTGTGAGAGGGAAGGCTGTGCACACTCACACAAAAGCCTAACAGAAAAGCTCTGCTGCCACTGAAACTATGCTTATTCAGGAAAACCTTGGTTTGCGAGCATAACTCATTCCGGAAACATGCTTGTAATCCAAAGCACTTGTATGTCAAAGCGGAAGAAATACTGGAAACTCAGATGACTTGTTCCACATCCCAAAAATATTCACATAAAAATCATTACAATACTGTAATATAATACACAACAATAAAGAAAATACAAAATATAAAGACAAATAAATTAACCTGCACTTACCTTTCAAAACCTTCGTGGCTGGTGTGAGGGAGACAAGAGAGAGGGTTATTGTGTAGGATGACTTTCACTATCACTAATGAAATCACTGCTATCTACTGGCTCAATGGAATCCTTTTCTGCATGGGGGCCATTGTATACACTTGCATGGATGTCAACTATACTACATTATTAATAAACTCTTGTCATATACTGTATTTAATGTAACTGGCAATAATGCAGCAGAGGAAAGGGTCTCTATCTGCAGGCAACCTGACCTAGAATGAAGCAAAGCATTCTTAAGCTTACTCATGTATGGAAAAGCAAAGGACTGTTGAAGTGACAAAAAAATACACTATCGCCAGTTTTGGGTACCTTCCAATGTTCTGAAAAATCACTGATTTCTGCCAAACACCACAGCATGAGGCCCAGCATCTGAGCAAGGGAGACGATCACCCACCATCCCGCAGAGAGAAAGAAAGAGAGAGAAAAGAACGACTGGCTCATTTGTGATCATGTGACATTAGGCATCATGTACTACTCAGTCGCAGAACAAGTTACTCACAACACAAGGTTTTACTGTATATGCATTTATTACAAATTTATTTTCAAATCTTATCTCAGGAGACAAAAAAAAGGTCATTATCCACTTAATTGCAAATTGCATTACATCCAAACTCTTTTACTCTTTTTTTAAGATTTTACTTTTAAGTAATCTCTACACCCAACATGGAGCTCGAACTCACAACCCCAAGACCAAGAGTCACATACTCCACTAACTAAGCCAGCCAGGTACCCCCATCTTCTTTTACTCTTGAAACAATTTTTAACATCCTAAAATATATTTAAATGTTACCAACCTTGTGTTTTACATAAGTTCAGATTCTAAAAACACAGGGTAGCTAATGAAGTGTTAAGAGCAAAGTGAAACATCAAAAGATCACTTCAAGTATTTAAATGATGATTCAAATTTAAAGTGACCCGAAAAAGAAGACCTTATTGTTTATAACTATATCGTTGTTTGAATAGGAACACATACACAAAACGGGGCAGCATGAAATACATTTTATAAATGGAAAGTATAAAACAGTTGCTTGATGAGAGAACAACAAAAGACTAATGAGGGAAGTAGATCCCTTAGCCCGTCAAGTTTTTTAGATGCCTGCAGCTCTGCAAACTTCTGGACTGCAAGTACATGGGCCCCTGAGCCAGAATCACCCAGCTAAGCCTTGTCGAGACCACAGACACAGTGAGATAATACTTGTTAAATGTTTTAAGCCTCTAAGTTTCGGGGTAATTTGTTATACAGTAATAGGTATCTAACACAATACTGTTTCATTCATTCATTCATTCATTCATTCAGAGAGGGCACAAGTGAGCAAAGGGCAGAGAGAGAGAGAGAGAGAGAGAGAGAGAGAGAGAGAGAGAGAATCCCACAAGGGGCAGAGGCAGGGGGGAAAGAGAGAAAGAGAAGCAGGGCTCAGCTCACCCGAAGTGGGGCAGGAGCTCACCTGGAAGCAGGGCTTGAGCTCATCTGATGTGGGATTCGAACTCCTGAACCCTGAGATCATGACCTGAGCCCAAGTCAGATGCTTAATGACTGAGCCACCCAAGGACCTGTTTCCTTTTTTAAAAAAAGGTATAATATGGGAGTGCCTGGGTGGCTCAGTCAGTTGAGTGTCCAACTTTGGCTCAGGTCATGATCTCATGATTCATGAATTCAATACCTGCGTCAGGCTCTGTGCTGACAGCTCAGAGCCTGAAGCCTGCTTCAGCTTTTCTGTCTCCCTCTCTCTCTCTGCCCCTCCCCCACTCATGCTCTGGCTCTCTCTCTCTCGCGCGCGCTCTCTCTCAAAAATAAACATTAAAAGGGGAGCCTGGGTGGCGCAGTCGGTTAAGCGTCCGACTTCAGCCAGGTCACGATCTCGCGGTCCGTGAGTTCGAGCCCCGCGTCAGGCTCTGGGCTGATGGCTCGGAGCCTGGAGCCTGTTTCCGATTCTGTGTCTCCCTCTCTCTCTGCCCCTCCCCCGTTCATGCTCTGTCTCTCTCTGTCCCAAAAATAAAAAAATTAAAAAAAAAAATTAAAAAAAAAAAAAAATAAACATTAAAAAAAGTTAAAAGAATATAATTATGGTCCCAGAAATACAATTCTGACATCTATTCCACTCCAATTATTAGTGCAGATATTTAACATCTCTGGCTTAGATTCTGAGTATGAGAAAGAGAATTTTTTTCTTTTGGAAAACGAAATTTAATGAATGTAGTCCTTTTAGTTACTGTCTCTGACTAGGACACCCAAGTGTATCCATTTTTCGTCATACCTTTTTCTACTTCCTACCCCTTCCCTATAAGTAGAATGGACCTCAAAAACCGTAAAATAATGATTTATTCTACATAGTCACTTTTGTTAGGCAGTTCTGTTAAGACTAGTAACTATAATTTTCTCTTAAACCTGTCATGCATAAAACCCAATGTGCACAAGGTATTCGACAAATATTTCAGTATACTAATACAAGGTATAAGCAGGAAGCAACCCTCAGCCTATGAACTAAACATATTATTTAGGATGCCTTCTCATCTCATAACAACCAGTTACCCAGATGATAAATTTCTCCTTATGACTTGTAGCCACTTTCTACAATGGTAAAACTGCCACACCCCATCCCATTACAGTAAAACGTCATCAACTATGGGGACTTTAAAGTATACATACATAGTAGTAGGGCGCCTGGGTGGCTCAGTCGGTTAAGCGTCCCACTTGGGCTCAGGTCATGATCTCACCGCTTGTGAGTTCGAGCCCCGCGTCGGGCTCTGTGCTGACAACTCAGAGCCTGGAGCCTGCTTTGGATTTTCTGTCTCCCTCTCTCTCTGCCCCTCCTCTGCTCATGTTGTCTCTCTCTCAAAAATAAACTTTAAATACATTTTTAAAATAAGTATACATAGTAGTAATCTTTCCTTAACTCACATAGTCAGTTACTTTAATTATACACTATGATGCATTAATAATCTTAGACAAATATTTCTGCCAAAACAAAGAGCTAACAAATTCCCCATGTAAATGTCACCTACTTCCCTCTCTCATCACACAAATATTTATAAAAACCTGAGGTAAATGTAGTCCCAAATCCAACAACTACCTTTAGTATTGTTTTACAAAGAAGTCTTTTTCACTGTTGGTGCTGCAAAAGTTCATATATTTAATTTTTTTTTTAAATTTTAATTTCTTTAAGTCATCTCTACACCCAAGGTGGGGCTGGAACTCAAACCAGAGATCAAGTAGCAGGCTCCGCCCAGTGTGCCAGCTAGACGCCCCAAATACATATATATTTTTAATGCTACAAGTAACCTAGAGCAGATGCCCAATCTAATGCAGCTAATTTGCAAAGGAAGGAAACACAAATCCTCACTTTCACAGAAACTTTTTATAGCCTGAACATAAAATGTTTAATTCCTACACTATTAGTAACAAAACATACAATTCTGAATCTCAGTATATTTCAAATCTCGGCAAATTCCCAAAGCGTTCTTTCCTAAGGCTGGTGTGATGCAATAATCTTAAAAATGCCGATTAAGAAAATGGGGCAGAAGGCCTGGCGTCAACGTTACCAAACGTTCCATGTGCAGGGAAGAGACCGTGTCACACTTTTAACAGTCACGCCTCCAGGGATCCGGGGCGGGCAGGACTGTCGTGCCTGGTAAAGAGGGCAATGGGCAACTCCGGCAAGACCCCCGCCACGCCGCCCTGGGCCAGGGAAACGCCGGGGCACAAAGCCTAGGGGAGGACCCGGTGCTTATGGAATCTCGAAGGCGCGACGAAGCCTGAGGGAGACGCCCGGACTTCGAGCAGATCCCGGGACCATCAGACAGTGACGGCCCACGGGTCCAGTACACCCCGCTTGCTCTCGCGTCCCGCGCGCTCGCCGCCCCTGCAAGCCCACCCCATCCAGACTCTGGAGCTTCGGCCTCCCACCTCAGGACGCAGTTTCGCGGCGTCCACTCCGTCCCCTTCCCGCCCAGTCCCTCGCGGAGCTCAGCCGCACCCACCCTCAGCTCTTCAGGTTGAAGTCCTTCGCAGCACAAACGGCGGCCCCGCCTCTCTTCCCTCCCCTAGGCCGGCACCATAGAGACGCCGGACGCCAGCCAGAGCGGCCCCAGCAACACCCAAACGTCCGCCGAGAGGACGCCGGGATACTGGCCCCATTCATAACGGACCGGAACGGAAATCTCTGGGGTCTGCTGGTGGAGGTGGTGGGTTCCTGCAGTTTTCTCCTGCCGTACCCCATAAGGAGACCTTTGGGATAGTGGGGGGATAAGTGCAAAGTGCCTTGTTGGTTTCCTCTGTCAAACCTGAGCATTCGTTCTTGGCTGTGCCGGCGCCGTGCCCCAGACTTGGCCGATATACCCATAATGCACCCTCCCTGGCGGCCAGAAAGCTGAGAAAGCAGAAGTGGCCTCACCGAATGTCGGAGGCACAGGCCATACGCTCAGACGCTTGAGCTGGGAGCCACAGGCCGTCTTGGCTCCCGAAGAGGTGGAGAAATGTCTTTCAAGTTGGGCGTCGGAGAGTTTTTCAGGAGACGGAGACACCACGCGGCTTTGCGGGTCGGCCGCTCCTCCATAGCGCTCCAACGCCCCCTTGGGGAATTCTTGATAATTATACTTCGCCACTTTGTGGGCGGACAGTGGGTGCTACACTTTATTGTAGCAGCAGTGGCAGGCCTGGCTGAATCATGACTGCTAAACGCACAGGAGCTGAAAAAACTGCGTAAAATGTAGCTTGACCCTAATTAACCAAACTCACAAGATGCAGCTTTTTAATGGGACTATGGTCAGGTTCCAGCCTGTCTTTTGCCTGAGTGAGCACCGAGGAGATGTCTAGCTTGGCACTGGCTCTAGGAAGCACTGGCTCAAAAGAATAGGCTCAAAGAGGGGCATTGCTTTCTTCTTCCTACCTACAGTTTCTCAGAACAAGTGTCAGATGGAAAGCAAGGGTAGTAGTGGGATTATATTAATCATAGAGTTGAAAGAGAATTCTGTAGTAGAAAGTGAGATCTTCAATATCAAGCAAACTCCTAGGCCTCTCACAAAACCCTGAAGTGTGACTCAGTTTCTCGGTGATAGAACTTTTCATTGCTTGCCACACTCTTGGTCCTTAGCCAGTGGAAAAGATTCAACTGAGGAAAACGATACACAATTTAACTCACATAGTTTAAAAGCTAATCAAAAAGAACACATTAACCACAATATGGGGTGCTTTTAGTCATGATGAGGACAATTTGTCTCAATTGTAGTAACAATTTCACATTGCCCTTATGGCAGCATTGTACATCTTATACTCCAGGCTTTCTAGAGCTATAGAAGAACAACATGGAAGGCTTCCTGCAACCAAAACAAAGAGAAAGGGTTAGTTCTTTTCTGTGCAGTCAGCCTACAGTCCGAAGGCACTGATTCATTTCTACAATACATACTGAATTCTCTGTGTGCTGAACACCATGTTTAGTAACAGGCTATAGAATGACTTTATGGAGCTCAAGTTCTAGCGAAGGATCTAGACTACAAAGAAACAAAAGTTGTACAACTACAGTATGTGCTATAAAGGAAATAACTAGGGTGATGTAATAGAGACTAATGGAGGAGGCCCTTCTGAAGAATAATTGGTGCTGAGATTTAAAGGTGGCAAGGAGCCCAGAGAGAAGCTATCAAGAGAACACTGTGCCCATTCAAGTCACTGACATTATTACTCCTAATCTATGCTCTACTTCATTTCCTTTTTCTCCTTGTTTCCTATGTTCTTTCTTCCATGTCAAGAAGCTGGTCTTTTCTAGAAATCAGAAGTTAATCAGAATATTTTTGCTATATTTGTCAAATCTTGAAGTCTCTTTAGTGTGTGGTTTTGTTATTTCCCAATTGGCAAGGTTCTAATAAACAGCACTTTTGATGAGCTCATTTTAGTTGCACACACTTGTATAGCATCAGTTTTTTTCAGATGTTCAAAAGAAATTAATAAGCCAATTCAGATAAAATTGGTCTTTGATGAAGTGCTCAATTCTTAGCTTGAAGCAATATTGCCTGTATGATTTAAAGATCTAATTCTCTTTGGGCAGTTCTGTTGAAAAATATTTGGAGACACCAAAGAGCAAATGACCAAATGCACAAAATTCTGCATATTTAAAAAGGAAAAAAAAAAAAAAACAACCTTGAGGATTAATAGTAAATGCTCCGCAAGATAAAACAGTAACAACTATGATTTTATAAATTTTTTTTCATAAATATGAAATAATTGTTCAAAATTCTAAAATATTTCTTTATTAATAAGGTACATTATAAATATATCTCTTAAAATTTACAAGTTAGGTAACCCCCAAAGTTAACTGTCATTTTTTCATATAATCATTGCACAGAAGTAATATATGTAATTTCTTGGCTTACTAGTAATACTAGTCACTTGAAACAACATCCTTAAGGTTTGTGATTCACTTTTTAGAATTTAATAGAAGACAGTCAATATCTTGAAGGATTTCAGAGGTTTTTTTCAATGCCACTGATACTCTCTTTTCATTAACTTCTTCCAGCAAGGTTTCTGAAGGTTTTGGTTCATAATGATCAGATGACCGTTCATTTTCTTTGTTGGAAATCTGGTTTAGGATACCACTATTCTCCAGTAACACTAAGTTGCTTAGTTAAGGAGTTTTTTCCCCACATTTTTCATTATATAAGTACTTTTAATTTCAGAAAGCCTGGTCTTCATATTAAAATATTATTTCTCTGTTAGGAAGGTTTCTTAGATTCATAATAGATTTGGTACTTTAGAACTTATCAAGTCTACCCCTTATTGATAAAGAAACTAGTTAGAGTAGAAGAGAAGAAGAAAGGAAAGAGTAGGTATGTGTGTGTATTTGGATGGAAATTTGGTGATAGGAGATGAAAAGAATTAAAATCTCAACATTCCTTTAAGTGAAGAAGTGATATGGGACTAAAAGAACAAAAGAGTGACAGGAATATAAATAATCTATGTGTTGTATTTTTTAATTTAAAAAAGATCTAGAATGAAAAGAAACCTGTCCTCTGTTGCAGAGCTACTTTATTATTTGAATAGGATTACAGAAAAATCATTAGATAAATTTAAATGAATGAGGTGGGAACTTACAGAACAAAAAGTTTCTTAAGAAAATGAGCCCAGTTATATGTCAACAAATTGGACAACCTAGAAGAAACAGATAAATTCCTAGAAAAGACAACCTACCAAGACTGAATCATGAAAGAGAGAATCTGAATAGATCAATCACTAATAAGGAGGTTGAATCAGTAATCCAGAACCTCCAAATAAATAAGAGCTCAGGGCCAGATGGTTTCACTGGTGAATTCCTCCAAGCACTGAAAAAGAATTAATACCAATCCTTCTCAAACTCTTCCAAAAAATAGAAGTGGAGGGAGTATGTCCAAACTCAAATCTTTAAGTCCAGCATTACTCTGACAACCAAAACCAGACAAGAACACTGGTCAGAAAAAATTATCGGGGTGCCTGGCTGGCTCAGTCAGAAGAGTATATGACTCTTCATCTCAGGGTCACAGATTCAAGCCCCATATTGGGTGAAGAGATTGCTTTTGAATAAATAAATAAATGAAAAAATAAATAAATGTTAAAAAAATTACAGGCCAATATTCCTGATGAATATAAATGCAAAAAAAATCCTCAAAAGATTAGCAAATGGAATCAACAATACCTTAAAATGATCATACACCATAATCAACTGAGATTTATTCCAGAAATGCATGGATGTTTCAACATATGAAAATCAGTCAATGTGATACACCACATTAACAAAATGAAGGATAAAAATTACCTGATTATCTCAATAGATGTAGAAAAACTGTCAACAAACTGGGTATAGAAGGAATGTACCTCATGATAATAAAGGTCACATATGACTAGCCCACAGCTAACATCATACTCAATGGTGAAAAACTGAAAGCTTTTCCTCTAAGATCAGGAATAAGACAAGGATGCCCACTCTCGCCAGTGTTATTCAACATAATGTCCTAGCCAGAGCAATTAGGCAAAAAAGAAAAGGAATTCAAGTCAGAAAAAGTAAAACTGTTTCTATTTGCAGATGATATGATATTATATATAGAAGATCCTAGAGACTCCACCAAAAACTGTTAGAACCAATAAATTCAGTAAAGTTTCATGATGTAAAATCAATGTACAAAAAAACCAATTAAATACGCTAATAACAAACTATCAGAAATTAAGAAAACAATCCCATTTATAATTATATCAAAAAGAATAAAATGCCTAGAAATATATTTAAGCAAGAAAGTGAAAGATCTATATGCTAAGACATTCATGATGGAAACTGAAGAAGACACAAATAAATGGAAAGCTATTTTGTACTCCTAAATTGGAAGAATTAATATTGTTAAAATGTCCATGCCACCCAAAACAATGTACAAATACAATTCAATCTCTATCAAATTCCAATAGCATTTTTCAAAGAAACATAATAAACAATCCTAAAATTTGCACAGAACCACAAAAGAACCCAAAGAGCCAAATCTTAAGAACAAAGCTGGAGGCATAATGCTTCCTGATCTCAAACTATATTACAAAGTTATAGTAATCAAAACAGTATAGCATGGGGAAAAGGATAGACACATAGATCAATGGAACAGAATAGAGAGCCCAGAAATAAACCCACGTAATACACGGTCAATTAATTTACAACCAAGAAGCCAAGAATATACAATGGGGGAAAAGATGGTCTCTTCAATAAATGGTGCTGGAAAAACTGGACCCTTATCTTACACCCTACACAAATATCAACTCAAAATGGGCTGAAAACTTGAATATAAGACCTGAAACCATAAAACCCCTAGAAGAAACCACGGGGTAAGGTCCTTGACATCAGTCTTGGCAGTGATTTTTTTGGATTTGATAACAAAGCAAAGGCAACAAAAGCAAAAATAAACAAATGGAAGTACATCAAACTTAAAAGCTTCTGCACAGCAAAGGGCACCATCAACAAAATGAAAAGACAATCTATGAAATCAGAGGATGTATTTGCAAGTCATATATTTGATAAGAGGTTAATATCCAAAATACATAAAGAGCTCATACAACTAAATAGCAAAAAAAAAAAAAAAACTGATAAAAAAATAGGCAGAGAAACTGAATAGATATTTTTTCAAAGACATACAAATGGTCAATAGGTATATGGAAAAGTGCTCAACATCACAAATTATCAGGGAAATGCAAATCAAAACCACAGTGAGGTCTCACCTCATATGCATTTGAATGGCTATCATCAAAAAGACAATAGTTAACAAGTGCTGGTAAGGATGTGGAGAAAAGAGAACCCTTGTGTACCTTGGTGTCAATGTAAATTGGTGTAGACACTATGGAAAACAGTATGGAAGCTCCTCAAAAAATTAAAAAAAGAACTATCATACCATTCAGCAATTCAAATTCTGCAGATATATCCAAAGGAAATGACATCAGGATCTCAAAGAGATATCTGCATTCCCATGTTCATTGCAGCATTATTCACAATAGCCAAGATATGGAAACAAACCAAGTGTCCAGTAACAAACGAACGGATAAAGAAGATATGGTATAGGGGCACCTGGGCGGCTCAGTCGGTTAAGCGTCCGACTTCAGCTCAGGTCATGATCTCACTACTTGGGAGTTCAAGCCCCGCATTGGGCTCTGTGCTGACAGCTCAGAGCTTGGAGTCTGCTTCAGATTTTGTCTCCGTCTCTCTGCCCCTTCCCTGTTCACGTGTCTCTCTCTCTCCTTTCTCTCTCTAATATAAAATAAAAAATTAAAAAAAAAAAAAAGAGAGATGGTAGATGTATACAATGGAATACTACTCAGCCATGAGAAATAAGGAAATCCTGCCATTTAAAACACAGAAGGATTCTGAGGGTATTATGCTAAGTGAAATAAGCCAGACAGAAACACAAATACTGCAGTGTCATTTATATGTGGAATTTTTTAAAAAAGTCAAACTGATAGAAACAGTAAAAATGGTTTCCAGGGGGTGGGGGTGGATAAAATAGAGATTAGTAAAAGACAAACTTCCAGCTCTAAATTGTATAAGGTCTGAGGATCTAATGTATAACATGGTGACTACAGTAGATAACCTTATGTTGTATGGTTGAGGTTTGCTAGAAGAATGGAACTCAGAGGTTCTTACCAAAAAAAGGGTGGGGAGAGGAAGGAATAGATATGGGGCATATAGATATAGATATGTGAGGTGACATGGGTGTTCATTATTAACAAGACAGGGTAATCCTTTCACAATATGTGTGTGTCAAGTCACCACAACGTACACCTTAAATCTCTTACAATTTTGTCAGTTATACCTCAATAAAGCAGAAATTAAAAATAAAAGAATTTTTAATAATAAATATCCTAAGAAAAAAGAAAGAAAAAGTCAGACATAGGTCTGTTATAATTTAGAATATAATTATATAAGTGAAAAAGTCTCCATAGGAGACCTTAACCCTAGTTCACTGTCCCCTGCCCTATTCAAACTCACTCAAAAGTATAAATGTTGACATGATATACCTTCTATAGACAAGATATATCTTTGTTTTTTAAGTTTATTTATTTATTTTGAGAGACAGAGGGTGAGCAGGGGAGGGTCAGAGAGGGAGGGAGGGAGGGAGGGAGGGAGAGGGAGAGAGAGAGAGAGAGAGAGAGAGAGAGAGAGAGAGAGAGAGAATCTCAAGCAGGCTCTGCAGGGTCAGCACACAGCCCGACGTGGGGCTTGAACTCATGAAACTGTGAGATCATAACCTGAGCTGAAAATAGTTGACTGCTTAACCAACTGAGCCACCTGGTGCCCCTAGACAAGATATATCTTAAATTACCATCTTAAATGTTATTCAGTAAAGCTCCAGAATATATAAGTATGGATTAATATAAAGTACAGAATCATGAATTAAGCCTAGAACCTAAAGGGAGTAATTATACAGGACAGTACATTCTGTTTAAAGGATACAGTTAAACTTCTTTATCTTTTCAAGTTCAGAGGCCACAGACCTGTGCAAAAAGAAAAAAAAAAGTAAGTTAATGATAGTTGTCTGAATCTTTTATATCCACGATATTTCAAGTAAGCATACTTGATTTTTTTTTTCATAAAGTTTTGAATTTTAGAAAGAAGTGCCCAGAAGTTAAGAATTCTCTTTATATGGGTGCCTGTTTGGTTCAGCCAGTAGAGCATATGAATTCTCTCTATATTGGCTTTATTTAGTAACAAATCAACTTGATTCAACTGATAGCTATTGAGTACTTTTAAATTAAAAAAATTTTTTTGAATGTCTATTTATTTTTGAGAGAGAGAGAGAGAGAGAGACAGAGCATGAGTGGGGGAGGGGCAGAGAGAGAGAGAGGAAGACACAGAATCCGAAGCAGGCTCCAGGCTCCGAGCTGTCAGCACAGAGCCTGATGCAGGGCACGAACTCACGAGCCATGAGATCATGACCTGAGCCCAAGTCGTACACTCAATTGACTGAGCCACCCAGGCTCCCTGCTATTGAGTGCTTTTAATGAATAATGTAAGTGAATAGAAGTCCTCACCTCAAGGACTTTTGAATCAGGTATTGATGTTTGAAGGTAACGGGCATTCCTGCCACAACTTAAAAACAAATTTTTTTTTTGATGTTTTATTTATTTTTGAGAGAGAGAGACAGAGTATGAGCGGGGGAGGGTCAGAGAGAGAGGGAGACATAGAGTCTGAAGCAGGCTCCAGGCTCTGAGCTGTCAGCACAGAACCCGACACGGGGCTCGAACTTGTGAAATATGAGATCATGACCTGAGCTGAAGTCGAATGCTTAACCACCTGAGCCACCCAGGCACCCCAACTTTTTTTTTATATAACTGTTTTTTTCTATTTATTTGAAGTTTTTTTATGTAACCATTTTTTCTATTTGAAGTACAATAAAAAAAAAATGCTACACTCTGGAAATTCAGTGGCACAGGTACATGGCCATAACTTGAGAGACATTATAAAGTTAAAAAAAAAAAAGGAAATAAAAAGAAAAAAAACTCTCATATGAAACTGCACTATTACATACTTTTATCTGCTCAAACAGATAATTTGCAAATATTAGGTCAATAAACTGTATAACATCCATAAAAAGGTAGCTTTCTTACTGAAATGCAAGAATTTAAAAGATTGGTAATCGACGGGTGCCTGGGTGGCTCAGTCGGTTAGGCTCAGGTCATGATCTCATAGTTCATGAGTTCAAGCCCCCACATCAGGCTCCATGCTGACAGCTCAGAGCCTGGAGCCTGCCTCAATTTTGCGTCTCCCTCTCTCTCTGCCCCTTCCCCCATGCTCGCTTGCTCTCTCTAAAAAAACATTAAAAAAAATTTTTTTTAAAGATTGATATCTAAACAACAAAAGACAAAAACAAACTGGAATGAAAATCTAGATATCACTTCTAAAATTGGGGCTTTCTGTTGGAGACTTCCTACTCTTCTCTCCCTCTGCCATATCCTGCTGGAGTTCCAGGCCCCACTCCTCTGTCCACCTATCTACCCACAGATCCCGCCTGCTACAACTTTTTTAATACTCACCTGGTATACCCTCTTCTTTCCTCCTCCAAGTTTAGTCAAAGTTAAAAACCTACTAAAATCCTATCACTTCTCTGAAAGAAGTGTTCTCTCCTTCCTTGAATTTCTATAGCACTGTTAACTAATCATATACTCATTGTAATCTCTTGAACTCTTTAACCTTCTGATTTTCATACCTAGATTGTCTTTTTCAGGAGAAAGGATTTTTTTCTTTTTCTTCTGTACTTTGCACATATAAGTAAGGCCTCATTTATATGGAACCCTTCAGAAACAGATGGTTTTGGGGGGCCAAGTTTTTACAGTTGAATTAGGTGTCAAAATATAAGTATTTTCTATTAAGTTTCTTCTGGAATAGACTACTTACTCATTTCATTGTTTTCTTAAACACAGTATATTACATATTCTCTTCTCCTTGAATAGAAGGGTTAACATTATGAACATTAACTCTTACCATGTTCCACAGAAACAGACACTGGGACAAATGGTAATGGGTAGAGGGCAGAATCTCTGACGTGTGTATCCTTTCTCTTTTTCCTCATTAAGCTAGAATGAAATGTGAGCAGTGGCACACAACTAGAAAATAGTGTAACTTAACTAGCTCACTGTAAAATTAATGAAGACTTTAATATCTAAAACATCTCTCTATTCAAGTCACTAGAAAAGTCTTCACAGTTCATGGAACTTGTCTGCTTTACTGGCCTTACTACAGTGGAATGTATTCACCTCCTTGTCAATTTGTACTCTTTCGTTGTACTCTAGTCTATGGATGAAGGATGAAAGAGATCTTTCAACATTTTAAGCATCTGTGGTAAAGACTTCGATATGACTTATTCCAAGGCCTGCTGATTATTCATCACTGAAAAACATCTTTTTTTTCCACATACGACATTTTTCTGGCTGTAAGCAACAGTACAAACTACCTTTAGTGCTGTTGCTCAAATGATGACCCAACTTCTTATGAACTCTCTTCTGTACTATTTTTGACTAGCATCCCTATTAAGAAGTTGAATCAGTAAATAAATAATAGAAGGTGAGCTGGAAAAAAAATACTGAAATACAATTTAGGTAGCTATCGATTGTGCAGTCATTTCTCTTCCTTCAACCCTTCTCTGACAAGAAAACAAATCAGAGTGGAGATGTGTTAGGCTTTGCAAGGGAAATGGAGCTATTGTAAGCGACTGCGACTGGACTGCGTCTCCTCTCCCTACTCTTCCTCAATTCCTTTGTCTTTCTGCTGCTCCTTTTTGCTTCCACCCGTGGCTGCTCTCACCAATATGCACTTCTCTCATGCCCTCACTTTTTAGTTGTCTTTACAGTTATCCTCTTCAAAGTCTTCATGTAAAAAGGCTAGCATCTTACAAACTTTGTCAGCTGAGCAATGAAGTGACCAATTTTATCGTCATACATAATTTCCCTTTCATCCCAACTATGTTTTTTGCTAGCTACTCGGGCAATTTTTCTGCTCCCAAACAGACTGTAGCTGAAGAATGGAGGATCTGGAAAGCTGAACCCTTAGGATACCTAACATATTCAAATAACATCTACTGATTTGATTTCGACCTCTTTCTCTAGGTCACTTAGGAAAAGGTGTTGAGAATTAGGCTTAATGTTTGTATTTTTTCACCATGCTATGCTAAGACACCTTACAAACCACTTTAAAGCTTCCTAAATTGTTCCTGGTATCCCTCTTTTCCAATACAGGTTTCTTCCACTATCCAATGGTAGAGTGTTCTATGAAAACGTTCATAAACTTAAATGGCACAAAGTGAAAAAAACAATTGCCATTCATTTTTATGGAAAATGTTTTGATCATTCCCACACCCAAAACATAACGTCTCTTAAGGCTTTTTCTGACACCTAAGGATCCATCTTGCTAATGGATGCACAAAATAAACTGGGATAAAGCACAAAGGCTCACAGACACAGTTCAAAGCTATGGCAGACTGAAGCTGAGATGCTGAGTGTAGTTCTCAGGTAAGGAGCTCAGAGCTACCATGCTCCCTGCTGGGGGTGCAAGCTGCCTCCATGTAAGAGCTCGCTGCTAAACAAATGCAGAATGCTATTTTCACTTTTTGCCTTTTTCCTTGAAAGCGAAAATACTTCTCGAATTTTTTTTGGTTAGCAAAGACAGGAACATACTCCCAAGTACTAACCAGGCCCAACACTGCTTAGCTTTCGAGGTCAGACAAGATCAGGCACATCCAGGGTGGTATGGCTGTAGAAAAATGGGGACATGCTAATGTAGGTCTTTCATGTAAGTGAAGCGGCATAGTGCAAACTTCCAAAAAGTAGGGGATACCTGTATATTCAGAGTATGCTCTCAGTGATACTAACCTTCCTAAGGGCCTTTCTGTCATTTTTTCCACCTAGGAACTCGTAATTCCATCAAGTGTGAGCTTTTCTATTGATCACAAGATCTATTCTTATTCTTCAAAACCCACAATACACCCTAACAGATAGCATCTGCTCCATAAAAACATTTTTTCACTGTCTCCACAGGACAAAATATACTTTTTACCTCTACCCTTGCTCCCTCCCTAAAATATCTTATTCATTTCCCTAAATATTCCTTTGAAGCCCAGTTCTAGTCCCCTTGCACACTGAAGGGCACGTAGGATGGACTAAAATACTTTGTTGATTTGCCAGTTGATTTGGGGGAGGTAATTAATATGATAAAAATGATTTCAAAATCAATTTTTTCTGAAAGTTAGTCAACATTTTACTTCTTTTAATATTGCTAAAATTTTAAAAATTCTGCTTTAAATTTTTCCATAAAGTTTTCGGGATGAATTTATCATATAAAAAGAATCACCCATTTTGGTAAGAAGTTTTCAATGCAGTTTTCTGAACTTCAGATAAAATAAAATACGATGTAATGTAATAAATTGGATATCTGATTAAAGATAAATTATTTTCAAGCTTAAGCTATCAGAAAAGAGTCTCAGAGCTTACCATTTGACATTTTTAATTTTTGTGACTCTTTTACACAGATAAAGTTTAAAAGAAATATAAATACCAATTTTCTTCAAGAATAGAAGATGAAGAATGTGTGGGCATCTCTCTCTGATTAGTCTGGGTCAGGCTTCTGCACCATGATATGACTGCTGTCACATATCTAGATTGAAAACATTAAAATAAATATTTGAAAAATGAAGTTGTATAGTATTTTTAAAAACATTTTTTAAAAAGGAAAAATCATTAAGACAATTTGGGGAAAAATGATAAAGAAAAAAATTCCAAAGTGAGGCATTTACTGGTAAATTTTTTGAGTCTTTTTCAAAGCAAATGGAAAAGTTAAGTTTTTTTCATTATTCATCAAGAATAAAATGATTTACTCATATTCATGATTAGTAAAGATATTTCTATAAGTTATTTTTTAAAATTAATTTATTTTTGAGAGAGAGAGAGAGAGAGAGAGAGAGAACGAACATGAGCAGGGATGGGGCAGAGAGAGACAGAAAGAGAAATAATCCCAAGCAGGCTTTGCACTGTCAGCACAGAGCCCAACACAGGGCTCGATCTCACCAACCATGAGATCATGACCTAAGCTGAAATCAAGGGCCGGATACTTAACAGCCTGAGCCACCCAGGTGCCCCAATAAAGACAGGCTTTAAGAATCAGAACAAAGCAATACTTGGATTTCATTCAAAATTCAAATTCAAATGTCTAAATTCTCCAAAGTGAAATAAATTTCATTATGTTTTATAATGAAAATGTCTTTACACATTAAGACTAAGTGAGCATTTGCTTTCTAAAATTTAAACCAGAACACAGCCATTAATTCCCACACATATACACAAATGTATAATTATATATAATTCATTCAATATACAAAACAAGTATCAAGTTCAATAAAACAAATGATCTCAAGTGATGGCCTGAAACAAATAGTAATGTTTGTCAAAGACACTGCATTTTTTCTTATTTATTTATTTATGTTGAGAGAGAGAGAGAGAGAGAGAGAGAGAAAGAATATGAGTGGGGAAAGGGCAGAGAGAGACGGGCAGAGAAAGGACCCCAAGCAGGCTCCATGCCATCAGTGCACAGCCCGATGCAGGGCTCAATCTCACAAACTGTGAGATCAGGCACGACCTGAACCGAGATCAAGAGTCAGCCCCTTACCTGACTGAGCCACCCAGATGCTCTGTATTTTTGAGGCAAATTATTCAAACTAGCAATGAATGTTGGAGCATTTACACCAAAATGCAATAAATCCCAACAGGAAAATAAATTCATGAGGTAAAAAAGCAATTCTTTCATGAACATTCTCAAATAAAATCACTAACATGCCGAGAACATCACAAGTAGACTGATTACAGCAAATTACATAAAACCAAAACAGAAAAAGCATGTTCATAAAAATGGATTTTAAGAATCTTCTCCATCTTAAGAAAAAGCATCACTGAATTAATTTTATTCCACGTCACAGAAATATACATAACTTTAGTTATTTGTGCAAACCTTATTTCAAAAGGTTAGGGGATTAATTAATGGTTAACACAGCTGACCACAGTCCAACTTCCACAGCAAGACCAGTGTATCGAAAATACTCATTTTGAAAAACCACTTGAATACAAATGGAAATGATTAAAAATGATCTGATTTATTTAGTTATGCAAGATGCCAATACTTCTGTAAACTCTGAAATCTGCTGAAATGATACATGCACAATATCTACCTGAAAAAACTAAAAATATAACATTTAAATAGGTTTATATGCTTCCCCTCTGTCAGAAAACTGTTTACCATCATAAAAATAGTTTTTAAAACTGCTTTTCAGTACCTTTCATATGGCCCAGGGTGTTGAATCTGAATTAACTGATCTTGCCCATCAGGAAAAGTTAACTTACACCAAGCTAAGTTGAGACCTTGGTTTACCTTAAGCAGAAAAGAGGGAAAAAAAAGTTTTATCGTTCTAAAACTGAGACAAAACTCACAACAAAAGCCTCTTTTACATTATCAATTTAAAAAATATGTAGATGAATCATTAAAACTTTATTTTGACTAATTTAAAGATTATATTTTACATGGATTATGGGTATTGTTTAACCACCACTCTGGTCCTTCTCTATATAATCAGTTGCCTTTATAAAAATGATTATTTGTCACACCTTTCTGATTTTTGCTAGGAAATCCAATGAGATCACTAAAGCCTCTTGACAGATTTTACATCTCAAAAAATAAAATTGAGATAGTGTGGTACTTGATTTTCTTTGTTCTATTTCCACTGATAGAAACAATAAAAAAGTAGATTTCAGTATGAAATATAATCACCTGTCTCTTTTCAGTAAAAGAGCTGAAATTCCAATTTAGGGTTAGAGTAATGCCATTTAAAAAGAGAGCATGTACTTTGTCATCAGAGTATGCAAGAAATCTTCCCACGCTGGGTATGAGCGATTCTCTCAAAAGTAAAGGCAGTATATTGCTATCATTTATCCCAGGTACCTAAAACCAAGTAAACAAAAACAGCAGGAAAGAGAGTTATCCATTGATAAGACTTAAATGATTAATAAACTCTGAGGCAACTTTATTCAGAAGTTGAATATTGTAGAATCCTTATATATGTCTTCACTTTTCCAGAAGTGGATAGCCAAATTAGTCTATTACAAGCAGATTAAGTTCTAGTCTTTGAAAAGTCCATGTTCTGAATTTTAGAACACAGACAAAACTTAGGAAGTACAGCAACATATAGGTTTATAATTAAATTAGTACAGATACAGAATTCAAAGTTTGAGAATCACTTCCTTTAAGTCCATGTTAAAGAAATTACTTTTACTATTATAGAAACAGAGAATACTGTACTATCATAGTTTATAATAACCACATTTTGACATACTTCAAATCTTATCAATTTCCCTGCCCTTCCCCCTCCACTGAGAAAAAAGAAACAAAACAAATTATAGGCAAAGTATAACATAAGAGCCAGATTTTGCAGTGTTTAGTAAGTGGATATTTTTCTGAATAAACCAATATTAATGTTACAAAGAATTTCTCACATGACTTCAATGAAAGTAACTTGAACTTAGAGGTATGTATGTAAACAATAAAACAATTTTAAAAATCTTGCTTTTAAAATAATTTTAATAGGGATGCTTGGGTGGCTCAGTCAGTTAAGTATCCGTCTTCAGCTCAGGTCATGATCTTGCAGTTTGTGAGTTCAAGCCCCACATTGGGCTCTGTGCTGACAGCTCAGAGCCTGGAGCCTGCTTCAGATTGTGTCTCCCTCTCTCTCTCCCTGCCCCTCTACCGCTCACGATCTGTCAGCTGGTTGAGCATCTGACTCTTGATTGCAGCTCAGGTCATGGTCTCAAGGACATGAGACCTAGCCTGGCGCTGGGCTCCTGCGGTGTAGATAGGTGTACAGATAGGTGTAGAACCTATCTGAGATTCTGTCTCCCTCTCCCTATGCCTCTCTCCCACTCACATGAGTTCTCTCTCTCTCTCTCTCTCTCTCTCTCTCTCTCAAAAATAAATAAATAAATATATATAATTTTGGAGCACCTGGGTGGCTCAGTCAGGTAAATGTCCGACTTCAGCTCAGGTCGTGATCTCGCGGTTTGTGAGTACGAGCCTTGCATAGGGCTTTCTGCTATCAGTGCAGATCCCGCTTTGGACCTTCTGTCTCCTCTCTCTCTGCCCCTCCCCCATGTGCATTTGCGTATGTACACTCTCTCTCTCTCAAAAATAATAAATAAATAAATAATAATAATTTTAAGATACCATTTTCCAGCAGCATATACGATAGTTATGGCTTAAAGAAAGCCTTGTCTTCGCACAGTGCTGAAGAATTCTGTGAACATGAAAAATACTGCTTAAACATTTGCAAATAATCACATTTTCCAATTCTAGCAATGCATTCTTACTGCTATACAACATGTTAGGCAAGTAATTCATTTCCACTAAAATACATTTGGAACTCCTTTCTTCCTGAAGTCCTTAATCCCCTAGAAGGTGATTGCTTCCCTTTGTGTTAATCTTACATAGGTTACTCCTCTCATTTTTAGTAATGAAATGACTCCAAATGGAGACAATTTTCAGGTGCTCCTTTCTAGGAGGTGATGGTTTCACAGCACCTGAAAGGTTTAGTGTAGTCTAAGAGTGCTGGGGAGGTGAATCAACTATCCATAAAAAATCAAATTACCAATTCTGTTCCTTCAAATCTACTCTGGAAGTTGCTTAGACATAAGTTTGAAAAAATTAATAATTTAATTCAGGAATACACTTTCATGCTTCTGACTGCCACAGATTAATTAGAATTTTAAAAAAAACATATGAACCGAAGAACTGAACTGCACTTCATCTTCTGTATACTCTCAGAATCTTTATTACTCTGAGGATAATAAAATATACGAAAATTTTAAATTATCATCAAATCCTTAACTTGATTCCAAGACACCATAAGGATGCACTCACCCAGAGAAAAGGCACTTACTTCCTAACTGTGCATGCTTGCTATATATGGATGCTTCTCCACATTTAACTTTAAATTTCAAAGCCAGCAGTACTCTTACAATGATGTGATTACCTTATTTTGTGGATGAAGAGACCAGAAAAGCTGACAGATTTTACCAAAGACACATATTTCCACTGTACCTACCATTTCTTACTCTTACCCTAACCACTAGAAAATGTATCAGGGTTCTCAGACACAACACTTCAGTCAGGTGAATGTGAAAAACTTACCTGGTTGCCTGTTTAATTAGAGAACACACAGAGAACAGACTTCCTGGTCTATCAGGAGGAAGGTTATTTACTGAATAAGTTTTCTCTTCTTTCTGAAAATTAATTTAAAATATCTCAATAAATGTTGGCCATTATTATTTTTTCTTGAAATATGTATTTACATTGTGACAAGGCAAGCAGTTATTTTAACTTAACCAAAAGCCCATAATATTTTTAAAGGTATTTTATGCTTTTCCATTGTCCCATTTTTTTTAAGTCTAGCATTCCTTATGGATAGTTACAGAAGTTATATTCTAATACCCTATAACATACTGTCCAATTTAAGTTTTGGCTATATTTAAATTAATATAGCAACAGAACTAATTTTCCTACACATTAGCAGAAAACTTATAAGCTGCCTTTCCCCTTTAGATCAAAACAAAAACAGGGGCATCTAAGTGGCTCAGTAGGTTAAGTGTCCAACTCTTTTTTTTTTTTTTTTTTTTTTAATTTTTTTTTTAACGTTTTTTTTTTTTTTTATTTTTGAGACAGGGAGAGACACAGCATGAACAGGGGAGGGTCAGAGAGAGGGAGACACAGAATCTGAAACAGGCTCCAGGCTCTGAGCTGTCAGCACAGAGCCCGACGCGGGGCTTGAACTCACGGACCGCGAGATCACGACCTGAGCTGAAGTCGGATGCTTAACCGACTGAGCCACCCAGGCGCCCCATAAGTGTCCAACTCTTGATTTTGGCTCAGGTCATGATCTCACATTTCATGAATTTGAGCCCCATGTTAAGCTCTGTGCTGATAGTGCAAAGCCTGGTTGGGATTCTCTCTCCCTCTCTCTATCTCTCTGCCCCTTCCCTGCTCTTGCTCTCTCAAAATAAATAAACTTTAAAAAACAAAAACACAATTGTAATTGAACAAATATACAATTTTGCCATATTTTATTAATGGAAGAACTATCGCTACAGTTTATAGAAGACAACATTATTTACAAGCTCAGCTTTCTGAATTAAAAAAAAAAATTTGTTATTCCTTTTGAGTATCCTTTCTCAGACTTTTTTTTTTTTTTTTTTAAGCCTTTAAGGCTTGAGGGCTTGTACAGATCTAATTTGAACCACAAGAGAACATAGTCCCCATATATACTTTACCATCAGTGAGAGAAGACAGGCTTTGAAGACAAAGCTGGATTCAAATCACAGGTGCCTCTTACTAACTATAATGACGGACAGGTTTACGCAACTTTTTGTAAACCTCAGTGCCTATAACCTGTGAAATGGGGATACTACCTACCATCTAGATTGTTTTGAGCATTAATGATGTAATACATATATAAAGCACCCAGGCCAGAATTCAGCATAGAGTAGTTACTCAAAAAATAGTCCCTCCTCTTTTATCCTGGACTATAGACTTGAATATCTAAATCTCTATGAGGCTTCTCCACTGAATATCACAAAGACATCTCAACTTCAACGTGTCAAAAATGGAATTACCTTCATTTCAAAATCTGCATTTTGTCCTTCTCTACTTCAGATCTACCTGTGGTGTGTTCTCTCTACCTGGATCTCAGCTCTCTCCTCCATCATCTTCCTTTGTCTAACTCCTGCGTTTCTTTGCTCTCAGGAAGCCATTACCCAGAATAGGTGAAATCCCCTACTTACGTCCACAAGCACCGCACCCACCACTCTTGCTTTTTGGTTTTCATCATAATTTCAATTTCATAGTTTTTTTTATTAAGTGTCTGTCTTCCCTGCTAGAATGGGGCTTCATGAAGGTAGGGGCTGTATCTGTTCTTCTGACCTCTGTCTGAATCCCTAGCATTTGTTAGCAATGTGCCTTAGTACATGATAGGCACTCAAACTAATGCATTTTAACTATTTACATCTTTCTTCATTGGACACTGAGTTCCTTGAGAGTTCTTGTCTTTTCCACTACCCTATTTCAATTCTAAGATACTCAGTTTTCCTAATTTAGCCTCTTTGAAATCTGGATGCATCTTAAGAGTATCTTACTTTCAGGTAGGTGAGTTTGAGATATAATAGAATTTAAATGTTTTATTGACACCTCCTGGTAAGATCAAAAGCAACCGTCATCAAAACAATTTAGACTTGATAAAATTTTGGTTTAACACAGAGCCTGGCACCACCACTCATTGATTTATTCAACAATTTGCCATCATTTTCAACCCCTTCCTCATCCCCAATATCCAGTCAGTCATCAGTTCTGTTTCCTTAATATTCGTGTCCATTCCTAGCTTTTCATTCTCATTACCACTGCCTGGTTCCTCATACTTTCTTCCCTGAACTGCTATCAATGTCCTCTAACTGGTCTACTATCTCTTTCCCACTCCAGTTTATCTTCCTCTGAAATGACCTAGCAAAAATATGATGTCACTTCCATATTTTAATCCTTCAGCACTTGTGCAAAAGCAGTATGGTTTCTCATGCCCCATTTATGAGCTGGCTCAACTTAGTGGTTTAGTCTCTTCCCTGGAAATTCCCCTCAATACTCTCTTTACAGCATTCTCTATCTATAGCATTTTCTTTTCCTTCAACACTCCATCCTTGCCCCAGGCTCTAGCCTCCAGTTAGGTGAGTTTATCTACCTGTTCTATGCTCTAGCAATAATACTGCGTTGAACAAGACAGTGCTTACTTCTAGAGTGGGTTAGCAAACAAACATTGATCAGTAAGAAAATGTCACATAGCACTAATTGCTATGAAGAAGAAAAGAGGAGGGTATCATGATAGTGTCAAAGTAGCTCCTTTAATTTGGATAGTTGGGAGATGACATTTATTTATTTTTAATGTTTTTATTTATTTTTGAAGGAGAGAGAGACAGAGCATGAGCAGGGGAGGAGCAGAGAGAGAGGGAGACGTAGAATTTGAAGCAGGCTCCAGGCTCTAAGCTGTCAGCACAGAGCCCGATGCAGGGCTCGAACTCACGAACTGTGAGATCATGACCTGAGCCAAAGTCGGACTCTTAACCGACTGAGCCACCCAGGTGCCCCAGGAGATGACATTTAAATAGAAATGTTAATGATAGGAAGCCAGACATGCAAAGAGTTGGACAAGTAGTTCCCTCAGTGATATATTCCTCCAACCTTCATCCCTCTTTTGTAGAACTCCTTTAAAAGTATAGGTCCTAGGGATACCTGGCTGGCTTAGTCGATACAGCATCCGACTCTTGATCTCAGGGTTGTGAGTCTGAAACCCACACAGGATGTAGATATTACTTAAAAAGGAAAGGAAAAGAAAATCTCCTAGCTCAGCCGTGTCTTCCTGCAGTTGACTTTTCTCCAAAATTGGGTCAGGTGCCCCTCCCCTTATGTGGTCCCAAAGCACCACATTCTTATCTCTATGAGAGCACTTACATCATGAGCCCTTGACAATCTTTCCTACTTAGAATTTTAATTATGCAAGTAACAGTACATTACTATTTTATTTTATGTTTTTGGAAAAAAAGAAAGTTAAGAAAATACATTTAAGTCCCTCCCTACTTTTCCTCCCTCACAAAATCCCACACTCCCTGCTCCTCCCGCCTAAAAGTAACTGCTTCAGTTTGGTTTTTACCTGCCCAAATCTTTCCCTGTGCATTTACATGTGTATTATACACAGTAACATATTTGGGTTTGGGGTTTGTTTTTGTTTTTTACACAGAAGATATTGTTGTACATGTTCTTCTGCAACTTTCTTTTTTCACAGTGTCTTGAAGATCTTTCCATCTCTCTATGCATCTATGTCTTCCTCATTCTTTTAAGCCACCACAAAAGCACCCTGTAATCTGACCATCTCTCATTTCACCATCTCTCTACTGAGGAACATTTAGATTGCTTCTAGTGTTTCGCTCCTACAAACAATGCCACACTCCATATCCTTGGCTGTATTTCTTTGTATATATATGTGTTAATATTCTTCTATGATAGATACCTAGAGGCAGAATTTCTAGCCAATTTAACTTGGTATTATCAAACTGTCCTTCACGAAGGCTAAATCAATTTACACTCCAACCCAGTACTACGAAAGCACCCTTTTCCCCGCACCCTTGCCAGCAATAGATATTAACAACCTTTTGATAATTTGATGAGTGAAAAATGTTATGTTGTTGTTATTTTAATTTGCATTTCTTTGATGCAAGCAGTTTATAAGTTATTTATATTGCCTTTTCTATGGCTTAACCATTATTCATTTTTCTATGAGAGGTTTTTATTTTTTTGGTCTTTTTATTACTGATTTATAGTACAGAATAGTTTTTTCCAGACCTTTGACTTTTTGGCTTTATCTAATTTAACAAAAATTAAATATTTAAAATTTAACGTAAGTTTACCAAGGTTACCAAACTTTTATTTTGTGCCTTCTGGTGTTTTGTACTGTATTTAAGAAGACCTCCCCTCCCCCAAGATTATAAACACTGTTCTTCTAGATTTTCTTCTAACAATGATAAACTTTGGTTTCTTACATTTAGCCCTTTAACCCTTCTGGAATTTATTTTTAGAGTATGGGTTAAAGTAAGAAGCAAATAATTCTCTCCTGAAAAGACAGCCAATTGTTTCCAAATCTCTTACTCAAGTGGACAGAGGTCTGAGAGTGAAGCCCTCAGCAGTCTACCACAAAGGCACAGGTCATCTGGAAGTTCTGTTTTATCCCAAAGCTCATGTTCTCCTCCATGATATGTTTGCTTCAGTATGAAAATTATCATCCCTCCCCCTGACACCTCTGAGTAAAACTGAAGCTCCAGGAAGATGTACAGTATTTATCTTGTACTTTTTCAAACTCTCAATACACAGCAGTCAGCAGTGTAACTGCACACACCCACTCTATTTGCCTGTTTACTTGATGATCTCATGTACTACACACACACACACACACACACACACACACACACACGCACGCACAAGCACGCACACGCACACATAGCAGTGGTCATGCTTTCATTTCATGTGCTTCTTGGCCTGTCTGACTGACTACTAAACTTTGAACCCTTGAGGGAAGGAGTTCTTTGTCTTCACCCAGTGCTTGGCAGAGTGCCTGCCTAGGAAGGTTCAGTTAAGATGTATTGATTGAATAAATGAATACTTTCTTACAAATGGACCCAGTGGGGAATCTGCATACATGTATGTATGTATGTGTGTATGTGTGTATGTGTGTGTGTGTGTATATATATATATATACACACACAGATACATACCCCCCCCCACACACATATATAAAATGAATGAAATATTCATTCTAAAATTTTAATGAATGCAGATATTTGGGATTTACTTAAAAATAAATAGGGAGTGGAGGGAGCAGTGGAAGTACAGATGGAACAAGTGATAAACAATTTATCACTCAAAATTCCACACTGTAATATAAAAAGAAAACATATATATTATGTTCCATTCTGCAAAGCAAAGCCATGTGATACCATGGTGATCCATACATAAGGGTGGATGTCAAATGTCAGATTGGGAACAAGCAAATTTAGACTATTGACAATATATCCATATGATTACATTTCGGCCTGATATATTAAATATATCGTTATATTTCACTATTTCAACAACAGAGAACAACCTTGTTCAACTTTCTACTTGTATATAAAGATTCAGGAGTTAAGAGGTATTTTAAACATGCAAATAATTACATGGTGGGGAAAAAAGAATGTGCTTTTAATGTGCATATATTAATTCAAAGATATGCTGCTGGTTTTAGTATTGATGAATTCTATGACATAAGAAATTTAAATTTAACTTCTGATTTAAACACAAATTAGGGCACCTGGCTGGATCAGTCAGTACAGTGTGCAACTCTTGATCTCGGGGTTGTAAGTGCAAGCCCCACCTTGGGTGTAGATATTACTTAAAAATAAAATCTTAAAAAAAAAAAATAAATGGAAATTACTTAGGCAAATGACTGGCAGAATACAGGAGGAGAATGCAATAAACATAAGGTGGTTAGTAATCACTGTGCCACAGCTGGCAGTAACGTTGTATTAACTCTCCAGACTGCATAGTAGTAGGCAAGCAATATTATATAAAGATCAAATTTCCTATGTATGTTCAGAATTATTTAGAAAGAGCTATATACAAAAGCCTTTTTGAGCTGAAAACTCATTGTCAGCTTACCTCTTCTGATCCTTCCTGAATGGAATAATAAGTAAAATAGCTCCCAAAATGAGCTCCCTCAGATTTGAAAACAGAGCCATCTCCAGGATAAATCTCTATTGAGTTCACATTTTTATGGGTAAGTCTAAGGAAGAAAAGTAATCATTAAATTTTTTTTTCTAATTAAGATTAAAACATAAATGAGAGCAATCAAAAAAGAAAAAATAATAAAGCAAAGTACTATATGGAATTCTGCCTATCCAGCAAAACAGATAATTTCATACTTTGCACCCAACTGGCTAAATTAAATTTTTTGCAAAAAATAAACAGAACACACAGAATCAGTTAATGTATCTATTTCAACAGCTAAGCCTAGTTTCTGGAGGTCAGGCATCTTACCATCCTGGTGTCCCTTCTGCCAATCATAGTAGCTGGCATATACTAGTCACCAAAGAAATGCCCACTGCAAAGGAGTTAAATATGACAACACCAGAGCCTGAAAATAAGATAATCCTTTAGTAATCAAACTAGTAGAATCTATACCTGATGAATGAGATTAGCCATGTGTAAAAGGAGCCATCCCTAAGAGAAGGTGACTAATCATATTTGAAGTAGCCAAGTATAATCAAGGTAGTGGGTATATATAATGTACAAAACTTCAGCCAAGTCAGTTTTTACTGAGAAATATATGAAGAATATATTGTCAGAAGGGGATGGGCTTTCATGCAAGAAAAGGAAAGCCCTAAGAACAAAATCTTACAATGCTATTCTAGCATTATTTATAGAAGTAAAACCCTGAATCTAGCCGACATTAGTATTCTAGTCACTAGAGAGGTGTACTTTGTGGTGGGGTAGGGATAATTCAATGGAATAGTGCAGACACAGAGGAGCCTCTAATCTTCTCTAATTCCATGCTCAATAGGCAACATTTTGATGTGACTAATTCAGACAACTAGATCCCCCGATGCTTGGAAGGGGTATCCTAAATAACTGACCTAAGTATTTCATTCAGTAGCAAAACTAAGCCTCACTGGCTCTGGAGTTGTCACAAAAATCTTGTGAATATGGTTAATGTGAATTAGTCACAAGACTCCTGTGTGCACTAATAAAACTAAGTTTTAAGACCTATAAAACGTAGGACCAAACATAAGAATGATGGCCCTAGCCAAACTGTGTCCTTTTATGGGAGTCTGTCTGCAAGACTAGTCCCATCCCTTCAGACATCACTAAATACTTCCAACACTGGTGCCTTACCGATAAGTCACACCTTTGTACCAAACCACTTTCACTAGTTCAGGATAGGAATATTCTTCATCAAACTGTCCTTGTGAAAGTGAATCACAAAAATTCCACCTGTGAAGGACAAAATACAAGCTATTAATTCTGGTTGCTCAACAAAATTACCTTTAGAAATCAACCAAATAGGGCAACTGTAACATTTATTTCTGGCTTAACTTGTTAGATCCAAGAAAAGTAAAAATTAATATAAAAGTGTATGAAGGAACTGAAAACTAATCTTATTTTTCCATGGATTTTTTTCCTTCAGTATTTTTAACAATCTTCTTATTCAATCTCAGCACAATTACATAAATTAAGGATCCAAACAACAAATATTTCCCGCAATATCTATGCTATGCACACTGCAGATATAACACCCAAAAAAGCAGACATGGTCACTGCCCTCAGGGAAGATTCCTATCAAGCAGGGATGTTAAGTAGTAAACACTGAACACAAAGAAAAGAGAATTACTGGATGCTATGGACACGTAGAAGAACCTAATCCTGTCTAGGAACTTGGGGATAACCACCCTAAGGAAGAAAGGCTTGTGCTGGGACCAGAAGACGTGCACAAGTCAGCAAACTGAGAAAGGTAAAGGAGTGCTCCTCGCAGAGGAAAGAGTGGGTGCAATGGTGAAACCAAGCTTGAACAGGCATTCTAGAGATTGTAAAAAGTCCAGTTTAGCAAGAGTAGAAAAAGCAAGGGCAAACGTGGTGAGGATCATAGACGTAGGAAGAGACCAGAAAATGGAAGGCCTGTTAAGCCATGTTTAAAGATAATGGATTTTAATCCAAAGTTAGTGGCAAGTTACTGAAAATTGTTAATTTAGAAGCCTAAATCTCTTTCAGTGTGTACTTATAATACTAGAACTTTCAATTTTAACCAAATAATCATGACCAGCCTGAAAAATCATATTTAAAATATGTATTTAAATAACAAATACATACATATTGGGAGACTACCTGGGCTCAAACCCCAATTCTACAAGCACTAGCTACGTGACCCTGCTCAGATTATTTCACGTTCCTGTGTCTCAGATTCCTCAACAAAATGGGGCAATGACAGTGCTTTCCTCATGGAGCTACTATGAGAATCAAGTAGCTACAGTAGAGCTGTGCCCGGCACGTACGCGCTTTGTGTTAGCTATTACCATTATTACTCTACTACTTATGGAAGTTCATGTTACAAATCTGTAACCATTAGCTTATTCACCTCTTAGGGAGAGAAAAGGTTTATATTTGGTGTTCAGAGGCTTCTCCACGTTTACCCCTTTTTTCAAAAAATTTCCATAAATAGATTTATAGTCAGCTAACCAAAGACAGGGGTGGCCTCTGAGACTAGGTATGAAAGAAAGAACCCATGCTCATCAACTGGTCGGAACCATGCTCCAGCTACAAGGTAACGGGCTCCACTGGGTGCAGCTGAGGCTTCTCTGTGCTCACTGCCAGAGCCCTGTGCCACTACTTACCACACTTTAACCATCTTGTCAGTGACAGTGACCTTAATAGAGTCTAAGCTCCTAAAAAGCAGGGACTATAGCTTAGACATCTCTATAGTCTCTGTGCTTAACAAAGTATATAGCGTATAGTCAGCCTTCCATAACCACTCAATGCGTGGACACAGAGTAAGACACATAAGGAACACATTGGCTAGAGAAATTCTTTACTATCGGTTATTAGCAAAGTTTTGGCTCACTGAGTGAACTTTCCTTATGAATGGTAGCAGATTATTACAAAAGAAAAATTATCTTTAGATAAAGACTGGCTCTGACAAGAGCTTTATGACAAATAAGCCGTTCTTCCATTACCTGTGCAGGTGTGGGACAGGACAGCTGAGTAACAGGGCCCTGGGAAGAACAGAAACCTCTTTTCCTCTTTCCTCTGAAATATCAGAAGTCAAAGTTTTATTCTGGGTGATGGCTGCATCAATTCTAGACACACTGCTGATTTTATTATGCAAATGCAGTGCTAAAGACAAGGGATATTTCCATTCCTCTGGACAGGAGGCCACAGGCCAGCATTGTTTCACCCACGTGTATACACACGTGTGTTTTGTACCAGGCAGAGGTGGCTCGCCACTCCCTTTGGCTCCATTTACACAGCTCTTTTTCTCCAAAGGTTCCTTGGATTTCATGGTCTGATAGTAAAGTTCGTTTTCTTTATTCTTCAGTCTCTGTCTTGATAAACTTCCATATGTACAGATTTTGCCTGCTGTTTCATCTAGTTTGTCCTTTCTGGCTTGAATCTTCTTTTCTGACAATACTATAGATGAATCTGGCTTCTGGCTTACTTTACACAAAAAATGTACTGTAAATTCAAGCTGCGATCTCGGCAGACAAAGGTATGCATGCCCATCTAATGATGATATCTTCACGGTGCCGCTCTGCATACACAGCATGCCATCATCAGTATCAGGACTGGGCCATCTGACTTCTGAGAAGTCAATGAAGATACGCTGAGTTGAGGAGACAAAGAGAGACGGGGAGTATTTTGTCAGCAGTCCAATGTTTCCATACATTCGATGCTTACATATTGTATAAGAAAGCTCTTAAAAGTTTTGTTTGTGTTTTACTATCTAGAGAGAATGAAAAATGGAGAGCCAGGTGTTGGTCTATATATATGGTTTTCTAAAGAATATTTGATATTAAGATTATCTCTCTTACAGAGAGAGATGTAAAACACACACACACAAAGAATGAGAGAGAAGGGACGCCTGAGTGGCTCATTTGGTTAAGCGTCTGACTTCGGCTCAGGTCATATCTCAAGCTTCATGGGTTTGAGCCCGGTGTCAGGCTCTGTGCTGACAGCTCAGAGCCTGGAGCCTGCTTTGGATTCTGTCTCCCTCTCTCTACCTCTCCCCTACTCATTCATTCTCTCTCTCTCTCTCTCTCTCTCTCTCATTCTCTCTCTCTCTAAAAATAAACATTAAAAAAAAGAGAGAGAGAGATAGAAAAGGAGTGCCTGTCAGTGGCTTGGTCAGTTAAGCATCTAACTCTCGATTTCAGCTCAGGTCATGATCTCACAGTTTGTGAGCTAGAGCCCTACAACAGGTTTGTGGAGCCTACCTGGGATTCTCTCTCTCCCTCTCTGTCCCTCCCATGCTCACATGTGTGCACTCTTTCTCTCAATCAATCAATCAATCGATCGATATTTTTTAAAAAGAATGAGAAGAAAAATAAAAAAATTATCCTGACTATATTTAGCGTTAGACATTTTTGTTTAAAATGTTCAATGAATCAGAAATAAAAAGATTTTCAACGCTTCTCAAACGCCTACTCTGAAAAAGAATACTGAGGGAAGACCAGCACTAACTACCATGTACAAACATCACTACAAACAATACTATATTAAAAGCAATCATAACTTAAATGATTAGTATGGAACTAGTATAGAAATCACTGACAGAGCAACTCAGGTAATATGGAAACAGAATCAACCACATCTTAAGATGCTACACGTAATAACATAACCTTTCAGAACAAGGAGGGAAAGGGAGAATGATTTAATAAATGGTACTAGAGAGGACCTGGGTGGCTCAGTCAGTTAAGCGTCTGACTCTTAATTTCGGCTCAGGTCATGATCTCATGGTTCATGAGTTCAAGCCCCACTTCAGGCTCTGCTCTGACAGCACAAAGATTGCTGGGATTCCCTCTCTGCCTCTCCCCAAAGCACGCACAAGCTCTCTCCTTCTCTCTCTCCCTCAAATAAATAAATAAACTTAAAAAAATAAAAATAAATGGTACTCTCAAAGGGTTAGCAAATACACTAAGACTATCTATCCTAGAAAGCACCTAGCATACCATATGCTAAAATAAATTCTAGGTAGCAGGGCACATGGGTGGCTCAGTTGGTTAAGTGTCTAACTCTTGATTTTGGCTCAGGTCATGATCTCATAGTTTGTGAGTTCAAGCCCCATGTCAGGCTCTGGGCTGACAGCATGAAGCCTGCTTGGGATTCTTCTCACTCTGCCTCTCTCTGCCCCTCTCCAGCTTGTTCTCTCTCAAAATAAATAAACATTAAAAATAATAATTAATTAATTAAGTTAAATAAAAAATTCTAGGTTGTTTAAAAAGCAACATTTTTTTTTAACGTTTATTTATTATTGAGAGACAGAGAGACACAGAGCATGAGCATGGGAGGGGCAGAGAGAGGGGAGACACAGAATCCAAAGCAGGCTCCAGGCTCTGAACTGTCAGCAAAGAGCCTGATGCGGGGCTCAAACCCACGGACTGTGAGATCACAACCTGAGCTGAAGTCAGATGCTTAACTGAACCACCCAGGTGCCCCTAAAAAAAGCAACATTTTTAAAAACTGAATTACTCAAAAGTAAACTGATCCTGACCAATAGCACAGACTCATGACAGGTGCCAGTAACTATGGCATCTCTCCATATAAGATAAAACCAGCCGTTATCACATTAACGGTCTTTTAGCCAATTAATTTTGCGAACAGGTAAACATTTCAGCTTTCATTTATATAAAACTTTAAATTTAGAAAAGAAAGCCTCTTAAACCTACACTGCTATTTATATGTACAGATGTTAGTACAGTATTCACTGATGGCAAAGCTGGCTTGTAAGGGTGGTCAGTTAAGAGAGTTCTCTCTTCTAGAATTAGATTATCTAATAACCCTATCAGCAGCAAACTGCAGTTTCAACAAATAAAGTTACTCAAAAGATAGTGGAAAAATAGCCTTATACACTAAATTACAGCTTACGATTTTTCTTGGCTCCTTTGTCATTATCGAGTAGTGGAAAGTAATTAAAAGACATAGTCTTAAAAAAAAAAAAAAGAAGACAGTCTTCAGAGTCAAATAGACTGGGTTCAAATCCTGACTACCTCTTAGAAAATGTCCATGAACAAGGTTAGGTAAACTCTCTGAGATTTAGTTCCCTCAGCTATATATAAAGGGGATGACATCCAGCCAATATACCTATTCTGACTGGCTAAATACCCACTTTGATTATCAGAGACCCATGCCATACTGGTGTTATTAAATATTTTTAATATCATTCCTATTTCTTGGCACATAGTAAATCCTCAATAAATGACAGCTATCATTATTATTATTCGTAAAAGTTCAGGGGCGCCTGGGTGGCTCAGTTGGTTAAGTGTCCAACTTCGGCTCAGGTCACGATCTCGTGATTTGTGAGTTTGACCCCCACGTTGGGCTCTGTGCTGACAGCGCAGAGCCTGGAGCCCGCTTCAGATTCTGTGTCTACCTCTCTCTCTCTGCCCCTCCCCTGCTCAAGCTCTGTCTCTCTGTCTCTCTCTCAAAAATAAATAAACATTAAAAAAAGTTCAAAATAGAACATAAGCAAAAAAATAAAATATGTATACCTACAAATATACACATCTCTATTACACATGAACTGCACATAAACTACTGAAAACAGCCACATAATTTCTTAATTTTGACACCGCTGAGAATCAAAAAGTCATCAACCTGGAGGCGTCCGGCTGGCTCAGTCAGTAGAGCTTGCAACTCTTGAGCTTGGGGTTGTGAGTTTGAGCCCTATGCTGGGTGTAGAGTTTCCTTAAATAAAAAATAAAAATAAAATGTCCAGTGTTCCGGTAAATTAATTCATACCCAGATGTGAAAGGAAGAAGGCTAAAATCCTTGCTAGTAACAGAAAAATATGAATATATAATAAAAAGTCATTAATCTGAAAAATTCTGAGTATAATCTTTGGCTACAAAGAAAAGGTCAGGAAGATGAACTATGCATCTTCTGGGTCTCAATCAGTACATAACATAACAGGGCGCCTGGGTGGCTCAGCGGTTGGGCATCTGACTCTTGATTTTGGCTCAGGTCATGTTCTCACGGTTCGTGAATTCAAACCCTGCATCAGGCTCTGTGCTGACACATGGAGCCTGCTTGGGATTCTCTCCCTTTCTCTCTGCCGCTCTCCTGATTGTGTTCTCTCTTTCTCTCTCTGCCCCTCTCCTACTCATGCTCTAAGTAAATAAACTTTATTTAAAAAAAAAAAATATATATATATATATATATATACACATATATATGTAAATATAAGATATATATGGAAATATATACATATATATATATATATATCATATCAGAACATCATAGTCTGGTGAACAATATAGGCCTACGCATTCTACAGCAGTGTGTATTCCCAAGTGTCATGAAGAAAAAAATTAAACTACCTGTTTCTAATTACTTGTCCTCAAATATTACTTATAAAAAAGCTTTAAAAAATTACCTTTTTTCTTTCAGAAGGTATGATGCTTTCAGATAAAAAAGGGCAAGTAGCAAAAGAATTTCGAAAATCTAGGGCTCGCTGTAGTTGCTCCTACAGAAAGAAATACAAAACATAACCTTCAAAAAATGTAAAATAATTTGAAAATCAATTCAGAGTGACAGTAATCTAGAATACTAATTACTTTCCATATTCTAACTACCTCACCAATATTCTGGTACCAAAAAGAGTTGTTTTTAAGCCATTACTTACTCGGTAAGTGCTGATAACAAAATGTGTCCTTTGACGAATTCTTTCTGGTCGTTCTAAAGGATGTGCTGAAACAGGAGGCGCCTTTTCAAATAAAAATTCAGAGCCACAAGGAGAAAGCTGTAGTCTGGAACCATCAGCATATTGCACTTGCACGGAATCATCTTCATAAAGTACCATTCGCACTTCAGCTGCCATTACTATGACTATGGATAAAATGTCCTTCCAAGGAGAAGACTGAATAGGAAACAGGGTAGCACAAATTGTTCCCTTAATGTACAAAAGTTCTATCATAAAAAGTGAATGCATTTTCTAAGAACATAAACAAAATATATTTCCGTTGCATTTATTTTTGTTGGGGGAAAAGTGATTACTTTACTACATACTTTTAAATGATCTGAAATTAACAACCTTAACAATGCCTTACCCCCTAGAGCTTTACTCCAGGGTGGGAAGATAACCTAGAGGGAGAAGAAAGCCCACCTAGTTATAACTGTCTTTACAATTTCAATAGCTTTAGTTCTCCGGAAGCTTAAATTCTGTAAATTCTATGCTCAGTAACTAATTTCAAATAAAAGGAAATTCCACCTTTGCATAAGAATACAGCAAATCATTTGTAATGCATGCAAAAGGCAGGCCAAAACTATCAGGCCTAATAAAAAAGAGTACTGAAAAAGAAATCCCAATACCTGGATTTTTGTCCCTAGTCTGACATTAAGGAAGAAGTTCCATGTCACTACTGAGCAAGTTAATTAATCATAGAGTGTCTTAGACTCATTCTTACTTCACTGAATTCAATTTCTTTTTCCCTACCTTTAGAATGTGTCATCACCTATGCTTTCCATATAGGGATGACTGAAGGGGAATTAGAGGGTTGGGTTCCATTCATACTCTACAATTTACTAGGCTAGTTAAATGCCTCAAGTTGTCTGTTTCCCTTATTTGTAACATGAGGGACAGTAACAGGATTGTTGCAAGGATTAAACAAGGGAACACATTTGCCAGTCCCAGTATTGCAATGTCAAGTTCAATAAATCTTATGATTCCTTTCTAACACCAACCCCATCCTCTCTGACACTTACCCACCTCCCTCTAGGACATCATCCTTTTTAAGACTTTCCTTTCTAAACACTAACCCAACCCCTTCTAGAACATTATCTTTTGCCACTCAGGTGATCAACTTTCACCTGACAGAAAAAAGTAACGTTCCTCAGTTTACCTTTTTCCTACCAAAAAACTTCTCAAGTAAAGTATCCACTCATTATCTACTTTCATTCCCATCCATCTTCAATCCATTGCAATCCAGTTTCCTTCCACCTTCGTGCTGGAATTGTTGCACTGATTCAGAACTGTCACCGATGTCTTCCTGCACCCAGTAACTTCAGTCTTCATCCTACTAAACTGGTCACTGTGATAGTGTTATCTACCTTTCTCTGCACCGAATTGTGTTCCTCTGCCTTTTTACTTTTTTAAAAAAAGCGGGGGGGGGGGGGGGAGTGCCATGGTTTACCCCACCACATCTTCTACCTGTTTTTGATTTTTTTGTTTTAAGTAGGCTCCCCACCTGACGTGGGGCTTGAACTCATGATCCTGAGGTCAAGAGTCACATGCTCTACTGACTGAGCCAACCAAGCACCCCTACCTCTGTTCTTAGTTTAATCATTCCTTTTCACCATTCTCTTAAATCAAGGATTCAAGACCTGACCTCAGTCCCCATTTCATCTCTTCTTACTATATACACCCGTGTTGCTTTTACATCCACCCTTGGTTTTTAAAAGAGTCTCACCCCCTTTCAATGTATGTAATCGGCTACATATGACTGGCTTACAATCTTCTGTAGAATATGTCAGAATATAAGTAAACATTAAACCATATGGTCTCTCCTGAGGAGAGCCACACAATTTTATTTCTTCTCTCTAGAGAACTTCCAAATCCACCAGATCCCTCCCAGTGCTTCCAGCTGCCTGACAGACCTCTCTTCATGTTCCACTCAATCCACATGACTAAATTAATCAAACTCAATCCACATGACCAAAATGGAACATGATCACTCCCACCAAAGCAACTTCTGCAACGTCCCCTAATTTCACTTTCATTCTTACCTCCCTCAAGTCCAGGCTACATACAATAGCCACAGAGATCTTTTAAAATAAAAATGAGATCTATCACATGCTGGCTCACAATGTACCATTCTGCACTTACATGACATTCCTAACCATGGCCTATAACAGCCACATAATCTGGCCCCATCTTCCTCTCCAAATGTCATCTCATAACTCTCTCCTTGTTCAGGACACTTTAGCTACACTGGCCTTTTTAATGTTTTTAAAACAGGATGTTTCCTATATCAGAACCTTTGCACTGTTCTTTCGGCTTAGCCTGTCCTTCCCCTGGCTTATCACATGGCTGGCTCTTTGTCTTTTAAGCTTAAATATCATTTCCTCAAAGGCCTGACTTTATTGTTCCCAGTCATCTCCCAATCACTTTTTATCCATTTCATCTTTCTTACTCATAGCATCTATCACTATCAAAACTGATTCTATTCATTTGGTCGCTTTTTGACTTTGCCCACCAGGGTATAAACTCAATCAAACCAGGCCTCATCTGTCTTACCGTTGTATCCCTGGCATTTAAAACAATAGCTGGCAAATACTAAGGGTGCAATAAATATTTATTTAATGATGAAAGAATAAGCAAGTGAATTTCAAAATTCTTGTTCCTCCTGAATTTGCAATTTAAGTTAATGGCATCTCAATGTTAGCAATATTTCTCTCCACAGACCTATAACATGTCTTGTTGATTTGGTAGGTTTCTTTTATGAACCTGGCTCCTTTTCCATTTCAGTTCATCAACTTTCCCCTTCATTTCTGCAACTATCTGGGACCTTCTTCCAGTTTCTTCCCTCTCCAATCCATTTCCAGTATTGCTGTTATAGGAAACTTTCCACTATCCAGACCATACCAACCATTTTACAACACTTGATTACATACTTGTTCGTTTAGCGAACAATAAATATTCATAACAATACATGTATTCATATTGCATATATGTAAACATATAGAAATATAGTTAACACATATAAATAGAAATATATATCTCAGATGTCTACTTGCTATTTCAGAAAAAAATAGAAATATAGAATGGGAAAAGATCTCTATGTTTGGCCAAGTTTTTAATTAAAAAAAAAGTTACTGAGATATAGTTGTTATTTACTTAAATAACAGGCATACACAAGAAACAGTGGAATATTTAAAGTTCCCAGCCTATCATAAAAAAACATAATCCGGCTCCAACCCACATTTCAGCTTCATCTTTACCGTCTTATTCCTGTTTGTTTTCACCACCCAGTACATTACGTCACAGTATATTTAACAATCTCCGTACTTGACAAGTCTGTACTTGACATCAATTGGACCTCATTTTTCAAAATGGCAATATGTAGTTACAGAAAAAGCCTCACCAAAACAACCACCAACGTCTTGGACTCAACACGGCAATTCTGAGATGAAAAGTCGCGGAAATAAGGCCAATCAACGGCCCCTGCTTTAATTTGCCAAAATGCTTGAAGTCTGCCCACGACTGCTTCTCGATGGATATTTCATGAATCTGACAAATTACCAACAAGTTATGTTTCTTGATGAGAGAAAACAGTGACAAGCGCAGAGGAATAAGGCCACAGGGGGAATATTTTTAGCCGAGACGTTCGTCGAGTCAGTAGCGGGAGAGAAGCTGAAACGCCAACCACCTCCCCGCAAAGTAAACACAGGAAATCAGCAGTTCAAATCTTCCCTCAACCCGCGGAAGCATCTTTCCTCTCCTAAAGACCGGAAGTCCCGCCCAGGCACGCCCTATGTTCCGGGGCCAATCCGTCGAGCGCCCAGCAAAGGACGGGACCGGAAGTAGGGGAGGTGGGCGTTCCCAGTCCTGAATGTGGTTGCTTCCTCTTTGATCTTTCCTTCCGATACTCGAAGGTTGGAACCGGCCCCACCTGGTTGTGACTCCTCCCGTGAGGACCAGCATCTGATAGCTCAGCCAAGAGCTAACCACATGGGTGGATTTTAGTGGACTAACGCTTATTTAATCTAAACAAAAATGATACCTTAATAAAGCTGTAAAAAAAAAACAAAACCAAAAAAATTTGGGTCAAAGAGACCTCTTCTTTTTCTAATTTGGTATCAGAAAATATCTTTCAACTATGTATCTGCGCTTTTTTCCTAAGTAGCAAGTAGATGTGTCCGATAAATTTATTGTCATTAAGTATTTATGGAGAACCTACTATGTGCTGGTCACCTTAGAAATAAAGCAGGGAGTGAGACCCAGGGTAGAAGATGAGGACTGGAGATGAACTGGAAAGAAAGGAGTAGACAGTAATTTGATCACAGTTGTAGTAAGTGTTCCTAAAATAGAATACAGAGGTCTGTGAGAGCATGTAGTGGACAGACCTGAGGCTGAGGAAGTATTTCCAGTGAAATCCAAAGGGTAGGTAGGTTTAGCCAGGTACTGTGGAGGTGAAACTGTTTCAAACGGAGGTAACACAGGGCCCTGAGGTCCGAAGGAAAGATCTTGACCCTTAAAAAGCTAGTTTGGTTTAAGAACGGTTATAGAGGAGAGAGGCTTTTAGGGGAGAGAAAGCCTGAAGGGGGTGATAGAGATAAGTAAGGGCTAGATCATTATGGTTTTATGAATTATGGATTCTATCTTAAAGGCAATGGTAGGGGTGCCTGAATGCCTTAGTTAAGGGTCCGACTCTTATGGTTTGTGGTTTGAGCCCCAAGTCTGACTCTGCACTGGCAGTGTGGGACCTGCTTGGGATTCTCTCTCTCCCTCTCAGAAATAGACATTAAAAAAAAAAAAAAAAAAAAAGGCAATGGTAAACTATTACAACGGCTTTAAGCAAAAGCGGCAACAGCAAGGAATGGGGAGAAATCTAACTCCTTACATTCATCTCCATTTTTGAAAGTCTGATAAGCAAATTGACTTCAAGCTTATGTAAAGTATAGTAAGGGGACCCTCAGATGCCATGTTTTCATTGACCAGTAACATCAATTTGTATCACACAGTACTTAGGTCCTATCCTGTTCCCACCTTTTTTCCCCTCTAATGACTAAGAACCTCCTATTTGTTAACCGTCTACTACAAGGGGGTTTTATGATGCTATTTGTACTTTAGAAAGATACCTGGAACATCTGGGTAGAGAATGGATTGTAGGATGTAGGGACAGATGTGGGGAGCCCAATAGTCTGAAAAAGCAACAGGAGAGATGGCATTTCAGACTCAAGATTAGACCGTGAGTCTGGAGAGCACAGCTCCAAGAAATACTTAGATCAATTCGATAGTCGTGGGGATGACTGAACAGGCATTGAAAACAGTTCCAGCAGTTCTGTTGGAGCAAGTGGATAGGTAGCAGTGCCATCAATAAGAGGGATGCAAGAAAACAAAGTTTAGGGAATAGCATGACTTCAAGTTTGTGAGTCGTCCTAGTGGAAATGGCAAGTTAGCAAAAGTGTAGAAACAAACCAATCCGGAAGTCAGTGTTGATAGCTGCTAACTGAAGCTTTAGGAGAGGATTAAATAGCCCAAAGATACAGTGACAGAAGAAAATGTTTAGGAGTGGGCTTTGAGGAACACCAATACTCAATAGATTAGCTAAGGGAAGAGAATCCCACAAACACTGGGGAACCACATAAAGCCAGAAAGGCTATTCTATTCCAGGTGCCTAGAGGTTTTCAATTTTGGTGTCACTTAAGTGTCACATATTGCCTAGAGAACAAGCTAAAGAATCAAGTGTCTACTTGATTTAGTGGCATAAATGTAATCAGCAAGGGCTGTTGTACATAGTGGCAGCAGAAGCTATGTGTTTGAAGGGCAAATAGGAAGTAGAAGAAAATGGGATATTTGAAAAATCTCACTAGAAAGCATAGAACTGTAGTTGAGAGAGAAATGTTAAGGGCCAGATTTCTCTCAAGAAGAATGACATGTTCGACAGCTCACGCAAAGAGGTTAAAAAAAAGAAAAAGTACAGACTAAGTAACAAGAGAGTTCATGAGTCAGAGGGCACAGGTTTTGGGCACATGTGGAATACCTGGCCTTTAAGAGGAGGGATACATCCTGTACAAGAGGAAAAATGAAGTGAACGCAGATGCATTTGTATACATCTGCCCAATTTCTTCTGTGAAGCAAGTCCTTAGGGGATGAGGAGCAAATAGAGTGGAGAGTTTGAGATAAACAAGGTAATAAACACAGATCGCTGGCAGTGCTGACAGCCTAGGTGGCGATTATGAATTTACACTGGCACTAACCTACCAGAAAACATGGCCTCCAGCCGCCTGGGTGAAGCAGGTCCATCCAGGGTTGGTGCTTTGCCAGGCTGACAACACAGTAGCAGTATACGTGACCTCAAATTATTTACGTATACCAAAGTCTAGTCAGCCAAAGATCACCAGCCTCAAGCCAGCAGGCTCTTAAAATAGGGACTTGTAAGCAAGGGAGAAAACTCCAGAGAAAAAACAAACGGCCTGCTACACCAGGGGTCAGAGGGCACCGACTGGTAAGATGTGGACTCCTGCTGAAGGATTCTGAGCAAGTTCTGAGGGAAGGGATACTGGTTCTGTGTTGGATGTTGTTTCCGAAGCAGGATTAGAAGCAGGGATTAATTAGGGATGTGGTGATGTCATCAGGGGAGGACTATTTAGCAATTGGGTATCCCCAGGAATAGATGGGTGGGATAGCAAAGCAGGTCTGAAGACAGCATTGGTAACAAAGCAGTGGCCATACAAAGGGTCACGGTGGCAGTTAAAACTGCATGACTTTGGGGAAAATGTGTCCTGTTAACTTTGCAGCTGGCTTTATCTGTGTCTGTCCTCCCAGACTGATTAACAGCAAGGGTACTTCTTTTTCAGTGAGAGCAGATTTTCAGTCCTTCAGTCCTGAACAAGTTTTTACTCCTTCATACCAAGTATCATCTTCTCTTGCTAAGTGTGATTTTTTTTCTTAAATGAGAACCTCCTCCATATCCACCTGTCCTATAGTTCATGAAATACCTAGTCATTGAATACCTGACCATATCCAATCTAGAGTGAAACTCCAGTTTCTTAGGCCCTCTCCCAAATTATCCAACCAAAGCCTAAACCCCATGATGGGTTCTAAACACTCTCTCACTGACACACCCTACAGTTCCCCTTGGTGTGTATTCTGCTTTACTGCAAAAGTACTAAATCCAACCTGTTCAGATACATGTGTGTTCCTGGTAGTCTTTGGCTGGAAGGGCACTGAAAGCAAAGACATAAGGTCAGAGTTGACGACACGAGCCAGATTTTGCTGGTACAAACCAATACTTGTGCTTTGTTACCAGAACAGAAGCCTAGGACATTCATTAGCACTTTTGTGTCCTTGCTCACTGGAGACCTACAAGATCTTAGGACCCATATTTCTGTTGAAGATACAGCAATTCTAAAGGCCAACAATTACAGCGCTGGCCATCTCTTCATGATATACTGTTGCAGTTTAAAACATGTCCGCACATTTCTTAATGGCCTATCTGATATGGCTTTAATGACTCACTTAGAACCAAGACTGTAATGGAAAAAAGGCTGTGTGCACCTTCCAAATGCAGCTTCTTCCTAGGTCTTCTACAATGCCCCCTCTCAGAATCCAGCTGCCATGTTTGTGAAAAGGCCAGGCCACATGGACAGGCCATGTGTAGATGGGTCTGGCTAAGTGATATCTTCAAGTCATCTCAGCCCAGTCATCAGCCATGTGAGTGAAGAAGACTCAAGATGATTACAGCCCCCGGCTGTTGGAACTGCCTCCAGCCCTTAGTTTTCCTGGTTGAGGCCTCAAACATTGCAGAATAGAAAACAAACAAAACACAAACCCACAACTATCCCTATTGTGCACCATCCAAATCACTGAACCAAAGAACTCACGAGAATAAAATGCTTATTGTTTGAAGACACTAAGTTTGGGTGGTTTTTTAGGCAGCACTAGTTAACTGGAACACACTGGAACTGAACCAGGTCCTATTGGTACCTGTTGAGTATAGCAGTGGTGAGTGACAATGAGCTAGTGGACAAAGCTGGACGGTTATTCACAGAGCAACTGCTACAAGTTTAGAGCATACTCAGCTATGATGTACTTGGTCCCCGGTCTAATGTACTGCCCCTTCCCTACACCCTTTTCCCCACCCCCAAGATTTACACGGAGCACAGTCCTTGGAGAACTGCAGATGAAGGTAATTATCTACCATGTCGCAGGAGCCATTCTGAAAAAGAGAATCCTACTACAAGTTCCAAAAACCCCAACTATGTATATACTTCCCTTTTACAATAAGGAATCTAAAAGGTATTTTACATTTGTTAATTTTCCCAAGCAGACTCGTTATTGAACTAAATAACACACACACTGAACAGAATATCTCCTCTCCTAGCATAGTTTGATTTCAAACCCTTTTACAATGTCACATAAAAGTTCAACAGAAATTCTTTAATATCAGGATATCACTCCAAAAACTTAGAGGAAACAAAACTATTTAAATTTTATTTTCAAAGTCTAATTTTAATCCAGACTGAACAAACAAGCAGAAAAGTGAGAAACCTAACTGTATTAGCAGACACAGATGTACCAAATGTAAAACAGTGGGTTATTAACAGAACTATTTACATGCATTATTTACAAGCAATCCTTTTGTACAGAAGTTTTACTTTTATAGTTAGTTGGAAAAAGACTTGACGTTAGGTAAAAATATTTTTAAACAGGGCTGAGGTGGTACTACATTATAGTAAAAGTATTAGAAAAGTGATCCTCAAGGTGTATCAATTATAAAGCAGATGAAAACCTGAATGACAAAGATCTAGTAAAATTCTCTAGTAAAAAAGTCAATGCAACTCATGCTACAAAATAAAAATGAAGGCCATATAAATAAAGCAGAATGTTGTAGGCTTTAGGGCAATGAAGTTAGAAAACAAAAAACAACAACAACAAAAAAACTCAATTCTAGAATCGCAATAAATGCTCAATGAAGAATCCTGGTTGTTTGGTTGGGAGTTTTAAGTTTTTGTGGGTTTTTTTTTTGACATTTTAAAAGCCCTTGGTATCAAACAGCATTTGGATATGTATATCGCTTAATGATATATTCTAAGACTTTAGTGCTAAAGATTTTCATGGTTGTGATTCATATCTGAAACCCATTCATTGAGACCATGTAAAACTAAATGAAAGCTATATACTCATCTAAAAAAGGATGCTACATTTTGCAATAATATGTATTTCCAGCCTAAAACTTTCTCCCTCAAGAAAAGTAGAATTTAAAGGATAAGCTTCTAACCAACTAGCAAAATTTACTTTCAACATTTCATTTATTTCAAAATCGATTTTATTGCAGCCAAAACAGTGGAATTAACTGTACATAATAAACTATTATATATATATACACATTTTAAGTTATAGGGAATAAAGTTTATTTTGGCAGATAGTGTTAAACAAAATTAAAGTTGCATACATTAGTAACATAACTCAACATCCTTAATTTGGTATAAGTGTGACACATTTTCCTGCTTTCCTGTGTTCTGCTAAATCACCATAACCTAAACTGCTTTATAAAACTGGTATGTTGAAATTTAGCTTTACTGTTTTCGCTTACGCTCTGATTCCAAACAAAACTTTTCATAAGCTTCTTCTATCTCTGGGTCCATCTCATCATCAATATCATCCAAGTATCTATGAAAGAAGTAAAGATGATTCATAAGTTTGTTTTTCAATTTAGAAATATCTAAAATGCTAAACCACACACACACACACACACACACACACACAAAGTATGGTACTGTAACTATCTTAGACTGTTAGAGAATGCATGTACTTTCCTGAATCACATACATGTCAGCCCTTAGACAACTAAATGCCTTATCTGGGAAATTCAATTTTACACTGGATTCTGAGTCTCTTGTGTTTGAAGTTAAGCTTCTGTCATACTTTTAGACATAAATTAAAACTTAAAAATTTAACCTAAGTAATCTCTACACCCCAAGTGGTGCTCGAACTCACAACCCTGAGATCAAGAGTCTCACGCACTACCGACTGAGCCAGCCAGGCACTGTGACACATGTTAAATTCTTAACCTAACCTAAAAGTTAATTTAAATGCTTGAACTATAAATTTGGGGGCTCAAGATTAGCATTTTCATAAATTTATCTTATTAACAATCACACAATAATTAGAACATAATTTCAGATGTACCATTTACCTCTAATGATACATTTTATGTCTACTTATCAGAATGGTATTCCTGAAATAATTTAGTCACATTCCCATTTATTTGGAATCACTTTCATAATAAGCTACTTTCAAGATCATCTCAGAATTTTTTTCAACTATTAGGTAGTTTAAAATGATGGAAAACAAAGCTTTCCATGGTTAAGTATGGGTGGAAAATTTAAAATGATTATTGATTTAATATACATTCTTACTGAAAACCCAGAGCCATCTTAAAAAGACAGGTACTACTATCATTTCCATATTTCTCATCTCCATTTTTTTTTTTTTTTTAAAGTAATCTCTATGCTCAATGTGGGGCTTGAACTCACAACCTCGAGATCAAGAGTCACATGCTCTATGGACTCAGCAGCCAGGCACCCTTACCATCTCCATTTTAGAGATAAAAGAAAAAAGACTTTGGGAGGTTAAGTAAATACTGTAAGATTTGGGTAAGTGTGTGGCACAGCCAGAAATCTTTTCCCTTTTCTATACTTTTCCTCTACAACAACATGCTATCTATGTGTCTCCCCACCTCGCAAAAACCCCTTGTACTACATGTGTGACGAAACTATCTTGCCAGTTCTATCAACTTTTTCATTTTGTTCCTCCATTTCCAGTACAAGGCCATGTGCTGAAATGGCCACCAGTGTATTAGTGTCAGAGCATGTAATACTGACCAAGCAAAACTTCACAGGACAACCTGAAATTCAAGGCCAAGAACAATTTGAACTTACAGTGGTATACCCAGCAGGGGTGAACCTTCTTAACGGTTTTGGAGTCCTTACATCCCTGTTATTGTTATTATTTTTTTAATGAACTAGTATGTAAAAGTATGGTAATATTAGAAGATCTCAAATGGACTTAAGATTTCACTAGATAGAGAAAATAAAGGTGGTTCACTTTAAAACCTACAGCACACATGAGAGAGGAGATAAGAAAAATTAAGTCAGATTTAGTTCATTCATTCCTCCACTTAGGAAGAGAACCTGAGTAACTTGTCCAAATTCATATAAACTATTAAGAGCTAGAACTAAACCTCTCAAGTTCTTGGTTCTTCTGTAACCAAACACAATGCAATCTGATGGTAAGGGTGTGACAAGTTTCTTTTATTACAAATAATAGCAGGGAGAGAGATGGAGATATGTGAATATCTCACACCTTCCCTTTAGTCCAAACACTATTATGTCATTATCGGTGTTCTCCTTAATCTTAATTTATCCTTTAACAGCTGAGATCTGAGCTTTTTACTGTGTGCCAGGAGGTGGTTCTAGGTTTCTCGCTTAGTCCTCAAAACTCAAAGAGGGGTCTGCTATCCCTACTTTACAGATGAAGAAACAGGCATAGAACCTGCCCAAGATCTTACAGTATTCGAGCTGAACTAAATCTCCTTTATAAAACTACGCTTGAGTATACTACTATTTTAAGTTTTTCCCCTTCAGATATATATAAAGTTTCAGAATTGTAGTTTATGTGTTCTAATAGGATTTCTTGAAAGTTTTTGGTAGACAAGTAGTATGTACAGATCAATGTGACACCGTCAAATCACAACGTGCATTCTTCACCTACCTTCTTCTAACCTAAACATCTACAAACTGTAGCCATAGAAACATCACAAAGAAAGCAGAAAAAAGAGAACTTACGGATCACCAGCCCCTGATAAATCTGTCCCATTTTCTTCATAATCTGGAAAAAAATCTTCTCTTTCAAGTAACTCTTGATATTTCTCTTGGTAATCTGTAAAAAGAGTTTTTTTTTAGTTAAATGCTGACAAAAGTCAAAAAAAGGCCAGTTTTCCTTAAAAACTGTTTTTAATATTAGGAGTTTTAAGTAGATCCAAGGCTTAAACAGGAGTGAGCTACCAATCACATTTTATTAGGTTTTTACAAAATTTACATTCTAATCGGCTTGCTTTTGCTACCTGCATGCCCATAGATCTTAGTTATAATATTCGTCTAACTACGTGTTGCAAATCAAAGTCACCGTGAATATACCAGAGTACAGGTCACAGCCAAGGTGTATGCTGCTTATATTCTCTGCTGCTTCATTCCAGAAGACAAAATACCAGCTATGTAACTTGTTGGGAAAGCACATGTTCTTCCAAACCTTTCACAAGGAAGGATTTCAATCAAATAGCCTGGCCTCTGGGTCCCCTTACTTTTCCCCAAGAAAGTAAAGTGAGCTAGGTGGCTAGCAGCTAACAGCCACTGGCCCATGTTTCTCAATCAGATTAGCTAACCTAGCAAAGGTTCTGAGCACAGGGGATTTTCTTTTCTTCCCTCTCCTTAGAGACAGCTGGAAGGTAGCTACTTGATAAATGTTTCAACTATACTAACTTTCCCTTGGTTGGGTTCTTCCAAGGCAAATACAGGTAGTATTATAGCTCCCCATAGGCCAACTGTCTTACACAGAGTTACTACGTGTATTTTACGAGTAGCATGTTCCTACAGAGTACCTCTCTGAATGAGAAAAAGATCAGTGTGTATTCAAACTAGTTACCTTAAACAGATACCTCATATTTCAACAGGATAATTACATTAGAACTTATTTTTCCAAGATTGCCAGTCTCTAGAAAACTAATTCCAGCTTAAAGAGTTGGGGATATTTTGACATCCGGTTTTGGCAATTTAGAGACAAATTTAACTATAAAATCTTCCTGCAACAGATCCTTGAGGTAATAGAGAAGACAAACATTCTTTGACATGTACAGAGGGGGTTCATAAAAAAGCAAACCAAGTCACCAAAAAACAAACAAAAAGATACCTGAAAACCATACCTCCCTACTGCAGCCAGGAGGCTGCAGACCACACGCTCTCAGCAACAAAGGGGACTGGACTGAAAAATCCACAGAAGGTCAGAAAGCAAAGTCCTGGGTCCATGTGAAACAGGGACATGGAATTCATGCCCATGCCCACCTCTCCGTGCACAAATCCAGCACCCTCCAAGGGCGGATATCCCAAGCAAAAGGTAGACCAAGAAAAAATAAAATGCGAAACACTCTGGTGGCAAAGACGGATAACAAAGAAACTTGCCGGTCTCTTCTTGGGTTTGGAGTAGGGACAAAAGTACCCTGAAGAAACTGGTCCCTCAGAGAATTTTGAACAATGGGCCTGCACCTCAAATTTCTACTACCCACATGAAAAACCCCTATGACAAGAGGTGTCCCTTGTGCAATTTTTACTTTTGTAATTACACTTTTCCGTAAATTTGAAATCATTTCCAAAAAATGTTTTAAGATCATTAAATATCAGATTGCAATAAAAAGATCAAAATAAAAAAATTTATGTGTGATAAAAAATAACAGGATTAGAATTAAATGACAAAATGTGAAACAAAAATAAGCAGGTTTAGAAGGACAAAAAAACAAAAAAAAGAGGACTTGAAAATCTAAAGATCAAGAGACTTAAACAAATGAGACAAAGATGAAGAACAAAGAACCAAATGATTCAAGGTAACTTTCAAGAATAAGGGAAGAAAGAAAAATCATCTTACCAGACATGGCAAGATTTACAGTGAAGTAGTAATTACGACTGTGGTATTGGTGTTGAGACAAAAGATCCACATGCATGGACACAGGAATGATACAAGTCTACAGAGGAGGCACACATCAGAGGGACATTGTAACTAGCACAGGATGGAAGACTCAACACCTGTTGCTGAGACAAGATAATATGGAAGAAATATTTAATTTCCACTACATCCATCATATAAAAATTAGCCAGACGGGTGAAAGAAAGACCTAAATATAAAAAAGCAAGAAAGACTTGAAGAAAATGGAATTTGATAGTAATTCGGAAACTTTCTTAGCCACAGGGAACAGGAACAAGACAGCTACGTTTACATCAAAACTCAAAGCTTCTATATGACAAGGCAAACATAATGGAAAGACAGCACATACAGGTAGAAGCTAAGAGTCACTTTGTAAGCTATGGAATGAATTATCAGGTAAGACAGACTGGTGATCCAACAAAACACAAACAGGCAATTCGCAAAAGGAAAAAAAAAAATCCATAGAAACATGAAAAGAAACTCATTATCGCTAGTAAGGAATAAAAGTTCACGATTTTGCACGATCTAACTGACAGTAATTAGGTCCGCTAATAAGTGAGAAACAGGAACCTGCACATCTTGTTGAGGGAATACTAAGGGGTATCATACAGGAAAGCAGGTCAGCAACATTCAGTGAAGTTGAAGACGCACAGAACTTACGATGCAGCGACTGTACTTCTTCACCCCAAAGAAACTCCTGCATGTGCACAAGGACTACTTGATAAGGTTTGTATAGTGTAATCTGTAATAACAAGTAGCCGCCCTTAAGTAGGGACCTAGAACCTGTGGTTTACTCTGCACGCAGAAGTATTTGGCGTTTAAAATGAACTAAAGCTACATATACCTCAACATGGATAAATACTAAAAATACTAAATAAAAAAATAAGTTGCAAGAGATGTACACAATAAGATACCATTTACGTCAATGCTTTGTGCGAAAACACACCGTTTACAGACATACCAAGGAAAAAGACCTCACCATGACCTCCAACTTCAGGATGGTAATTACTTCTGGGAGGGAAGCAGTGGAAGGACTGGCTTTGGGAGGTAGGGATGGGGTCACAGAACAAAATGGTTTACTAGTCACTGTAAGGTTTTACTTCTTTAAGAACACCCAAAGTGTATATTAATATGGCAAAATAACATTGGTTTAACCTTGACAGTGAATAAATCAGTTTTTTTGTGGTTTTTATGTCTTTTGAATGTTTCATGATTTACATTTTTTTTAATTGTTTATTTTATTTTTGAGAAAGAGGCAACACAAGCAGGAGAGGAGCAGAGAGGTGGCGGGGGGAGAGGGGCGCAGAGAGGGGCAGAGGCAGAGAGGCAGAGCGAGAGCGAGGGAGCGAGGCAGAGCGAGGGAGCGAGGCAGAGCGAGGGAGCGAGGCAGAGCGAGGCAGAGCGAGGCAGAGCGAGGCAGAGCGAGGCAGAGCGAGAGAGAGAGGCGCAGAGAGAGAGAGAGAGGCGCAGAGAGAGAGAGAGAGGCGCAGAGAGAGAGAGAGAGGCGCAGAGAGAGAGAGAGAGGCGCAGAGAGAGAGAGAGAGGCGCAGAGAGAGAGAGGCGCAGAGAGAGAGAGAGAGGCGCAGAGAGAGAGAGAGGCGCAGAGAGAGAGAGAGGCGCAGAGAGAGAGAGAGGCGCAGAGAGAGAGAGAGGCGCAGAGAGAGAGGCGCAGAGAGAGAGAGAGAGAGAGAGAGAGAGAGAGAGGCGCAGAGAGAG